>NC_136685.1:41722295-42322295 GCF_903797595.1 Erithacus rubecula
ATCCTCATCATTTAATTAGAGATGTATGTGAAAAGCCAAGAGGTATTTGGAGTTAGGCTGTGTTTGTTCACTTTATTTATGCCCTTACTCTTGCAAACTTCAGGGTATTTACAGAGGTATAAAGGGTAACAGTTGTTACCACACCAAGTAAAACTTGCAAAATATCTCCATTTGCTTCATGATAAGCATGTTATCTAAATCTTGTAAGCACTAAAGAGATCAGAGAAAGAAATGTACCTTTCTCTTGTGTAATGCTACCTGGATTATTCTTTTTGTCTTATGGGAGACTGGCATGTTACTGTAAACCAGCCTTCTTAATCACTTGTGCACTCACTGCCCTCTTACTGATACCACTCACATGGAGAAAGACACATTTCTACACAGCTCTTAGGATTTCTCTTTTACCAGAATTAACTGAAGGTTGCTGCCTGCATAAGATCTTTGCTCACACTGGCAGTTCTGAACTGAGGGGTTTCAGCCAAAGACACATTGGAGCATCAGACAGACTTGCTCCAAGATTCAAACCTTTGGAAAAAGCACAGTAAATTTAGTAACCATGCCCCTACACGTACCAAAGAAACTGAATTTGTCTTCTAGTTTCAGGGTAATAAACCTAACAGCCTCATTTCCTGGAGGGTGCTGAAAATAAATTCAGCCAGACCCCTTGTTCCAGGGAGTGGAAAAGTTGGCAAGCAGTGTTCTCCAAGGAAAAATCAAACAGAACAAGTCCCTTGGTTGGAAACACAGGGCAGTCTTCCTTTTTCTCTTTGCAGAGCACAGAGCTGAAATCATGGTTGTCTGAATTAACCCTTATTTATTCCCTGGAGGCAGTTTGATGTGCAAAATAGATATTGTGCCAAGCATCAGGCTTTCCTACTGAGCCATCTGCTTTCTACAGCCCACCATAGCCAGGAGACGTCAGCTCCCCCTGATTTACCCTTCTTTACTTCTGCTTTTCAGGATGATTTGCTCACCAATGAGGAAAGGCAGTCAGTGATCAGATAGAGCATTACATTTGAGCCTGACACTTCTCAAATCACATTTAAAAAGAAGAGATTTATCTGTTTCTTCCTCACTGCCCTCTCCATGAATGGGCAAGATCAGGTTTGGAATGAAAGCAAGGGAATGATTGACCAGCTGCCTGGGAGTCTGCCTTAGAAACCACTCAACCAGTCCATGGCTCATGGCTGCACTAGTCAAATTGTTGGGATCATGATTATAGGCAGATCTTCTGTGGAACCTCATCCTTCTGGCACTCCACCAAGTCCTTGCCTTTCCTCAAGTACATTGAAGGACATCTTCACCATATGTGAACAGAAATCTTATGTTACCTTACGCTGTGTTGTTTAAATTACTTGAAGACACTTCTGGAGTGACTCAGGGAGGACCCCACCTGGTCTAGGAAAACAGAATTCTGGAATGGCACCATTGGAAGACCATCAGCTGGTCTGTTATCCTTCTTGCACCTAGAAAGCAGGTGAGGAGTAACTAGCAGGACTGAACATATAACCAAGTTTCCAGCCCATATACCTAAACCTTTCAGTTAACATCCAACTTCACTGTGCAGTGGAAACATCTTGCATTTTTTTGCTACAAATCCTGCAGAATCCAATGCTGTCCAAAAAGTGTGCTCTGGAAGCTCATTAAGCAGTGCATACTCTGCTCTCTGGTAGGGTAAAAAATGCCCAGTCCCATGAACTCAGATCCCCTCCTCCTTCCCCCTGCCCTTGCATACCTGCACACTCAGCACTTTCCTCACATAAAGCCTGATCTGCCTCTAGGTTTGCTTATCACAGTCTCAAGAATAAGTACTATGCAAAGTTAAAATCTGTTGAGCACAAGGGCATTTGACCCTGACCACAACCTGCTGTTCCTTTAACAAACAATTAAGGCATTCCATGTGTGACTAAATTTGAAAGCAAACCCAAGAATTAACCAGCTTGTTTTAAATAGGGATATAAATAAGAACCAGCCCAGGCATTGCCTAAGAGATAAGCCAAAACTTTGGGGTTCAATAAAAGTTCAGTCACTTCCGAAGGCTGGATATTTATTCAGGGAACAGGGACAGAATTTAGGGAAAAGGTCTTTATTTAGGGATTTTAGGGAACACAATGTCCCCCTGATCTCATTTCTATTTGAGTAAGTTTCCTCTGAGTATGGATGATGGTAAAGGAAAATAACAAAGCCAAATCCATTCTCACCTAGCATAAAAAAATATTTATGTGGAACTTCTAATTCTAGTGTGAAGTAGCAACAAACAAAATAATTACAAAGGTATCTGCATAACTCTGCATTATGTGTTTATCTTATGGCTTGTGAGAAGAGAATGCATTAAAACAAATCTGCATTTAAATTCGTTTGACATAGAAGCTTGGCTGGCATAATACAGATTAGCTTTTAAAAAGTTGCTAACAAAAATAATCAGATATAAAAATTAGTGGCACTTTGATCAATTTTGCAGAATGGCAGATACCACTTCTTATATGAAATGGTGTATTAAATCCTTGAATAAGCTAATTGAAATACATCTTCTAATTGTTAATATAATAATGTTTTTGTTCTGGATCATATAACTTAGGAAAACCTAAAATAACTTTAATGCTCTATCTAGGTAAAAAATATAATAGAACTGCATGTAACAGGAGAATTTGAAAGTAGCTATTTAGCATGAAAATTTTCTCTGTGGCAGAAAAATAGATGTAAGGGGAACTTTGGTTCTGCTTAAGAGTGTGAAGTTAAGAAAATCAGTAATTAAGTTATGAGATCATGGAAAGTGACTATACCCACACATTTTTTGAGGTGATAGGGAGTGTGGAGAGTTCGTTTTTCAGGGTTTGTAGATTGAAGATTACACATTAACCACTAACCTAACTGATAACTCCATGGACAGAGTCCGTTCTTCTATGTAACATGGCCTCACTTGTCCCATGCATGATGTTTTATGAGAGCTCTAAAACTTATGCTTGCACTGTTTTCTTGCAAGTTATTTTCCATGTAGGTCAAAAGAGCTTTTCCTGAAGGATTCAGCAAAATATCTGAGGATTTTCATGTAGATCAAATGAAATCTTACATGAATACTGTTACAAGGAGGAGTTTTACTTCAGAATACAAAAGTGATCAATTATTCCTATTACTGCTGAATTTGGAAGAGCACTGCTTTTGTCTAAGAATTGCACACTACAGCCTATGACTGCAGTGTAAAGCTTAAATACTTGAAAGTATTTAAGTACAAAACAAGTATTGTGATTTCAAAGAGGCTGGGTACATGAGCATCTTTAAAATCTTAGTACCTTCTACATAAAATCAAGGGCAGTTGCAAGGTCAAAGGGTTTTCATGGTGTTTCTGTCACTTGTTTTTGTGAGAGATTTTCTCTGAGTAGCAGAGAAATTGTTAATATGTCTGAAGTTGCTAGTTTAATATTCTGTTTTAACAGCAGAGGAAGGTAAGCACATTGTTACAGCAATTAGTACAATGGTAAGATTTGTTTTGAAAAGAAGGAAGTTTTCATGCAATATTTTAATGAGATGTTTCATGGCAGTAACAGGGATCAGATGAAAATCAGATCCTTTTGTTCTGTTAAACAAGGGAAAATATATAAACATATAATGGTGCTATTATCTTCCTAATTAAAATCTTTGGTGTCTCATGCTACAAGTGAACTAAAATTGTATAGCCCTTATGGTACATTAATGCTCAGATACAACACAGTGGTATCAATATTGAATTTTATCACCCTGTATATCCATTGTGATAGTTTTTTCTTGCAACCTCATGTAAATGAAGTGAACACGTATAATTCATTATTTAGTACATATTTTTCTGTATGCATTTCTAGCATTAACAAAACTTTTTCAAACATGTAATTTTTTATGTCTCTTTTTTCACAGACATGCTACAGGAGTGTTTCAGTCACTATGATATTGAGGTTTTATATTATTGGTAAAAAGAAATTACAGGTATTTTGTTGAAATCAAAGGGATTCAGAGCATTTCAATGTCCATATTTCCAAGATGAAAGTTGTAGTGAATCTTTTGACTCACCCATTTGTTCCCACTTCATCATCTTAACTCATTATCATTACAAGACACATTTGATTAATCATACATTTAATATATGCCTACTATTTCAAATCTATTAACTAATACTATGCTATTTCAGCAAGATTTTCAAAACAAATCAGTCCCAATAATTTACTTTATGCCAAATTTCCACTTTTCCAAGAAATTTCAAGTTAACAGCTTTTCAACCATAAAAACTAAATATCAAAATGTAAAGAAAAAATTGTCCTAAAAAAGTTTTATTTTAAAACTAGTAATGGCAATTTTCATTTGGAGTCATTAAAAAGTGCATCTCTTCTCTGTAGCATACAACAAATAGATTAAGTTTTCACTCAACTGTGGCAATAGTTTCCTTTTTCAAAGGCTTCAAACCCAAAAATATTTGGAATGTTTTCATTAACTTCAGAGAAATCATATATTTTTGATTTCCTGAAAACTCACTTTGAAAGGCAGATAGTACCTGCTTGTTTGATTTTTGCTTCATTTGAGGAGCTTCTTAAAGATCAGAAAGTTTAGAGGTCAATGAGATGGTCTGACCCTTAGTAAGTGAACCCCTAATTATTCCAAAAGACTGAGGCACTGGGGATCTGGGATCTTCATTATTCTCCAAAATGCAATGTTTCCACTGAGCTCTGTTGAGAGATCCCTTTCCTCAATCAGCTCTTTGCCTGCCTGGCAATTCTATACTTTACATTCTTGTTTTGCAGATAACACAAAATCTGTCAAATGAAATATATACTTGATCTTTCTTATCATATTGTTTTACCACAAATGATGCAGTGCATGGTATACAATTCTAAAATAATGCTAGAAACTATAAAATTCTGCTTCCAAAAGTGAGGCTGTCTGAAGTCCATAGATGCTGGCAATGCCTTTTAAAAACCTTCAGGAGCTTGATCCAAAAGCCAGCTCAAGCTAATGAGACATTTTCCACTGTCTTAAAAGTGTTGCTCCTCAGAGTGCAGTACATGTTATGTGTTACAAAGAAATAGGTGTGTTTTACTTTCAGGCTTTTTAGGGTGTTGTGGCACAGAGTTTTTTTAAACAATTACTATAAAGGTTTATTCCAAAGTCCACTGGACTCAGAAGGCTGAATCAAGCTGAAAATTCTGTTCTATGAGTATTAATATTGCACTAAGGCAAAATTTGGCGTATAAATGCACCCATCACTTACCCAGCTGACTAGACCCTTCCTCATCCTGCTCTGCCTTTTTATTGAATATAAGCTGACTGGTGCCCATATTTGCAAAGAAAGAGCCTTGTACTGAGGCAATTTGTTTATAGTTAGATTTAGTGACCTGTACTCCTAAGCTGTAACGATTAATGATACAATAATGCAAAGGTTTCAGGCTCTAGACCCCCTTTTCTTTGGGTCTTATATGAACAAAATGACAAATTATTTTCTGACCCATACTCTGAGAGACGCCCATTTTTTACAGGTATTTTATTAACACACATGAAACAAGTTTAAATGAGTGAGAACTGGAGAATTCATTCAGTAAAAGAAGTGACTGGCCAGGAGAGAGCTCTAGTTAGGAGTTCTGCATGAGTTAAATATGATATGTTACTTCTTCACTACTATTCACCTGAGTGAAACAGGTTAGTCTTATTGTAAAGAAACAGCCAGATTTTTGTCTTTCACCTACTTTTTACTGCAGGTTCCTGTCTTTTAACTTTGATTTGTATAGCTGCACTGTCTGCTGCGTATTTGTGTCCCCACAGGACCCTTTGTTTCCTACCTTTGAAAACATTCAAAACAAACAAGACCCTTTCTCTTCCCATAGACAGTGCACATAATATTAATGGTTATCTACCTGTGATAAGCAGAGCAGTATCATTTTACACAACTTGAAAGGGTCATCCATATCGTCAAGCACAATTACCTTGTCTTACTCTCACAAAATGGGCTGGGGGAGGTAACTAAGGGGCCATACTTCTTCACATACCTGGAAAACAGTTCCAGGAGAAGGAGACACCAAAAAGACACAAAAAGATTCTAAACAACAAGCACAACAGGCTTTCTATTGATAAAAGAAGCTGTATTACACCTTTTTGATGTGATACTCTGTGGTGCCTGTGTGTGTATTTACTGAGATGTTCAGTTGCATATAGGTTTGAACAAGCTGAGCTGCAGGATTAAGCTTCCTGCTTATTGCACTTTTAAACAAAGCAAAGTCTTTGAAATATTTCTGGAAAACAGAATGAAAGTTGTTTTGAGAATATATCCAGACTTCAATAGAAACTGTGAAATGTAACAGAACTCGCACTGTTTCTCTATTCAGGTTTTGGTTTGCAGCTACCTAGATCAGAAGAGCAAACTGAGTGGGACCTCCAGTTCTCTGAAGGAAGCTTTCACACCCTACGGTACCTTTCAGTTCTCAAAACTAATGTGCAACAAAGATTTTCCTTAGAGGAGAAAATGTCCAAGTAACCACTGTGTAGAGAACAATGTTTGTAATTCAGCATGTCAGCATATCCCCTCTGAGTCAGCCCTGAATCAGTGTCCTTGCTGATATTTAGGGTAGTGCCATGTTGTTTCATTCAGATGTAATGATGTTGATCACTTGAGCTGTGGAGAATGGCATAGCAGTTCTGACAATAACACAGCTATTAAACTTGTGACATGACCAAATGCCATGTCAAAGTTCTGCTCTAGCCACATACATTATTTCTGCAATTAAATGAAATATATTTCACTTCCTGTCTGGGTAGTACTGCTGCCAACAAGGTGCTGACTTTCAACAGAAGAATGATTGGCTGTCAGTAGCACATACTTTATCCTTTAGAGTTTTTTCCCACAGTGCTTTAGGATCCTTTAAGAAAGTGACCTGGTTAATGCAAATTTTTCGTTTATTAATAAAATCACAAGTTTGAATCAGTAATTTTCATTTCACTACCAATGATGAAATCATTACAATGCCAATCATGTTGTGTCTTTTCCCTGTTTAATATGCCTGTATAAGGAGAGATGGTCAGAAGAAGCCTAGCCTTCCTTGCTCAGATGAAGTTTAAAATAGGGGAATAACTTAACAGTCCCTATTTCCCATATGCTTTATTAAAAGAAAAAAATCCGGAGATTTGACTTTTTTAGCAGAAAAAAAATCTTGAAAAGAAAGTAAAAATATTCCTAAATAATTCTTGTCCATTTTAAGTTTCTCTGTAATTCTGTGAACTATTTCTATGTGCGTTCTCACCTTGATAAGAAAAAGGAAGTTGGAAATGCTTCAGACATCCATTTTTACTTCTTTGGCAATCGTTAAAGCTAAACTGGTATGTTCTGGTAAAGAAATCACAGCATCCTTTCCTCCTCTTATCCTGTAGTGTCAGATATTTTGCCAGCCCTGCGCTGAGCGTGCAAACCGGGAGTCCCCGGGGTTTGGAGCCGGCTGGGCAGGGCGAGCTTTGTCCTGCAGGGAGAGCGGGGACAGCGAGGGGCAGCGAGGGGCAGCGAGGGGCAGCGAGGGACAGCGAGGGGCAGCGAGGGGCAGCGAAGGACAGCGAGGGACAGCGAGGGACAGCGAGGGGCAGCGAGGGACAGCGAGGGACAGCGAGGGATAGCGAGGGGCAGCGAGGGATAGCGAGGGACAGCGAGGGGCAGCGAGGGACAGCGAGGGACAGCGAGGGATAGCGAGGGGCAGCGAGGGGCAGCGAGGGGCAGCGAGGGGCAGCGAGGGACAGCGAGGGATAGCGAGGGGCAGCGAGGGGCAGCGAGGGGCAGCGAGGGGCAGCGAGGGGCTGGGGACGGAGCAGCTCCGCCGGGCTCGCAGCCCGCGGCTGCTGTAACATGAAGCTCGGGAAAGGTCAGCGGCCGCGCTCTGTAGTCTGCTCTCCGCCTATCTGTGCCATCTCTTGGAATAACAGCGACTTCCAGGACTCCTTCACCTTCTTCCCTCTCCGGCCCCGCATCCCTTCCCTCCCCAGTCCTTCTCTGGCACACATCCTTCAGCGCCACTCTCTTCTCTTCCTTGAGCTTTTCCTGTTGTCATCACAAAGACCTCTATGTCCTTTATTGTACTGTGTCCTCTCATTCCCTGGCTCAAAGGCTATCTCTGGCTCTGGAGATAAAGTCTCCGCTAAGAAGGATGGAGATTTAATTTGGAAAAAAAACACCATAAAGGGTTAAGAAAAAGAAACATGCTGGTGCCTTGTTTCGGGAACAAATCCACTCTCTGTTATTTAGTCACATAGGTAAAAATCAAAATTGCCCTTAATTATCTACTCTCTCCTTATCATACCCAAACTTTGTGGATTTCCTGAAAAATCTATTTATGACCTGTACCCTTGAAAACTTGGAAGCAGTTCATTTGAGACAGGCTTCCATATTACTCTGCCAAGAGGATTACCAAAATAGACCAGCATTGTTATTTTTGAGTATTCGTGACCCTTCATTCATTTGTTTGTTTTAAAGAGATTTTTTTTTTTATTGAAGCTGTTTTGCCTTGGTGACAATGAAAGTTGAAAAGGGTGTTTTAAGCAATAAACAGTAATTGTTAAAGTTTACAGTGCAAATTATTTCTGAGTGATTGGTGTATTTGAAAGAACAAGACTGCTTCTTTAACCTGCTATAGGTCAGGTACTAAGAAACCTCACTAACCTGGAACTGGAACTGTGGGTAGAAAAGTAATTTCTTATGTACTTTTAGGGCATAAAGTTTTGATTAAATTTTCTTCTGAAATGAAGAAACCATCCTTGCTGCAAGAGCCATGCTTAGGGCTGCAGGGCCATCTGTGGCTCCTTTTCCCACGTGCTTCTCACAGATGTGCCAGCAGTGGGTCATTTGCTGCTGGGAGTATTTGTCACTAGCAAGGCCTCCTAAACACCTGCTCAGGTGTGGCACCAGCCTGGTGACTGGCAGGGGAGAGGAGACAGGCTCTGCTGTTCACAGACACCAATCCTGTGCAAATCAAATATCTGTCTGCAGAGACATGCATTGGTGTGTACCTGAGTCCCTTCTCTACACCATACATGTAGCAGAGAAAGTGCCCTGTGCACTGTCACACCACAACACTGATGGCATCTTCTTTGCCTTGCATTGCTAAATTGTTTTGCTGCAATACAGCATAAACACAAGGAAAAATCTGTGGTATCCAAATCATGTTCCTACCTGAAGAATGATTCACATTTGAACAAAAAGCAAGCAAACCAAGTGAACATTCTTAACATAATAGAAATATGATGAGCAGTGCACAGAATTTAACAGACTATGTCATTAACT
This sequence comes from Erithacus rubecula, assembly GCF_903797595.1. Classification (NCBI taxonomy): domain Eukaryota; kingdom Metazoa; phylum Chordata; class Aves; order Passeriformes; family Muscicapidae; genus Erithacus; species Erithacus rubecula. Next base: position 41,731,570 of record NC_136685.1, read on the forward strand.
GTTCCTCAGGGCCTGCTGAAATATTTGACCAGACTCTCCAGGCAAATTCAGTTAAAGACAGTAGGGCCTATTTAAAAGGAAGGTATTTTAGTAAAATAGCTTGAAAATGTTCCTAGGACAGACAGATAATTTCTAAAAACTTCCGTGTGCTTTGCCACAATGCTGTTCCTGGTTTCAAAAAGACATCTCAGCTTGTACAGATGGAGGAATCAAAATAAACTCTGATTGCTGAAGCTACCTTATGATTAAGGTATATCCACTGTACTGAAGATACATGTAGTGTACTGTACTGAAGATAAATCTCTTTCTTGGCCCTGAGTATTTGCAGCCTTTTCAGGAGCATGCATTGAAGTAGTGCTCTGAACACATATGTAAGTGTATTTGAAAATTATTCTATACATATGTGTGTTGCCTTCTCAAACATCGTGGTACCTATTAATTTGTGGTTCAGCTGCATTGCTTGTTCTTTAATTGACTTTTGAAGCTCCTAACACTCAAGGCAGATCTGAGTTCAAGAATTACAGACATGGTGTGTCCTTCCTGAAAGTTTCACTGGGAGACCTCTGAAAGGAAATTGTCAATTTTCACCCAGAGAACAAGTATTCTTTGCCCTTAACAAATGCATAGATGCCTGACTATACCATTGTCAAATGCCATTAGATAAACACCATTCTCATACATCTGGTGGAGTAGCATGCCATTTGCAAGAACATCTATTGACAAGTAATTTTTTAGGTCTGGAAAAAACTACTTTTTCAAATTGCAATTTCTTAAAATTATGGATTATTCCTTAACTCCAGTGAATATACATACTTACAGGAATATGCAGGCATTTCTCTCCCCCAAATCCTGTGTTTATCTTCTAAAAACAATGACCAAGACACTGTTGTCTCCATTAAGATAAGTGGTAGAATTTCAGGTCAATAAATTTAACTATTATCTCACTGGAGAAAGTCCTAATCTTTGCATCTCTTCCACCTTTCTTTTACATTATTTCTATCAGAAAAGCTTATTTATTTGACAGGTGAATTTATAGTAAAGAGTGATTAATTTGACATAAAGTCATGCCAAAAATTGTGTGAATGAATGGTAGAAAGTATTCAATGGCATCATGGCCATAATGAATAATTCTTTTGGCTTTGATACCTTGATTTAGATTGCAACCTAGAGATACTGTTATAAGTCCAGCTCATTTTACATGGCATCACAGCTGCCACTTTTCTGTCATCTCTTTCCAGTGAAGAGTTTACATTTAATCTCAGTAGATAATAACCTAGCTTTGTTTATTAATGTCCTTTTGCTGGGGTACAGCAATGTGATGTACACAGGATTTTGAAGCTGAAGAAACATCAAATGGCCTGGCACACTACAGCCTATGAATTATCTAAAGCTATTGGAAAACTTTTCTTTTTCAGCTTCTACTGAGTATTACATGTGCAAACCAAGAGATTCCCATAAAGACTGACCATGAAGAGCATGGGCAGCAAAACCCTTCCCCTGCTCTAATGAAACTAGTAAGGATGATGGTCTTTGAGGAAGAAAAATGATCAGATTCATGGGTGAGTGAACTCCTCTCTAAAGAATTCCATTAACTTACCTTCCAAGGGCCTAGCATCTTGGGGTGCCCATTTTTTGGACTTGCTTGCCTTACATAATCATATTTGGAACAGAATTTAGAACATATTTTTCAGCCATTGGAACAACGGGTTCTCAAATAGCTGCAAGAGTTGATGGAGAAAGAATACAAAATTACTTCTAAGAGAAATGTTGTGAATGGGATTAAACAGCAAAAGATGATGATGACAATCTCCAAGCATATACATTAATTTTTAAGCCATCAGGCTTTGTTAGTTTCATGTCTGGACTGTCTGATCAGCACTAAAATAAATGTGATCTCAGTTCATGAGATGAATTGTGTCACATTGAGGAAAGGCTTTAGTTTTCTACTGGCCACTAGCAGAGACCAAAGATTCTTTTTTCTCTTGACATTAAACTTGACTACAAATTTGTTTTGTGTTTGAAGATAATTTCTTCCTGCTCCTTTCTGCAGCAATAAACTACCTACAGAAAGAAAAAGGATATCACATAGGATGTGCTGGGACTCCTATCTGCTCTCTTGAGTGCATGAAGTAACCACCAGATTTGGGATCAGGAGCACATTTTCCCTCATGCCCAGTTGGTGAGGCCCATAGGTGTCTGGAAGGAGGGAAGGCTTCTCTACAGAGGCACAAATAAATCAATTCCTCAGCCCTGTGAGCAAACCAAACAGCAAACATGAACAGAACATAGCCAGTGATCTTGATTTCTCTTGCTCTCTTCTTGTGGCACTACATGGTCCTGCAAGACTCTTCACAAATCTTCTTTCTGTGGTATGCTGGGAGTTACATGGCTTGTGGTAGATATGGGGACATGTGGAATACAAATGCTCAGCATCCTTTTAGGCCTTTTCTATGAACCCCAGTCTGTATGATAGTCTTAGATTCCACAGTATATTAAAAAGAAAAAAGTTCTGGATTCTGTACCAAATCCAAACAATGCACAAGAAAACATTTTATGCATATATGATGATCACTACCTGTAGTACTTCATGCATTAATGACAATTACTTGCAAACTTTTGGTGATTGAGCTGCAAGACTCTAAAGCACAGACTAGAATAAAGTATGGGAAAGTAACACAGACAAGCAGAGATGTCACTGTATAACACCATAAGTATTTTTTGCATTCTAAGCATAAATTTCTTTCAATTATATAGACAGGAGAACTCAAAGGTAAATGTAACTGCTAATATTCCCAGCATGTGTATCTAAAATATTTTATTTATTGATTGTTGGTACTTAAATAAGTGTACTTAAAGACACTTTAGTGTAAAGTGTCACTATCTGCTAAAGATCTCTTCACTGAATGTTTGTAGAGTCCTGAGTGGTTTGCAAGTCGATTAAACCACTGATGGAACAGAGATAAACCCTTCCTATTGAGAAATGTCACATCAGTCTTTCTGCTTCATTTCATTGTGCCATTTAATGCCCTGAATGGCATTCAAGTGACACAGCACCAGCTATGATATCATGGCACAGGCTGTATAACATTCTGAGCCACGTGCAGTTGGATAAATAGTATTGTAGTTGTACCAACTGGCACAGAGAGCAGAGACAAGCTATCATGTATTTATTCTTAGGGCACACTAACCTGCAGCTGGAGTCTTTGTAAATGGATTTTCTCCCATGCTTTACCCTCTAAGGAGCAGTATGCAGGTAATTTAACACCTGCTAGCTCTCCCTCCCTTGAAAATTAAGAAGTGTGGCAAACAGTGTTGTCAGGATCTTTTAAGGATTAGGTTTCCTCTTGCTTTCTACATGTGGGAATGTCAGCAAACACTGTCACTCCGTTCTACATGATACATCACTCACATTGTTCAGGTTAATAGATAAGACACTGGAGTTTCAGGAGTGCTAACAAGTTGCAGTTCAGTTAGTGCTTGCAATTTTTCAAACAGATGAAGTATCTACATATTATAAACTATCTTTATGAAGAGTTCAAGTCCTGATTTCTTAAGAGCTGTGTAGCTATTAGGAAGGTAAAAGCATTCTTAGTGAGCAGAGAAACCAAATGTCCCTATTTTAATATGAGGCCTCATGAATTCAGTTTTAAAATACTTGAAAGCTTCCAGATTTTTATTTTGTTTAGATGCTCTGATATGGCTGATAGCATGTTGTTTAAAAACAGCAAAATATATGTCAGAGTTGACTTAGAATTCATTGTTATATTGAGTACTATGTTTCATTAAAGTCTATACTGTAGATGAAGTATACAGTAGTATTTAGAAACATTTGGTGAGATAAATGCAAAAAAGAGAACATAGCTCAATGCACTTGGGAGCTATTAGATTTGTTCTTGTACTTCAAATAAATGTTGGTGTCATATGATCCATATTTTATGATAAATTAATGCAGCACCCTGAAATAGAAATAAACAAGGCTCCATTTCTCAGAAATGTCCTTGCTTTACTGTTGAATCAGAGCTTGGCATCAATACCAATGGAACACATGAAATAAGTGTCCTTTTCTTCTTCTACAGGAATATTTTTGGAACTGTGTTTTGAAAATACTGTAGAGCTTGCAGCTACACTAAACCAAAGTGTGCTAGGTAGCCAATACAGCCTGAATGAAACTTGCTGCATTTCCTAATCAAAGCAGTGACACAATATTTTCTCTGCTCCTTTTGCCAGCTAAGCTGTGCTAAGCCTCCTTCCCACTGCCCCTGAACTGTAGTTCCAGCACTGGGTGTGTCAGATGGCAGAGAGACTTGTCCCTCTTTTCCACCTGTGCCTTTGCTCACAGAGTCACCTCAATTTGACCTCAATTATTTTTATACATTCATGGCCCTTTTTTTGTGATGCATTTTAAAAACAAAGTTAGCAATTAAATTGGAGTTGGGGAAAATGGGATTGAAAGGACTTGGAGACTTCACTTTCTGTTTTTGGGAAAGCAAAAAGACATGAAATTATAAAAAGAGAAATAGGCATAGAAAACCAAAGTCAGGGGTTTGTGTATATTTCTTTTCACCACACTGTATACAAAAGGAAAACCATTAAGGTTGCAAGTCATGAGAGTTCTTCTTGATGGTAAAATTGCTTTGTCAACAAAAGGGCTAAGTATATTAATGTATCATATTCATCTCCTGCTCTTTCTGTCTATATATTATATGTTTGCTCATTTGAGTATAATAAACCCCTAAAATTTACAGTTTCTTCTAAGGTTTTTATGTGAAGTTAACTGAAAACAGATTTGACTTGCGGAAAGAAAACAAAACCCACTACAATGTTTTCAACTGAAATGCTTCTGCTTTGGAATCAGTTCTCTGAACAGAGAAGGTTTTCAGTGAACCTCTGCTTCTAGATCTCTCTGCTGTGGGGCTCTGTACACATCTTTGGCAGATGGGAACACCCCCTCTCACCTGTGCAAGTCCTCCTCAGGAGAGCGCAGTATCAGGTGTTTGCTTATTTACTCTCCTTTTGGACTTTTGGCTTGACGTGTCATTGCTCAGCCTGACTGATCTCCAGTGGGAAGGATGGAGGTTTGTCTGTCCCAGAAGAGCCAATTTGGTGGTTACAGGGTTCTACTGGGATGTGGGGGTTTTGGAGTGAAACTCTCTGAGGCTGAAGATACTAGTCAAATTTCCTGCTTCCTGGATGAATGGGCTATGGCATCATCAACAGTGTAAGCACAGGTACTTTCTTCTTCATCCAAGCTTAAGGAAATACAGGGCATAGCATTTCTTCCCTGAGCTCAGAAAATCATTTGAAGCTCCAAAGCCATCAAAGCCATCTCACAAAGGTGCCAAATTTAAGCAAGAAAAAATATTCCTGATATCTCTTTTTTTCAGTGCTCATTGTAGTTTGTTTAGAAAGTCCTGTCATGTTGAGTAGGACTTTCAGGCAGGAATTCTTGGGTGCTTACCTCTCTCCATTCAGCCTGATAGATACCTCACCCAAAAATCCTCCTCCACAGCCACAGCCTGGAGTGTGGGTTATGAAAAGGCTGAAATTCCTTCTGGTGCCTTGGCCTTAACAAGGTTCTTCTAAAGTAATAGAAACTCAGCATTGGTGTGAGCCAGCTGCTTCAGTACATTCTCATTCTGTCATGGACAGCATGTGCTATCAAGTGGTGAAGGTTACCACAAGGTCACCCTGAAGGGCATTTGGATATGGATGAGTCCAGATATGCAGATGGACACAGAACTCTTACAAGAGAAAATCTCAGATCAGAATCCAACCCAAAGCCTGTATGAGTCAAAACAGATATTGCTGTCTTCAGGGTGAAGGAGCCACTCCATTAGCTGCAAGAAAAAAAGTGATCTCTTCAGCACAGGCCAGCTATGTAAAAGCAACATTAAGGCATTTCACTGTTAAAATTGTAGAACGGATTAACATGAAGATTATTGGGAAATCAAATGAAGCGTCTTTAAAATTAACTACACTGCAGTAGAGATAAGAACGCTTATTAAAGGAAATTTTCAGAGAGCTTGGATAAAATATTAAATATTGTAACATTTTGAAATAGGCAGCATCTTCCAAGAATTTCACCAGGTGCCTGGGGCTTTTTGTCCTGAGGGGAAAAGGGATTGTGAAATAAAACCAGAGCAGATTGATAAATCTGTAGTATAATGCTGCAACAAGCCAGTCTTTGGGCAGCATCTCAAACTGCAGCTAGTGGGACCAGATGCATTGCCCCACAGAATCTGTGACAAAAGTCAACAATACACGTGATGAGCTGCCCTTTCATACTTTCAATCCTGCCTATCTTAACCTTCCAAATTGCCACAGTGGTCATGTCACAGCTTAAAATATGTCTTTCCTTGTCCTTATGCTTGCTACCCTGAGAGTCACTCTTGAGGCTAGTGGAAGGCAGGAAGTTTGGTGCTGTTATTTTTTTCCATGTGTATGTAAAGCTTGATAGACTAAACTAGGAGGGTCAACAATAGGCGAAATTAAAACAGTTCTAAAAATGAACTAGACGAGAGGAAACAATTATAGGGCTGCTATTTGGAGGAAACCAGCATGGGTGGTTCAGTCGCTAACACAATGAAGGAGACAGCCCGTGATGGTGCTTCTAAACCCTTCCCGGTCTGATATTCCCAAACTGTCCAGTGTTGTTTAGTTGCCTGGAACACTGCCACAGGCACATCCTGATAGGACAGGAGCAATCCTCTGCAATTGCTGTGAGAAATAGGAAGCAGGCAAAGAGGGCAGCAGTAAGTGACATCTGCTCCTTTCAGGAGCAGTGAACACTTTCCTCTCTTTGGGTTGTCTGAGGCAACGCCTTTGGTCAAAAAATAACTCCAAGAGGTGTCATGAATTTCAGAAGACATTCAGATAACATTTGCAGTTGCCCAGGTCTGCTTTTAGGAAGTCAAAGTGCTTGGTAGTATTCTTGCTGTCATAACTCCAAATCATTAAAGCAATATTAATCTGTGGGGATCAAAAGAGACATGACCTTAAGCCAAGTGCACTGACTGGGAACTTAGAAGACTTGTCCTGGTTTTTGTGTTGATACAGAATTACACTGACTGCATCCTTGGAATGCTCAGCTTTCTACCTGTGACTAGAATTCTTGCTTCTTCTTGTCCTTTAAATGATCCTTTTGGCTGCAGAAGGTTTGTGTCAGGCACTGTCTCACATTGGATGTTAATACTCCACACATGGCACAGCAATGCTAGATTTCATACTGCCATAACAATAACAGAGGGAGACTCTTGCATCTGTCTGCCTTACTGCTAATTAATGAACTTATCTATCAAACCCTAGACCTGTAAAAGAATCAGTTTCATTTTTAGTGGCAGACTTTTGCCAGGCTCTCAGACGTCTAGTTGGAAGTTAATGATTACAAAACAAAGGTCTTTGTTGAAGGCACACGAATGTCAGAAATGGAAAGTGCTGAGATCCCAACACTTATATTACCCAAATATCCACTGATAAGCAGGACAAAGATAAGAGTTTCTCTAATGTCATTTTTTGGGGCCTCCTAAAATGTTTTTAGTAGGTGAAGGTAATCTAAAATCTTTCTTTCAAAAGGCTAAATTAAATAAACAATTAAGTGCTTTCAAACCTCTGCTCTGGAGAATTTATGGAAGACATTGTGCATAGATGTTCTTGTCTGTCAGGTTTGAGACGTGAGGGGAGAGTGTTGGGTTTTTTTTAATCCAGAAAACAATGCAGACCACAACAAATCATCAGAAATTTACCATATGGTTATTCTTTTCTTTCTGCAAACATTTTAATTGCAGTTGCAAGAGACTGAAAAATCCTGCCTGATAAGCTTGCTTTTCTGCTTTAAAAATACAATGGAAAGCTACCATGCGTACACAAAAGCTCATTAAATTAAATGCTAGGGATTATCTCTGAAGGTAAGTGAATATAGAAGGCAGGTGGAGATAATGAAAGCAGGGCATTATCCCATTAACATTTGTTCTGTTACTGCACCCACTTTGCTGTCAGCTCTCATTAGCATCCTAGCAGAAAGCTACAGATAGGTGGTAACTCCAGCACCTCTGCATACCGGCCCCTCCTGCAGAGTGAGGAAAGGTGCTGATGGCTGCAGTCAGTCAGGGCAGCCACACGCCAAGGAAAAGTTCAGGCTGCAGGTGAGGCTGCAGAGAGGTGCCTGGCACACCCTGCTCAGCACAGCCAAGTGCTGTCGGTGACAAGAGCTCTGCTCGGGCCCTACCAAAAACGTTCTTGCAATGTTTCATTGCCTCATGCCACCCATGCAGCTGCTGGTGGTACTCCTTCTATTGAATAGAGATAGACATGTCCCAGAGCACACACGACACCCACAGACCCCTCTCTAATAGCTAGGAACTCAACGTTCTCCTTAAACACAGGCTGGCAACAAGGGTGGTGCAGAGCTGTGCTGGCCCTGGGGCAGCTAGGGGAAGGAGACAGGAGGGTGAGGATCCATCCTCTCCTGACTCCCTGGATGCAGGAGGGGCCAAGGGTGGCCTGGCAGGGTCTGCAGCCATGCCACCCACTCAGGCAGTGTGGGTCTTCTAGAGCAGGAAAGACAAAGGGGAAGACACAATAGGACAGCTCTGCTGTCCTGGATCTGCCCTCTGGAGTCCTCCAGGAGCAGGAGAAAGGCATTTCCCTGCATTCCAAAGTGGTTTTGTTGGTTTTTGGTTTTTTTTGGAGAGTCACAGTTCTGGCAGTGGGTAAGCAAGAGCCACTGGGAGCTAGTTCTTTGGGCTTGTTCAGGAGACTGATTTAGAGCTTTCCTTTCCCATAATTTGAAACCATTTCTGCAAGTGCAGATTGACCTTGTTTGTTCATCTGGCTAAGCACAGACTTTCATTCCTCCTGCAGAACATGAAGAAGATATAGAGGAAGAAACCATCCATGGAAGAGTCCTTATGATGTCCCCAGATTGGTAGCAATTATTACATGACAGTAGAATTTGCAGGAGAAATGGGGACACTGTAATTAGCTGGCAGTCAATTCATTGCTAGTCCAGTTCATTGCCAATTCATAGCCAGTCCAGGAAATCCACTTTCAGCCAGTGGTCTCACTGTTTTTAACTTCTTCTTCCCTCCCATTCTTTCCCTTGCCTTTGGAGTTTCTCCTGTGATTCTGCTCCCTTCCTTGTCTTTCTATGTAATTATTCTCTTCCTAATTAAACCCTATTCTACAAACCAAACTCCCAAATCCATTAATCACTGCTCTCCCTGGTTTTATGTTTTAGTTTTCCCTTACCCCATCTCTAGTTTGTTTACATACACTAAAAAAACCCTAATCTGTTGAGGTGGGGAAAGCCCATTATTCCCTGTTTCTATTCTAAATCTCTATTACCTCTTTGCTTTTTACCTCTCACCCCCTAACTTCCCCTAAGGCGCCAAGTTTTATAAACATAAATACAATTCCATTTGGCTTTGAAGCACGTATCAGCCCCATACAATAAGATGCCATACAGGGGATACCTATAGGCTATGCTTCAGTTTTTTAACTGTTTTTCTTCCTCTTCTCTGCTCCTGTTCTCATTATGTCTCTGTTTTTGTTTGTCTTCTCTGCCCCATTTTTCATCCAGGACCTCTCTGCTTCACCCCACCCTTGCAGCCTCACCTCAGAGGAATGCAAAGCAAATAACCATTCAAGACTGGTGAACTTTAAAACCCATGATATTCAAGTGGGTTGGAAATTAGACAAAACAATTTCACCCATCCCTTGTTTAGGACCCTGATGAACAGCTTGCTGTAGCTCCTGGGTTAGTGTGCAGAAGGATGTGCTGCTGCATGTCTCCCTTTCATAAGGGAAACACTGGAATGTGGCTGAGTACCAAAAAGCCTGTTGCAACATGGTTTGTTAGAAGGACACCCTGGATTCCCCACACACATCTCATATACAGTGTTTTTCAGCTCACCTTCTTTGATAGTGAGCACATGGAAATGGCAGGATGAGTCTTGTTGATTGCTTAAGTGGAGTAATTCTTTAGGGTAATGAATAGACTAGTTGGCAAATCTGCTTGGCCCAAGTTGAAAATCAGTTCCAAACAACCAAATAAAGCTTTGTTTTCTTGAGCAAGAAAACAAAATTAAAAGGACTCCCAGTTTTCATTTTCTTGCTTTTTATAAACAATTTCTTAAGGCTGCCTGAGAAAGTCATGTCCCATCCCTTCATCGTCTTCAAAAATCACATCCAAGCTGGGTCCAAAGTGTATTTTATTTTCATAGAAAGTAATTTAAACAGTGTCAGTACGAGCAAAGCCAGGGTGCTGGAGTCTGAGCCATCAGGAGGAGACACTTTCCCCTGTGCCCCAGCATGTCAGGGCTGCAGGCAGCAGGGATATGGGGGCTCCCAGGAAGCAGGGAGCAGCAGAGGGTCCCCAGACCAGAGGGGGCCCTGCCCTGGCACAGCAAGTGGGGCAGGGACTCAGACACAGGGCCAGTGCTGTGCCACTTCATGCAAGAGCAGAAAATGCCCACCCCCACCCATTGTTTACCCTGCTCTCTTCCTCCTCTCTCTCTTCACATGCAAAACCAGGCTTGCAATTATCACAATAACAAAGCTGGAACTGAATTTCTTTTCTGGAAAATCTTTAATATCAGTTCTAGTTTGGGGTCTTATAGGATGAAGCTATAAGTTCTTTTTACAGGAAGGGGTGGAGATAATGTCTTGAAAATGAGCAAAACAAAGTGAAAATACAGTATTTAAAACTACAAGAACACGCTGAATCCAGATTCAAGCAATAACAGATCTCAAAGGGGCATAAATCTAATTTTCCATGCAATTAGTTTCAAATCATGATAAGTGACAGATGCTTTCATTTATTTGGCTGAATTGTGACAACATTCTTTATTTTTTTCTATAGCCCTCCAAGCCTGATCCAAAATCTACTAATGCCAGTGGAAAGACTCCCACTGTCCTTAAATGGGCTTTGGATCAGGCCCTAATTAGTCTAGGGCAAACCAATAAACTCAAATACTTGAATTGTTTTATGTTGAGTCTCAAACCATACTTTGTTTTCATTTTTCATTTACTAGAAAAGCTATGAATGACTTAGATCCCTTCATTTAGGAAAATTTAACTGAATTAGTTCATATGAAAAGCCCCCAACAACTTAAAAAACTGCCTGGGAAACACTATATCTACATGATGTTAAGAAAAAATAGGAAAGGTGTACGCTCTTTCCATAGGCAGAATGCACACATTTCAAACATCACAAAAAGCATACCCAGGAATCTTCCTTCATTAGAATCTTAGTGCTCACTAATGACAGTCTGCTGTATGCCTACCTATACCGCAGCAGCTGATGTATGTATGACATATAATAGAGTGTGTACACAAGGATGCAAATTAAATATACTTATAAGCAACTATAATGTTTATTGACGTAAATAAACTGCACTCGCTGAAGGATATTTTTTTGGTTGATATAATTATATCTACATTAGAGTCCTTTTGGCATCACTATGTGCTTCAGGTGAATTTTTCACACATCATAACAAAGTTGGCAAGACTTTTAAGGGTTATTAAGTCGTAGGCTGGATAACATTTTAGTTGGCAAGGCGTGAGCTCCTTGACTTGCTTTGCACTAAGATGATACAGTAGAATTTACCTAATGAGCACACTGGAGAAGGCACTTGGTTCAGATGCTTAAATCAAAATCTTGCATCCATAACAGATCCAGTGCCAATCACAAGTTTTTTATAAAGACTAAAAAATGCAGAAGAGGTACACAAACAAGTGCAGACAGCTGCCTTTTCCCTCTGTTTATAATTAGAGCAGACAGCAGCCTACCTAGCTCACTCTGTTCCAGAAATCAGGTAGCCACTTTATTATTGACACATACTCTTCCAGCAATGTGGTTTATTAGGCTGGGCTTGCTGCCATGATAGCACAGCCTCATGACTTTCAAAGTAGACCTGGTCTACTATGTCTGGCTAGCTCAGAATGGAGCCATGTAGCAATCAGTTGCTTTACTATACTGGGTGGGACTTCTGGTCCAAAGTTAGAGGTCCACCGTGTAGGCATCTATGTCAAGGCTCTTATTAGAGAAATGGGCACTTCTGGGGTTCAGCTCTTTTCATTTGCAGGTGTGTGTCTAAAATCAGAGGAATTATGTGTGCAAGTGTGCAAACTTAGGTGGGGTGATCTTCAACCACCTTCATAAATGGCTGCAGCTTGGGCTTGATAACATGGAAGCTGCACTGGTTCAAGTAAAGAGAGATGTTATAAGCCACATGGAGTCATGGCCATGGTACAAAGCAAAGATGTGTGCCTATGGGTAGTATAGCCTAGTATTTTCAAGGACACTTCAGCAAAATTATTTTTGGAGACACATCATTATGTTTGTGCTGTGACTACTTCCCTGGGGAGCCTGTTCCAGTGTTCAACCCTGGTCTGGGTGAAAAACTTTTACGGATATCTAATCTAAATCTCCTTTGATCCAGCCTCATGATGTTTCCTCAGGTCTTGTCAATGGTCATGAGAGAAAGGAGTGAGAGTAATGGCAAAAGCAAATTATGCTTTTAGTGATGAAGAGGTCCCAGATACTAAGATCTTCTCTCTGCATGGAGTTCCAATGAAATGAAGGATGGCTGTGTCAGCAGGCACTATGCCTTACTTAATCAGATCATTTGCAGGAAAATAACCATCACAACCTTAGGTTAAAAAACATTTGCAGACTTTCAGCAGCGATTTGGTATGAGATGTAAACCTTCCAAATGATTAAGCTGATTGTGATGTGTCAGACACTCCTCCCCAAGTTTGAAAGAAAAACATTTTAAAAGCCTGTTCACGTTGCATAGTTCCATATGTCCTTTCTGGTAATTAGCACATCACTTCTGTGAAACACCCTGTTAATAAATTCATTTGATCTACAGTAGTTTTTGTCAATGGTTCAGGCAAGTTAACCTAGTGCATCTTTAAGGACTAAATCTGCTGAAAGAGGGTTTATTTTATTCTGAGGCAATATTTTTAACAGATCTCAGCTGCAAGAGGATGAACAAATGGATGGTTTTGGAAGGTGCCAGCAACAACCTTTGATGTGTATTTGATTTTTAGATATACCTTCATGATGTAAAGGCACCTTCTATTTCTCTTTATATGGAAAACAGAGTATCCTTCATTCTCACTGGTGACCAGATAATCCTAACACCCAGCACATTTCAAAGTTTGGGCTCTTTTAATCTGCTTGTATTAAAGTCTGCTTAAGAAATTTATCTCATTACAATATATAGAGGTCAAAGAAGGTTATGAATATAAATTTGAATGAGCTGTGTTATTCAGTAGTCTCTCCAGTCTTGTTTGGCTTCATGGATAACCACCACCATAGCATGTGCACACAAAAATAATTAAATCCAAATCAGCAGCCTGCCTACCTTCGTGATTTATTTCATTCACCCATGGAAAGATTTTTCAAAGCTCTCACAATTCAGTCTTTTAATAGAAACAGCAGATTATTTTCCTGATGAAGAAGGACAGCATTTTTATAAACACCCCAGATTTTTCAGAGTGGCAACGCGTAGGGGGACTCTAAGCACTAGATGCAACATCTACACTTTAACCAAAGGCTACTTAACAGAAGCTATTCTGTATAGGAGACATTTTTTCCCCTTAGTTCATTCTTTCTTCCAAGGTCACTTTACATATCCTGGATATACCCAGGATATGCAGTTTTTGAGCAGCTGTCTATCAGGACAGCAAGTAAATGTCATAGGGACCTCTAATGTAGGGCTGCATAAGTCAAAGAGTACAATTTCATGTCATTGAAAATGGTGTAACTCTCCACACTGTTCTTGCCTTCAGACATTTGTTCATCCAGCTTTGAAAGAACAGTTAGGAACATAGCCCTGGGGGCTAAACTAACAAATCTTTGATCCAGCTACATACAAATAAGCTAGTGTTTACTCTCTCTTTGACAGCTTGGCAACAAATTTCACCCCTGATTTCACCAAATCTTCAGAAGGAGTTGCATTTATTTTGACAGCCGTTGTTTAGCCAGGTATGGTATGTCCTACCAGATCAACCCGAAGTTTCCTCAGGTAAATGCTGCAAGGTGAGACGCAGGTCAGGGGTGATTAAAGGCTGTATGTCTGGCCCTGGGATGCCAAGGTGTGGGTGTCACGCACCCACGTTGTTCTCAGGGCAGCTCAGCCCTTCCCTGCCCAGAGGAGCTGCCTGCCCACATGTGCCTGTTCCCCGAGGAGAATGTGCTGGCTGGCTCGCCAAGCAGGGCTGTCTGACAGGGCTCCAAGGCACGCTGGCACTGGAAACCCTCACTGAGCCAGCCTGGCCTCTCTTGTGCTGCCACTGCAGTGGCTGTGAGGGCACGTGGGGCCAGCCCCTCTCCTCCTAGGGTGGGTTTGCTCAGGGCTCTCACAGGAACCCCGTTGCCATCAAAATGCTTGGACTGCTGTTCAAAAGCCCTTATAAGGGCTGAAATCAGAGTAAGGTCAACATGAAGCATTACTGGTCAATTATTTTGTGACTTTAGCCTTACTTTTTTTATCCAGAATGCTGGAAACCATTTGTTTGATCTCTGGTCAAAGGCCAGGCTGGATTCAGCTGTCACTAGAGGGGTAGTGGGGAGTTCTGATGGATGCACACTGGTTTTCCCAACTTCAGTACATCCACATGAAAATGAAACAGCATGGTTACTCTTGCATCTACTATTTCCAGAACTTAATGTCAGTGGGCAGTTAGTCACTGGAGAATGAGACAAATATTTGCCTGTAAAAGGGACCTCACAATATGAGTCAGCAGATCAGCCTCTGCCCTCTCCCCTAACAGGCAAATCCTTCCTTAAATGCTAGTCATCAGATAAATTAAAATATTCTGTAAAGTGGTAATCCAGGCAGAAGTTCTGTAATGGTGTGAAGTAAAAAGAAGTGATATTCCTAAATGCTTTACCCATGCACTCAGCCCTAGCATGAGGAGCTAAGCTTCAGCTCTCCAACAGATGTGTACCAAAGTTCACACAATGTTGTGTTGGTGTTCATCAGTTGTATTCATAAATTAAACTTATGGCACATATCTTATTAGAATTTAAAAGAATGAACAAAACAATGTATTCCCCATGGAAATTTCTTGGCACAAGTTCTTGAGTACTTTCAAACATGATTTTTGAAACACCTTTTTAAAAATGAGAAAGTCAGTGCATATTTACTTGACCTTAGCTATGGATAGATTTTCAACCTCTGGCCTGAAACAAAAAATCTTCTCCCCTGAGCAAAAGGAGATTTATTTGTTGTGAATTCATGGCCAAGATGCTACTAAGCTCATGTCCAGCACTGGCTGTTTTCATCCATACAGACTTTGTCCCTGTTGTTCTGTACCAGGGTCACTGTCAACCCCCCAGCAACCACAGTCACCCTGACAGTGATTTTACTGCTTGTACCCCAGGTCTCATTGCAAAGGCAATCCATGTGTAGGAGCAGGGCTCTCCTCAGCCCCAATACCATGCAGTAGGACCCCACAGCCAGAAAGCCCACTCCCCTCCTGGACCCTGGTTTGCAAAGACACCCTGACACCCTTCTGCACCCCTTCCAGGCTTTCCATGCATGATGAGCCACCAAGCATGATTCTTGCAGGGTGTCTGTGCATTGGTGCAGCTCCACTGGCATGGGCTGCTCAAGCACACTCCTGCATCCCCTGCAGAAGTTGGTCCCATCAGCCTGGTGTTGTGAATGTACAAAAGCACTGCCTGTAGCCACTGTGTACAAGCAGGCAGGCAGCAAACGAAAACATGAAAGGGTGTGCTTTTTCATTGGATGCAAAATTCTCCCCATGAGGTATGGATTTTGGGACGTGGTCTTCTGACGTGCTGGTTGCCTTCTCTCCAGCTTGCTCCCAGAGCAGCAGCTAGAATGGGGTATAGAGGGGTGAGGCAACTTTTGCCCACACTTGTGTGCTTCAGCCTGATTGCCCAGCTCCTGGGACCTGTCACAAACATATGCCAGAACCCCCTAACCTGACACTGTCACTCCTTGCCAGACAGCACAAGACCTTTGATTCACCCTTGAGAAGAGCTTTGGACTCATCCTTTCCCCCCAAGTCCTGCCAAACACTCCCAGGCAGAGAATCCACTTTCTGCCTCCTGTGTCCTCCACCAGCCAACCAAGCCCAGTGGTCTTGGTTCAGACAGATTCCTGGGAAAAGCAGGCTCTGAACCTGTCTGTGCTGAGAGACAGAGAGCTGGCCAGGAGGACAGAGAGCTGGCCAGAAGATCTTCCAGGGAGTGGAGCAGGTGCTGAGCTGACTCCTGGCATGCACCACTTGCACCTGGGTAGTCGTAGTGTTGGCATCAGCCTTTTCAAGGCTAAAAGGTATTGGAGAGGCAAAAGTGATGCTGATGCTTCTGAAAAGGCCTTGGTGGGGCTTAATGAGGCATGAGTCTTCTCAGAGAGGTAAACCTCAAGCCAGTTGGCCTCCTGCTGCTAGCATGGTGGTGCTGGGCTCAATTCCTCCTGATACCCCCAGGACCAGCATGCTGGGCAGACATCTGGTGATCAGAGGGTGGAGAGAGCCTAAAAAGACTGAGAAATATCCTCCAGAAGTGCTGTGACCTTTGTAGACAGTTAGTCTGGACCTATTTTGTGCTCTCTTCCTAGCCTCACCTTTCTCCCCACTTCTTCCACATCTTAAAATTGCAGCCAGAACACTCCCCAGATGCTCTTACTAATACCTTCATCTGAACTGTCCTTTCCCAGGGCCTCTAATTCATTCAGGCTGCTATGTTGGCAAGAGAAGGAGCCATACTTCTGTGCTCTTTTGATTTGATTTCTAAGAAATGCCTCTGAGGAGACATCCTGAGAGATGTCTTGGGAAGTTGTCCTAGAGAGGGAGAGCCTCAGCCCAGAGGGAACATGCTGGGAGTTGCAACCCTTTTGTCAGTGTTTCTTTTTTTTTCTCTTTCTCCCAAAAAATGGTGCTCAGGGTTTCCTGGTAATAATTCAAGTTATTACTGACTTTGTTCTTCAGTGTCTCTGAGATGTTCCCAGAGCTGCCTCAGGCAGCCTGCAAAGTCAATTTCTTTAATTTCTTTACATACAGTTCTTTGGGGCTAGGAGCCTGAGCTAGTCAGGGTAGCAGGTCCAACAGCCATAGGGAGGACTTGGGGGATACTATTTTTTGAAAAGGATTTTTCTAATCAAAGATGCATTGCCTAATGCCATTTTTTCAGATCTCATGGCTAAGTAGCCAGTCCTGATTTGAAGGCTGACTTGAGCTAGTTCTCGACCAAATTCTGTTGATGCATTTGGCACACTGCAATGTGGAAGAACTGTTTCTCTTGCAAATGCCTGTCCTCTATGGATTCTGGGAGGATTTTGCAAAGTGAAGGCAATTTCCCCCTTTCAGAGTATTTTTGTGGATCTTGGAGGACTGTAAAGCATCACCTACAAATGTCCTGACCCATGGGACAGTTCATTGCTCCCAGCCTACATTACTTGGGAGAGCACTTATGTTTTATCCCAGGCAGCATTAACAGGCTTTGCTTTTGGGCTGGGAAGCAATGTCAGGTTGCTGACCTGCATCTCATCTTCCAGTTTGGTGAGGTAGGAAAGGATGAGTCGCAGTTCCTCTCACTCCAAGATGTGTGCAGCACCAGCTCGGAGATGACAAGAGAGAGCCCGTGCCCATGCATTGCTTGTGCCCAGCCGCCTGGCTCTGAAGCCTGGGAAGAAGAAGGAGGAGATTTCTCTACCTACAGTGCGTGCAGGCAGCCAGACAGGCCAGTGGTGTGTAGGTGGAGCCTGGCTGCTGTGTCCTTGTGGGCGGCTGGGCAGGAGCACAGACAGCCCTGGGGAAAGGGCGCAGAAGGCGGCGGGCCCAGAGCTCTCTTGTCTGGCCAGTGCTTTTCCCCGTCCCCTGCTTTTGCTGGAACCTACTGGTGGATAATGCAGTGACTCAGGCAGTGCTTATGTGCTCTGCTGCATTTCTCCTGGGGACAATAAGTGTTTCAATTTTGTGGTTTGGGTTTTTCTTCCCCATTTCCCCCCCCCCCCCCCCCCTTCTGTCAATTATTGAAATGAAAGGTCAGGAGGAATAACCAGAAAGAAGGGGAATAGAAATACATATAAAGCAAATAAGCCTCTGGGAATAAGGCTGGGAATCTTGACTGGTATCTGTTTTACACAAAATTCTCGTAGCTTTTACTGCCAGAGATGACCAGGGTTGACAATCAATTCAAGTACCAAAACCAAGTCAGGGCTGAACTAAGTCTGAATGGAGAGCCAGATTCTGGAACACATAATGGGAACTGGCAATCTCCACAGGTTTTTTAGTAGGCACATAGTCCAAATCCATGTATTTAACTCAGCATACCCAGTGAATAGCTTATTTGTATTTCAGCTGCACAGTTGAGGCTTAATTGAACTGGTACAAATCTCCCACTGACTAAGGAAGGTCTCTAGGCAGCATCAGTTTGAGCCTGCTTCATGAGGCAGGCCAGAAGTTCTCCATCTGCCTACTCCTCCATCTGCTTTCTAGCAACCAGACAACATATCTGTCACCTCTCTTGCCAATTTGAACAGGAACCAGTCATTTCCAGGTACCATTAAGAAAGCTTTTCAGTTACAAATTTACTTACAAATTAGCTTTTCAGTTACCCATTTATTCTTTGGTGTGTCCTGTTGATTTATTTTGGGTAATTTGAAACATGCAAAGAGAAGGTCCAGAAGATCCAGGAAGAGAGGATTCTAGTAATTAGGGTGGAAAATAGTCTGGGCTTGTGAAAGGTTTTCTCCATGAGAACAGGGAATAATAATTTAGTTTTAAAGAGGCTGCAGAGCTAACATTTATTTGGGTTAGTAACTACATCTATGGGGAAAAAGAAGACTCTAGTCTCTGAACTGAGTAGAAAAAGACAAGTAATTCAACAGGTTTTCTGCCCTTTCTAGTTTTTCTTCTTTTTCAGTTCTCTGTAAAAGTGCATGAGATGGAAAGGAGTAGGGATGACAGTAAGAAAACCTTAAAACAAGTATTTTCAAAAATTTAATCTTGGGTCATCAAAACCTCAGACATTAATCAAAATATGTCTTCCCAAAAATTACCATGGATCTTACCATTTTTGGCCAGCTGTTATGTATACAAAATGTTAAACATGATTTTTCAAGTATAGAGGCTCAAGAAAGGACCAAATCAAACTTTGGCCATAAGGCCATGTCATTGAAATAATTCCCCTCTCTGCTCACTGAAACCACATTCTGTAATTGGATTAGACTACAAGAAAAAGGATGTGTGGCTTGAAGGGATTAATTTATGACACAAGGAGTTGTTAAGCATATTTTTAAAAAGAAGACCATTTCTAATAACTGAGACCTTTATGCAGTGCGGATATGTATATCTAAAAAGGAAAGACATTTGCAGGAAAATCTCTATACAGTAGGATGCACAGTTCCTCATGGAATTATCTTCCACAATAACTGGTGAAAAAATAGTAAGTTTCATTAGATCTGACTAAATACCAGGCCCCAGGACAATGCTGCATAATATTGATTGTTTCCTTCTTTCATGTTTTTCCTCTCATAAAGATTTCATTTTATTTTTAAAAGGAAGCAGGGGAACAAGCAGAGCATATCTGATACAGACAGGTTAGAAATAGGTGAAAACAAAGCCTACCAGGACCTTTCCTAAACTGCAGGGGTGGCAGCCTGAGCAGTAGGCTAACCAGTCCTGACACCTCTGCAGGAATTGCTGTGCTTCATTACGCAAGAGCAGAAAATACTCTGATCATCTGGTTCTTTTTCACTCATCTACTGCACAGAGGTTAGGCAGCAGTGAACCACCAGATCTTATCAAAGACTAAAAAGAAATGAGTAGGTTTGTGAACAGCAGAGCCAATGCACCCTGATCTGTGAGGAATTGTGTCTTGTGGTTGGGTTCTGATGTCTATTAAGGTGTGAGCTTTTTGCTGTCTCCCATGTGAATTCTCTAATGCTTCATGAAGGGTGAAACCATGACACAATGACTTTTTAGAACTGGATTTCTTGAAAATAGCCTTTCTTTTCTTTAATCTCTTCTCCCTATCCTTTGAAACCTCTCTACAGATAACAAATTTAGTTAACATTGGTTGTGTGTATGCCCAAGTCCTTCCTTCCTACTCAATAGTTTCTACTCCCTGGAGGCTTTCATGGGACCAGAGCAGAGAGCTGAGTTGTCCAAAAAAATGGAATTAAAAAAGCCAATGGATCAGTTCAACAGAGTGGGCCAGATCAACTGCAATATGTTCTGGCTCCCTGAACTAGGTTCCTCCCAAATGCTTGAGCCAACAGAAGGCAGGGAGAGCCCAGGGCATGAATGCTGGTTTGGGGCAGGATGGCAGCTCAGCAGCTTCTTCCAGCAGCTCTCCTCTGGTAGTTGGTGATGAGCCTGTGGTATGAAATACATGCCTGGAAGTGTTAAACAGTAGCCCCTGAACAAAGTTCACTGACAGTTCCAGACAGTGTGTGTTCACACCCACTCATGGGCAAGCCTGTGGCTACCTATCAGGTACAAGGACTGGCCTGGGCCAGTGGTTGTTTCCCTGGGAGAAAGCATGTCCTAGTCAAAGCTGGATTATAACAAGCTCAGAGGACACGCTCAGAGGCATTGCTTTTTTCTCAGATAAAGACAATTTTAAGCAAATGGAAATCTGGATATGAAGAGTTGTAAAAAGGAGTGTAAGTGTTAAAATGGAGCTGTCAGGTTTTTCACCAACTGCTGGTCCCACTCCCCTCTCAGTTCCATGCACTTCATTCCCAGGACAGGAAGCAAGGCCTGGCAGCTGCAGTGAACTAGTGGGAACAGATTTTCAGCCACAATCCCTGAAATATTGAGTTGCCTAAGTTGTCAAACCTCTATGTGCTCAAAATTGAGGGCAAGACATTAAGGTGAAAAAGAAACTGAGCTGACTGCATGTGATGGTCTGGTCAGAAATTATATGGCCACCACAGAGGAACTATAAACACTGCAAAATTCTGGCAAGCTAAGGAAACCTGTGGTAAACCATCTATTTAGATGAGTATCATTCTCATACATAGCATCTGTCTCAGTCCACACAGTCCCTGGTAAATCCAAATGCTGTTTCATAATAAATCCCATTACTTCTATATGTCTTAGTTTCAGTGCTGCTTCCTATAGTTATCTTATCAGGCATCATTTTAATTGATTCTATGATACTGCCCTGGTAGTGTGAGTGCATTCATTTTCGCTACTTTGTGTGTTGGTGCTCAATTTTAAAACACCTCCATTTTTCTTCCTTTGCTGTAGTAGATGTGGCAAGCATGCCTCAACTGATTAAGCTTTGTCTGCCTGTCTAGTCAGTGAGGTCTGGAAAAATTACATTCACACAGAAATGCTGAATTAATAATGATGAGGTGCTGAAAAAGTCTTGGGCCACTTCCAAGTCTGTGTTTCCAAAAATGAGACCCAATGCAAAGAACTACAGACTCAGAAAAATATGAAAATCAGATTCACTTTTTAACCTTACATGGGGTTTTTTCTTCATTGCAAAGGAAATTCTGTTCAGTTATGCACATGAAACTTCAACAATTTGAGGATGTAATTCTGTAATTCTTTGTCAGACAAGTCTCCCATTGACTCAGTGATTTCAAAGGCATTGATGCCTGTGTATGAATGGCAGGATATGGTGCAAATTTATGGTCATGAAGAGCTTTACTCTGTACTTTCACACTATTTTTTTTGTAATTCACTTTATGGGAACATGAAGGGAAAGAGATCCTGACCTCAATTCATACAGCTGGAGCTCTGCCACCCACTTCTGCAGAGCCAGGCTTCCCCCCCGTTCTGCTTTTGGCTTGACAAACAACTCATGGACAGCATCCCTAGAGTGAACCTTGAAACAGTATCCAAAATCATCAGAGAGAAGGTGACTGACTTTAAGCAAATACACAAATTGGTTTCTTAGGAGAATCAAGGGTCTGTGGTATAATGGCACTGTGACAAAAAAGTTCACCCTGCAGAAAAGATCTCACAGTGCTGTGGCTGTACCTGACAGAGACAGCTTATGGCAAACATCCTAACTTCCTTATCCTCCCAACCTCCTTCCTTAATATGAGCTGCCTTGATAGGAGGTGAAGGATAAGATGGATTAATAAAATAGCTTTTTTCCACACCTAAATCATGCACAAAGGAAGATTTATGGCACGGTTGGTGTCATAAAATAGAGATGTGATATCATTGCTGGGACATTATCTCCATTGCTACCCTTGAACTCGAGAGATTTAATGGCCTTCAAATAAATGATATTTAAACAAACCACTTCTCAAATGATCTTGTGGAATCTATTTAATCATTACCAGGAACAAGTGGTCATTGCTAAGAACTGGATTTTCCTGGCTGCACGAGTGATAATCAGTATACTCAATCCCTAGGGATCAGAAGTTTGTTTAGCTACTTTATGGAGTGCAACTCCATCCTTTAACCGGTTTGAAAAACCATGCCACAGATTTAGAAGCCTCCAATGACAGTTTTAATATTATGAGCAGTCTTCAGAATGTCAATCTTAAGATATGATCTCCTGTCTGTTAAATATGTATATTTTTATATCTTCCTCTCCATGTACAATATGTGGATGTTCTTAACCTTCAATTTCATCGTTTTTTACTAAGGGGTCAACAAGAGCTTCGCCTATTCAGGCTTGGAACTGAACTGAGTGATGGCTAATCACCATGCTTCATGTGCTGGAAATAAGATTCCCCATTCTTTTTCCAAATATGCAATTAGTCATAGTGGCTGCTGCAAAACAGAGCAAATCTGAGAAGATGCATCTGCTTAGACAGAAAAAAAAAAAAGAAAAGGATCTGCAAGTACTTTCTTTCTCATGTAATTTCACTAGTGTAGAAAAAAAGTTCTCTGAGCACACATTTCTCTCTTTAGCCATACCCATGGAGCACAGAGGTGGATGGAGTGCACGTGCTATATATATCAACCCTTTGACTAGTAAGTGATACTTCCTGTCTATTCTCATTTTCCCACTCTGTGTTTCAGTCTGTTTCAACTTTATGTCCGACACCATGATTCCACTATAGCTGTGGATCTTAAATGCTGGCATTTATGTGTGAGATGTAGCAAATGGAGCAGTTAGATGGAACATTGCAGAGAAAAAGAAAAAGAGCTGTTATCTAACAAAATCCAGTGCTCCCATATGTTGTCCTGCAGGTGTCCCTTTATGTTCTTGAGCTGAGTACTTAAGCACTCTACTTTTTGCATAAGCACTGTCAGATTTTCTTTACCTGTTTATATCGTCATGTCCAAAACTCCACAAAAGAATTTCCTGTCAGTAAAGTACTCCTAATGCCAGTCAGAGAAGATGCTTTTCTCAGCAAAGCCATACTTCTCAAATGTCAACTTCTCTCCCATCCTGAAACATTTTTCAAAAAGATGAGAGAAAATGAATTTATCTTCATAGAATCACAGAATAGTTTGGGCTGGGAGGATTGTTTTAGGGCGATCTAATCAAAGTCAACAGGGTCACTTTCAACTTGAATGTTCCCATGGATAGTGCGTCCACCACCCCTCTGGGCAACCTGCGTTTAGCCATCCTCATTGTAAAAAAATTCTTTTTAATATCTAGTATAAATCTACTCCCTTTCAATTTAACCATTATACCTTGTACTTTCCCTGCAGAGCCTGCTACAAAGTCTGTCCCTAACTTTCTCATAAGCTCCCCTTAAGTACTGGAAGATGCTCTAAGGTCTTCCCAGAGCCTTCTCTTCTCCCGGCTAAACAACCCCAGCTCTCTCAGCCCGTCTTTAGATCATCTTCGACTTTCTCCTCGATCATCTTCGCGTCTCTCCTCTCGACCTGCTGCTGCAGGTCCACGTCCCTCTTATGCTGCGTTCCTAGGGCTGGATGCAGCGCTCTGGGTCCCACCGGAGCAGGGCAGAGCAGGGCAGGGCAGAGCAGAGCAGAGCAGAGCGGAGCAGAGCAGAGAAGGGCAGAGCAGAGCCAGAGCAGAGCAGAGCAGAGCAGAGCAGAGCAGAGCAGAGCAGGGCAGAGCAGGGCAGAGCAGAGCAGAGAAGGGCAGAGCAGAGCAGAGCAGAGCAGGGCAGAGCAGGGCAGAGCAGAGCAGGGCAGAGCAGGGCAGAGCAGAGCAGAGCAGAGCAGAGGGCAGGATTCCCTGCCTCGCCCGGCTCTGGACGCAGCGCAGGGCGCGGCTGCTTTCAGCGCTGCGAGCGCACCCTGGCACATAAGTCCAACGCCACGGACATTTTCAGGGCAGCGTCCAAGGGGCCCAGGCACGGTTTTTAAGGTTTTTCCCGGCCCCATCGGAGCGGCAGCTGCCGTTCCCGCGGCCGTCGCTAGCCGGGGCTCACGGCCAAGGCACCGGCCCGCCGCTCCCGCCGCTCCCGCCGCTCCCGCCGCTCCCGCCGCTCCCGCCGCTCTGCCCGGGGCGCCGTGCCCGCCTCTCCCAGGAAAACCTCTCCCCGAGGAGCCACAAGGGCCCCCAAGCCTCCCACTGGATAGCCCACATATGAGGCAGCTACACCGCCATCCCAGATTTGCACGGAGGGAAAAAGAGAATACCCCTAAATCAAGCGCATTTCTCAGGAAATAAGGCTATTACAGGTATCTAGACCGTCAGCAGCAATTATTTTCTTTGGAAACGTGATTTGTCTTCTTAAAAATGTCCTGAAATCTGTGCGCGGTTTTAAGGACGTAAGTGATACCAGTGACTTCACTGCGACAGCTCACGCTGCAGCATCCTCTGAAATGTGCTGCCCTGACTTGGTTTTCTGAATGCCTCGGTTGTTTCACATCCAGGGAGATGGCTTTGCCAGCCCTGAAGAAGAAACCTAAAATAGAAAAAACTTCAGTATCTAAGGTTCTGGGCAAAGTTTCAGTTTAAATCCTAAATAGCCTTAAATCCTTTCTTAGTAAGATGTGAATCATCATGTTTATAGTCACAGCTAGAGAGATAAAATGCAGCACAGTCTGTAAAAACAATTCTGTATTAAAATGTGAAACTGCAGTTCCTCTTCAAGCTCTAAAACCTGATACCTGATACTAAAAAGGTATCACCCTCTTAACACAAGTGCCAACTATCTGTTCAGACAGGAAAACCTGCCAAAAACCTGGTGTCCCTTTTCCAGTCTCTTGAAAAAAAACACAACCAGCTCCTTCCAACCTTCAACAGTCCAAAGCATTCAAGCTACAGAACAGATTTTCTCTCCTATTAATTTTTTCCCCCTCAGGTTTGTTTGTTCTGTCCCCTCCTCACAACCTGTGTTCCTCTGGTACAACTGATAAACAATGCTTTTTATTGCTATAGGCAGACAGTCCTGTTTAATACAATAGCAGGCAAGGCTTGGCAGGACTGCAGAGTGCAGGTGTTTGGAGTATTGTGGCCATCCAAACCAGATGCTGAGGAGATGGAGCACCTGTTTCCCTTCTTTCTGCGCTGGAGAATACAGCACTATGCAGGCTACAGAAACAGCCTGACATTAATAGCACTGCTGCTGCAGTTTTCCCTTGACAGGGTAACAGAGATGTACCATCTACAGCTTTTGCAAGCTCTCCTCTGAGTGCTCAGACACATGTGCTGGAGTTTTTAATTTTTTTCCCCCAGATCGACAGAAAGCATTCAGAGATGGGTCTGTAAGGTAATTTCTTTCCAGATTATTTTATTCATGATTGATCGTGCCCTGGCATGAAGAAAAAGTTAGTTTTTATACCCCAGACAGTAGTAAAGATAAACAAACAAACAAAAAAAAAGAGTTCATTTTATATCCATTTTTGCAGGTTCTACAAATGTCTATGTTGGATGTAGACATGTATCTACAGTGTTATGCTCAAGACAGGTGACTCACAGCTACTGTCTCTGCAGGGGATGGAAAAACCTCTGCTAATGTGAAAGAAGTTGGGCATCTACCTCTACTAAAATGCAAGAGATGGTTCCCAAAATGATAACATGAAATAAGCTCTCCTTATCTCAACAGAGATATTTCTGCTAAGAAAATGTAAGTTAAAAAAAAAAAAAACTGTCAGAAAAGTAAAATTCAAGAAACTTTGAAGAATTTTATTTTTGGCCCATATCGCTTTTAAATGGATCTCTAGCTCTTACCTCTAAAAAAATACATATACCTGAAAAAAAAAAAAAAAGCCAAAATCAAATACTGTCACTTCATATAAATCCCCATAAAGTCTAGCTTCCACAAGGAAAAGACACTCAATTACAGTATGTTAGTATCACAGAAAAATGAAGACACTGTGCTTTCACTGTGATTTTAGCTCAGCATGGCTCACAGCCATTGAATATCTGGTGGAAGATGCAATCATTTTGTGCAGAAAAGATGACTATGCAAATACTGCCTTTCTCTCACTCATGAGAGAATTAAATATTCAAGCAAGGCTCTTGCTGGACACAAGAACTGCTTCAGGTCCTCAGCCCTTCAAGCAGCTCTTCTGACATCTGGATTTCACAAGGAATTTACTGAGAGCATGCAAGCCACAGAAGCAACGTTTCAACTGCATCTTTCCATGCATGCCCACCTCAGAGCAGGGTTGAAATTTCTCCTGGATTCCTCAGTCCTCAGCTAAAGCCACCCATAAATCAGTTGGGATAGAGGTGATTTTTTCCCCCGACTCCTTGCTCTTCATTGTGCTAACAAATGAGAGCTCATCATTGCTACCACTTGGCATCCATGAAACTATTTCTCTCGTGTCTCCATGGGCATGTAATACTGGTTTAGCCATTTAAGCCCTTTATTTTTATGGCTTCTCATGTATAGTCCAGTTTAGCCCCCGAAAGTCCCCTACTGCAGCACAGATAAACCCTGCCTGACATAAGAACAACCCCAGTGAATTCCCTTTCTTCTCCCTGCTCCCCTCCCCGCCCTAAGCAGACAGTGTTAATGAGCCAGAAACTGTTCTGAATCAGGAAAAAGGGAATTTTGGCAACCAGAGACCTATTTCTGTAAGGAATCAAAAAACGAAATCAAGAGGAGAAAAAAAATGTTGCAAAGGAGCCGTTTTAGCTGGAATCACAAGAGAGAGGGAAATTACCCACGCTGGGAGACAGGCAAAAGAAGGGCAAGCTGGGAGACAGATAGGCTGGGCAGACTTCAAGGTCTAAAAAAGATTGGTTGTCTCTTTTGGGGTTTACACTCTCTTTGTCTAATTAGACTAATAGAGGTAGAATAGAACTGGGAGAGATTAAGAACCGTGATAAACAAGGCATCTTTTATTTGATATTATTGGAACTGGTTTCACTTATCTTTAGAAATCTTTCTTTTTGTGCTCCTTAATTTGTCCTTGAAGTCCTGTATCTAATCACTAGTTGAGCAACCAATAATCCTTCTCCAGCCCCTCCACCCCTTTTTATGGCCAACTTTAATCTTTCAACTCAGTGAAAAACATGTTTCCCCTATCATAACTAGTTTAACAAAAATTCCCTTTCAAGTTTAGATTGTGCAGATACAATGGCTTTCCTGCAGCTTCATGCTGAAGAGAGGAATTTACATTAGAAAAAAATAGAGATTTATGATAGCATTGTATTTCCATTTGAATATGGAGAGTTAATAACATGCATATGTTTTTTTTTTATTATTATTTTAAGGTTTAAGCTATGCCATAAGCAAAAGGAAACCTGGAAACTGTGAGACTGGCAGGGCTCAATGAATAACCTAATCTGGATTTCATTCACAAACAGCAGCTCATACATAGGGAAAGGGCTGGTGTGTTTCGCCAAATCGGAACTGGAGTAAGTGCCAGGATTTCCTGATTTGTTTACATTTCTCAAAAAAACTTTTTTTCCCCTGGATGAGGCTAGAATTAGACTTCCTTTTCCACTTTTCGCCCTTTCCAAACTATTCTTGCTTAACATATTCTCTCCTTTTCCCTGTATTCTCCTTTGTTCCAGTCTCAGCTGGCTCTTTTGTCTTGGAAAACAGAAAAGGCAATGAAAGATGTCAGTCTATGATAATAATGATAATGCAGCCAGGTTTGCATGACAGCAAAACAATGCCGCAGGCTTTTCCAACACCCTTGGATCCACCACTCTTCTTACAATGGCTGGGGGGGATGGGGGTGTGGAGTGAGTGGTATCTCTCCGGGACTGCAGGCTGGAACAATAGTGTCACAAGGTAAAAGAGATAAAAAGATCAAAATGAAACAGGCTAGCTCGAATCTCTTGATGAGGCGTGTCAGTGAGTTAATCCGAAATTAGAGGGGGCTAGTTGCACATAACTAAATCACCTCTGCATGAGCTCGCTGGCTTGCTTCTCAGTCAGCTGCAATGGTCGTGTTCCCTGCCAGTCCTTTCTCACTTTCACTGACTTTACCGTACTTCGCCCATTGTCTGCAACCTCAGTGCAATCGCTGCAGAAACTTGTTTGGGAGAACTTCTCCGTGCCTTTGTTTAGAGCCCTTTGATCATCCCACAGAAATAAAAACACTGTAGCTTGGACCTGAGCCATGGCTTTCTTAGCAGGACAAGGCTGCCAGCCTGCAATCAGTGTTTGATGCTGCTGGGGACTCGGAAAATCGTGGGGAGGCTATCAGCAGTCTGAGAGCTTGGCTGCCGCGCTGGGCAGAGGTGAGAGGCTACAGTGCCTGATGTGCTTCAGAGAGAAGCACATTCTGGTGTCACAGCCGCCTTACAGCAGCACCGAGCTGCTCCTGTGGGGATGTCAGGTCCTGCTTACCTGCCCTGTGTGTGAACGGCTCATGCTTTAACAGGATGAGCTGGCAAGGAGAGGCTGTGCCAAGCACAGCGTTCACAACAGGAGGCACGGGTGCAAGACGGAATTCCTGCATTTCAAACAAGTGCTGTTAGCCAGATTTTTAGCTGACATCGCTCCCATTGGCATCAATGTACCAATGCTGATTTACACCCGCCGATGAATATGCGTCTGGGAGAAGAGTGGGATAGGGTAATGGTGCAGAAGAGTTAGATGGGAAAAGGAAGTGAGGGGGAGCAAGATGAAGATAAAAGGGGAAGGGAAGGAGAGACGTGATCATGGGACTCAGGAAACACGAACTGCAATGTATGGCTGTGGGAAAATGATTAGAAGAGATTGCATCAGACTGGACACCAATTTTGCAATTTCTGCAGCACCTTTTTAAGATCCTATGCTGAGATACTGAGCAGAATGTGTGTAGCTGTGTGTCTGGAACGAGTCCAAGCAAAAGGCCAAATGCAATCAGTCATCTGTGTTTGCTGGATCTGTGTACTAATGTTTCCTGTGCAGTCATTGCAATATATGTCTACTCTCGCTGATCTGAATCCTGTTTTTCACCTCTAAATATTTATCATATTTATAATATTTATCATATTAAGCTGCTCACACCATGTATAAGCACCTGTTTTTTGCTCATTGCTTACTTTGGGGGCAGAAGCTGCTGTTCCACGTACTCAGCAGACAGGGGTAAAAGAGAGAGTGAGATGGGGAAAGCTACATGAATGGGAAGGAATAGACTTCTGAAAACAGGAGTAAGATGATGTATGGTGTGGCAGAAAGCACCTCTGCACACGAAATCATCAGCCAGCTTCTTTCATTTTAGGAGATCTCTGCAGAGAAGCAGGAGAAGCAAAAGCTGTTTTGCTTGCACGATTGCTTTAGCTGTTCTCAGTAGTGCTTGTCATGTGAGTGAGGTGAGCAGGAAACAGATTGATGTCAGCAGGCAGCCCCCACTAGAAACTCACACCCGCCCTTTCTGCTTCATCAGTTGTCTGAGCCCACAGTTTCACTATTAGCTTTTGGTGCTGTGTTTTTAGATTTCCAGTTACAGCTTGCATGACAACCAGTGACAGTCTGCACCTGACCAGTTACTGCCATTTGACTTGGTAAGAACCGTAAAAGAAGGGTTCTTTCAGGAGAAAGAGTAGAGGAAGATACAAGTGCATGCATTTCTAGTGCTTTCCAATAACTGTGAATCATTACTTCTGCCAGCCAGAGTACAGTTCTCACTGGCAAGTGTCAGTGAGAAAGTCTTACTTTAGGAAAACACTTCTGCTTTTTTTATTTTTTTTTTTTTTTCTGCATTACTGATAGCTAATACAGATGAAACCACAAACCTGAAGAGTTCAGACTTCACCAAATGTCAGTCATGCATAATTTGGAATGAGCATGTGACAGTAATAGGCATGTAATTTGGATATTTCTTTTTCTTTTTCTCACAAACTCAAATTAATTTTCATTTTCATTTTTCATAGCACTCCTTGTGTGGTAAAGATCACCTGATTGTTTGAGCCTAAAGTTTAGGCAATATTTTCTAAAGTGTTAAGTCATAAAGGAGGTCATACTAAGGAACCTGAATAGTTGACCTAACAGACCCCTTTGGGCCACACAAAATTCTGGTAACACTCTAAAGGGAAGTTCCATTTTAGTTAATAATTTTCATTTAAAAAGTTACTTTCCATTTTTCTACACCATATCTCCAGGAAAAGAGAAGCTAAAAACTACATATGCAGAGTGACACCATTCCTTTTCTCTGTCCAAGGATGTGAACTGATGATCTCCATGCTGTTCTGCTGTGGCTCTGTCACTCCTGACCTGACCTTCAGGACACACTGAGAGTATTGTGAGTGCTTCCAGCAGTGTCAAACACGAGCACTACAGGGCTTTACCTGCTTCAGGCAAAGGTCATCCTCTGGCAGTGGGACACCTCTGGGAGCTCATGAATTCCAGCTGGTGGAGAAATTACAGTAGCCAAATGGTGTGGGATGCTTTCAGTGATCGCTTTCCACTGTGGGAAGGAGCTGCTGGCAAAGAGCAAGACTGAGTTTATAGTCAGCAGGATATGGCTGCTAAACTCAATATGTTATTTACTGTAAGCTAACCATGGCTGCAGTGCATGGGATGGAAATACAGCAGGTGAATGGAGATGGACATTTGTGGGCAGGAGTGGGAAGGAAGGTCATCCTGAGAACTGACCTGGAATTTTTCATAGAGGTCAAGCAAGAACTCAGAATCCAGAAACCCCCCTTCAAACTGGAACTAAAACCAGACTTGACAGCTCAATTAAAATTTTATTGTCCTCAGACTGTGGTATAGGAAACATGCTTCACTTACAAGGAATCTCAGTGTTCCTCACAGAAACAGGGAACTCCCTTTCTGATACAGCTGCAAGAAGCAACACCAGGTTTTCATTTTTTCAGTTACAATTAACTTGCTTTTAAGGATGAATGTAACATTTTTCCAAAATATGTGTAATAATTCCTAATCAGGAAGCAAGGCATAGTTCTTCTATGAATGGAATTAATATTTCTTTATTGCAAACATGCAGAGTTTGTGTAAAATGAAAGAATGACAGTCTTTTTCTCAGCAAGACTCTCCTTCCCACTCCGGACCCCTTTGTTTTTCTTTGTCCCTTTGTGATTATAGTAGGACACAACTGAAAGAGGTGAGATATATGGAATTTTTTGCAAAAACTTTCTTTTTTATTATTTCCTTTTTAAATTGGAAAGACCATTATGGGGCCAGCCTAACCCATCTAGCACAGTAGCCTTACTGACAATAGCCAGCTGAGGTTGGGTAAGCAAAGGAGAGAGATTGACCCTTCTATGTCTAGGGCCAACAGTCAAGAGTTCAGAGAATTTTTGAGTCAGAAGCTGTATCTGGGCTATTGTTTTTGATGTTCATCAATAGACCTATTCTTTATAAAATCTTTATTAACATTTTGAATCCATTTATATCTCTTGGCTTCCATGACATCCTGTGACAGTGAGTTAATTATGCTTTGAGTAAAATAATTACTTGCTTCCTTTTATTTTAGATAGTATGCCTCAAAATTTCAAATAGTGCACCCTCTTGTGTGTTAAGAAATAGTGAATAAATTGTGCCTATCACCTCTATTATGCCTGTTTACCTTCCTTGCATTCTAAGTTTCCTTAAATGCCAGGCTAAGCTCCGTTTGTTGAAATGAACTAGAGAAAAACCTAAAATCTGAAGTTTCTGTTTATCTGTTTCTATCACTTTCAGGATCATCTCTGAGTTTTGCTTTTGTTTAGTTGTTTTTATCAGGGAGAGTGATTTATGATTTTGGGGTTAACAGTACTTTACTTACGTGCTTTCCGGCACTGTCTTTGGTTTCTGGCTCCTCTCTCTTTCTCACACTTATAGCAACATGATATCCAAATGAAATCAATCATAAACAGAACATATCCCAATTTTGAGTGTTATACTGTGTTAGTCTCTAAGGAAAGCTCTCTCTATTTACAATTTTATAGCATGCTTAGATTTTTGATCTGAAGAGACACAACCCATTCAAAGATAAAAACATCAATTAATTAAGCAGTTGTTGAGATCAGAAATCTGACACCCATATGGTGTCAAATTAGTGCCTGAAAGCAGTTAACTGCCAAAAGAAGCACATGCATCTGTTGCAAGAGATTAAAATGAAGTATCTATTAATTACTGAGAGTTTCTTGATTGACTTCAAAATTATATTGCTGAACTGATTCTCTTTATGTTATTCATCTTTAATGTCATCACTTGTAAATAAGGACTTGCTTCAAAACTATCAAGTTCCAAGCAAATGCTAAGTACCCTCTAAAAAGCTAGCAAAGGAAACTCAGCTGTGAAGAGATGCCACAAAGCATGTGCTCTGTTTTTGTTCCATTGCAAGGAACTACATAAAACCAGATGTATGCAGGGGAGAAATGTTGCCTGATATAACAATGAGCAATAAAGAGTATCTCACAATCATAGGATGCATGACACAATAATGAATTGTATATTACATGCCTAAGAAACACAATTAAAACTGTCAATTTCTTTCTAGTGGAAGCTCATTGGCAGAACTGTGATACAACAAAAATTCCACTTCAGGTCTTTCATACTATTTTCCTGTTTTCATGTACTCACAAATAAGAAAAAGTGCAGATGTTAGAAGAACACACACTGTGTCTCTCTGTATCCAAGGAAATAATTGTTTCAAAATATGCAGTTATCCGGTTATCACCAGCTTATTTTTAGCATCCTAAAGTCAAAACTACATCTGCTTGGATAGCACTGAATCCCGTCAGATGTGTCTGTCTCAGCCAGGCCTCTTGATGGAAAAGGAAATATTTCGTGCTAACTCAAGGGGTGATGCTCTTTCTTCTGAAGCAATGACTTGATATTCATTTTATGAGGAGATATATTCTGTTTCTTTAAACACGTAGCAGGAAACTAGGCAGGATGGGGATGGGGAAAGAGTCTACAGCAGCAGACCTACAGTGAGGAGAGTGAAAAAAAGAGTGTGTGCATATGTGGTTTTTGAGGAAAACAGTCTTCTTCGTATTTTAATAAATACCTCAGTGTAGGTGTTCAGGAAAAAAAAAACCCACAACCAAAATCATGAACCAAGAATTCTCACATTGCCAAGACTAGATTTTGTGACTGCAGTAGGGTATACACTTCTGAACAAAGAAGCCTTCTCTCATTTACCTAAAACTCAGCCCAAGCTACTCTCACCCAAGTTACCTGCTTTATACCTGCTGTGTCACCAGATAAAATATGGAGAAGAAAAAATTTGAGATTATCAGCAAAATGGCTGTACCTTCTCCTCACTTGTTCTTCTGGAGATTGTCTGCACATGTTATATAAGAAATCTGAAAAACAGATGCCTGAAGAACCTTGCCACTGGGACAAAACTGTAAGTTTTCTGGTCATTTTCTTAGAGAAAATGGGAACTAAATCTACTTAACACTAATGAAATCCTCCCCTTGTAGTGTAGACAAATTAATATGTCTTCAAAACACTGATATCAAAGACTATAACAAATTAAAGAACTTTTCAGACATTTTGGTCTGCACACAGATGACACTTTTGTCTAATAGTTAGGCTCATATGCTAAATCAACAGTTTTAAGGAAATCAGTATTTCAGGGGCATAGCTATCTTGCCACAAGCTTCCCATTGACATTCCTCCAAAAAAGAAACTGAAACAGACAGTAACAATTTTTAAAAATTCTTTTTAGGGACCAAACATTTTGTAAAGTTTTCTGATTTGATACTAAAGACTAAATATATCTCTCTCACACACACTCCTTTATAGTTTCTCTTATATAAACCTTCAATGAAAGACATCTCATGTAAGGAATCACCCATGGAGTCATCAGACAAGACAGATATTCTAGGTATAACATGGAATGGTGCCCTTCTCTTTTGTCTGCTCTATTTATTTCCAAGGATATGTCATTTGGGCTCAAGGATGAAAGAAAATGCACAGAATAATGCCTTGATTAAGATATGTACCAACATCAGGCTGCTAGTAACAAATAAAAGTCTTACCAAAAAAGATTTTATCTTTTTTTTCATCAGCACTTTTCTATCAACACTGGAAATTTACTGTTTCTCAGTTAAAAAATAAATAAATTTACTCTGATTGTAGCCCTTCTCTTTATGTGAAGCCAATAATAATTACTTTTAAGTTAATGTTTAAGGTAAGTTTCATCACTGTTCCTGCCCTGTGAAGTATCATAGTTCCTCCATGACCAGTTAGAAGCTGGGGGAGGAAGACAAGTTCCCCTTATTTAAATTGTGTTACTGACATGAAGAAAGTCTGGGGATGAGCCTTTTGCATCTGATGGTTCCCAAACACAGCCATCTCCTTTGCAATGCTCTTTGGAAACTCCTCTCCTTTTAGACAAATACTGTTCATACACCATAAGACAGATAAAATAAATACAGTGAAAAAGTGCAAACGCAGTGTCTGAGTGCTAAAACCCCAGACTGAGTTCTCTCCCCACATCAGTCCTGTAGGCATCATCTTCTGCACCTGCTCGAGTCGTGCTGGAGAGCTGTAATGTAACCCTGAAACTGCCTCCTGAGTGCTGCACCCCTTGCTCTGGCATCTGCAGTGGGCCCTTGGCAGAGGTGGGATTTTTGGGCCACAGAGCAGTCCAGCAGCACCCTGGGGAGCACTGGAAGTTGTCAGGAGGCTGGAGGAAAATCTCACAGCTTTGGCTGCTCACAGGTATCTCTCAATGCTGTGCCAGCAGGTCCTGGTACAGCTCATGGCTGGGAAGTTACCATAAGGCTTCAAATGACAGGAATATTTGTCTCCCCCTTAGCATTCAAGTTCTCATCTGCATTTCTCAAAGATGCTGTGTGGCATTTCTCCCTGACTCTGCTTCACTTTGAAGATTCATGTAAATTGTTGTTTTCATTGAGAGTTGTTTTACTCTGTTCAGAATGGAAAAGAAAGCAAAATGTTCACAACAGGATGGGAAAATTTCAGGAAGTGCTGCAGGCTTTGGTGTATAAATTCAGCATGTATCTATGTAGGTGGTATGACAGAACAATCCACATTATAGAGTCATTTTGGTAATAAATACCTGCTCTATCCAGACGCTTTTAAATAAATGATACATAATACACATATTTCTTATCCTAGTTAGCATGAAGTTGTAACAAATGCTCCAGAAAGTGTTGAGCTGCTTCCATCTGAATTTGTGAACAGGCACATACCCATCTCACACAGTTTTCTAACATCTTTAACTATCTGTGAAGAGCACAGCGGGTTGTCCTTGTGCACTTCTAAAATGTCCCACTTACTCCCTTATGCCTGGTTTTAATATAACTGCTCTTTACAGGGGTCAGCATCTGTACTGTAGTAGAAATAAATCTTGAACAGTGTTTGTCTGCAGATTTAAGGGGATAGTACATGTGTCTTACTTTTATTAGGATGAATATGGCCTAAATGGCACATGCTTTTGTCTTGACAATGTTAGAAATGCTGCTCAAGAAGCCTGGACCGGATGGACCATGTGGTTTAAGGTCCATATTTGTGTGCATATTGGCATCCTGCAAATGCGTCGATAGCCTGCAGGAAAAAGAGGCAAGCTGTTTTTAATGGTTGGAGAATTATTTATAAACACGTGTATTAACTGCTTGAAAATCAGAAATTCCTAGAAACACAGATTATCCTTACTGGACTCTTAATCATTTATTGGATTCACTGAGGGCATTCATTCATAGGGACCTACTATGAAACCATCCTCTGTTGCAGTTCACTGAGATTTGGATTAGATTATGACAGAAAACACTAATGTTAACCTTTTCATAATCAGTTTGAGTAGCTATAAATCCCTGTTCTATGCTGAAGCTGAGGTGGGCATCAGATTCCCAGGGTTATGCAGAGCTTTTACCAGCATCAGTGGTGCTCTTGTGCACAGCTTGTTGCCAGCCTGCAGTGAAGACCTTTTGATATAAAAAATATTGCCAGCTGTAGGCGGAAATGTGTGACAGCTGGAATTTCCTTCTGCATCTATGCAATGGACCAAAGTTGTAAGTGACTTGCACTGTCCTGGAAACTTTGAAATTTTGTCAGGTCTATTTGAACTCAGCAATAATTATGTTTAAATTTCTGTGAAGACATAATGGTATACTTAATCAAGATCTAAAAGAGCATGCTGTTCTGAATATGCATGAGATCTTCTGTTCAGACACAGTGTTTTAATTATGTTT
The DNA here is from genome assembly GCF_903797595.1 of Erithacus rubecula. Lineage (NCBI taxonomy): Eukaryota > Metazoa > Chordata > Aves > Passeriformes > Muscicapidae > Erithacus > Erithacus rubecula. The sequence continues at coordinate 41,767,958 of NC_136685.1, forward strand.
CCCATTCATGTAAGACCTCAAATATTAATGAAAGGTACAGGAAAAGCCTCTAGTCTTTATATTGTCACCCTAGGTTGTAGCTAACACAATTCAAGAGGCACCCCTTTACCTCTCTGAAAAGAAAATACTGAAAATCAGAGTATATTTCAGTATCATCTAGCTTGTTTTGGCACACACAAATCTTAATGGACATTAAAGCCTTCTTGAATTCATAGATGCAGGCATCCTAACTCATTTACTCATTTATACAGTTATTTGGCTTAAACATTGTTTTTATGAGCATCCAACCCAAAGCAAGATCTATAGAGTTGGACCCTGTACAAAGAAAAGAAAAGTCAGCAATAGAAAAAGCTGAAAATATAAATGGAAGGAAGGAATGAACATTTCCAATTTATAGTATTATCACATGCCCATTACCACTGAATGCGCTTAATATACACTTCACATTTCCTCCACTGATTCCAGAAAAAAGGACAGGGTCAAACAACCTGGGGGCCGTGAGTTAATGAATTGCTCATCCACCTCTTTATCCAATGTATCAAAGCAACAGCAGCATCTTTGGTTCAACACCTGCAGCCAGGATTCCCAGAAAACAACATTCAGTCCAGCTTTGACATAGGAAGCATAATGAAAGTAGGAGCATTTTCGTGACTCAGAACTGATTTTGTCTCAACTCCAGTCTCTAGTGGGTTTGGACATTTATCCTTTGTTTATATTCCAATTTCTGAAATCCAGATAAATTGAAACAATTGTGTCAATATCTTCTGTAGTGGGATGAGGTGAGGATGTTTAAACTGAGATTCTTTTAATAATTTTCCATGTGTTTCTTGATTGGCTTGGTTTCTTTTCTGGCTTTGTTCTCCAACACTGGTTCATTCATTTCCTGAAGTTTCACTTCACCTTGTCTGGTTTTTCCGTCTGCAGTATGTTGTTATGTGCATTTGGTGATGAGAATTAGCTTAAAATAATCTGTACCATAATTACTGACTTCAGACTTGTTTGTGTCTATAGGGAGATATCCACGACAAAACAAAATAACAACAAAGAGGGAAAGCTACCACGTTCTTCCATATTTGGACAGCCCAGATGTTATTTACAGCATTGTTTATGAAGCTTTTTCTTTGCCTTGCTGGCTTTGATCCACACACGTTGTCAGTTTTGAGCACACACGTCCTGTCACATGGTGACTGTGTGCCCCTGATGAGTAAACATGCGGGAATGCAATTTATAAAGACAGGCTAGAGCAGCAATTAAGGAGAAAAAGGACTACAAACAAGACAAAGGAAATTAGGCAGGAAGATGAGCTAAATCTGGTAAGAATACAGGATATCAAGGCAAATGCGCCGCATGTCATTTATTCTTTAGTCACCAGCAAGTGTCAACACCAGTAAGTGATGTCTGTGCCCGTGAAACTTTTATCATTAGTCTGCAAGAAGGGGCTCAGAGGGACTTTTGCTACAGAATCTCCAAAGTGTGTGATCTTCGAAGGCCAAAGATTCATTATCACGTTTGGCACTCGGTCAAAGTGGTGGAGTTCTTCAAGCACATTTGGACAACGAACAAACAGAACAAACAGAAGACTGTAAAATCTCCTTTTCCTAAAAAGTTGAAGAGGGAGCAGTTGCCAGTAAGGGTCCACAGAATATGTAGGAAGGGAAAAATATCTGACATGCATTTCATTTTCATGCTAAAGCACAGCAATGCCATAAATGTTTCAGGCAATAAAATTCAGTCACACAAATATTTGGGTGACAGCAGTGGAAGGTTATGTACCAGAACTCCTGGGGCCTGGGAAGGGAGCATGAAGTATTGCTTATTTCCTTGTTTACAAACAAACCAACCCCAGGCAAATGCTGGGATTTGGGAATTTCATTTAAGAGACTATGGGCTGAGCTGCTGAATCTTGGGTCTCTTGTAGGAAGAGGTTCCTGCTCTGTAAGAGGTGCACTTTAGTATAAAGGCTATCATATCAGCTAGGGGAACTGGCAATTCATTATCTTCATATCTGGTAGGACAATGTTCTGGTAGGAAGCTTTCTTTTAGCTTTATCTATCTAAGTCTATAGGAGAGGACAATGGAGGAAGCTCTTCTCCTCTGAGATTGATTTAACTCCATAATTGCTCTTTTCCTTTCAGTCATCTGCCATGTTATCTTCTTGATCACTGTCCTGACAGTTGTTGACCTGGTAGGGCAGACCTTGGTTTTTACAGTCCTTTTTTGACAAACTCACAGTATATGGAAGAGAACTTTGCTACTATCCTCATTTAGGGAGAGACTGAAGTCAAACAGACTCACATGGGAATGTGGTGTGTAGGTTTAAACCTCCAGTTATTTGCCACCCAGGACTTGGAACAAACACTTGCATTGTGCTTGGATCTTTGATGTAAAAGCACTTGTATTTTCTATAATGGAGTTGTGGCTTCCATGCATGAATAATGAAGGCAGTAAACCAGCCTGTGGTTTATATGATGACTTTGAAATACCCATCCAAAGGGTTTCTTGTTTTATGTTTAGCTCATCAACTGGCAGCATTGTCTGCTAATGAATCTGTGCCGATATTAAAGAATCCGTGTCCAGTAATTCTGTATGTCCTTGGAATGGTATCCAACTGTTCAAATAAAGTGTTAAGATAATCTGAAATTGAGTATATATACAAAATGCTGGATCCAATTCTAGCCTCCCTATTTCAAGAAAGAATTGAAGCAAGTGTAATGATGGGCCACAAGGCTGAATAAGGGACTGAATGACCTGACCTAGGCAGAGAGGCTGAGACAGCTGGGGCTGTTCAGCCTGGAGATGAGAAGGCTCAGGGGAATCTGATCAATGTGTGTAAACACCTAATTGGTGGGAGTAAAGAGCAGGAAACCAGGCTCTGCTTTTTCATACCCAGTGACAGAAAAAGAGACAAGAAGCACAAATTAAAATATAGGACATTAAAAATATGCATTCCAGAGCTCAGCAACTCAACCAAAATGTCATTGCAGGACAAGATAGAAACCAAAAGCAAGAGGTGAGAATGACAGAAGATTCACATATATGTCCAGCCAATGAGACATGGAAAGAAGAGCTTTGATTCATTTTCTCTAGCAAACACTGAAGGGATTTCAAGGTAGGTTAAGTGGAGTTTTTATTCATGTGCTAATATTCCTAACCACTTACAGGGCTAATGAGGACAGCTAAGCCAGCAATGCAAAATGCAGATCAGTCAAAAAGCAGCAGCACATAAAGCTGTATCTAGCACAAAAGGGGCTACCTAAGCCTGATGCGAAATAGGAGCAAAAATAGGCCCACTTTTTCTTGCCAGGGCTTCAAGATCCTAAGACACTTCAGGAGGCCACAAAAGCAACTGTTAGTATAGCTAAGAAGAAAGGCTGAAATTAACTGCCTTAAAACAAGGAATCAAAATTAGAAGCTCCAAACAGGGTGAGAAGGATGGAGGACTCTGAGTAGTGTGTCACCAGGCACATTCAGATCCAGCTGACAAAGGCACTATGATCTTATTTAACCCATCCATCCTCTTACTGGTCAAGGGTTTCACTCTCCTCCCTGATTTTTTCCTGAAGCCTATTTGCTAGAATAAACCAGGAATTTTAAGAACTAATTTTAAAATAATATTATAACTAGCTCCCCCTTGTTTTCAGCTGATTTCTCATCAACAGCAGAGTGACCCCAAGGATGAGGTAACCTTCAGCTACCCGCTGGTAGAGTTTTTGGGTCAGGTACCCCCCAAAAGTAACAGTAACATTTGCTAGTACAGATTTGGAGGGCTATAGCAAAAGCCAAATAAAACCCAAAGTCATAGAAGTTTTACTGCCTCAAGCAAGCCCCAAACCAGATCTGGGCTCTCACAGCTGAAAATAAGATTAAGAGTCTTAGTACAAGATATTCTAAAAAAATCATGATATACAGATTTCATACTACCAGGAGGCTGTATATTAAGACAGAATGAAAATATATGTAACTATAATTTCTTTGTTGTCTTTCCCACATAAAAGAGAAAAAATACTTATGATTAGCAATACAAAAAATACATGATTAGCAATTTTTCCACCATTTTTGAGAGAACTGATTTACTTGCATGTTAATATTCTTATCCGTATACAAAAATGTGCACCATAAATAGTTTTGTAAGGGAAAACCAGCCAACTGGAAATCCTTCCTTTATTTTAAAGATAATAGCTCCATTTGTTTATTGCTTCTGCAGTTGATTTTTTTCCAAGCAGAACAGCAAATCTGCTCTCAGTTAGGGGAGCACAACCCTTCTGTGGCCAGAGTTCAGTATATATCCCAGGGTACCTTTCCATAGTAAAATACCCTGCCTGCTTCAATGAAGCTGCTCACAATTAACTCTTCTGGATGTGGAGATCCAAGCAACATAGTCTTTTATGGATTGCCTCGGGGCTGCATTCATAAGGCCTGAATTCCACCCAGCTCCCCCAGTGCTTGCTGCAGTTGGAGGGGAGCCTGGGGCAGGCAGCCGGTGGGAAACTGCCCACAGGGGCTCTGGTGAGCATCCCCTGGACAACAACAGAGGCCAGCTACTGCTGTGTGGTGGAGCCTGGGCTTGGTTCAGCTGGACAAGCAAGAGTGATGTTTTTTCGAGCAAGTGATATTTATAAAATTTACTATTTCATTATTTTTTTCAGAAATGCCTTACTTTTACCATATGTTTGTGAACCAGGGTCGAGCAGAAGTCCAGAGAGATCAGCATCAGCCATTGTTTTCCTTTAATAATTATGTTTGACAACTGTTAAAACACAGACTGTAGTGAAATCATCGCTACCCCTTTATTATGGTAAACTACTCAATTTTTTCCAGTGGTTTGAGGTAAACACTCCAAACATCCATAACAATTGGTTGCACCAGGACACACAGTAAAATCAACATAACAAGCACACTGGGGGCAGTACGTTGCTGCAGGGTAAACTAATGCCAAAGAGCCACAGCACTAATGACTTAATTATTGCCTTGGTGGTTGTCAGGATGACACCAAGACATCAAACAAACTTAATCTTTCTCCCCAGCTGGGTTAAGGTCTCTTTTGGTTTCCTGGTCAGGTCATCATTTCTCTCACAGGAGCTTTATATGTGTATTTTTACAAATTTATACCAGACTACTGCCTCATGGCCTGAGCTGTTGTTCCCAAAGTGTTCTGTATTGGACTGTAGCGTCCTGAATATTTTTTCCAAATGTGTTTTTGTAATGAGTAGGATAATTGGTGAGACTCATCTTCCACATCTCAGCAAGGAGACCCTGTAATGTATTCAGGGTTGTGAGCCAGGGAAAAGGGAGAACACTAGAGAGGTCATAGCAGCCACCAAGGAAGAGAGCAGGGCCTTACAAATCTTACCTAGAGTATTTTCTTGAAAACATGTGACTTAGTCAGCAAAAAGAGCATTTTAGTATGACAGGCTGGTCATACTAAAACACTGGTCCAGTTCTTGCTGTTCTTCCTTCTGAGCCCTGGTGCTGTCGTGCCTTCCCTCCATTGCCATGCACTTCAGGCATCACCAAGACCTAAGTCTCAAGTAGCAAAGGTTCAGACTTTTCCAGAAAAATATTGCTTAGCTGGAGCCAGTCATTACAGCTTTCCTCCTCATTATGGATCTTACAGGAATGAGATCAAGCAAGTACAATCAAAAGCATGATGGCTCAAATATAAGATCCGGGAGCACATTTAACTAATGTGCAGCCAGAAAGCAATTGTCAAGAGTTCAATACAATTCAGAATGTTCTTGGTTTTTCTTGTAAAACAGCCTCCTTGAACAATGGAGAGGTTTAAACAGGATTTTTGTTACTCACCCTGTGGACACAAGATGAGAGTGCCAGCTAATTACAGGAAATACTCATGCAGATGACTTGAGGAAGGACATTTGTTCTTTCCTTCATAGCCTGTTTGATATAAGCTTATCAAACCTTTTAAAGCTGATCCCCTAAAATAACAGAGCCAGTTGCTTCATGTACCTTCCAAATAATTTTCTTCTGAGAAGATGTTGTCAGACATCCATGGATATCAAAAAGTAGAATGGGTCAGTCAGGATAAGGCCCCTTTTTCAGAGATCAGAGGTTAATCCAGACCTGACCCACAGAAGTCAGACTGGTTAGGCCTAGGAGCACTATAGCCCTAGGGTCAAAAAACCAAATGACAGTTAACACAGGGATAGTAAATCAATTATTAATACATTTCTAATACAAAGGTTCAGGCTTTCCTAAAGTCTGGGTTTCCCCTCATTTCCTCTGGGGATTTTTTAACAGCTGGATGAGTGGGATAACTTGGCTTAAAGATGCTTTTCCTGTACTGGCTCCTATGTTTGCAATCAAAAAGGACTCAAGATCACAAAAAGCATTCCGGTCTGAAGAACAATGATCTCCCCCAGGTACCGGGAAATATGATAGAATCAGCAGGCCACAGTCACCAGCATGCTTGGGATGCTTTGTATCCTCTTGGTGATACAAACCTATCATAAATCTGGACTGTCTATGGAGCCACATAAAGCAGCCAAGGAAAGGTTGGATCCATAGCCATCAGCATTGTAGATCGCATGCACTGGGAAGCCCCTACAGAATTCTCCTTTCATAGACCTTAATGAAACACTGCCTGCTACCACAGCTTCTATCATCCTAATCACAGAAATCAGTGCAAAACAGAGCATCTTGGAGCCAAGTTATACAGCTGTACCAGGTGTTTTGAAATCCCCCAGAGGGAATGAGGGAAGGCTCAGAATGTAACAATAAAAATAAATAAATAATAATATAAAAAAAATTAAAGATTAACAGAATTATAAACCTCCTTGCTTTACAAGTGAGGCTGCAACAGAGTGAGCAATGCTGGGCTGCCAGGGTGGAATGAGGCTGCAGAAGCTGGCACTGAGTCAAAGTCAGGGAGTGCTGTTTCCGGATGGCTGGTTCAGGCAGAAGTCACCCAGGGGCTGAGCGGAGCAGCCAGAGGCAGCACCACGGCCCCTCCATCAGCCTTCAGGATCTTTGCCACTAGCTGGGCTAGGTCAGGAGAGAGCCTGGAAAATGTGCTACCTGTTCCCTGGAGACACTCGTGGTTCAGGGTCTAATCCACCGTACTACTGTCTGCCAAAGAAACTTCCCTAGATTATGTTAGGTATTGGAGGACATTTCATGTGAACAGAGTCTGGGTTTTAGGCCCCTAAAACCACATCATGCAGCTCAGTGCAGGAGCACTTCAGTTCTGTCTATGTGAGCAAGTAAAATTGGAAATGTTTCCAAGCACTGAAAATGAATGTCTTAAATTGTTTGAATGGCCTGTGCTCTGTGGTGATGTCTCAGGCCAAACCATTCCCAGGCACATCCTGAAAGTCAGAGACCACAGTTGATGGAGCTGTCCCACTTTGGAGGCCAACAGGTCCTTGATGTGCTTGTGGCCTTTCAGGTAGACAACAGACCAGGTCATGTCTAATTTTCCAGTAAGGACTGATCTGCTGGGTCTACTGCAGCTGTGCTGAGCATGCAAGAGGTTGTCCATAGTTCTGGTTTTAAAGATTACTGTGTTCATAGGAGGGAGATGTGTTTCTTGTTTGCTTATTCAGAGCCATCTTTAGCAGAAGATTTGTGTATGGAATAATGCATTTATTTATATATATATAAATATATATATAAATATTTATTTATTTATTTATTTTTATTTATTTATACTTTAATAAGTGAAATTGAAGTCTCAAAATCTAAAGCAAAATCCCATTATTAAGACTGAACTAGCAGCAAGGAGTCTCCATGCTTATCCAGTCCTCTAGATAGCTTGATAGGAATATCAGGCAGCTGTTATGACTGACCTCAGGTAGGCTGCAAGCATCCTTCCTTGCTTTAACTATTCAGAACATCTCCTGAAGCCCCTCTGGGCACTTACAGTGCTCCTTTCCCACTGCCCTAGGGAATGACCTACTTCTCTTCTCCTTTCCTGTTTATTTGCCTCATTCCCTGTGATTGGATGCTGAGACATTGCATGACAACGTGGGGAATGAAGTAATTTCCTCTTTTCATACCTTCAGTCTCTGAAGTCATTTCCTTCCCCCACCCACTCAGCATGTCTTAATATTTCTATAGTCTATACTGTTTACTACTTTCTTGGCTTTATTCTGCTTTCTTCTCTCACAGCCTAAGACAGACATATCAGTAAAATATTACACATCAGATCATGAGAATTATGACTCTAGCAAAGAATGCTGTGTATGTTAAAACTATTCTTTGAGACTAGTATGTAAGGGGAAAACATAGTATAACAGCAGGTAACCTGCATTACTGAAGTGTTCCCACATCAACACTTCTGACTGGAAAGGGGACAAAAATGAGTGGAGCAGGATTCTAAAGTAGCCCTAGGTGCTTTACACCTTTTCCAGCTGTAATGGAAAGCTAGACACCTAGAGATTTAAAAGCTAAATCTTGTGTAGAATCACCTACAGAGAATAGCATCACCATACTCCTTTCCTCCGTGGCAGAAGTCTATCTATCAACAGCAAAGATCAGCTAAAAAATCAAATCAAGTAAACATGTTTGACCTGCTGATGGGCACCCTGTCTTGCAGAAGCCAGGTTTCCAGTGGGAGCTGATTTCAGAGCTAGGGAATCTGGGCTGGCACAGTCTGGGCACCAGCATTCATCCCTTAGGGCACAAAGGAAGAGATTTCTTCTTGGTCCATGCTATTCTAAGAGCCTACAGGTAGTCTGTGATGATCTGTCCTGTTGTAAAACCCCACAGCATGGCACACCTGACAGCTGTGAATGTTGGCAGAGACAATTTAAAGTGAAGCACGTGTGTTTGAGTCACAACAGCGTGTTCCACATACTGTGTTTCCCCACAGCCAGGTCAGCCTTTTCCATTTCAGTTTCAGGGCACACTGGAACAATTATAGAGCCAAGAATTCATACAGGGTCTGTGCCCAGCACAAGTAGTGCAAGATATGCCCGAGAGTACATCTTGCTGCCTGATTGACTTCACTTGGGAATTTAGGAATTCCATTTCAAACAAAAATACATAGCTGGAAGTAATTCAAACCACAAGGGAATAAAGCAAAGAAATAAAATCAAACCAATAAATCAAGATTACAACTCTCTCAAAAAAAAAGATGTGTTCTTATTCAGCCACAGGTTATGAGAGTTGATGCAGGAATAACTAGAGGTAACTCTATAGCCTGTGATTCCTGCTGGTCATATGAAATAATCCTGTTAGTCTCTTTTGTCTTTAGTGTAAGCAGTGCAAATACAGTTGTGTGAATGATGACAAGGTCTCCTTTTGCCCACAGTGACTGCCAGCCACCAATTACACTTGGGGTGCCAGAGTGAAACAGCTGAGAGCTCTCCACAGATAAAGAGAGGAGCATCCAACTTGGCAAAAGCACCTTCTTGAGCCATAGCTGGAGTCCATAGCCCAGGAATCACACTCCTCAAAAGTCTTTGGCTTTCCAGTTACAAACTTCCCTTTACTGAGAAAGAATTTAATGAAAAATAAGAGCTGCAGAATGCACTCTTCAAATTGACAGAAAAAAAAATCTTGTCAAAATTTAGGTTATAATGACAAGAAAGGATATTGGTAGGGAGGGGTAAAATGTGTTTTCCTTAGTTTTCTTTGCAAACTCTAACTCAGTGATACGATATTTATCCTGAGCACATAATCACTGTATTTTCCAAGGAAATGGTTTGGAAATTTTGGCAAAGCATTGCATTGGATACTCTGTCATTGCTGCATTTTAAAAGCAGCAAAAAGCCCTCTGAGAAGATTCATGCCCTTTTTTAGTCAATGACAAACAAATATGTAGTCCAGAGAAAAATCTATTCTCTTTCTTTTTTGCAGTCAGTGAGACTTTTCATGGGAACATGTATTTTAAGTATGTTCACAGTTTTGCAACCACCAAAGATAAAAGAAGTTTTAACTGCTCCAACCAAAACATTGTGGAGACAACTTTACATGAATTTTGAACTATCACAACAAAATTCAAACAGAAGTTGAAAGCATAATATATTTTTTGTTCATATATGAATACTTTGGTGCAAAAACAAGTCATACCCGTGTCTCAGTCCACAGTAACTGCCTGCAATTCAAAACAATGATTCAGCACAGGGTATGTGAAGTTGTGAACAGTTTAATGATTTTTTTTTTTTTTCCAAAACTTTTGGCACTTCAGCCTCAGACACTATTTGTATAGAGCAAAAGTTCAGGCAAGCTTTTCAAACTAAAAAAAACACCCAAGAGTTTCCCTTTCATGCTTATATGCTTGAAGAGCAGTTTAAAGGCTATCAATTAAAAGGCTTTACATTTCAAGCAGATTTGGATTTCTCTGCTGATGTTTTCCAGAAGATCTGTGTTCTCAAATGCAGTGTGAGAGGGAAGCTCCAATGTCTGCTTTCTGTTCCCTTCTCAGATGAGTGACCCTTGTTCCTGTGCCTACCCTCTCACCCCCTTGGGCCAGCTCTCATCTCTGCACAAACCTTTATTGCAAAGATCTTCCCATCCACACGCCCTGGGTGACAGGGTGGTTGCCACAGACTGGGTCTGGGTTACAGCCTGCCTGTAGCCAGCCAGCCAGATGGCCTGTGAGGCTCTGACCCCAGCTGTAGGATGCTGTGACTCACACCTGCCCTTGGGAATGCTGCGGGGAGTTTCCTCTCAGCACCTTCCTGGAAAACCAGCAGCAGTGAGTGTGCTGCCAGACGCTCCCAAGCTTCCAGGTAAGAATTACCTGGCATCCAGACAAGTGGTGAGACAGGCCCAAAATGGAAATTCCATCTCCCTTCCTGGAGGATTTCACCACATGGCTGCACGTGGGTTTGTGTCACCTGCGGAAGCGATTCCAGACCTCCTAGGAAAGCCCAGCATGACATGTCTGCATCCTCCAAGGATGAGACTTCCCAGCCAGGCAGCAGCTTTGATGGCTGGAAGGTGATGTCCAGATGGGCAGCTGCCCATCACCACTGTCCAGTGACTTTCAAGCTTCAGCAGTGTAGTCACCAGCAAATCTCCCCAGGGCAGCACAGATTCTTGGGTGGCCAGTCAAACTGACCGATATTTCAATTATCTAAGGACCTGCAAAAGAGAACCATGAGACAGAGATTTAAAAATCTAGGAGATGGAGGGCACCCAAATTAAACCCCTGTGAGGTATTAAAGTCACATTTTGAAATGAAAGTATTAAATGTTGTACTTTTCTGCACCTTACTTTCAGAGTGATTACTCAAATCTGAATGTTCTCTGAGAAGTGTGAATTTAAAAAGTCTAATTCTTGCGCATTTGTTTTAGTTTTAATTTATATTGTCCTTTTCCAAGAGTAAACATCCATTTGCAGCCAGATCAGCAGAGCATAATAGGAGAGGGAACCAAGTGCTTTTGCAACAAATTTTGGTTTACACAAAATAGGACTTTTTTTTTCCCCAGGAAGAATTTTAACTGTCAGCATACATGGTGGCATCTAAATATATACAAGGAGCAAGATGAACAGGGAAGGTCCAAAGTTGTTAAGCAGGTGGTGGTGACACTTGAAGAAGTAGCACTAAATACAAAATAAACTAATTCTTAACTAATAAACAAAGATAAATTGAAATGCAGTAACTGTAGACATCCTTGTTCCTCATTATTAAAGGGTCAACCAGGCTTGTGAAGTTCAGAGCTTGCAAGACAAAAGGAGATATTTTTAAACAAACCTCGAAAATCCAGGAAAGAATGTTGAATTATAAATGTCTGGACTGATTCACTTCACCGTCTCTAGATATGTTTTTAAAGTAGAATAATTTGAAAATAAATTGCAGTATAAATTGAAATTGAGATAATGATGTAACCATATAGTACAAGGTTTTTTAAAAAGCATCGAAAATGTATCATGAAATCTACTACCCCGCAGCCTTTTTGGGCACAAAAGGAAAACATTAGGGATGAAGGTTATTTTTTCTTCTCATAAACTAGTTTTATTACTGGAAAAAAATCCTTGTTTTTGTCTCAGTGAAAATTTTCGAGTAAAAATGTAGTATTGAGATTCAGTGCTTGAGAAAACAATGCTCTTAAGAACAATTGTAATGTCCCAGTTCAATGCTTTGGAAAACAAATAATTTTTTATATTTCCTTTTTATTAGATACCTCAGATTTATTTTAATCCTTGAAATCTTGAAGCAAAAACTAGTTCTTGTCAGTAATGCATTTCCTTCCCTGAAGTACCAATAAGGGAAAACAGAAAAAAGGTTATTATATGTGATCATAAATTAAATTTAATACATATCCACTATGAAAGATCATACCTTTCCTGTACAGATTCTTGTCATTTACCTATTTATATTTCTAAGAAGACGGGTTACAGAAAAACATTTTGTTTAGAATTCTGTAAACAAAATTTGTAATCTGGGAATTGTGAAAGGAAAGTTGATCTCAGACAGCTTTGGATTAATTTTCTTCTACATTGTTAGCCAAATTTCCTCTTCACTCTTCTTTCTAAACTCTGTTTTGTGAAGTTCATTTTTTGTTTTTGCGGGGGGAAGGATTTGTTTGTTTTAATCAGAGGGTGAAAGACAATTTCCATCCAACTCATATCCCATACGAGGAATCTGCATTTGTTTCCTGTGAGCAAGTATGGATTTTCCACTCATATCTACTCAGGCCCTGATCATAACGGCACCATGTCAGCAGCTTTGCAAGAGACAGCGTGTGTTTTCTAAGGTCTGGTGATGGAAAATCTGGACAGCAATATTTCATGTCTCTCAGAAGGCTGTTTATTCTCAAAAATGCTCAGTTATTTAGCCTTTTAGCAATTACCCATCCCTAATTTGAAGGCCATTCGTCCAGGAGCTAAAGCATTGAGCTGCAATGAATCATTTGTTTCTTTTATGGGGATTAAGTGCATTGCTAAACAAAGCCTAAGTTGCATAATATTTTTTTCCTTTTTAGTGAAGAGAAAAGTGATAAAGGAATGAGGAATAAATCTATATCTGAATCTATATCTATTCTAAATGTATATCTATATCTATCTATATATCAGGTTTTTAGGGTTTGGAATTCCCTTTTTAGAGGCTCCATTTTTGGCACTGCCAGTACTACCAGCAGAGCCCGCTATGGGACCACTCAATTTTGGAAGAGAAAGGTGGACATTCACAGCCAGGTTTCTGAAATTTCACTCTTTTCCTAAATCTCCAGAATTAAGTCTCACAAAGAGCCAGCACCCGTCAGGATCAGGCACCTACTTATCCATGGAAGAGGAGACACCAAGTGTCACCCAGCGGATGTTGCCCCCAGCAGATCAGCAATAATCTCAGAGGAAGCACCATGTCCACCTAAGCTTATCCTTCCTGAATTTTTGCACTGCTTTGCCTAAGTATAGAGTTAATTAAACTTCCCAGCTGCTCTGGGAGACAAGGCGTCAGATGGGCGCAATGTATTCAGCAGCGAAGGGACAAGGAGTATTTAGGTTGATTGTTAAGCAACAACACTACGTGCTGTGGGCAAGAAGGACACAATGCCAGCTCTGGAAATTTCACAACTGTTGAGCTTTTTTCCTCAAGACTTTGTAATTGAGGCTTGCGGGGTTAATAAACAACAACCACCCCCGAAAGTAACACTTATGACAGGAGAGAAGAAAAGGACAAGAAGAATATTTTGGACTGCTTACAGTTGTTATTCTGCTAATACTCCAGTAAGAAAGTGAGAGGTCTTTTGTGCCTTTTTTAGTCCAATAGCACATCTCTAAATAAATCCCAGAAGGGACACGCTTTTGAACGCCAAGATGAAAGTGCAGGCCAGAGCAGGCAGAGGGAAAGGTGGTTTTGGCTAGACCCAAGCAGCTGTGCTTTGCATGTCCAAAACCAAAACCACGCTTTGAGTTTGTGCATTAGGTGTCCCTGGACTGGGAGCAGTGTGTGCAGAGTGGGGCCATGCATGGTTTAGCACAACCCTGAGCAAGCAGCTCGAGGAAGGGCACAACTTTCTCATGTAGAAGACAAAAGGGTGAATAAGAGAAAGCACAAAAACAGAGCTGGGAGCTAGCTGGGGCTACAGGGAAGAGAGGCTATGGTAGGAAAGTGGTTCTTGCTGATCTTGGTGATGTCAAAGCAGAGGTAGCAGTGAGTTCAGACTCTGGTTTACAGCTGCAGACCCCACCTCTTCACCAAGGATGTGCAGATAAGAAATTTATCTCTGAGGTAGATGGACATTTTAATTTTTTTCACACATGGAGCCCTGGGTTGTACCACTTGGTTTATCTCAATGACTGAAGGAAAAACAAGAGAAAGTCTTCTATGCTTTCTCCTAGCCATGGCAACTGCAGTAACAAATGTGTGCTGAGACAAACCTTCCCCAGCCAGACTCACATGCCCAGATAGTAGTGCAGGCTATGGTTGCTTAATATCCCAAATGAGTGGCTAATTACTTCATGAGCTAATTAAGAGTACCCAGGCACTGTCTATGCAGTCTGGTAAAAATAGGTCTCATGCATTCAAAACCAGGTCAAACACAAATAAATGGTCTGTAGAAGGGTGAGTGACATCTCTCCATTTGCCCTCTCATGAGGGCACAGCATGGCCAAAACTGAGCATGTAAACCCTCAAGGATTGGTGAAGCTGGATATTAGTGTTAAAGAAACCAGAACAGTGCTGAACTTAGATACTGCCCCATGCTCCTGACAAATCCCCTTATAAATAATGCTGAAAAGTCCAGCCAGACCAGGCTTTTGTGTAGGCAAAATGTTTCTCACTGCTATACAGAAAGCATAAACCACAGACAGACAGCAAAATTATACTTTCTTGTGTCCAAAAGCTGGAGTGCTGGAGTCATGGCCACAGGAGGGATTCATATGATGAAGTTTAGTGTCAATTGCTAAAATTAAAACAAGTTATTTGAGCCACTGGAAATTCAAGTATTCTTTCCCCATAGAAGGAACCTCTTCTTCTTGTGGGGCTGCTCTGAGCTGCCTCTGGAAGACACGGGCAGCACAGCACAACCACAGAGAGACCACTGAGAACAAGAGGCAGAAGGGAAACAGAGGAAGAGAGATTATTTGAAGGGAGGCAACTCAGACTATACTTTTCTTAGTGTGCCCAGTTCACTGCTGTTGAATGACAGGAAGAGAATAATGGTGGCATTAATTTATTTTTTTTT
This sequence comes from Erithacus rubecula, assembly GCF_903797595.1. Lineage (NCBI taxonomy): Eukaryota > Metazoa > Chordata > Aves > Passeriformes > Muscicapidae > Erithacus > Erithacus rubecula. The sequence continues at coordinate 41,783,050 of NC_136685.1, forward strand.
AAGGTGAAGTGTTTTGTTAACCTAGATGCATGAAAATATACAGTGAATATTGCTGTTACAATACAGTTTTAATATACTGCATATGCTATGTGTGTCTAGTATTTTATGTACAAATCTCTGCAAACTAGCTGCAAGACACTAAAAAAAAATGCTTCTGTGGTTGCAAATTAAAATTTTTTGAACTTCTGCTTTGCAGGAAATGTGACTTGTTATTCCACCCAAGACCTCCCAAAAAAATGCAGTTTTGAAATATATCTCTCCCACAAATCCTTAGGGATTCAGTTCAACAGAGGAGTTATGGGGAAGATTCACCATTGTCAGATTTTGCAATGATTTGGAGTTTGAAGCTGAAAATAGCAGATCATCTGAGAGCTGGACTGTTTATGTCCTGGATTTAGACACACTTCCACTGACTTAGTTGTCTCTTATCACTCTCTTAGTTGCCTTTGGATTAATGGTTTTTGCTTTTCTGGCAATAGATTGTCTTGGTTTCATTTCAAATACCTGGCCAGCACTATATGTGGGTCTCAGGAACTGCAGTTCTAAAAGTAGTAAAATGCTGTGGAGTAGTCTAAGAGGTAGGAAGGCGATATGTTAGTAGGTAAACACTTGTTTAAAGTGGCATCACTTACAAACACGTGCTATAATTTTAGACAATAATTCTATCTGATGAGCATAAAAATGAATGCTTTTGTTAAGACCACAACCTTTTATCTGACCATCTGCATCTTTCCAAACTAAACTCTACTGGTTAAACTTGCTTCCTTTCTCAACACTTCTTATGAGGGGGATAAAGACCACTTGCCTATGGTGTGGTGAATCCACAACTTGGATGACTGGGGTAAAGTTTATTTTTGCTTCTTGCAGCAAGACCTGCTTGCTCCCCATGAGCATGCACATAAGTTTTTGGGGAGGGAAAAAGACTGGTGCAGGGTGGGAGAAGGGGGGTAGGAAGTGAAAGCAAGCAACATGGTACCAGGACAGTAGAGGGGAAGGCTAAAGCTCACAACCTGTCCATTCTTTTCTTTCAGGTAGGAGGACATGGTTGTTGGAACTGTTATTTTGACAATAGATCACCACCACTTTTACTTTGCAGAAGACAATACTACCACCAGCCTCTGCATTTTCTCCCTTTTCTATACATGTTTTATTCTAATGGCTGGCGGGCTGCTTGTCAGCTCTGAGAGCCCCTCCAACACCAGTGGGTTTCCTTGATAATTCCTCAGCCACTGAGTATGGAAGCTACACCAGTATGTGTACCTGGGGTCAGGAGGAAAATAATGGAAAATTCTCCAGAGCAGCTGCACAAGATGGCCATAAATAGGAGGTATTTTTCTTTCCTCTTGCCTGCTGAATGCAGCTCTGGGAGAGCTGTGCTCCTTGCCGGAGTGTGGCCCTGCCTTGCCAGAACAGATACCCATTTGGCATTGCAAAGCCCAGAAGAGGTCAAGGTAGCTGTCTGGAGCAGTCTAAACAAATTCTGTGTTTCTGGGAATTATAACTCCATTGGTCAGAGCACTGGTCGTGTGGCTGCTGGCATACCAGCTCCACAAACAGAGAAAAAAACTGTCAGGACTATTTTAATAAAGGATTCCAATGGGAGTCAAAAGCATGTTTGTTGATGAATTCTTTCATGTGTTAATGCCATTAGCTACCTCAGGCATTAAGCGTGGGGAGTACCAGTAACTGACAGTGCACTAAGTGGGGAATGAATCATTTTATTTTTATTTAAGTATCTTTGTTGTTCTCATGAAATTTGGCCTCGGCAACATTGTCAGGTTTCAATTAGCGTTGGTAACTCTGGTTCAGAAAAAAAAATTAAACTTGATCCATGATGTGTTACTAGAAATTTGACAAAGAGTGCCTCCCAGCCCCCTTTAAAGTGGTCTGTGTCATGAAGGGCATTGAGAAAAAGCAGGCCTATGACAGAGGAACTGCTCTTGAGTCCTGGTATTTCATGGAGGATGTAAATAGAGAAAGTTTCCTTCTGTTTCTCTATGGCCAGCCCATCCAACTTCCAGGCATCTCTTAGGTCAAAATGCATACGTGTTGCACAAATTACGCATTTGTGCCATTTCCTTTGCAAAGACTGCTGAGAATTGTCAGATTCATAGCAGAAAACACATCACAGCTGGAGATGGGGACTTCTGAAAGCAAGAGGAACAAACACATGAGCAGCTTTGCAACCAGAGAAACGTTTTCTTTTGTGCTGATCCTGACCGGCTGCATGCTACTCTTCTATTTGAAATGTAGAGCAGAAACAAGAGCAGGGCTCTGGAGAATGAAGGGCAGAACCCCAGAGGTTATACTCTCCACTCTAGAACTAAGATCTTCCAAACCCTGTGTAAAGGTATCCTCCCCTCCCTGAACATTCAGGTGCCTGATAGCCAGATCCAGAGGGGAGCTGGTCCTGATGTCCTACAAGTCTCCTGCCTCAGGTGTGCTCCTACTCCCTCCCCTGCAGTGAGCCTGGCTAGGGAGTGAAGCTGGCTGGCTGGAAATTCACTGTTTTTCTTTGCAGGGTTAGTCTTTACCTAGCTCAGCCCTGAGAGCTGGCTCCCTGCCCAGATGAGCTGGATGGAGAAGGGTAGAACGGCAGCAGAGCTGACTAAGCTTGGCTTTGAGTTACAGGGAACTGATCCTTCCCCTCTGCCAGAAACACAGCAGCCGTTGTGGCCCTGAGCTCAACATTGCCCAACTTATTCTGCTAAGCACACCTAGAAGAATCAAATCAGTTCCATGGAGAGTGGAAAGGGTTCAAGAGCAATTAATATGAAATCTCCTTGAATAAATTCTAATGGCAGACCCCCGTGTCTTGATACAGACCTAATTACTGAGTCGTTTAGTAAACAGAGGAGTAATGCTATTAGTTAACATGCAGAGTCGACCCTCTTTAATCTCAGTGAAGAGTCTGGGGGCTGGTATCAGAGCTTTAGAGCCTGCAGGTCAGCACACACCTAGAAATGAGTGAAAACCAGAGCTTTTAAAGGCTAACCCCATGAGCCTCTATGCTATATACAAGAGACAGAAAAACAACACTACTACAGATGTGCTCAGACAGACTAGTCCATGTACTTAAGTCAGTCAAAGCCTAGAGGAACTGTCCTGGGAAGGTAGAGGATATTTCATTATTGCTCCTGGACTTCTTTGCTGAGGTTTCCAGTGGGTGTGCCAATTAATTCCAATGCTGACTGAGTTTTAGCAAGTGGCCACCTAACAGTCAAGCAATGATTACCAAATAACTGCATGCATTTCTTCCCCTGCAGACATCCACATATGAGCTGTCAATTAAATGAAATCTTTTTTTGGCATGTGAATATTGATGTGTATACACACATGTACACATATATATATATATATATATATATATATATATGATTTTTTCTGTTTTGTTCAATTTTTTCTGAATTACAAAATACAGTAAAATCTTCTGGGAAATTGCCCATGATGAAATTGTCATTACCAGTGGATATGAAACTTTGAGGTCTGGGTGTATAAATACTACCTATCTTCAAAGGAGATAAGAGCACTTTATGTGACTGACAGCTACAAATTCACACTTTCCTGTGTACCAAGTAGTCATTTCATCACCCAGTTAACAGTCGGTGTAGGAAGAAGAACAAGATAGCTGATCAGAAGTATTAAAAAGGTCTTAATATGAACAATGAGAGGAGCAAAATGGACTACTGAACCTGTTTGACCTGGTATGACAGTGTGTTGTGCCTTAAAATTGCTAAATCTAGTTCCCACTCCTCCTCACTTCTCACCCATGTCTAGATCAAACACTGAATTTAAGGTGCTTTTACCACAGCATCTGTTAGGTTGGGAACTTCACTGGCCATCTTGATCACTTTGGCTTTTTATGTCTGAAATGTAGTCTCTGGGTCAGCTGCTTAGCTCTTAGTTTGCCTGTCTGCATTGTGCTTTCTCTTGACTCATAAAAGTCCTGGCTCATTAAGGAAGCTTCTGATGGTTTGACAATAGTGTCTACCCATTGCATACATATGTTTAAATCCCTTTTCCTCTGCATTCACATCCCACTAGTGCACAGCATTCGCTTTGTAGTTCTGGTATAATAGCCACAAACCTTCTGATGCATTATGAAATCATATGTTTGTAGCCCTTTCTTTTCTTTAATGAATTACAGTGTAATCAGACCTTGCAGCACCAAAAAAACCCACTGAAAAAGTGAAGATGAGAAAGAAGACAGGACACAAGTAATCTGAAATAAAATCCCGTGAGTGGCAGTGTTGGCATCAGTGGTTTGTGATTATCTGTTTTACATACACTCACACAAATTGATATGATTCACTTTGAACGCTTGACCTTTTTTTCTTTTCCTTGCACCAAACAATTCAATTTGAATTCAGACTGATGAATGAAGGAATGGGCAAGGAATGAATGATTGTAATGAGATTAGAATTGTCAGGACTTTAATATTTAACTAACGAACAGTAACTACTGGGATAGAAAAAGATCCAAAAAAACCACATCAGGTTATCCCTTCTCCTTGTGTAATCAATATGTATTAATTTTTAATTCTAATTATATAAGGATACCTTTTGAATATCGGCACTTTTCTTTCTGTCTTTAGTTGTAACTGTGATGGTACACAGAAGAGGTCAGGACTCAGTACTCTCAAGAGGAACTTGCCTGCTTGCTGCCAGACCACTAAGGCTGTAAGGGAGAACACTTGTCACTCTGCCAGAAAGGTCTCTTCTCAAGAAAAAAGCCCAGACAGGATGAGCCATTGAAGTTTTCTTCTTATCTGTGAAGAAGATCATTGGGAAAGTCATGAGACCAACTTGTTCAGGGAGAGCCTGACAGCACATGAGCTTCAGAGGAATTCTTAGGAAGGAACTGATTTTGAAATTTCAGGCTTCGTTGACTTCTACAAACTTCCACAAAATAAGAGGTTAACAGAATTTCATGTAAAGCCACAGGTCTGAGTAAAGGATTTCACTTTTATTTAGGTGGGGTTTTTCTCCCCATTCTGGTAGATAAGAGAATGAATCACTGGAATTTTTGTACTCTCCATTTCTAACCAGGGGGAAGGGAGGGCTGGTTATTTCTGGTAGGATCAGTGTTTGTAGTGGTTTCACTCTGCATATTCCCCTCCTACAAAATCAGCTATTCTTTGCCAGAGTTCAGAAAACAAACCCATCTCATCTAAAGTAGGATAGACTTCTGAGAAATACTGGACCTTCTCTACAAGCCACTGTTTAACCTGCTGGGATCAAGGAGACAAAATGCAGCCTGATTTCTATGCTACTTCCCAGCAAATAATAGAGTCTTTCACTCAGATGCCATCTGCAGTGAAAAACAGGAGGTCCTCATGCTTATTTTTGAGTTCCCTGAAAGAAATCACTCAGCTTGGGCTTGGATTTTACCACCAAGACCACAAACTTGAGAGAAAAGCCAACCTTTGGCATGTGGGCTGTCATTGTGATTGGTATAGCTTTTCCTAATAACATGTTCCAGTGCTCAAGCAGTATGAATTGCCTGGGGTTTTCAACATTTTTCACAAGTGTCAGAGGGATTTCTTTATGTCTGATATTAAATGAAAACTTTTTGATGTATTGTTTACCAGCACACAACCTTGCTTGAGGTATGATACAAAACTGAAGGAAAGGAAATTTGGCTGCTGGATTGCAATGGCTTCATATCATGGCTCTTTCTTCCTCTTCTGTTTCCAGGTAACATGTAGAGAAAGAGCAAAATCTGAGGAAAGGAAAATAAAATAGAAACATAAATCAAAATAAATAAAATACAATGCAATATAATTAATCTAAGAATATTGCATTAATATTGAGCTATTTTAACAGCAAAGGGCAAAATCATTAATTCAACTACATATTTGAATATGCCCTTCCTTGGCAAACTACTCTGCCATATTGAGGACAACAGGAGTTTAGCCTATTCTTAAAATAATGGTGAAATTACATGGATGAGACTACTGGCTATGTGCCAGTCTAACCATTCATATGCACCTAATTTCATTCTGCTCTGCCTAATCCTTTTCCTACTGAAATCAAGATTCTTGTTGCCATTTGCCTTAGGAAGAGTGGTTTCAGACTGTTTTTGAGATGTTCAGAGAAAATATTTCAGGATTTTTCATTTGTAAATTGACGTGGTTCCCTGTGAATAGACAGGGCAAGATCTTAAGAGTGTCTGAAATGGGACAGCTCTCATTGCAAAGAGTATTGCTCTCAAGCATGTAGCAAGGCTCTAAACCAGAAATGATGAGGAAAATATGCCTGCATCATAAAGGTGGGATGATGGTTTAGCCCCTAGGGAGATCCCTAAGTCTAAATAATTGAAAAAAAATCTAGCCTTTTTGGATGGAGTCATGTGTATCTACTGAAAGACCAACCATAAAAACCACAGTAAAAGTTTACTGTTAACATGGTTGTCCCACAGGAGCTGTATATTGACTTTTTCACGTAATCATCCTGTGACTGCTTAAGATTCTGCATGAACAGGGATTTTCCTCTCTTTCTTTGGACTACACATTTTGTCAAGTGCAGTAGGAATTTACCTGGGAATGAAGGGGCTGAAGTTCACTTACACAGAAGCTGACACATGAGCCCTGCAAAAACCACTTTACCACTCCCAGAGAAAGCATCAGTGTTATTTCCTTATTTTGAGCTATAGGAGTTCACATCCTCATTTCTTCTATAGGGACTTTCACATCACACACACACACACACACACACACACACACACACACACACACACACACATTATCTCCTTCTTGTTCTCCTTTTGTGTTTATAGTCCACAGGTTCACTTCTTTTGTTGGGCCTCTTAGATCTTTGGAATCTGCACATTTATATTCAAAGCTGAGGACAGATATCCCAAGGAGGGGAAAAAGGCACAAATCATTTCTTGCCTCTGGCAGAAGCTCTTGGATGACCTTCAGAAAGTTACTTGTGAACTCTGGCTCTTCTACCTATAAAATAAAGAGAATATTACTTCTTGTCTCTTACCTCATTAATGTAAACTGAAAAAAATCTAGAGTTTAGGCACTTTCTCATATATGTCACAGTGCTATGAAGCTGTTAGCACTCTTTGGAGCCAGAGGTCTGCTACAACTTCTCTTGACCACCCATGCCAAGATTACTCAGAATTTTATTCATAGAGCAGTTGTCATAGTTTGTAGTTGCTCTGACTGCCCTGACTACTGCTTATAGGTAATTCTCTAACTTCATCTTCAAATTGGAAACAGAAGGCTTGGTTGAGCCAAGCAATGACTCAGGTCAGTCTGTTATGTCAGAACAGCACTTGCCTCAAAAGTTGTCTTGTTCTCTGAAGGCAGCTGTGCTCAAGCCAGGCATGTGTTGCTTAAAAAATGTCTCTTTCTCTTTATGACTCAGAGGTGAACAGCCTGGGCCTTTTCTATGGATTTTACCCATGATTTCAGATCACTTTCGTCATCAGTGCTAAATCCCTTTGGTAAGGCTAGGGGAGCTTTCCACTGTAAAATTAAAGACATGCCACACTGCAAATAGAAGCCAACAGGACTAAAGCAGGACAGAAGCAGAGGCTTTGTAGCCAGTGGCTGTAGCAGTCAGATGGAATAAAGCTGTCTTGGTTTCTGGTCCCTGCTTGAATGCTTTTCCAAATTGCCCAGAACCTATTATTCATATGGGTGATGTAGATTTTAAAAGTCACACCAGTCCCATATCCAGCTCCACTTGGAAAAAGAACTGAGTATTGCCTGGAGTTGTTGTAGAGTGGAAACCTCTTCTCCCACTTCTTCCTGTAAGTGTGGTGTTGTAGCATGCCCTTCCTGCCTTGTATGTGAAGGCAGAGCTCCTTCAATACCTGGATGATTGTGTAAGATAAGGGCAATAATTACATACTACATGCTTGTAACTCTTTTCATGGACAGCTTACAAAACTCCTCAAAAACATCCATCCATTCTCACAACATGCCTGGGAGGTTGATAAGGTTTATTATGCATAAAAGCCATCATTTACCAAGAGACACTACTGTTATTGCTGGTACACCAAAGATAAACAACTTGCCCAAGCAAAGCCTGGAAGGGAACTTTGGGCTGCTCCAAACCATATGTTTCACTCCTTAGGCCAAAGCAGTGTTTTCAAAGTCATTTAACCTGGCAAAAGTTAGGGCAGTGGATCACCACTGTGATAAATCCTGCACTCCTGGTTTACCACTGCAGGGATGCACATGGCACAGGAGACAGGGGAAGGGCTGATAAGGCTGGCAGTGCTCTCCCCACTGCTCTCCCCTGTGCCTGTGCACCTCAGCTCTGCCCTCCTGGGGGTGAGTACAGCTTCTAGACTGTATGATGAGTCAAGGTATTGTGGCTGAGAATGCAAGCATTGGCTCTGTCACCAGACAGACAGACAGACATTCAAAGAAACCACAGCCCTCTGGTTTCTTTGCCCTTGTTTGCTTAATCAAGTTTGGGTTGTGTGTGCATGTACGCATTTTTTCACCCACAGCACAAACAAATACTGCTTAACACCTGAGGGTGGCTGGCTCTCAGAAGTGCCTCTGGAAAGATGACTCAGAGGAGGAGTAGTGGGAGGCTCCTATGGCATTCGTCCTAACACAGGAAAGAGCATTCCCTCTTACTGTAAGTGATCTAATTATATTACTGTAAATCTCACTCTCACATTTTCAGCTACCTCCGCACCAGCTCTCAGGCTGAACTTATGTAATTGTGGAAAACTCTCTGTCAAACAGAAGATTCCTGCTGCATGCCACATTGTTTGCAGAAGACTTGTATGTGAGAGTGATCAGGGAAGGGAGACTTCAGTGCAGAGGACTGAAAGTGATACCTTTTCTAAAGGTCATGAATTTGTGTACTAAATTGCACCATGGGCCTATAACAATTGCAAGGAAAATGCGCAGTCTAAGAAAGGTATGTTGTTTTCTTCAGTGGGATAAATACCATTTAGACAGGCCAATATTTTTGCTCCTAATGTTCCAGTTAAAGACAATATTCCTTCTACTTCTTGTTCTCAGTCTCACCTAGTGCCACTGCTCCTATAAATCAGCTGCTGATAGTCCTGGCTTCATTTCAGTGGTCCTCCACCTGTATCACCCTATAGGTGCTCCCCAAAAGCCAGCTTATTTCACACAGTTCCATGTTAACATGGGAAGAGGACCCAGAACTAAGGTCAGGAGCATCAGGTAAAAGATGGTGATCTGGGAGCAACAAGCACTTGGGCAATAAAAGGTGCTTTCTGGCTGCGCCAGTTATTGTTTCTATGGCCAGCTGACCAGGCCTCATTAAGTGAGTGTATGGACATAACTCTACAATTGGGGCCTATTGAGGGAGAGGGAACCATAAAACCATGAATGGTTCTGTTTGGAAGAGACCTTACAGATCATCTAGTTCCAAATCCCCCACAACAGGCAGGGATGCCTTCCACTAGATCAGCTTATTCAATCCCCTGTTTAGCCTGGCTGGGAACACTTCCAAGGATGTGGCATCCCAAGGTGCTCTGGGCAACCTGTGCCAGTGCCTCTACACCCTCACAATGAAGAATTTATTTCTATCATCTAATCTAAATCTCTCCTTTTTCTTTGTTTAACACCATTCCCTCTTGTCCTGTCACTATCTGCCCATGTAACAAGTCTCTCTCTTTCTTATAAGCCCCCTTCAGATATCAGGAGGTGCCCTAAGATTCCCCCCCCCCCCAGAGCCTCCTGTTCTCCAGGCTTTACAATGCCAACTCTCTCAGCCTGTTTTCACAAGGAAAAATACTCCAGCCTTCTCATCATCTTTCTCTAGGCAATTCCATGTCTTTCCTATGCTGGAGGCTGGGTGCAGCACTATAGGTGGGGTCCCACAAAAGTGGAGTAAAGGGGGACAACACTTCCCTCAACCACTGGCATCACTTCTTTTGATGCAGCCCAGGGTGCAGTTGACTTTCTGGGTTGATAATGCACACTGACAGGTCATGTCCAGCCTCTCATCCACAAGAACATGCAAGTCCATTTCCCCAGGGCTGCTCTCCATGAGCTCTGCTTCCAGTCTGCACTCACCTCTGGGGTTACCTCAACACAGGTGCAGCACCTTGCACATGGACTTGATGAACCTTATGAGGTTCTTGTGGGCCCAATTCTCACAGTTGCCCAAGTGCCTCTGGGCGTTATCCCTTCCTTCTCTTGTATCTGTTGGATGCACAGCTCGGCTTTGTGTCATCTGCTGAAGGTGCACTTGACTCCACTGCCTATGTCATTGATGAGGATATTAAAGAACACTGGTCCCAAAACAGCTCCATGGGACAACACTCATCATTGGTCTCCACATGGACATGGAGCTGTTGACCACGACTTTCTGTCTGCATTTGAAAGGAAAAGGAAGGGAAGAGCACAGCCTTCAAGTCTGCTCTCACTGCAGCTCAGAGATATCACTAGGAAATGAAGCAGAGGCACGAATGGATGTGGCTGTGTGTGCCAGCATTTGCCAGAGCAACTGAACAGAGTTTCAGAGAGATACAAGAACACACTCAGAGCAGCAGCCTGAGCATCTCCTGAGAAAATCTCTGTGAAGGTGCCTGGGACAAAATGTAGGTGAGAAAAGAAACCTGAATGGCAGAAGATTCTGAGCATGTCTCTGCAGCCTGGTGCCCCTGTCTGGTGCCATTCCCCATGCGTGCTGAGCCAGCCTGGGAGGAGAGCCTGAGCCTGAGTGTGCTGCTCCTCTGGAGATGCTGCTGTGCTCAGCTGGCTGAGCTCCAGCCGCCTCCGAGCCCTGCAGAGCAGCCCGTCCGCATCTGATCAAAGGCACGTCTGCACAGCCTCTGAGATGACTCTGATTCTTCTGAAAATTTGTTTTATTTTAACCCCAGCTCTGTTCAGAGAAGAAAAAAAGAAACCACAAAGCAAAGCACACATACCTTGTAAATAAGTTAGAACATTTCAGGCATTGACACCACCATCTTCTCTATTTAACCAAGGCAGCCCACTTGGACTGGGCCATGCATTTGATGGTTGAGACAGAAGAGGGAACATTATTTTAAAAAGATAGTTTCTAAAAGAGCCCAGGATCTCATCTGTTTTCTAGGGAATGTAGGTGGCAATAGGCAATATAAAAAAGGGAGTGAAATGGTCATTTTAGCCCATACTTCTAAATCAAAAACAAGCAAAGAAAAAAAATTGTGTGAGGTCAACCAAGAACTAACACCAGAGTCCAGAAAATTGTCAGACAAAACAATTGCAGTTCATGTGGACCCTTTTCTGTTTGCTACGACTACACTTGCACCTCTGCACAATGTCCACATTCAAATTCTAGCTAAACTAAGGGGAGGTGAAAAAGTGATTTTGTGAGGTAGGCACAGAAAGGAAATATGAATGGGGAAGTTTTGCCAATCCACTGCCACAGAAAGAGGGAATATAAGCAACAAGCAGCTGAAATCTACCTGAAAGAGCCAGGCAGTATGTGTCTAAGTTCCAAGTAAAACTTTTTTTCTGTAGTTGCTATTGTCTCTATAAATGTGTGATGAAGACAAAACCTCATATTATATCCTTTAATAAAAGTAACACAGCTCATTCTGTCAAGAAGCGAATTTTCTGTAACTGCAGTAGTTGATTCTTCTATCCTGTGAATGCTTCCAAAAGGCACACACATACACACATAAACTCTCTATAAGTTGCACTGAATTTTTATGTACACATGGACAGTTGACCCATCAATACACATATTGAATTTTATCTGTTTTCTTATTATTTATTGCACACACATGAAAATGAGAGGCCAAAAAATGTAAATGTATTTAGGACTCTGTCTTGCTTCAGTTGAAGTGGGTATCTTTGATGTTTTCCAACGTTTTTTCCCCCCATGTGAAAATCCATTTGTCAGTATCAGATGAATAACTGGGAATGTCAGCCTGTTTCTAAGAATTTGGATTCTGGGCTTTAAGGCTGCAAGCAGGACGTGAAACCAAAACACTCAAAGACCCAAAGGCAATAAAAAATGACCTGATAGTCATAACTTTTTAAGACCCTGAAGTTTTTAAGCCACTCCCATGGTTTGGGGGGACTAAATTGGCAGGGATGGAATTTGTTGATTTGCACTGGGCAAGGCATTGCCCATGATTTCAGCAGCTCCTCTCCCAGAGGGTTGGATGTGTCTCTTCTGCCCACAAGGTGCTGGGGATAGATCTCTACCAAGGACAATTTTCTAGATTTCTCTGAGTTACTCCATGCTTACTAAAGAGAAAAAATATTTTTAGAATTTTAACAGGATCAAACAAATAGTGCTACTCTGTTTCAGATCCTCAATATGCTCCAACATCTTTGATCCCTCAGTTTTACAACACCCTTTTATATATACAAACTGGGGGTAAAGTAGCACAGAATTCTGGACTATTTAACTTCCCAAGGTATGTAGTATAGTTAGAAAGGCATAAATGTAAGGACATATCTGTAAGGTGTCGTTTCAGAACTAAGCACAGGTAACAATCCTTTTATTCAGTTGTGACAGACCTATGTGCTGTGTGTGTGATTTCCCACAATTAGTACATTAAAATTAATACATTAATGACTAAAATAAAATAAATACACTAAAGATATACAAAAAAGATGAAATATCTAATTATCACCTACAAAAAATTATACCTGGTTTAATTGAGTACATTCTAATTGAATTGAGATAAACATAAAGATAAGCTGAATTTTCTTGCTGAAGCAAGGCCACATTTAAAAATAATTCTCAAAATGTTAAGATATACTCCTTATCTTCATTTCAGTTAGCAAGCATGAAATCTATCTAACTGGTTAAAATGTGTAAAAGAATCCAATGACAAATTGCAGTCAGCTGTCACATTTGCCTGGTTTATATCTTCATTGTTCACTATCTGTGAACATTTACTCAAGCCAAGTCTTGTTGGTATGAATGTTGGTTTTCATTTAACCAAGAAAATCACTAGGATCATATAACTATCTAAGCACTTGTTGCAAAGACTGGTGGATTAAATGGATGTCAAATATATTGGTGAATATAATGTAGCCCTAGCTAAGGCTGTGAAAGCACAAGAAATTTTCATTTCCAAGAGACTCCTAGGAAATGGACATTTCATTTTCTCTGAATCAGAAGAAAAAAGAATTGCCATGACTGAAAAAAAAAAAATCATTGTATCATGGTACTTTTATTTCTGTGATAGACAGTGAATAACAGTTTGAAAATAAAAGTAGCTTGGAAAAAACACCTCCTCCTCCTTCACTGTCCTTCCAAAGATGTTGAAATGGAATATTTTGACCTTCTCATAATACTTCTTCCCAATTTTTTTCCCCAAAACAAAAGGTTGTGAAAATCAACATGCCTCAGAGAGCAGTTTTGGTTAGACAAAATGGCATTTTCTAATGGAAAAAAAGCATTCCATTGAAAAAAAAATTAACCAGCTCTAGCAATAACTGTGGATTTCACACTCTGGGGTAAATTTGCAACCCTTTGCCCTCTGCAATGAACTGGAACACTTGAGAAGTAAGGAACTAATCAGGGGAAAGCAGCACCCTCCCAGTATAGTTTGGAGACTGTGGGGGGGGCTACTGGAATGGATCTGCACAGGCATGCTGCTCCACGGGTTCCCAGGGTGCTTGCTCCTACTAGTGCAATTACAGCATCAGAGACTGATTTGTAAGAGTCAATTTTTTTTTCTTTTCTGAGGAAATAGCTTCATTTTGTTTTGTTTCTTGCTGTTCTTGGAATGAAGTCCATGTTTTATTGGTATGAAATACAAGTCTGTTTTGACACTTGCAGAGACAACGCAGACAGAGTGAAACATCTTTCTAGCTATAAACTGAAGTTTTTATGCCTTGTAAATAGTTTTTTATTGCTCATATAGTATAAAAGAAAAAAAAGAAAAATTGTTACAAACACAGATAAGTTATCTGCATCTTGCTGTGTGCTTTCCTCTTTCTTTCAAAACAGGAACCTGGTTCACCCAGAGCATTTAATCCTGCAGCACTTGAAGCAGCAAGCAAATCCCTGAAACCTGAGGACAGCTTCACTGCATGGCTGTGAAACTTTGCCTCCCATCAGACCTGGTAGAAAGTTGCTTCTCCACAAGCAAGCTGTAGTGACAAGATGGTCTTGGTGCCTCTTTGGTCTGCACTGGCTAAGGAGTTCTGGACTAATAAGAAGTGTCTGGAGGTTTGCTCTGTGCTCTTGGAAAGCCATTGGCCCTACTTTAAGATGCTTTTGATCTACCATAAGAGCTAAAGTCTATGGGACTGAAGCCAGCACATTTTTGTCTCAGAAGAGGCACAGATCTCTTATCTGTGTGTTGCTCCCATACCTAATACACCATAAATGCAACTTTCATCCTATAAGGACTTGAGGCTAAAGTAGGCAGGAAACAATGTTTTCTGTCTCTCAAATATTTTAAAGACTTTTTTTTCGATAAGTCTGTACCTCATTAAGATGAATCAAAAGCCTTTAAGCCCTTTTCTTCTTCTTTGAGAGTGAAAACTTTGCACCCAAGACACAGGAGATGTAGAGGCCTCAAGAGGCACCAAACTGCTACATCTGTACCCAAAACTGGAGCAGTACTGGGCGCTCTCAGGAGCTGGGACACCTCCTTGGCCAAGAACACTCTGTTGCATGCTCCCATCCCTTGGAGCAGGGTCTGAGGCACCTGGGCAGCACTTGGAACCCATACTGACTCCTGAACCATGTTAGCAAGTGAGGCTAAAATTGTGCCAGGAATCCTTCTAGCAGTTTAATGGCATGACCATGTTCCAGCATCCAAATCCATAGCACTGACACTATGATTTTATCAGTATCATCACACTGGATCAGATTAAGGGGTTCCTCTAAAATCTTGCACATGAGTACTTCACCCCCTGACTGTTAGTGCTTTTGTTCTAGGTCATATTTTAGGACTGTTGAGAGCATCATGTGTCCCAGAGTTATAACAGGATGACAAACTGTACTGTGCCATCCTGAGGGCTCCACATATAACTAGCTATCATTGTTTAGTATAATGGGAGGCAGAATTTTACCCAGACAACGGAAGACCTTGTATGAGTAACATGGGATGGAGTGCAAAGCCAGGTGGCTGTGTGTAATCAGGTTTGCTCCAGCCCCTCTGAACCCAGATAGCTTACTGCAATGTAATTTAAGTATTGTGCAGTGCACTTGTCCTTTAGGATGTGGGAGAGCTTTTGGACTTGTTATATAGCTGCCCTATGCACTTGTGACAAGCAGTCATTAGAAACAAGCTTTGAATATTATTTCTTCAAAGTTGAAACTCTGGAAATGCTCATTTTAATTGTGAAACTCAAACGGCTGCAGAAATTCACACTTCACCCACATATCATGGATTTACTTTCTTTCTCATCAAAAGAGAGAGCTGTCTTCTCCTTCCAGAAGACTGTAGTATAGTTTCATCTCCTCCTTTTGCCTGTGACAAGGAATACTTCTGGATATGCCATCTGGTGCTCTTGGCCTTTTTAGTTCTCATTCAAGATTATCCTGATGAATTTTCTGGCATCTTCCTGAGGTTTTTCTGTTTCTCTGCCAAATGTTAATCAGACCCTGCTCCTGTATATTTCAATACTCTCTCCCACAGATGTAGCGATTAGTCTCAAGCATCTTTCTCTAAGACTTCAACACACCTTCAGAAACCTGAGTGAGACCTTTCTTCTGTGTCACCTGGTTGACTTTCTTACTACGAAATATTTAATTTATAAGGACATCCATTGTTCTGCAGGTCTGCAAGTGAGTTCACTGAGAGCTCAATGTACACCTAACTTTGTTTTTTATAAATGCTATTCCTCTCTGGTCTATGGGTGATTTAGAAGCACCTGTCTAATGCAAAATTATCTATGGCTGAATCCCCCAGTCTTTAGGAGGCATATGACCACACAATCTGCCATTTCTCCCTCTCCATAGCATGTAGAGAAGACCAGTAATTTCAAGGTTTATCAATATGAAAGTTGATATTGAGTGAGTTGCCAAACTGTTTATTGCCCTTAAAGCAGTTTCTCTTCGTGCATTTTGGGCTGCAGCCTGAAACAAAAACAGCCAGTCAGCAATAATAAGAGTGTGTACACACATTATCTATCAGTGTGTTAATCTTTTATTTGCACAACTCATCAGATTATTGTCTGATGGGTTTAGAGTCTAAAATTATCTCTTAGAGGACTGTTTGTGCCTGCTCAAGCATGTGAACCTGAGACAGCAATCTGAGGTGCAGGCAATGCTAGTAAAAATTGTCCTTTGCTGGATGTCAGTGATTCACTCCCAAAATATGAAGCATGATAAACTGAGAGGAAAAATAAGTAAAATACCTCTCAAGGGAAAGCTGCATTTAAGAAGAGACAGCCTGGCACCAGCTCTAAATATTTGGTATAAGGAAGTGAGGCAGAGCTGTACCTCAGACACCCATGCTGGATTTAGCTCTTCCAGTGCCTTTATTGTATGGCCATTTCCCAGCATTTCAGTGGAATATCACATCTCTCCAGAGCCTATAGTGAAACATCTTTGCCTTCAACTGCAACTTCAACTTCATGGGTTATACTTTCAGTACCAAGGATTTACTCCATTGACTCAGGAGTGAGCAGCTCTTTACTGCAGCAGTGCTTCTCAGTAGCATAAATGAGAAGGAGATTCACTTCTGTTATCACTCAAGACTTGTTTATGCCTAAGAACTGGCAGAGTTGTAATTAGATTGACTTAGTCTGCTTAAATCACTGAAAAATTGTTTAAGAAGAACAGAATGGCTGAAACCTCAGCTACATCAATTTATCCCAGTTGTCACTACAATATAAATGAGGTTGAAAGCCTGTTTAACTCTTACTGGTATTTCTATTTTGTGGTTCACTAGGATAGAAGTACTCCATTTCCTCAGAAAGTTCTAACTTTTCTAGGAAAGGACATCTATGTAACACATAGCCCCAAGCCCTAGCAACCTGGAATACAAAGTTTCTGATGTAAATTCAGAGATGGGAATGTGGGATCAGAGATTTCCTTAGCTGTTCTTGATGCCTCATTGATATCAAGCCATCTTGATCTTACTCCATCCCACTCATTCTTTCACACACACACTCTTGCTGTATGGTTTTGCTCCTTTTTACCAGCCTTCAAGAGACAAAGGCTCAGGCTCAGAGCAAAATCACCAGAGTGACATTATTTGAGTTTTAAAAATATCTGGCCTCTCTATCTGGATGGGATTTTGTTATCTGAGGAATAGGTTTAATTTGTTTGCAACCTCCTGGGAGAGGTCACATACAAGACTTTCTGTTGTGTTGCAACAAGACCATTGTATTTTGAGTCTCAGAGAAGACAGGGTGAATGCACTTCTCCATGACCCAAGACTACATCTGAAAGTTAATTATATTTGCTTACCATTCATGCATGATTGTGTTCCTTTTCAATGGACAGGTTTTTGCTTCCTGGAAAGCACTTTTGATTTTCAGGGATCTATGAGAAATTGTTCTTTCCCCAGGCAATGCTGGCATCCCAACACTCCTTCATTTGAATTCTCTAGGCATGATTTTGTGTGTTTTTCCCAATTGTACCAAAGGGCTCAGCCCTATGTTCCTAGACATCCAAACTAATACTGAATCACTGATGTTCTAGATATTCAGAGTATGCAAGAGGGGACTCAAAGTGAAAGGGCAATATCTACTGAACTTTCTCCCTCATTATTAGGATTTTAGCACAATCTAAGACCATACCAAAAATATTTTACCACAGTATTTCTGTCTTCCCTCCTTTTCTAGTCTTCATTGCTTTAGGTCTTTGTCCTACTCACCTTGATACATCCTCTTACTCTCTGATTTTGAAGGTTTCCCCTGTTGACTTTTCTATTTCTGTCAGTTGCTTTTGTCTTTTGTTTCTTCAATCTGTCTAACTCATCCATCCCTCTTAGTTCCCTTACCTCTCTCTCTCTCTCTTTTTTAAAGCCAGGACAGTTTTGTATTCTTCCTTGTTCGCAGTCATCCTGTTTTATTCACCTCTTCTTACTAGTTTCTTCATTTTGCTGTGTCTACTGTGCTTGCTAGAGATTATTTTGAATATGCAGTTAGAAATAGTCCCAGTTTAAAGAAATTTCCAATATAAATAGAAAAGAAAGACAAAAAGAAGTCGGAAAGAAGAGAAAACTTGTTATCTCCATTTTACTGAGGGAAAACTGTGGCAATAAAAAAGATAAATAATGTTTTTTAGGTCACACAGAAAGCCTGTGGCTGAACTGGGAGGAAATGCCAAGCCTCCCAGATTTCATTCAGCATCTTACTCATAATTTCTTGCTGATTTTTGCAAGTGTCTGCAGTGTAATGATTTGCAGTGTGATAATAATGGCACTGTCCACAAAAGAGCAGACTTCCTGCACTACTATGGGTTTTCAAGCTTACCATAAAACTTGCTGATTACTTGGCATACACAGCATTACAGACTAAGTATTATTTTAAGAAAAACAGGATGTTTTCTTCCAGGATGAATTCACATCTTATTGCAAAAGTCCACCAGACAACCAACCCTATAAGTTCTGACATCTGTATTTAACCAGCAAATTCTTTGAGGAAATTTGGAGCCATCCAGCTTTCCTAAGTTTAAGTCAGCTCCATTAAGAGGAACATTGGTCCACATTCTCACATAACAACTGAATTCACCTCAGTCCATGTTTAAAATCTTTACTTTATTTGAAATAGGTGTCATTATTAACAACTACTGACTGTTCTGTGATCAGTGCTTGACACTAACTGTGGGATCAGCTGACACTTGCAGTATTGGATGTGGCTCACTTCATCTGTGCTTAAATTTCCCTCCTACCCCTAATGTGTCTATTGCTCCTGTGAGCAGACTGGAAGAACTGAACATCCTATATAAAGACAGCCACATAGCACAGCATGAATGTGCTTTAAACATATCTCTGCCTCTGAGAGGATTTCAGGATCAGTGTAACTGCTGTACTCAGTAAATGTGATGAGATAAATTGATATGATTGGCTTCTGGGTGCTGCACTGAGGCAGGGATGGGAAGTGACAGCAAAGTGCAGCCAGCTGAGGCTGCCCCCACTGATGGAGGAGCTCCTCAGACACCTCAGAGGGCCAGAGCTCACATCCATTCAAACCGAAAACTAGCAAATGACTGCACTGACAGTAAAACCCAAACCCACCAGCACCTCCTGATGAACACAGAGAGGGTGAAGATGAGAACTATGTCAAACTCAGATCTCACAATCATGTAAGTACAGAGGAACTCCAGTGAAGTCTATGAAATGGGTTTGAAAGGGGCTAGAGGTGCTTATTTAAAGCATGTAAATTTAGCCACCAACTCAAATCCCTAATGTATAAGGCAACAGGCTTCATCTGGAGTCTGGAGGTATCACAGAGTGAACCAGATATATCCAAGGCAAACTCATGCTAAAAAATAGTTCTAGAACCTGTCTGTCTCTCTGTTAGTGGTAAAGAGAGTTTGGGGAAACAGAGTTGTCATGTTGGTGTATTGATTAGATGTGCAAAATTTGGCAGAGAGAAACTGCCCTGAACTATCCATATGTGGGTACAAAAAACCTTGGGTGCCACTGTTACATACCAGATTCCTTCAAGGCTGTAATCTGCTCCCAGGCCTTTACTATCATTAGACAATCTTCTTTCAGTATAAAATTTCACCCCTTCCATGTTCTTGATATCCTCACTGAAACATTACAGCACACTTGATTTGGAAAAATACTTGCTGTAGATCCCATGATTAAAAGATGTGAGGCATCCTACATGGCTCCACAGGATATCTCTGCTAAATGCTGTGCTGCTTGGGACTCTCTGGTTGCACAGAGATTACAATGGTGCACCTGCAAGGACAGACTTTTTTAAATTCTCCAGTTCATATCAGCTTTCTGACTCATACTCTAACATGCAAAGCCAAAGATGGGTGCCTTTACATGAGCGTGGTCACTGGAGTGGAGCAGGGCACTGGTGCTGTGGCTGAGCACACTCCTCACTGCCAGACAGACAGGCCATCCATTCAGCTTGATGTGCCAGCCAGAAGCACCTCGAGCTTATTCAAGGCAAAGTTAAGCAGTAAAGTGAAGGTAACTGACCCACAAACATTCCCCCGAAGTTCCTGAGCTGGGGGATGGCCAAAAGCACTGGAGCAATGGCAGCTTTTTTATCAACTCCCAACTTCACTGACTGACTAGGAGAGGACCATTTAGGAAAACTGCTCCATGAGAACACTCAGAGGTTAGTTACCAGTTCCTCACTGAGAGAGAAACCTGACTGAATCCGTGTGGATGGGGTTAATAAGCACTCTCATGTCCAATTTGGCACATGGGCAGATGCGCCAGTGTTCCTTAGGGGCATCAATAGAGTCACTGCATCACCTGGGCACACTGCATCACCTGGATGATGAGTTTGGGTCTGGGACAGGCTGACAGGCAGCACTGGGTTCCTACCTAGTGCCTGCACCATTCCATGTTCAAGACAGTGCCCTCATTGCTGCTGTTCCTGCAAGTGTTTCCACTGACAAGAGACCTCCCTTAGTATGCTATTATCCTTATGGCTCCTCAGGCAATCTACCCAATGACCTGGTTAGCAGGAGGCAGGATGGTGACAGCTTCATGATTTTGAAGAGATAAGAGATTTTTTCTATTACTGTACTGCCCCTTCTGCTTTGCTTTTGCAGTGTGGTGCTTTGCTTCCTGCAGATTTCCTGGAAGGTGGCCTGTGTCACCCTGACCTTCTGCAATGATGGTTAATTACCTTAAATCTGGAACTCAATTGTTTTGCCACCAACAGAGCTTTCTTCCCTCAACCCAGAGTGCCTCCTTGTCAATCTCAGCAAGCTGTATTTTTAAAGCTCAGGAAAATCTCTCTTTGAAGCAGCTTCTCAAACAAGTTGTCTTCCTCAACTTTGTTTACTCCTCATTCTCTGCAGTTTCTGCAGCTGTTCTTTGCAAGTGAGGGCAAAGCTTGAGTGACAGCAGCTGCTGGAAACCCACAGCCACAACTGCTTGGGTGATACTGGCACAAAACTTTACTGTTTGAAGACAATCCCTCCATCAGCTCCCCAGCACCCCCTCTGGAGTCATGGGGATGAGCCTCATGGTGCAGAAACCTTTCAGCCCGTGACAGCCCTAGTTACTGGAGTCAGTTATTCCAAAGGAACTTGATCTTGGTACAGAAAGAAAAAAAGAAAACTGTTGAGATTCTGGCCTCAGCCTGTGAAAGGTAGTGATTTAGGGTAGGTGCAGAAGAAGGGCTTACAGCCAACCTTACCCCTGATAAATCACAGTTGTACTAATTACCAAAGAAGAGGAACAGACTTGCTCTTAATGAGTTACAGCTGTAACTAATAAAGATAAGTGTGAAAAAGGGGTGGGTTGGCTGGTTAGGGGGATCTTGGAGAAAGAGGCCCTGAAGAAAGAGGCTCTTGAGAAGGTAGAGGAGCTCTGAGGAAGAAGGAATGATCCAGAGAGACATAAAGAAGAATGAAGCAAGGAAGAGTTGCTGCAGTAAAAAATCAGTTTGGGTCTGATGGAGTCAGAGCCTACTGCTGGAGCCTGAAGACATAGTCAAGCTAAGTGAAAGCCTGTGTTCAGAGTCTGCAAACCAATACTTGCAGTCACAGTCCAACAGGAAACAGCCAGCAGTCAGAGTCTGCACTTGGATGCTGCAGTAGGAGCTTGCTATAGTCAGAGTCAGGATGGTAAAGCTGTAAAGAAGTATAAATTGGGACCCTTTTCATACTGCTGATTGAGAGTCTGTGCCTTGGCTCATTTCTACCCCTAATGAGAGGTCTGTTGTGACAATTGAGAGCTAAATTCTTCTCACCATCCCCTTGTACAAAGAGAAAGTCTCTCAGAGCTCTGTCATGCACAGAGCCTGGCATGAACACACAGAGACATAGAGACCCCATGGCTATGAATATACAGTTACAGGGAAAATTCCCCTACATAGAAATAAATATTAAAGTGATAGTTATCTGTCTGCTTAAACCAGGCTGGGACAGTGAGGCCAAACAATCTCTCAGCTCTTTCCCATTCAGCCACTGACTCCTCATCTGTATCTTTTTGGCACGTGGCTTTTGTAGCTGGGACTTCCATCTACTCTTCCATCTGAGGACTGAGTTTTCTCTGATGAATCCTCCATCTTCCTCAGGATGACACAAGTCCTCTGCAAGTCCTCCTTCCCCTCAGGCTGAAGCCTCAATCGCACCAATTTTGAAGAATTATGCTTCCTTTAGCTCTCCTTTGGGCCAGGCACTGGTTGCTGAATCTTTTAATCTGTGTGTCCTGTTCATCACCTCTATACCAGATGGAGTATAAAAGCTGATTTAATTCTCTCAGTTTAAAAGCCTCCAGTTTACACTCCTTAATGCTTGAATGCATAAAACATGATGGTGTCATACTTCTCATCAATGCAATGGTTACAAACATGGCCAAACAAACTCTGGTCGCAAGCAGAAACTCCTGATAGCTGATGGTAGACTTGCAGTGGTGTAATGAGGCATAGAATTTGCTCCAATGTGGTTTTAATACAACTAGAAAGACTCAGGCTATTTATTATGGGAATCATAAACAAGTCATTCAAACAAAATCCTTCTGATTTTGCAGCAGTCTAGACATGTAGCATATTGCGAAGCCATGTCTAAAGAACAGTGTCATTGAAGTTTTTATCCTTATTTTCAGTTCAGAGGAGAACTAAGGATAAATGTGGCAGTCTGGCACCTAACATATTATCCCACAGTACCTAAAAGGAGTGTCAGAGTCATCTGAAGAGCCCTTTGATTATTATATGATAAGAAACATTTACTTTGTGCTTGCTGTGCTGGGATAACATTGGATCTGGGAGAACTTTGTTTTGCCAAGTTTGCACACTTTCTGTGGGAACCCTCCTCATTCCAATGAAATGGGATGATAGGAAGCATTTTATTAGAGCTTACTGGAAAAATGTGCCATAAGTGCCAAGGAGCCAGGACTGTTGTCCAGCTGGCTGGAGACAGACAATGCGTAACTTACAAAAAGTCACAAGATTGCAGGGCTGCGTGGAAATTCCGGTCTCAGCTGGTGCCTGGTCTCCCAAATTCGTACATACACCTTCCATGAAACACATGTAAACCTTCTGTGCCAATCCTAAAAAAAAGCTTAGGAAATACACCATAAGTATTGCCGTGAGGTCAGCAGGATTTTGTAGAAATGCACATGTGCAGAGCTGGTTGTGCTCCTGGAAGACGCCCATTCTCCCAGGGACATAATGGCAGCATGACACTCCTGCACACCTTCAGGGCACACAGCACATTCCCTCCTGGGGGGCTCT
This sequence comes from Erithacus rubecula, assembly GCF_903797595.1. NCBI lineage: Eukaryota > Metazoa > Chordata > Aves > Passeriformes > Muscicapidae > Erithacus > Erithacus rubecula. Next base: position 41,806,298 of record NC_136685.1, read on the forward strand.
GTGAGTTGGCACACATGGGGCAACGTTGTCCCCTCTTCAGGCTTTGTGTGTGCCTCCCCCCTTATTTCTTGTGTGACTGAGGCTCATCTTGAAACATAAAGCTCAGCCCAGAGCTCTCTCAGCGCAGGCAATGACATCTGGAAGTAGAAAATGCCTCCCAAATATTTATGAGATATGTCAGCATTTTCCAGATTGCTATTTTTCCCTGGTGTTGAACCTGAAACTTCCTCGCTGCATTTTTAGCTAATTTTTTTTTGTATATTCATGAAGATGTTTCAGTAATTAAATTTTATGAGCAATATTCCAAATGAGAGCGTAAAATTAATTTCAGGAGACAGCAGACCAAAGAAGAGGAGTCCTGTGGAGAGATCTGGAAGAGGGTCTGATGTGTCCATTTCTGGCACAGGAAATGCCATAGGGGGAAGGAAGGCAGAAATTGTTTGTGGGAGGAGGCAATGGAAACTGCAGTCACTAGTGGGTGACTGACAGGAGTGAGAAAAATAACATTAATAGGAGTCACACACTATGTCTGTGTGAGATGCCTTACTGGGCAAAACATTAAAGGAAAGACAAACTGAGATAGAGGGGGACATGGTTTCTCAAGCTACTGGGAAGAAGTTTTTGGCTGATTGCCAGGACATAAATATTTTAAATGAAGTTCAGGGTCCATCAAAATCTGTGAGCATTTAACCATCAACCTCAGCAGGGTTAAAATTTTGCTCTTTGTGGTTTTTGGGTTTTTTTAAGTGGGTGTGGTAACTTCAGAATATGTCAAAATACAGGTAGGTTGGTATTAAATCTGTGAATCTGGATTCAGAGCTAGGTTCCTACTTCACCTGACTCAATGAACTGAAGCAAAACAGAGTAGCAATGGGTTGAAAAAATACTTAAATAAAAAGCTTTCAGTTAGAAGTAATCTAACTCAGTTCTTGAGCTATGGTCTTGCTTGACACTGAAACAGATCATCACTCCAAGTGTGGATCAGATTTTATTAAATAATAGATGAGGCAAAAAATAAACTTCTCTGCCAAAGTAGCAAGAAAATTAGCAGCTGTTTTCCCCTTGTCTTTCTTTTTGTATCTGGTCACTCCCAATTTCATATTGATAGACTGTAATGATACAATATTGACTATCACATGTATTTCAATTTGAAGTTCCAAGTATTACTTCTCCTCTGTATTGTCTTTATACATATGTGAAAATAACATTTACAAATTTAAGTCAAAATTTGGGAAAGTCCTCTCCTGTAAATCTATAAGATACTGTTATATAAATGATAAATGTTTCAGGCTGTGACAGAACTGGAAAAATGAGTGATGGGATTTTTGGGAGAGGGGAAGAAAAATGGAAAACATAGAATATTTTATTTATCTTTGATCTGAAATGTCTCATTTGGAATAAAGTATTTAGTGTTGGTCTTACTTAGTTCTTCCCAAAACAATATGAAGCTAATACTAAAAGATAAGAACTATTAAGAATGAAATGCTGACCTTTCTGTACAATTGTCCTCTCTATTTTGTTTCTGAACACGGCTGCAGTTTTACAACAAACTGTAAAGTAGCCAAGCTGTCATGTAAATGACCTTATGTTACTCGTTTGATCAAAAGTTAGGCAACATTGATGTGTTTCGCAACATTAAGGTGAAAGAAAAGCAAGAGAAAGTCTGCAGTGAGAGAGGAAGATGCACAATGTGAATACAGATCAGTGTGTGCAAAGGGTTCATTCTAGCGTGCAAACTGCCTGCAGGAGTTTAGCTGGTGTACAAACAGTCTTACAATGTGTTTGCGTTTCGCAGGCCAACAAACACTCATCGTTAAATCAGCGAGGCCAGTCAAGATGTCTGTAACACAGCAAGAGGCACAGCAAAAGCAGCAGCAGCAGCAGGAACTGACTTCCCTCTCACTGACTGCAAACATCCCAAACTTTTATAGCGTTCATTCCTTGCAGGCTGTTGGGAAGCGCGCTGTCTTCTGACCTTAATATCTTCAGCCCAGCAGAGAGAAATCATCTTTGTGAAACCCAGTGCTTTGATCGCCCTCAGAAATCAAGATCAGAGGATGACTAAGGGTCTCAGGAACTAAGTTCTTGCTCTCTTTCTCGCTTGTGCAGGCACCCAAAATGCACACAAAGGCACATTCTCATATATTGGTTATGGAACAGACACTTCGATGAGGTACTTACAACACGCAAACTTAACTGACACATTGCACAAATGTTTGCTGTGTACAGAACAACCAAGGAAATAGACTCATGTTTATTACTACTGAATCAGCAGCAGTCTAATGGATTAAAAACATCCTCTTTTTTTTTTTTTCTCTCTCTCCTGTTGTGAAAGTGCCAGTGTTGTAAACGCTCCCTGCAAGAGAAGTGGGTGAACATGAAACGATTCGTGACCTCCATGGTTCATGAGCTCCCACTCTCTCAGGTTAGGTCTCCTGGCTGCAACCCAAAATCCCAGAACATCAGCTACAGATATTTGGAGCCAATTGGGTTGGGAAAGAGGACAGTAAATGTCTGTTTCCGGTTCACAGGCCCCTGAGCGTCACCACATATTTTGGAAGTCTGTCTGGCTTCCTGGCTTTAAGAGTCTCTTGATTTAGAGTTCAGGGAGCAGCGGTGAAAGGGGGGGGAAACAAAGGCTATCTAAAACCTCATGAATAGTTGAAACTTTTTTTTTTTCCTCTGACTTTTAACACTTTTAAAGCCTTAATTTATTAATTTTTTAAAGATATATTTATAGTAACTCCCATTACTGCAACGAATTGTGCTTCATCACATGCATACTCTTCAGACTAGAAGAGATGCCCTAAAATGGGTCTGAAGTCTTCTTTATCCATCCAATTTTCCACTGATTTCATTGGTATCAGGACTGAACATCAAGGCCACTTTAAACCTAAAAAAGAAGATTCAGTTTGCACTGAAACAGTAGTTTCTTAAATCTGAAAATACTGCCTGTCTTACTTAGACTTAAGTCAGAACTTGTGAAGCTTTTGTACATCTAAATTAATAAATTTGCTGAACCTTGTTCAGTCTGTCTGAACATCTGCTTTTAATGTGGGAAGAGCAGGATTGAGCAACAATTTACATATTGTTATAAAACTATTTTTAATCTTGCTGTGATAAGGAGCAACACAGCACAGTGGCTTGGCTACCACTCAGAGTGGGGAAGTGGTGTGCAATTATGAGGGACTGAACCTGTTCTTGTTCATTAAAATAGCTGGGTTTGGTGAGGAGCTCATAAAAGGAGTTCTAGAATGTGCCAGCAAAATTTTGTTACTATAATGGTTTTGGGAGGGAAAGAGATGTGGAGTATGCAGAGGACTGGCATTACCCATGCTGGAAGGAGTAGTTAGAGAAAAAGATGAAAGCAAGACAACAAGGCAAAACCACAAATGGACCTTTTTCCATTCTAACTGATATGGGCATTTCTGTCACTCTATGCCAAGCTCTGTGTTGTAGGAGGGGCTGGGCTTTGGGATTTGGATGCATGTGATGGGGTTGCAACTTCTGAAACCTCAGCTACATGCTGAATGTTGGTCTTTCTGTTATTGTTGTAATCAGAGTACAGGCTGTTCCTTCCTGGGCAAGAACAGCATTCCTCATGGGCTCCTCATCAACCTGACACTATTGCCACATCTCAGCAATGAATTCCTACCCACATTTCCATACGTTTTCTCAATCTTGCAAAAGCCGCCCTGGTAGGATCACATTTCCGGGACCGGGCCTGCTGATCCCTTTAACTTTCTCTTAATCAGAGCTGACCTGCATACCCTTGGCAGCGTGCCTGGGCAAGCACACAAAGCACAGCCTTCCCTTTTCTTCCTGGGCGTTTATCAAAGGACACAGATGTTTTTCTTGTGTCTCCTCAGGCCAGTGCTCCTCCCATGCTCACCACCTCTTCCAAGCCCAGGGTGACTCTGCCTGTTGGTGTGGCAGGCAGTGTAGGAAGAACAAGAAAACCTGCCAATGGGAAAGTCAATGAAACACAACCTAAACCAAATAAATTGCTGCCTACATTGCTGAAGAGAAGGTCCTGCAATTTTTAACTGGTGTTTTTTCATCATTTCACAATGGTCTTCCAATAATGGCCTCTGACTGGATGCTGGGTCTTGCACTTCATCACCCCTTGAAGGATGAGTGGTGTGTACATGGCAAAACTGACCATTGCAAATGAGATTTCCTCAGAAGTGCAGGGTGGAAATGCCTTGTCATAGTCTTTTCTGTGTAATTTTGGGTCTGCCTGCCACAGAGGTATGTCTGCTCTTTGTACATGAGAGAGTGATGCCGCCAGATAGAAAGGGCAGAGGGTGTTACATCCAGGGAGGTGTGGGGCACCAGAACACTCCTCCAGATGAACTCTGTCACCACAGGTGTGCTCAGGCCAAGCCATCACTTGGCTCTGGCCATTCCCCAGAGGCAGAACCTGTTGTGCATGTTTGTAGGGTTTTGCTTCACTCACTGCAGAGTACATCTGACAGTCATAGGAGGAGAGAAACCCTCGGATGCATCACCTTCAGCATTTCCACTGAAAATCCTTAGAGAAAGGTAAGGCAAGTGATGGAAAATATTCCCACTGCCACAAGCAGTTCATGCCCCTAGGGTGCTTGTGAAACCTATTGGTACTCCCAAATCTGGGATGCTAATCTTGGAAAATAGAGCTCTTGTAACTTTTGCAATTCTACATCAAAAAAGGTAAGTTCTGGCAAGTGATAAATTTTACATTAAAATGTTTTTGCCAACTGGAATTTTCAAGTTCTTTTGTGTGAAGAATATTTGCTTGACAGAAAATCATTCATTGTCCCTGAAAATATAAATCCTTGGATCTGTGCCTGTACATGGAGAACATGCTCAGTCTTTCTGGTTGCTTGTCCCTCTATTCTACACTGCAAATACTGACAATTATAAAATATCTTGTAACTCACTTAATCAAGGTTTTGAATTTTTTACTATTCCTATTTATTTTAGTGTGAGTCTGTATTTATTAGTGGAGGAAAGATCCAAGAGGTTTAGGGGACTCACTCCAGTTCAGGTGCCTTGCTGTCCATTGAGGTCATCTAATGAGGAGCCCTAAGAAGAAACAACTTGTGGATCTGGGCCCCCCTCCAGATTTACAGGGGAATAACAGAAATTGCCTTTTGTAGCTCTGTCATTTATTTTAGAGGCCTGTGTTGCATGTCTGCTCCTTGGCAGGATGAGAGCTACGAAGTGAATAAATATACTTCAACCACAAATGAGCAAGCAAATGGAAGGAAGTGCTGTTTAAAAAAATGCTTTCAGTGACTTATTCAAGTTACAAGAATGGCAAGAGGCATTTTCTAGGAAGGAAGAGAATTTCTAAATTGTTTTATGCAAGATGGTCTATTTTATGACTTCATTGTGAAAAAAAGTTAAGAGGTAACTACTGTGAACAGAATAGCTCTGGCAGAACATGAGCACTTCAGGGCTTGCTTTCTTTCAGAAAGAACATGTCATATCAGCATGATCATGCTCTGTTGCAACATCACAAAATTTAATACTGAGATTGTATTGCTGTTGTCTGTAAGTCCACTTAGTCTCTTTTTTTTTTTACCAGTCTGACCTCATTCTACTGAGGGACAGCCAAATACTTCTCTCCACTTCTGTGGGCAACAACCATCTGCATGTATGGCTTGTTTCCTCATTAGTCTTACATGTTGGACATTTCTCTGGTTGGTGAAATACTATGTCTGATGCCAGAAGAGGAGCTGAATAAAAACCTCTTACTGTGAGCTAGCAAGTCATTTACAGTCATTAGTCACTGAACACCTTCTTCTGGATTAAAAAACACAAAATATGACCTAATCAAATTCTCCTTATTCTCTCAGTGCAACAGTAGAAATAGGCCTGAATTTGAACTTGGGACTCCAACTTCAGTTTTAGATTTACATAATAATCAGGTTTCCCACTTATCTCTCTTAATGAGCACACCTCAATATACTCTACATTTTGAAACTCACATTAAAGAATACTAAAAATCCAAAGCCTTGGTTCTTTCTACTTTATAATGACCATATTTGGATTCAAGTTCAGATTTCTGTCTCACCTCTCTGAATCACATAAAGTACACATTTCCTTTATAAACATTAACATTTACTGAATGAAAAACCACTACTAGAGAGCTGGATTTGACTATTATCACACATAATAATTAAGCCTCTTTATTGTACTTACTGCTTTAGCTGAACCAACTAGAAAACTCTTGTTTTAAAGTCTCATCTAGAGATGAGCCAGCTTATTACCAGCAATAACTGTATAAAAAGGAATGAGCTGTGCCATGGGGGATAGTTCCTGGCAATTCAGGCCTCAGTGGTAAAGTAGGTAGATGATAGATTTGACTAGGAGTGGCTTTTTCATCAATTGCACAGTAGCACTGGTGATACTTTCTCCAGCAGCAATGAGAGGACAGCTAGAATTAAATGCTGGTGTTTGCTATCTACAGGCTAAAAATCAGGTAAGTAATCTTTTTAATATATCTGTCTGCTGACATCTTTGATTACATCCATAGGATGGGCTACATGCTAGTGCTCAGCAGTCTATAGGAATGCACCATGGTGGTCTGGGCCCCTTTCTTGCAGGGTGTTCTGTAATGTTGCCTGGTCACTGTCTCCTTGTCTACAAAGCAAATATTCAGGGTGGAGAGGGGAAGAAGGGTTTTCATTTGTGAGTACAAAAAGGTGAGGAAAAGAAACCAGCTTTTTGTGAAAGATGAAATATGCTATGCAAATATATAACAAATACACTCATTACTTTTCCACAAGCAATACAGAATGTGTTGCTTGCAGGCATGCTTATATTCTTCATTGCTGTGCTTCTCCTAAAAGCTGCATCTATGTGTCACAAAATGTTCTCCTAAAAGAACTTGCTCATTTTCATGGAGGTTCAGCTCTCTGTGAGAAGACAATTCATCCATCCACTTTTTGGATTAACAGAAGGAACAAAAGAAATGAAGATGGATGCAAGGCAGAGGTGAATTATTTAAAGGCGAACAAATACATAAAGATCAATATTAAGTTAATGTCAGAATGTTATTAGGGGAGCACAGTGGAGTAACAAAGTGCCTTATGTCAGCAATGAGCTCTTGGAGGATAGACCCCTGCTCCCCTCACAGAACAATTAACTACTCCTGTGTTAGAGGAGTGCTAGAGCTTCTTCCACCTTCTTCACATGAACACAGCACTTTCTCTGTCTCTGCAAAATGTTTCAAATGCCTTTTTTTTTCTCCCTTTCTGTTTCTAATCTTTTCCTGGATTACTGAATGTACAGTGAAACTTCTTATCTCACACAGGAATTATGTTTATAGCAGAAAATGAACTTAGGGACTAAATGCCTTCAGGGATTTGGATGATGGGATGTAGAGACTTTTATCTGAGGTTGCTTTCTTGAATCAGGCCCAAGTTGGTAGTGACCTAAAATTGCCTCAGCCTGATGACTGTTTGGTCTCCACTGTGAAATGTGTTTGGTGGTCTCAGTTTAATTCCTGGTAAATACTTGTTTGTGTACTAAATTACTTCCATAACTGGTATCCATGTTGGCAGTCTCACAGAGAGGTCAAGGGTTTGATGGGAACTGGGACTGAGCTATTCTTTCATGCTGTGAGCTGGTCCCTTGTAGACATGCAAACTGAAGAAGCAGTGCAATCTGCACTGGGTCAAGGTCTGCTTGCTTGCTAATCTGCTTCCTTTTGAGAACATGAATTGCAGGATGCTAACTCTGAAAAATTACTTTGATTCAAAATAAAGTTTAATTCATCCAGGGTCCTTTTAGCATGCTGAAAGCCAAGGTGTCTCCAGAAACTTTAGATGATAAGGGGTTAACCCATGTCAAGACTAGCATAGTTGATGGTATATATCTGGATGTAGATACAGTGCACAGTTTAATTCACATAAAATATATCTGTCAACCCTCCCCTCTTTCCCTTCACCCTACTGCTCATTTCTTGTCTCTCAGTTTTACTGGCAATGATAGTCATGTGCATATATGAGGTATCAGACCAAGGAGATCTATAGGTTACAGAAAATGAACTAGCAAAAATAAGTACATATTAGGGTAAATGAAATAAGATTGCCTGCAGTACTCAGCCAGTGCAAAGAAGTTTTTTCTTAATTTACAAGCTATCTGTTTTCCCACACATTTACAATTTTATGATCCTGCAGACTGCTGTGAATAGCAGCTAAAGTGAAAAGAAAATTAGTATTTCATTAATTATTTTTGCACATTTTCAAAAGTATGTTGAAGGCATGTTTCTACAAGTGTGCATTCGAAATTGATATGAGCCAGAGGTCAGTAAAAAATTCAGCTGTCAGATGGCAATTTTTCAGTCACAGATTCACACAGAAATTCATTAGGACCCTCCTGTCAGATTGCACTGGCAGAATTTACAATAAACCTTATGCTGTCTGTCAAAATGGCACAACAAAGTGCAACCGTGGGCATTCACACTCTGCATGCCATCTAAGTCCAAAAATGGGTTTAAGCACTGGAAATAACATCTGCTACATGCATGGTCTTAGAGAGTGATAAGATGTAAAGTACAGAAAGAAATACAGATTGCTTGCTGTCACACAGCAGATACAGTCACTTAAGCTCCAGACCTGAAAGTGAGGTTTGACCACAGCTCCAGCCTATGCATGCAAGCTCTCCAACAATTATTAGCGTAAATTGTATTAAATCCACTCCTGCCAGCTGTTTAGGATTTTCAAGACAAGTCTCTTACTGTGTAGTTATAGCATTTACCATTGTAATTTTTAATTACAGGCTCTCATATTAACTGGAGCCACATGATATTATCATGGTTGAAGTGAATAACAACAGTGCTGTTGGAAATCTGTAAGATTGTATGCCACCATCTGAAAATACTGAGCTGTAATTAATTTTACAACAATGTAGGTAAAATCAGTGCTTTCCTATAGCATATATTTTCATGTATTTTCATGTTTATACATATATTGTATTTAAATATTTTACAAAATACATGTAACTTATCTGGAATTAATTTCCAAACACACTGTGTTTCTGAATTTTAAAGATGTTACTTGCAGCAGATTTTGCAAGTAACTTAGAAGCTATAGTGTGCAGGAGAAGTTTACATGTTCGTGTGATAAAAGGAGAACATTTGCAATACCATGCCCTTTTTTCCTTAATGCATGAACTAGAAATCAATAGTTGTTTTTCTGACTTAAAATTTCATTTTTCTGAGGTGAGTTCTGAAGTAACTTCATTTAAAGTGTAGAATTGAGAGTGGTGCAGAATGTGTTTGTGTGTGTAAAGAGATCATAGAACTGGCACTGCTGCAGGCACTCAGATGCACAGAAAGTACTAATGGAAAAACTAAACAAACCTAAACCTAAAAGCAGCCAGCCATATGATGAACCAGATTTTATGAATGTGCTTGTTTGTATCTAATGAAGAATTGGTTTGCCTTGAAGTTTGTCTGGTTTTCCCCAGTTTGTGCCATTAAATATATTACCCACTTTATTTCTAAAAGCAGATTCCATCATTGAAATGGCCAGAATGGCCTAAACAACCCCAAACCTTCTTTCAAGTCTATGTAATCTTGGTAAGCAATGTCTTCTTAACTGGACTTTTGCAGAACCGATTCCTCACCAGCCCTCTGTTTTTCAGAAAAAGCCCATAGGTGTAAACCCAAGCTTCTAGCACAGCTGCACCTGCAAACACAGCACAGCTGTCAGCTGGGGAAGAACGGAGATTTTCAGTTTGCAAAGGTAAAAGCATGATTTCATCCCTCTTCTTGGCTTCTGAGAAAGTGTAAGGGTGATCCTGCACTGCCCTTGCTGCTTTCAGGATCTGCATGTTTTTGATGAGCGCTGCATACACGAGCTACAAGGAACGCATGGCCCAACACGGCAATTATCTTTTTAACTTGCAAGAGTAACTGCCAAGAAACTGGTAGTGATTACACATTTCCCCACTCCTTGCATGCAGCTGCACTGGAAAGGAAGAGCATAACAACTCTGTCTTTAGTTTGCACGTGGGCAGCCTGTTCCTGAACCTTCTAAGCCCCAAAAGCTTTGTTGCACCATTTAACTGTACACTGACTTAAAAAACACTTGCAATGGGAAAAGGAGCGGGTCCTAGGTCATCAGAATTCTAGGAGGCAATTTTCAAGCTGCTGCTAAAGCAAGACAACATGTCTTAATAAAAGTTTCATCTATGCAGAGTAGCTGAGAACAAAATCAATCTGTTTCCCAGCATTGTTTTGCTTTTCTCCAGAGCTCACACAATGCAAACCCGTAAGTACCGCTCTGGTGGCAGTTTCCATGAAGCTGGTTTTCTATAAATCTGAGTATACACTGTGCTAAATTGTTCCTTCTCCTGCATCGCCCTGCAGAGCGGTATTACTCAACACAGTATAAAATTCTTAGTCACCGCTATCACTGGACTTTCTGTGGCACAGACCCAGTTTTCTATGCTGCTTTCCTCATTTTATAGAACAAACTCGAGCTTGTTTTGGTTTGAGGAGCATTGACCAACATCTTGAGCACTACCCATTAGGGTCAAGCATGGAGCATTTCACCACCTCCCATTTCTCTGGGCTGCACTGTGTACCATCATTAAGTTTGTACTTGCAGGAAACTGAGTCACACACTCTTTTCTACTTTGATACAACACACTTGACAGCTGATGGACATTCAAAGACAGAAGCAAGGCTTTGCAGTTCTGTCCTGTGATGTGTTACCTCTCCAGAGGAAACAAGGTGACTCTCAAGCTCAGGTTTAGGATGGCATTGAATTTCTACCCTCTTTAATGATGTATGGTTCTCCCCTCTGATCTGGCTGGTCCTCACTGCCCAACCATTAAAACACGTTCACTATAAATTAAAGTAAGCGCTGGAAATTAGGGGAAGAAGACAAGAGATTGGGAAAGCCAGCCAAGATTTCAGTGGTGTGTGCAAAGCAAGACCATCTCAGTACGCTCATCCAAACTCCCAAAGACACCACGTGGAACAGCCTGGACATCTTTGTAGAGGCAGGGTGATGACAGGAAGGGTAGGATGGAGGGGTGTCTTTCTTCAATCTACAGAGGACCTCTGCCAGTCACTGTTTAGGTCCATGGGTGACCATTTCCTGGGGATAAAGATTCAGGAGTGTTTTAAAACCCTGTCAGCACATAAACAGAACAAGCAGGGCACTGTGTGCACTAGCTCTTCTGTGAGGCTCTGAGAGGAGCATGCCCCTTGCTCCAGAAGTGCCAGAGGTAGCTTACCTCCTACTTTTACCCACAAGGTCAGGTTTCCATGTGAGGGACCTGGTAACATATCAATTGTGATGGACTTGGAACAGTACACGTACACCCTAGATTATCCTTCCTACTGGATTAACCTGTGGCTTAATTAAGCATGACAAAGTTGCTATAGCAGGCAGAGTACCTGAAATAGTTCACACTCTCATCATGATGTGCTGGGCTTGGCACATCTACACCACCCACGCCAAAAACATGCCATTGATGACAAAACCTGAAAGTCACCACAAGCCTTTCATAATCTAAATTACAGAGACACTGTCTGAGTAGCAATCACATGGCAAAGATTCTCTCTGCATGTTCAAAACCAGTTAGCCTGTGCAGTCAGGCAGAAAGGTCAGGCGATGGACAGGGTTATATCACCTGTAAATTCACTGGGTCTTAATCCTCTGTGGGCTGAGAAGGTGGCATGCCACAATAATTGTAGTCATACACAGGCATGTGAAGTTTTTCCCTCCAAACTACAAGCTCGTCTTCCTTTGTATGGAATCATAGGCTGTGATTCTAATTGTATTTATCACATTGATATCCACCAATAGTGGGTGGTTGAACTTACCTTAAATTTCTAACTTCAATGATTTCATGATTCTATTGCAAACTCACTGATCATTCTGCACCAGATTTACCTATTAATGTCAATGAAAGACTTCACAATTACTCCCCTAATTCTTAGACTGACTTCATCTTGCACCAAATTTCCTACCTCGCAAGCATCTTTCTATTGCTTCTTTCTTGGTTGCAAATTACAGGCTGTTTCTCCTCTTGATTTCCTGGCAGTCTGAAAAAACATGAGAGCTCCCAAGGAGGGTACTCAGTGTGATCCCTTGTACTTCTGTGTGTGAAGTGTGTACATGTGTGTGCACAAGTGTGTACATGTGTGTGTGCCCACAAGGCTCCTCTGGCTCTGTCTCCAGGGTGAAGTCTGCACGCCTCGTGTGATCAACAGTGTGCTCATTCTACCTGACAACAGACATGAGGTGTGATTGCCCTGTGAAAGATCTAATTGAGAGCAATCCAAAAAGAACAAATACAGCAAGAGCTGCTACAGGACCCCAAAGTTATGTGATCAGCTAAAGAGGCAGAGATGTTTGCTTAGTCACTAACAACTGAGTGAAATGCAAGCAGATAATGTCATTTCTTTAGATAAGGTGCTGGGGATCAAAAGAATTTAGATTTGTTTCCATTGAGCACAGAGCAGTAAATGTGGTAACTTGTGACAAGTGTTTGAGAAAGCAGAATTCTGAGAAGGCAATATTTGTTGTATCTTGCAGGTGAGGGTTAATGGGTCAGGTTTCTTTAGCTGGCTTAAATGATTCAGCAGGATGTATAATTCTGTCTTGATTTGAAAGGCAAGTCCTAAATATTCACATCTACACAAATGCAGAGTACTGAGTCAAAGAGCTGAACCCCACATCTTTTCTCTACACAACCAAAATTCAGAGTGACTATGCATATCTATTTACTAGAAATTCAGCATCTGTTTCTTACAACTGTGGGTTGTGGTCCTCTCAAATAGAAATAGTTACTCTAACCATTTAGTTATAAATTGACTTGCTTTGCAGTTATAGAACATCCTGATTTAACAGTAGGGCAAAAGTTGTTTTTCTTCCTTACCAGTGAAAATTTCTTTTCATTCTCTGCCTTTTTTTTTAATGGGCATGACAGCAAAAAAAGCAGTGATGACAATTTTAGAGGGACTTGAGTAAGGAAAATCTGAAGCAGCAGTAGAGGCATTTTAATAATTATCTGTATCATCTGTAAACTTGGAATCTCTACTTAGAGTAATAAATCATTACAGTGTGAAAACTTCAGAATTGTGTGGATTTATATAACAAATATTTGAATTTTCTTTATTCATTTTATTTCATTTGTTAGCACTTCTCATTTATTTCTTACAAAGCTGCAGAACAGAGTAGTTGTTCTGCTGTTTTGCTAGCATATTTGGAACATTTTAAACCAAATGTAGCAAGTTTAATTTCATTTAAGTGAGTTTGTGTCTTATTCTCTCAATATTCACTGGATTTTTTTTTTTTTAATAATTACCTTCCTCAACACCTGTGTCTGTCTTATGCACATAGTTATATCTCTAGTAGAAACTCCCAATTCAATACTAGTTTAAGTGTAAAGGCATCTCATTGTTTTTTAAACTTGATAAAGTTGTAGATTATCCTAAGTTTAGTTTAAACATTCAGGCTCTTTGATATGAACAGAAATTGAATCTTCCAAAAAAATAAAAGTGGCTGAATTGTAAAACTTCTTTGGACCACAGAGCTGATAGATTAACCTTGATTTTATCCCTGAAAAAGAAATCTTTGATATTTGTAATGACTCATAAAAAAGACCCTAGCAAAGCATTTTTTTTTTACCCAATCTATCCATTGTCTTTGGTCACACATTTTAAAAGAAGTCAGGCACATAGAGGCAGGAATGCTGCAAAACGCTTGGGCTGTGGTGTGAGTACACGGCACAGGGGACTCTGTGACTGAGAGCACTGCCCCTGGCCAAAGCCTGCCCTTGGCACAGAATGGGAAGGGACCCTGCAGAGCCATCTGGGCATGGCTGGATGGAGATGCACTGTCTGTGCTGGCAGCAGCAGAGTCATTGCTGGCAAGGCAGGGTGACGCGCGCCTGGCTACAGCCAGTTTCACTCTGAGTCTGCAGGATCACACAGCACTGAAACCCAAAGCACAAACACTGCAGGGGATGTCCCAAAGAGAGCACGCCAGGTCCATTTTCCAAAGCCTATGCAAATTGCAGCTGGTGGGTTTTGCAAAGCCTCACCTGATAAATTATGCTACAAAGCCAGCTAGCACATTTTACACTCAGGCTTCCAGCAGGGCTGCAACAAGTGCCTCAAAAACACCACCTTGCACTCCTGTGACGCAGGAGACAGCTCTAATGATACCCACAATAAACACTTCAGAGAACCCTCAGCAGAGGCTTAGGCTGTGCCATGCATAACTCATTGAAAACGCAATGGGATTTAGGTGACATGAAGTTTTTGTACTGGTTAAAGTCATAGGATGAATTTTGCCACAAAGTAATCTAAAATGACCATGCAACTGGCTTCAGCTACAGCAAACTGTGACCCTGCTGCCAGCATGGATTAAGATGTCAGCATCTTTTGCGAGGCTGCTTTAATTGTGTCATGGCCACTATTTGCAAATGGAGCAGTCAAAAAATTTGAGGGGAAAGATTTCCTGAAAACATCTGAAATTCTACAACATTCTGCTGAAATGTCACTCTTCTTTTTTTTTTTTCCCTCAGTGCTTTTAAAGGACAAACATAAAAACTTCGTGGTAGTGCAGGTTGAGATTGAGAAATGCAGAAGATACCCAACTAGTGATACTGCCACTTAAAATTTGAGTTCTGTTTCAACTGTACATACTGTCATCTTTCACACTGTAAAGAACTGTTCCTTGGAAATGCTGACAGAGGAGAACTCATTGGACTTAATATTGACTTGAATTATCACTTGAAAAGGAAGCTTATGAATATACCATTTCACAGAGAATGATTTCTCCATTTATGAGCATGAGATAGAACAGGATTTAATGAATCACTGACTTGTGATTCTATTCCACCAAAAATTGTGTATTTTCCTTCCTCTTCTTCTCTTTTCAGGGAAGAGCAAGACATCATGTGAGGCATTTCAAGTGCATGGAGAATCTGTTTTTGACCACTGTAAGCTTGCAGGTCAATGGTGTTTTACTGGTTAGCATTTGCTGTCAAGTTATACTGTAACAGCTACATTAAGTAGTGCCAAAACACTAATCCAAAGTAAATTAAAAATTGCTACTAAGGGATGTTTCATTTTAATCCTTAAATAATTCACCTGCCTTTGATGTAAATAAAGTGGCTTAGAGAAGTAGTATTTGATGGAGAACAATCTCAGATGCCAGCAACAACATGAAAAGCTCCTGCTCAAAGCAGTTAACAGCTGCAAAGCTAAGTGCAACAATAAAATGTATTAGTTTAAGAGGTGTATGTATATCTAAGTGTACTTAGATTTTATTACAAAAATGTATAATGTGATACACTGCAAAATTTAAGTGGTAGAGATTTTTATTACCTTCTCAAGTGTTCAGAAAGAACACAGTGGAGAATGAGGGATAATACACAGCATTTTTGTGGGCAGCACCCACACGTTCACATTTCCCAATGCTTTTTTCTTTATGGGAAAAAAAAGAATGCACAGGGCAACAACTTGTTTTTTCCCATGTAAAAATCATGTGCCAGTGATTCACTAATTCCTATTTTTTCTTGTGCTCATAAACAGGCAGAGGAATGACTGTCAATGAAATTATTAAAGGTTGGAGAATACCTCAGAGAGTCAACATTCCATGATATATTTAAGATAAGACAGATTCAAACAGGTCACTGGTTTGCAATTGCACAACTGTCTGGATTTTTTGGATGTAGTTCATTTCATTACAGTCTCCTGAAATTCTGACTTAGGCACTGTCAGGAGCAAAACAATTTGATGAGCTGACATTACAGTCACTCCCAAATGTTAAAAAGCATGAGTCAGGGAAATCTAGGGAATGGCTTCAAGAAAACCTTATGCTCTTTTATTTGTTTTCTGATTCCTGAGCCATTAGGGTGCACTCCCTCCAAAGTTTCTGGCTTTCCACTGCAGCAATGAAAGACAGAAATGTAAACTGATTAAAAACACAGATCAAGAGCCCCACACAACACTGTGGCTCCAGGATTTGGACTCACAATAAAACTCACAGTGTGCCCTGTAAAACTGTATGGAAAAATCCAATCCCTCCACCTCTATTTTTGTGTCTTGTGCTCCCTTCAAACATTTGAGTGGTCAGATTTTACTTCTGCATGTCTTCACAGCAAGCCAGTGGTGAGTTTATACTCTGGCATATCAATCAGTGGAAACTACAGATGCAACATCTTAGAGAGGACGAAGGCTGCTCTGTATTTTAAGAGATAATTAAAGTCATTCCCTTCACTAAAGTAGCCACAAAATCAGAGCTGTGAATTATGTATTTACTCAGTCAATATGTCTCTCAAAACAATTTTTTTTTCTAATTTTTAATCTGTGTGGTGAAAAAATGTCAAGACAAAAAAGAAGTGAAAAAATGAAGTTGATTTTTTCTCCTAAAAAAACCTTTTTTCTCATTTATTTAAATAACAGAGATTTTCTTAAGGCTGATTATAAAGTTTTTTCTTTGGTTTGGTTTGGTTTGGTTTGTTTGGGTTTTTTTTTTGTTTTGTTTTGTTTATAATAATACTATTAAAGCAGTGTAGGAACAGAAAGGAACCCCTGTGATTTATATAGCTAGTTCCATTTAAGCCAGATAAAATTTCAAATGTCAGTATTGAATAGTGCACTTTTATATCAGTCTATCCAAGCAAATCTACTTGAAAAACTTTAAAAAAAAAAAAATTAAAAAAAAACCCCAAAATAAGCCAAAGCCAACACAAGTTATTAATTCCACAAAATCATCACTTCTGTTCAAATCAGGTGCAAAATCCTCAAACAAAAAGCAGTCAAGACCATGCACTTTCTTAGGGCAGCTAATAAATTGTTAGGTGTTTCCTGCAACTTATGCCCTGTATGGAAACAGCTCACATCAGAAAGAGTAGTCAGTCATAGTCAGTCCTTCTGCATCAGCCCAGTTCTGCATCTGATGAAACTTTTCTCATGGAGGCTTGGAGCATTTTCCCCTGTAGATGATGTTTAAGAATATTGGGAATCTCCTTCACCTTTAATCTTTTCTCTTTCCTGTGCAAATCTTTAAGAGAAATGCTAATCAAACTTCCATTAACTTCTGACTTCTGTGTGATGCAGATCAAATCAATACTATTCTTTAAATTTCTATTTTGATTCAATAATCAATTCAAGAGAGTGCTGATATTGCAAGGCAGTGCTCTACTAGTTTCTACTTGCAATTTGCTGAGTGGAAACAGTAGAAAATGAAGAGGTAAAACATTAAGTGATCCGCTGACAACAAATTAGATTTTAGAAAATCTGAACCACAGGAGTTTATTAGAACAGAGTCTTGCAGGGATTGTGATAGGTGTGAACACCTTTTGGTGATCTGCTCCTCCTTTCATGTAAAGAAGAACAGCTTAGTAAGGAAAAAACTTATGTGAAATGGGCTTTAGTGAAGAACAGCTGTTATAATATTTGGGAGGGTGCTTGGAAGCAGAAAAAGAAATGGTACAGTCAGTTAAATGAGAACATGCTGAGTGATGGAAAGAGGAATACAGAGACTTAACAAAAGAGCAAGAATGGATGTTGTGAAGGCTATGGTTAAGCTGTTATGTTTCCCACTAGGCAAGAAATCAAGCACTGAGCTTTCTCCCAAGCCTGACACAGATGTGCTTTGTGAATTTGTGAGAGCCAGATAACCTCTTGATCTTCCTGGTTCCCTGTTTGTCAGCCAGGAATAAAGTACTCCTGTTAACAGGTTGCTACAGGATTCTCCCCACTCTTCCATTCCTGGGAGGTGTCCAAATACCATGGAGTTAATAATCCTGCCTCTATCAGTAGATCAAAAATAACATGAAACACAAAATATAGGTCAAAAAAAGTCTAAGTATGTTTTGAAAGTTTTTCAGATTTCAAAATTCTATTTTTATGTGATACCCATCACTATGATATCAGACCACCTTCTAATAGTTATGTAAGCAAGATGACTAATATCTGTCCTGTTACATCCTTTCTCCTCCCAGGGGAAAAATGCGGGTTTAAATTATGTGTTTATATATTTTTAGTGCAATTTTAGTATTAACAGCTGGGTCAAAGAAGATTGCTTGCACTAAGAGCAGAAGTACAAACATCTTGGGGAGCCAAAATTCTGCAAGAGGTGCTTGGACTAAGACACTGAGAAAGACCTGTCTCAGCACAGCCTATTGGCATAATCAGGATTTACCCTTGTTAAAGCAGCCAGCATTTCTTTTTCAGATCTGCTATAGGTCTCTACTCACAGCACTCTCTAGCATGAATGAAGCTCACACTTTCTGTGTTACACAGTATTTGCTGCTATGGAGAGGCATTTCCAGGCAGCATTACAAGTACTGACCTTCATCCACAGACAACATCTTGTTTATCTAGGAGTTAGACAAAACTAGTGGATACTGTATAAGCATTTAATAACCATCACTTCTGAGAGAGAAAAAAGGAAAATAACAAGATTTGCAGAGCTTTTTTTCATGTAATTGCTCAATTTTTATTTGGTTTGACTAGATTGAGAGCTTAGTTATAAATCATTGTACACTTGTCATTGGAAAAGCTTCACCCAAAATGTGGCCCAAAGGGCATTTGACAATTTTAACAACTATCTCTGGGCATAAGGATGCTGCCTCTCCCTAAGATACTATTAATAATGTATCACCTGAAAAGATAACATAATAGAGTGACTTTTGGCTTGTACAGTAATTTGTAGGCAGCTGAAGTATCCATGATGAGGGGAAGGCAGCAGGAAGGAAAGGAGATGCTCAGAGGGCAAGGTTGACTGCTACCCTCCCATCTCTGAATTCTGTTCCTAATGTGATCCAGTCCCCAATTAAAATGCTGTGCTCATTCCAAGTAAGTTTTTATTAAGAAAATAAAACCACCAAAGAGGAGATTGTGCAAACTGTCTGGAGCTCCAGAAGAGCAATGACTTGCACACAAACGTAGTGGACAGGCGCAGAGGTTTTACTCACCCATCTCCTGGCACGTCCCAGTGCACGCCAGCTTCCCCCTGGAGAATTGGCATTTCCCATTGGCAAAGTTGAGACTGAGAAAACAAAACAGCATTTACAGAAACAGTCATGCCAGCACGTCACACATTTTTTGGGGCTTTCTTGCCAGGTTTTTAAGAGAACAGAATACAGAGAATGTTTTAATAGGTAATTGTCACTGATTAAATTTTTTTATTATTTTTGTAGCCTGAGATAGTGAATGTTCAAACTGATTTATTGTTCTCCTTCTTGCTATTGTTTCTACAGAAGTCAACATGCTAATCTTAGAAAAAACACTACATTACAAAATTTTAAGTCCAAGAATAAAAGGCAGTAATAAAGCTCCTTATTTTTTATGCACTATCCAAAGCAACTTTCTTTCATTGTGTATCATGCCTTTAATGGGCTGAGGTCCTGGGCTGGCACAAAGGAAAAGGAGAAATGAGATTTTTCTGAATCTTCAGACATTGTACCATGTTTTTCAGAGGACAGTGCTGGCTTGCCTCTACAGCTCGTATTCTTTATTCTTGTCTGAAGTCGTCTCTATCCAGAACTTCTGCCAGCAAGAGGAGTTTTTTGTTTTGTTTTGTTTTGTTTGTTTGGGTTTTTTTGGGTTTTTTTTACAAGGGCAGGCTCATCTCAGTTTAGATTTCTTTACCACAGGGAAGGAATATTGTAAGTGTCTTTTTCAGGATTTTGCTCCTGTCTGCCTTTCTCTCAGGGTAACCTTACATCAGTATTTCACACTGACATGAACATAATCATCATATGCCTACTTTTTAAAATCAGTGGGTTCTTTGAGAAGGCAGGTAGCCATTTCAACACCTTCTGTAAAACAGTGTTGGCATTGAATGAATACTAACAGCAAAATAAGAGTGAGATCTGATAACATGTTTACTGGCTCTTATATGCTGGATTCAGACCTCACCTGTACTCTGATGCTTCTAAATGAAGGTGGATTTATTCTTTTATTCTTCAGAACAAAATCTATTATAGGTTGGTGCAGATAAAAGAACTCAGCAGTCAAATATTTATATTTGGTATTCTGTCCAAAACTGAGCTACCTACTCACTTCAGTGAGCAAAACTTACAGCTTTTTCAAACTGAAAAATGAGAAATGTCATTATCTCTTACAACCTCCCACATCAAACATTTCTACACGAATTTTTTATATCAGCTGTACATAGACTTCATTCATTGCAGAGCTGGTCACTCAAAGGGATTGCAGAACTAAGATTCTAAGGTGACTGCCCCCAAGCCCAGCTATCTTTTAACTTTATGTGGGAGACATCAGTATTTCCTTGTGTAAGCAGGTTCTACAGATACAGCTCCCTGTGCTGCATAAACCAGTAAGATCTGTTTCCACATAATGAAGAAGAAAACATTTTTTGGCAGTAGTTTACTATCCAATCCTAGATATCAATTCTGACAGCACTAAAACAGTCACTGCAGCATGGTTTTATGAGGTACTCCAAACACCCCATTGCTGTTGACCATTCAGGTCACATACCTTAGGCAACCATTGAGTTTTTTCATACTGAATCATTAATGCTGTATTGCTGTATTTTCTCTGCTTGTCTACCTACTGTTTACTGTTAATCAGCCTGGTTAACAAAGCAGAGCAGGTCACCTGTATGAGTTCTTATTATAAAAGTCAGGCATGTTTACTCCAAAGATATTTTGTTAATCACATGTACACTTGCAAGTTTGTAAAGAATGAACAAAGAGTTTTTAGTGGATTGTTTTAGCTATTGAAGCTGATTTCTTACTGAAAAGACTGTGAAGCTATATAGTGTTCATTATATGGTTGAATAGCTTCTAAAACCCAAGACTATTAAGATATCAAGTTACTGCTTTCTATGGAAAACCTTTTTCCTCCACTGGGTCTACATGTGAGATGATTGTTTTGTGTCAACTTCAACAGAGAAAAGTAGAACTATGTATTAGAAGTGTATTTAGTAAGTGTGGAAATGAGGATTGGATTATATGGATCTTTGTAGGTCACTTCCAACCCAAACCTTTCTGCAGTGTGTTCTGTGGGGGGTGCACATCTGACTGACACCAACTCAGGTTACACCTGGCATGGCAATTCCTGGCACAGAATGGCACATTTGGAAGTGAGGGTGAGTTTGCTTGTTGCAGTCAGCAAGGCTTTACAAAGTGTTACAGACTGTCAGTGCTGCATGGATCCCAAAGTTCACCTGTGGGAACTTTCATTTGGAAAGATTATTCAACCTGGCTGCTGGTTCTTCAAACATTGTAACTGACTAATCTCTGCAGTCCACTGAGTCCAAGTGGAGTTGAATTTACACAGATTCTACTGACCCATTTGGAGTAAACCTTCAGGTAGTTCAGAGAAGGAATGAAGTCAGTATGGTATATGCAAGTTGCCTTGTGAAAACATTCCACTGACATTGGCAGGTTAGAATGAGGCCAGTGCCTTTTATTTTTTTTTTCTGAGAAGACATTATTTAAATGGGTCATGAATAGATGCTCCAACCTGATTTTATGAGATTCTATCACAGCTCAGGGAAAAAAGACAATAAAAAAAAAGACCACTTTCCCCACCCCCCCCCCCGCCAAAAGTTCAGAAGGCTTATTTGAAACTAATTTTCCAGCTTTATAAATTGCCAAGGAACTAAAGTGTGTTAGAGGTGGAGATGACAAAATCTGCAGCAAAACCCACTTTTACTCTGTTTCACCCTGTCTTGATCCTCTGTAATATGCTCCAAAAGAAACTGGGCTAATAGCTAAAATCTAGGGCAAGGCATCCATAACCTCTCCCCGAGTCCATTATAGCTTTGCACAGGCACCTACGTTTAGCAAGCCTTAGAGCTTGCTGCAAAGTAAAAGCAGGAAAAAGTTTAAATATTCAGTACATGTGAAAAGTTCAAGCAAGTTAGAAGAAATAGTAATAATTATGGTGGTCTGGATTGTCATACATCAGTGACATATATCATTGTAACTTCTCTGAGACCACGGGATCCAGACTTTAATACAGACAGGATGCAATCCAGCTGCAAATTAAGCAAGATTAGGTTTTCCTCCTTTTCTTGCTTGCTTTCTTGCCTTGAGAAAAACACATGCTATTAATTTTGCCTTCCATCTGTACAAGAAGGTAGCAAGTATGCAGGCCATATCCCTGGACAGAAGTAAAAGAATACTGGGATCAGATGATTTCCAGTGGAAAAACATGGAGCAAGTGTCTGCTGTTTGTGAAATGGCCACCCAGGTGAGAAGTTTCTTCCCTGATTTAAAGGGTCAGCAACAAAAATCCAGACAAGGAGTTCTTAGAGGTGTTAGCCTCAATGTCAGCTAATAGAAGGAAAGGCAGTTTGTGTGCTGTATTTCCTGCTGTTGTATCTAAGGGGAAGAGCCCCTCTATCAGCTTGCCACCATGGATTTATAGCCAAATTTGGAAAAGTACTGTGCTTGCCCAATGATGAGGGTCATCACTGGTACCCAAAGAGAACTCAGCAGCATGCAAAATTCACTTACTCATCTTTGCAGTTGTATACTATTTTGCAATGTCTTTTGAGAAGCTGATGCACCAAACAACAGAACCAAATAAAGGTGTAGAGCTGTTTTTCCTGGCAGCATGACTCTTGCTGATCATCCTAATTTCCAGTTAACTTTTTAACACTATAGTGTGATTGTCACCTTCATCTGGTGTGGTTCAGTTTTACAGAAAGTTGCAGACATCTGGCCACAGTCACAACCTATTTTAAACTACAATAACATGGAGGAAGTGCAATCTTGTGACTTTATTTTTCATTACATTTACTGTCAACATACAGAAACTCAGATAAAATCCTCATATGTTAATTCAGCTAAGCCCCTAGAGACCAACACACCACACCACAGCCATCTCAGTGACAGCAAATAAAAGGCAAAGAAATAACCACCAGTGCTGATAAAATAGGTGTAGTTTGATGTAGGTGCAATTGGACAATGGGTATAAACAAAGGGTATAAACACACACATGTAGTTTCATGAGTGTGAGGAAAATCCATCCAAGTCAGAGAAAAGAGATGGCCAGAATAATCCATGCTGCCTGGATGCTCTGTGTTCTCCAGATCTGCTGGGAAAAAATCAATTTTTGGAGGATCTTGAATAGTTTGAAGTGATTGTAGTGATTTTATAGGCTGTTGAAAATCTTCCCTACCATTTTGACACCTACCTGACACCAGGGCTTATTTAGACACTTCAGCTCAAAGATGAAATAGAAAATTCCACCAAGGAGTTACGTGGTGGACAGAAATGTCATTTTGTGAGATATCAGAGAACAGGGAGTTCCCTTAATAGTCCAGAGCTGGTTAACTCTCATGCTGAGTGAGTATATGGGAGAGGCATGCTCAAATCCCTGATGTAGAATGGAAAATCAGGGTAGAATCAGGTAGAGCAGGAAGCTGTGCCTGGGTCTGCCACATGCCTGTCTTGTCCCTGCACCACCCAACTATTAAAGTGACGCATTCATCCCACCAGTACAAACAACTGATAGAACATTCTGGATTTCATTTCAACAAAGAACAAAAACAAATCCTTAAACCTCAAAATAGTCATGTAGCAGAATTGCTGTCCCCTAATGTTTACTGGCATTTTTCCTGGCCTCAGTTACTTTAGTTAATGCTTGCCATAATTGCCCTTGCCCATTATGCATTAGAAAAGGAAAAAGTAAAAGGAAAAAATATTCTAAGGGTAAGCAAGCCCTTGGTCTCAGGTAGCATGAGTTAATTTTCTGGTAAGTTTTAGATGAGTTTCTGGCAAGCCAGTACTGAAGAAGGTTCTCCGTCAAAACAGTCCTGGAATCTATTTAATGATGTTTTAAAGACTCACTCCTGTGTCTTCATCACATCCTCTCTTGGCTAGCAACATCTTGCTATATCCTTGCATTTTACTTGCCCATAGCCATGTCTATCTGTTGTGATTTGACTCTGGGAGGCAGGTAAACACTGCACAGCAAGCAAAGCAAAATAGAGAATCCATTCACTATTTCCCATGGGCAGACAGGTGTTCACCCTGAAATGGGGTTTCAATCATAACCCAGGAGTAAAGGACTTACACATATTATTTAAACATTTCACCCTCCTTTTGAAATTATAAAATCCCCCTGTAGGAAACAGGGTATGCATATGGAGCTAGGGTCTGCAAACTTCAATCAGTTTTAGCTGAGGATCATACCCCTTGTTTCCAATTACATGTGACTCAGTTTGTTTATTTGTTCCTGTTTATCAAGGACATGTCTCTGATCCTCAGGAAAGAAATTCTGTGGATGCTTAAATGTGAACCATGACTGGAGAGAACCTCTGAAACTTTTCACTTGTCAACACACAGGCAAAGAACTATGTAACATTTATCTTGTTCTTTCTAACATGTGGTTTGAAAAATAATAGCCAAATAATAAGTAGGAAAAATAGTGATTTCTTGTAAACAAGTAAGAACTAATTGCCTCCACCTCAGGAATTATTTTGTCAAATTCTACAGTTTATTTGGGATTAAGTGATAGCTTGTGGTGTAACCGAATCTACCAGTAAATTTTATTGCAACATGGATTTAGTCATAAATATACTTATGAGAATGTGAAAAAGACAGGTATGGCATGTTTAGCTGTCTCCACATCTTCACAGTGACAAGTCAAATCAGTTGCACACATTTAGTATTAGAAATATAAGCATTCTGATAATATTTGCAAGTTTCATGTCATGATCAGTAAATAATATTTGACATGTAGCTGCCTCAGTAAGGAACTAAGCTGTACCAAGACTGTTGCAATAATGCCACAAAGAGAGCATGAGAATGATAAAAGAGCAGAATGCCTTCAGTTTCTTTCCTTAACCCCTGGGTTACATAGCAGAGAACACAAAAGCCCAGCTGTACCTTTTTTTGTACTCCAGGCAAGGTGATCCAATTGTGTGTGACTTCAGACTCAAAAATCTTACCATAATGCTTGTGAATCTTTAATTCGGAGGGAGCTTTGTCTAACCATCTGCAGATGTCTGCAGCATGGACTTCTACACGTGAACTAGTTGCCCAGGAGTCCTTATCAGCCAGGGGACAGGCAGGCTTATGGTGCAGCTCCTCTCATCCTGTAGTAAGCAGCTAAAATACATCAGATGAAGAGTGCTCATCTGAGAGTGAAGATACTTTTTTCGGCATTCCCATATTTGCTATTTGTAGGCAAACCTTCTTTCTCTCTGAATAATCCAGCTAAGGCATGTGTATAATCAGCAGGACTGATGGCTGTGGTAGGCTATGGTAGAAGTGCAGGCTGTGGTAGAAGTAGTAACTCATCTGCCTGTTCCCTAAAATTCATTTTTTAAGATGTGTTTTTCAAATCAGGGCTCTATGAAGACCTACTGCAGTTCTTTGAGAAACAACTGCAGTGAGCTCCAGAATTATGACAGTAAAAGAAAACGACTTCTTATTGTTTTGGAAAATTACCCTTCCTCTGGCCTAACTGTTTTAACCACCACTAATTTTTTTAAAATGGCAATATGCTGTGAGTCTTAATGTTAATGAATAATGGCTAAAACCAACCAAATATGAGAAGAGATTCAAGTTATCACTTAGCCATCAGTCGTGTGCATATGCAGCATAGCATAATATTGTGAAAGGCAGTGTTATAAAATATATTTTATTTTGTATTTATTTTCACAGAAAAAATATATGTAGTGGCTTGAAAAATTGTGTATGGTTTGCCACAGTGATTGCCATATAATTAGACAAGTGGTCTGGTTACTTACAGAGTACATCTTCATATGCATTCATACATGGATATGTAACCTGGCTAAGTGACTAATTGCTTAAGATGCTCATCTCTATGTATACCTGAAGTGAATATTCACTTAGAATGGAATCAAAACCCTATCTAGGTCAAAAAAATTATTATTAATAATAAGGTGGGCTCACGGGGAACTGGTGCCTTTGTAAAATGACATGGAATCTAGGTGATTCATGACTACTGGCAATCCATATTTTAAGACAAAAATCTTCCTATTATGCAAATCCACATAATGGACAGTGGGACTTTCCCTTGAACACACTTTACTGCTTTATTTTCATCCCTAATCAATACTGCCACAACAGTGTCAGATTTCTGGGGGAAAAAAAAGGAAAAAAAAAGAGTAAAACACAAGACATTCTCTGTAAAGAACAATAGATGCAAAGAGAATAAACACATAATTCCTAAAATATGCAAGAAAGCGAATTAAGCCTACATGACAAAAAGATTCTAAATCACTTCTATTAAAGTTGAACTAGCAGAAGAGTGTTTAGCAGGCCACAGCAAAGAGGAGAAAAAGTGATCATCAACCTGTCTATAATTCATAAAACCCTTGGCTACTGCCATCAAAAGGCAGCTTTCCATGACAGCACAGCAGGCAGATTGTCACTTTCTTACCCTTCTGCCAGGCAGATCTGCTTAGCTTTGTACTTTTGCATATGTGTAGGTTTGTGCTTGATGCACTGTGGTAAGAACTCAGCTGCCATGTCTATTCTGCATCTCTACCTTTCTGAGTGAGGTTTTGTTGCTAACTTTAGAGAGATTATGAGTATACTTCTGTAAATATGCATTAACAGAGCAGATATTGAAATATATCAGCTTGAAAGTAAACGTGTCTGTAGCAGCAAGCCCAAGAGAGATCATTTTTAGACGTTCTCACCTCCACAACTGCTGCTGTAATGGAAAGTCTGAACTGCAGTTTTTTGGTTAAGTCTCTGCTGCTCTTTCTGTTACAGTCCTCCCACAGAAAGAAAAATTGATTTGCAGGTACAGGAGTTGTTGCTGTGGAACTCATTTGCTTTTTAATATTTTTTAAATTGCATTTGGATATCGGTAAGGCAGTTGTAGAAACTGAAAATGTCCTTGAAACTATTGAGTCATAGGTGAAAACGCTTGCAGAAATATTTTGAGGGCTTAATTTCTATGTGATTATTTTATGTTAAAGCAGAAGTTGCTTATAGATTATTTGTCTTCTTTCTTGGGAGTTGTGGGCTGTGCTCTGGAAGATGATGTTGACAAAGAAAATAATGGTAATTGAATTTTTTCAAAAGAGAGGTTGGATTGAGTTTTTGGCTTGAGGTTAGGATATGTTCTTAGTTTAGCAGAGCTACTTCAAACATTGCTAATTAGAGAAGCATTAACATAAGAACAACATTTCAAATTCATTGATGTCATCTTGCTAACAGATTTGGATACACAGGCCATAATCCCTCTGAAAATCAAGAGCTGTTTTTTCCAGAATGGGGAAGGCCCACATATCCAGATCTGTTTTCATGGCTGGAGAAAATGGGGGAGATGGGAAGGGTGGGTTCAATTCTTAATGGTCATTTTTCTTCCCAGGAGTCATCAGCAATAATGAACTACACAGAACATGTTTGGATCAAGCATAAGACTGGTTTTGGTTTGTGACTCACTTATTGGTCAGAAATAGAGCTTAATATAAAATCTCAACAGTTTTCATGTGCCACATGGCACTGGTATCACTGACAGCTATTGTCCCAAAGCAAGTGGCTACAGTGACCCAGAGAGAAAACTGGCCCCTCTCTTACATTTAGAAGGTTTTAGGCATGCTTCTCCATTTTTTGACCAGGAATCAATTTTACTGTGTGCTACATTTTTGTCATATGAATACACATCAAAATGGTTTTTTTCTTCATAAGTTGGTGCCCTCAATATTAATTTGGTTGGGCTTGTAAGAGTGTTTCAGGATCGATTGGGTATTTTCACTTGCTTTACTTCAGATGCATAACATTCCTAGTGCCTGCACAGCAAATGTCACATTGGCAAGACTGAAAGAACATGATGTATCAAGATGGTTTATTACCAGCTCATATGATCCCAGCCCTCCAGCCATCCAGTACCTAGTAAAATTATTAATACCTAATAAAAAGACTTATTGCAGCTCTGAAGCTAGTGATTGTTTTTTAATTACATATTTCTTTTGATTTAATAAGGTAGTAAATATTTTCTTCATCTCTCCTTAAAGAGAAATATGCATTTTATGTACTAGTACCCTTTACATAGGTTATTTATATTCCATGCATAATCATCACCATATTTACCCTGGGTCACATCAACCTTTTAGCCACCTTTTTGTGTTATTTTTGCTATCTTTATAGAACATCAGTTAGTTTACAAATTTTAAAAAGAATTCCTTAAAAGATAAAAGATACATATGTTCCTTCTTGGTGTGAATATACTGCAGAGTAAGGAGCACCCTGACACAAGCCATGACACATTTGTGTTTGTTCCAGCTCACCCCTGTGAAAAGGAAGCGATGGGGTCTGAGGCTGCACTCAGATTTAAGATATTGCTGTACTTTGCACAGGTTGATGTCATGCCTGAAGGTGAACAGCACTGAAATGCTCAGAGCTGGGACTGAACACGAACCTGCCTCTCCTTCCAGTGGCTGAACCACTCATCTTCTCTCTTCTCACTCTTACACATGCCCACTGTATCTGCCTTGCCTTTAGCTAAGTCATTCCTTAAACCAGGCACATATAGGCATTTATAGCCTCACAGACTCAGCCCAGCCACAGCCCACATGAGATGTCCGTGCCCATGCTGGTCCATGACACTGCTTTATCCTTTTCCTTCATCTAGGACCAAGCTGTCTTCTGCCCTCTATGTTCTCTACCTATCTATTGTTACATCCACACAGAAAAATTAAGAGTCTTCTGAAACGTACAGTTGAGTGACTGTCTTAGAAACTCATGTACTTCCCAGTCACATTAATTGGATGAATGCCAGGATGAGGTCAAATGAAAAGTGTTAATTTTGTGGTTATGTTGAAACAAATTCAGCATCCCAAAATGTGCCATTGGTCATGCTTCTCTGTTATCCATCTTGATGCTATCAGTAAGAACACTGGAATTTTGGTTTATTCAGGCTCTTTATATCCGGACATATTTCCAGTATGGACTACACAAACTCATGAGAACACATTGCTAGGATTCCCTCTGCAGTATCAGCCCCCAGTAAGTTGCATCAGCACTTTCACTGCCAGATGTCAATCAGAAGACAGCCAAGAGCATCATGGGGCCTGGGACAAACAAGTAAGGTAGGAGAAAAGTGTGCAAAATTCCTTTTCTGAGCAGAATACTAAAGAAATTATTCATGCAACTGCACACTAAAAAAAGTCAAGAATGCTTGGTAGTTTGGTGACTCAGCACCAGGTAATATTTTTTTTTGCTCATATAACCTGAGAATTGACTATAACCCATTCTGGTTTGGTTAAACCTGCAGCTTTGAATCCAACCTTCCCAGTTACAAACCTCCTTAAAAGAAAGAAATCTGTCCAACAAAAAAACTGTGCAGTGTGTTAGTTCAAAGAAAGCCTGTCCCTAGGGATAATTTGAAATACCTAGCATGCACTAAGTAGGCATTCTGCCATGCTATAGAATGTAACATAGTCCTTGTGTTAGCCCCTCACATTTTCTTAGGAGAGCAAAAGTTGTATGGCAAAAGTGCTCATTTAACTGTGGCACACACAGACATGGTGTGGTGGGTTGGCCATAGCTGGATGCCAGGTGCCCACCCAAACTGCTCTATCACTGCCCTCCTCAGCTGCACAGGGGAGACAGAATATAGCTGAGGAGAGATAAATGCAGGCAAAGAGCAGTTACCAGTACCTGTCATGGTCAAAACAGGCTCAACTCGAGAAAAATTAATTTAATTTATTGCCAATCAAATCAGAGTAGGGTAATGAGGAATAAAGCCAAAATGGGGTCATGAGTCCTGCTGGAAAATCTGCTCCAGTGTGGGCTCCTCTCTCTCTGTGTTCATAGGTCCTGCCTGGAGCCTTTTCCAGCACAGGCTTCCTATGGGGTTGCAGGATCTCTGCTCCAGAGTGGACTCCCATGGTCTGCAGGGGTCATCCTGCCTTACTATGGTCTGCATTGAAGGCTACAGAGGAAACTCTGCTCTGGCACCTGGAGCACCTCCCCCTCCTCCTTCATGGACCTTGCTATCTACAGGGCTGCTGCTCTCACATATTGTCACTCCTCTCTCTGGCTGCAGTTGTGCAGGTGTTTTTGCCCTTTCTTAAATCTGCTATCCCAGTGTTGCTGATGGGATCAGCCGTGGCCAGCAGTGGGTCCGTCTTTGGAAACGATTGGTTCTGGATTTATCAGACAGCAGGGGAAGCTTCCAGCAGGTTCCACAGAAGCCAGCACAGTAGTCCTTCCACTACCTAAACTTTGCCACACAAACCCAGTAAGCATGGATAGGCATAAAATATATTAACAACATAACAAAATATGTGATTGGAACATCTAACTTAGTTCCTACTAGCATACAGTCTCTTTGGGAATTTTTGCTTTGTTACTCTGATTAATGGTTACATTAGTGGCTGTATATGCTGAGATGTAATCACTTTAGATGGGATTAATTTTGTGTGTCTAAGGCCATCTTGAAACTGAGGGCTGCAAACTCAAAAGCCCATCCTGTATGTAAATGTCACCCCCAGCCCAAAGTTCCAAGACTCTGCTGCTGCCTTCCCTTTACTTCATGAGACAGCCTTACACATATCTTTTTTTTTCCTCTAGCCCCACACAGCTGAAATATTTACTATGATAGAAAGTAAAGTCTCTTTCTCCTCACTTTTCCTGTACCAACCTGTGTGTCTGGAGAGTGGGCAGAGTAATAGATCATGGTGAAGTGATGTGGTGCAGTGCCCTGCTTGCTCCAGAAGCCAAAATAACTGCCCTCAGTCTTTATTGGAAAGAAACACAAGAAAAAAAAAACCCTTTCTGTTGAAGCTAATGGGGTATTGCCTCAGTAAATGTAGAGGGTTTAATTCTAAATTAATAGAGGAAAAAAGAAAATATATACAATGGAAGAAATCAGTAATGAAGTCAAGCACCACATTATTCTGGATTCTTTATTTAAATGCAAAACTGCTTTCTGCTGACCCATGACCAAGGGAAGAACCTATCCTTGGTCTAGAGGGCAGTCACTGAATGGCTCACAGGGCAGTGTAATTCTATAGGCTACAGTGACACAAGACAAGCCACAGACTTTGCTCCATCCCTTAGGAAGTCTATCTTCCCTCTGCTCTCTGGTGCAAACAGAGCACATGAAGAGAGAACAGTCTCATGGTTCAGGCACAGCTGTGAACAGTGATGGGTCTTCATGGCAGATCTGCTGCCTAGAGTTGAATTGTGCAGCTGCAACCTCCACCTTTTGCTGCTAACTACCTGAATGGTACAAGCCCCTCTCAGTGGCAGGCTTGAAGCTGTGTTACTGAGGGGATGCAAAGAATTTTAAAAATCCCTCTTAAAATTCCTAACTAGTGCCAATGCATTTTAAGAGGCTTTCTTCAGGCCGCTCTTTTACTGTTGTTTGGTTAATTAGGGCAAATGAAAAGACAATGCCTGTGATTCTCCACTCCATCCTTTTAGTTTCACATTAACGTAATAGAGCAATTAACACTTGAGGCTTCAGCCCCTGCACCTGCTAAGCTGGAGTGAGCAGCTGTGGCTGGGCAGGCAGAGGGCAGAGGGGAGGCAGAGCTGGGAGCCAAGCTCCCAAACACAGTCTGGGCAGGGAGGCTCTTTGATGTGCACTGAGATGCAAACAAGAGGTTGAACCTCAGCAATAAATAGCAACACTACACAGTAATAGCTGGGGATTACTAAGTGCTTCACTCTTATATAATGCCAGTCGTTTTGCAAATGGTAACTTCTGCTATTAAGTGTGCATACTGTGATCTTATTAATTAGTTTATTTATTTCTTTTTTTAACCTGGAGCTGTTCCTCCGTCTAGCTCACAACATAGCCCCACACCTAGTTACGTGAATGTTAGTAGCTAGATTTTGATGGTGCTGATAAGGGAGGTAGGAGAAGGGAGCTCTTTGCACCAGGGTAGTCCTTGAAGCCTTCATATTGTTAAACCACAGGTTTAGGCAAAATTGTATTTAATTTCTCACTCCTATATTTAATTCCTAACTCTAGCAATGCAATTGTGATTAAGGTTTTACTGCCTTTCATTACAGTCTAGCTCCCCAGAGTTGTAAGAACAATTAAAAGGACTTTTTCCATGCCCTTGACATGACCCTTTCAAAAGTAGGTTAGGACTCACCTTTCGCCTTCTCCTGCCTCACTGCTATTAAAGACAGGATTGAATTTTACAGCCACTAGATCTACTTAGAGTTACATTGTGATTCATAAACTCCCCGAGGCAGAGACTGGAGCAGATCTGTTGCTGGTATAAACTGGCAGAGCTCCACTGATTTTGACAGTAATTTGCCCCACCTCACATGCACATGTTTTTCGAGGCACCATGTTACCATTCGAGCAGTAATGACATGAACTGGTCCTTGTTGTGAGCTCTGTGCTTGTGCTGGCTGCAGCAAAGGCACAGGAGGCATGGGTTTGACTCAGTATTTCTTTGGTTGATGGGGAAATCACGGCTGTACAGATAAACAATATGTTTTCTGTTTGCTCTTTTATCAATATCTGGATAGAACATATGGAGGAGGTTTTGAAAGCTTTCTTCCAAGCAAGGTTGTTTTCCACTTCTGAACTGCCAATTAACCATGAGAAATCCGTTCACTGAAATGACAGAACGAGCAAGATGTACAGCAGGAATAGTATGGTCTGTTGCAATAAATTACAGGTTTCTTTTTCATGTGCAGCAGTAGAGGCGGCACTGATGCAATTAGCCACAGCTGGTTATAGAAAGAAAACATGCATTTGTAGATGGTTCAGGCTGGAGGGAACTGAGATGTGCTCTCTGGAATTTATCATAGTAGCGAAAGCAGTAGGGGGAAAGCAGCAATTTTCATTCCTGGCTACAACAAACTTTGATAACCTGTATTTCCCCCCTGCTAAACTAACTTAACCTAATGAACACATTTAGTCCATTATACAGCAATTAGCAAATGCATCTGGGTCATCACAGATGCTCCAAAGGAAGGATATGAAGGGTCCATTTTCTGGAATAAAGGATTTGAAATAATTATTTTCTGAGGTAAAGAGCTGAAGTGTGCCATATGCTGTATGCCCTTTTACCTCTAGCCTTCAAATATCCCATTTAATTTTGTTGTAAGAAAGGCTTGGGACTAATTTGCCTGCAAAGCTCTTGCTGAAGGCTGTTCAGAGTTTGCATGTTCCTAGGTATCACAGTTTCCAGAAACACAGGTACAGAGGATGTGGCATACTTACATGATTTTCAGCACCAGACTCATGGCATAGCAGAGCTTCTCTTCACAAATGTTCTGATAGCAGATTTATTTTTTCTCTGCCTGTTTTACCTGTCCATTTAAAAAAAAAATCTCTGTTCATTCACTGTTTTCTACCAATTCCTCCAGCAAAGCGTTTCTTTTCTTTACTTTGAGAAACATGGGGTTTTTTTTACTTCTAGAGGCAACATGTTTCCTCAAATAAAGATGCACCTGAATGTTTTCCTTTGCCCAGTGAATTTGATCTAAAAAAAATTATAAAAATAATGTGTATTTTCTGTCTGAGGCTTGCTTTCCCTTTTCAATTTCCCCTTCCCCCATTTTTTAAAATTTTCATACTTCTATGAAAAATAAAATGAAACAAAACTTTTCCTCTGAAACTGTCTGTGCCAAGGTTTCTCCTTAGTTACTGCTTTGTTTGCCTCTCTCTCATTGCTCTGGCCTCATCCTTTATGTAATATTATCTGCCAAGGTCAGGTCTGACAGAAAGGAGTGAGAGATCTGCCAGACCAATTCTTTCTGCTGTTGCTTGCAAGTGACTTTGAGCAAACAGCATATTTTCTCAAAATCTAAGTAGTTCTGCCACTACAACCCAGTCTTTCATTATCTGACAGTCCTACAGCCCATCGTCTCCTGTGGAAATTTCTTCAATAGGTGTTTCATCTTCTGTACTTTGCAACACACCTAAATTAGAGGGTTGGATCTTTTCCATTTCTGTTGTGCATGAAACACTAAAGTCTGGGGAATATCAGAGAATGGTAGCCATGAACATTAATATTCCCCAACAAGGCATCATGTTTTCATCCTTCAGTTCTACTAGAATCCTTCGACGTGTTTGAGTGGTATAATGTCTTTCACTGCTTCAGCATCATAAAAGAAGCTTACTCAGCTGTTTTTGCTATTGCTCTGAGTCAAAACATCATGGCAATGGCTAATTTGTCCTTTTTTAGTGTAAACTCAGAACCTAGGCTGAAAACATCACTGGGTGGGAAAGGAGAGGTGACCTTGAACATGGGTATTTAAGCCCAAAATTCCAAGGGGACTTCTGGACTTTTATCCCATGCTTAATCTATGTCTAAGCCGACAGTCCAGCAAAAAACCACAATGCAGATTACACCAATGTAGTGTGATCACTGATTTGCCACTTATTTTCAAAGCTGTGTTTAAAAGTAAAATTCCACTTCTTAGACTTCCTCCCTTGTACATAGCCTGCTTTAATGTTCCATCAAAACAAAAGAACAACTGTTCCCACATTAGGCATACATTAGCTATGGGGGAAAAAAGGAAAAACATTTTATTATTACACATTTTGGAAAAGGAAAGGAGCCAGGGTGTGTGCCTAGACAACAAATTTCTATAATCTCCACACCTATAATTTACTTAAGAAATGTGTGGTTACCTTGAAGAAAAGAGGAATCTTCCCAGCTTGCCAGAATAATGAATGATTCAGGTGTAAATGGAAACACATGAAGGGAAAAATAAGGATCTAAGGAAGACTGAGTTTAAAAACTGTAAGGCTAAACAATGTCTCCTCAGACCTCACCCACTCAAATTCCTGCCCCACATCTCAGCAAAAGGCAATAAGCTGTCTTGATACTGGCACCCTACTGCATTCAAACAATAAAAAAAGCAAATATTGAAACCCACAGGACAGATGGCAAAGGAGGCATTTGAAGCTCTCAGATCATCCTGTAAGTTGAAAACAGATTTTGACAAGCTTCAAGCTATTGAAAATGGATCCAAGGAAGACTTGAGGCTGCTGCCAATTACTCTCTCCTTAATTACAATCAATTTCTGTTGTGTGCTCACCAGAAGGTAAAAAACCACTCCAACTTTTGTATTGAAGATGGGAAGTACAACCTGTACTCGTACATTTCATTTGTGATACTGACTGCAGAAGATGTTCAGAACACAGGGGAACTGTGGCTACTTAATTTGCTCATGAACAGAATACTTTATACCAACTGCTCCCAAAAAGGATAATGAGAAAGAATGTTTTCCTCATTACTCACTTTGGAAACAACCTTTACGAATCCCACCAGTAATGGAAGACTAAAGTGAGTCCAAATATTTCATTAAAAGTGAACAAAACCCCCACATTTTCCATATCAGAAATTCCCAGTGCATGTTGATGTATTCGGTTTGGGTATTGAAGAGTGGTTGTCGAAGAGTCTGGTAACAAGGAAGAATAAATCCATTCAGGCAGGTATCAAGAGCCCCAGCAGTGTGACACATTTGTTTGGCATTCCAGGGGACCCTGCTTCAGCTGGCTTCAGCTGTCTGCCAGCTGGTTGTCTCAGGCTGAGCTAATCACCTGAGGCTCCTTCAACAATAGCAGCACTTTCAGAAGCGGAGTTTGGGACACCATTCTCAGATATCCTTTAGAATGAAAACAGCTTTCCAGAAATGCATGTGTCTCTCTGCTAAATGTGGAGGCAGTTTGGGCCGTCAAGGTTAGGCTGAGGCTGCAGTTCAGCTGTACAGCAAATACTGCTGAGCCTTAGGGCTCCAGCCTAACTGTGGTCACATGTTTTTTTATCATTGGGTCTTGTGCCAGACCTGGCATTATCCACATTCTTGCAGATGGAGAAAGCCAACATAAAAAGTATAAATAAAAATAATTAAATATATAAATAAAAAGGCATAAAAGCAGGGGCTCTGGCTAACTTGACAGAAAAGCAGAAGTGCACCTGTATGGGATGGGGCTCAGACTTGGGCACTCCATGAGGAGTAGGGATGGTGAAACATCCTGGAGCTCTGGCATTCCCACTGTCAAAGGCCCTTTAGGGAGAAACACAGCGAGCCTGAGGGAAATGTGTCTGTGGCATGGCTGTCCCTCTGGGCTCGGGTGGCACAGAGCCTCTGAGGGCCTCCTTTGGAAGAGGGAGGGAAGTACTCAGGCTGGACTGTCACTGATGGGAGCTGGCTGCTCTCTCACCAGGCAGTAACACCAGACCTCCCCTCCCTGCCTCCTGCAGCTGGATTCATGCCTGAGTTTCTGCCTTCTCCACGTGAGAGAAGGGTGGGGGGAAAGGAACAATCAGCTCTGTAAGATTTTGGGCCCACGAGCAATAGACTCATGTCATCCATTCCTTTGATGTACCAGGGCTGTTTGTGGAGGCAAAGGATCACAGCTTGGCCCTGGACAAGCTGATTGTTTCAATCAAAGATTTAAATGAGTGCCACATGCAAATACAAGGAAATAAAGCTGGGCTCCAGAGCAGGCTCCACTCTCCTGGGACCCCTTGGGCACCCAGTGGCGTGGAGGTGCTGCAAGGCTCTGCAGCCACTGGGGCTAATTCCTTGCTCAGCTCAGCCCATCCATCTGCCTTGAAGACAATCCACAATTTTAAGAAACTCAGGAGCCCAGGTCTTATGTTTTAAAGCCAATTTTACAAGTTACTTTGTCAGACTGGGGCCTGTCTTCTGCAGGATGTTGTCAGGACAGAGTTACAGACCCATCCTGTGCCCAAGCATATCCTAAGGGGCAGCTCTCAGGTGCTCCCTGCTCGGTGTTCAGGTGGGTTTCAAACTCACTGTAAGGCCTCCCTGCCAGCCTTGTGTTGGTGCCTGAGAGTGTGGATCACATCTCAAGGAGCACCTTGATTCCAGTCTTGTGGGTCTCAGTTCCTCATGGGTAAGTTCCTCAGAGTCTACAGCAGTGGGAGTCATGAAAACAAGGGACAGTAATACAGTCCTTAGGGTAAGACATCTGTGGAAGAACCATGAGATAGCTTGGTAGTGAGGAGAGGAAATGCCACTTGTACATCCAGAACTCTTGTTAACTTACTAACAACAGTGTAAAAATGTGTTCACTCATTTTGCCTGACTGCACAGCCCAGAACTACAGATTTTGTTCCACATCACTGCTCAGTTCTTGATGGTATTTTCATGTAATTGCTTTTCATGTCCTTCCTATTTAATCCAAGTATTTGATATCTATTTGAATGTCATGACAGTCCAAGTAGCAAATACAAGGAGAATTGAAAACAGTTTGCTTCTTTGTCCAAAAGTAGGCAGCTTTGCCTGATGGGAGTTTGTATTTTAAGCTTCCAGTAAATGAAATGGGTTTGGGAGCTGTCTGTGCTGCTACCAAGTTGCTACTTCTCACCTGAGGTGTCCAGAGATGATTCATCTTTTAAAACATGTTTTTGTGTTCGTGATATCCAAAGAGAAGTTGCCAGCTAATTTGGGTGGAAAGTTTTGCACTGCTTTTAGGAATGTGAAGCTAAGTCTTTTAATCCTGGTCTGGTCTTTGTATGCTTGGAGAAACAAAAAACACAAATGGCAAGAATAACATCACACAAATACCATTTTAGTTTATTCCAGTATTTATCAAACATCAAGAATTCACTCTGGAATTAATATCAAGGACCAGAGAATAAGAATAGGTGGAGATAGTGGAAAAGGTGCAGGAGTCTTCAGATATACATACATAAAAACACATACCTTTTAACATAATAATGTAATATTAAGGATATGATTGATTTTATGTGAAGGGGGATCTGATTCTGAATTTAGGCAAGCTGCTCTTGTTCAGGTTTCAAGCTTTGGAACCATCCAATTACATCAGGCTTAGGCTTGTGTTTGAGTGCTTTTCTACCTTTTATTGCTCAATAAAACACTTTGGAGATGTGAACAGGCTATGGTGTAGATGTAGATATGCCTTTCTGAGTCAGTAGATAAAACAAACATTCTATAGCTGCAGGTCTTTCCCTCCATCTCTAGGAACTATTTACTAAAAGTTTTACTGTCTGGAGAGACTGGTGACACAATCTGCCCTGGTAACACTGTGCAGGACAGAGGAAGAAAGGGAATACAGTGTCCATCCTTCCTAAGCAAATAGAGCCTCACCTGCTGCTTGCAAGGCAAAGGATGCTGCCAGACAAGCATTTTTAAGAGGAAAGACAATTATGTTGAAGCTTCTGGCAAAAGAGGAGTATCCTACCACAGCTTCTGTTTCTCAAAAAAAAAAAAAAAAAAAAAAATCCAGCCACTATCACACCATCTTGTTGAAGTCCTGGTGTGCTGTTCCATGGATTGCTAAATACAGCTCTCTGGGACAGAGAACAACAAACAAACATTTGTGAAATCACAATCAAAACTGTAAGTTCATCCTTGCTGTGCCACTTGTGTAAGACTTGCAGCCAGCATCGTGTTTTGCCCCAGCACAGGGGTCTGCCCATCCTGAGGAGCCCACAGAGCTGGGGCCTGCTTATGACAGTGACATTTGGCAAAATAATGTTTCACAGTTCCTCCAGCACCTCTGCTCACAGTGCAGCAATTTCACAACAGTGTGCATGTAAATAAACATCAGAGCTGATCTGAGCTGTCTGAGCAAACCTCCAGCCAGAAACACCACCCTTTATTGGAGGGAGCCACTTAGGCTGTCATGTTAATGATATGAAAACAAACATAGTAATGTGAGGTTTAATACTGGCAAACGTTGTTTTTTACTCTGCTGAGTATGTGTACATCTCATATGAAAAAATAATAACTAATGCATTATTTCTAATCATATTTACTTCTTACATTTTCCTCTCATTTGTATGCACACAAATGACTGAGCTTTAAAGCCATGCCAGCAACAGAGGAGCTGCCCCATCTTCCTGCTTTGCAGAAGGTCTCTGATCCATATCCACAGCTCAAGTCTTCAGGAAAGATGAGTGCCAGGTCTCATACATGAATAGAAATTCAGGATGTTAATGTACAGCTTTTGAGATTCACAGTAGCTATAACCTTGCAGTGTTGGTTGGAAGCAAAGGCAGATAGTAGCATGGAATTTCTCAGGATAATTGGTCTCTGCACAAAGAGGAGGATTCACTGCATTCAGTTTCAGATACCTGCAGTGTGCAAGCTCTCCACAGACAATGAAGAGTAAATAGGTACTTCTGGTGCAAGGTTAATCTCGCCCTCACGTAGATATCTAAAATAGGTCAGATGAATCATCTCCTGTGAGTATTTCTTTCCACTGACTATAAAGAGAGCCTGGCCTCGGATGTAGACCTCTGTATTACAAATGTCTAGAGTGAGGTGTACAGAGTTCATCAGAAAAATATTCACTCCGGATGAACGTGCAGAAGCAGCTCTAAATTTAAACGTCAATATTTAATGCATAGCAAAGAAGTGTAAATATATCTTCAGGGTTGAACAAAGGATATTAATAAATTTTGA
Organism: Erithacus rubecula; assembly: GCF_903797595.1. Taxonomy (NCBI): domain Eukaryota; kingdom Metazoa; phylum Chordata; class Aves; order Passeriformes; family Muscicapidae; genus Erithacus; species Erithacus rubecula. The sequence continues at coordinate 41,845,622 of NC_136685.1, forward strand.
TTGCAATCTCTGAGAGAACAAACACCTAGAAAATCAGCAGTGTGCTTCCTTACCCTTAGATCAATGTCCTTCCAGAAAGTTGGTACACTTTCCTGCTGAGCAGCAAAGGAAGGAGTGGAAAGGGCTGTAGTCGTGTGCCTCTCCAGGATGGCACACTGTGGGTGTCAGTGGCAGAACACCCCTCTCTTGCCATGCTCCTCTGCTCCTCTGCCCAGGGCTCCCCCAGCTCCCACCAAGGGCTGGATGTGCCACCAGCCACCAACATTCCACCTGCTGTGAGATGGTCACAGCATCACCAGGGCCAATGCCGTGAGCTGGTGGCTGCCTGTTGTGATATGACCTGACATCAACAGGGCTGATTCATCCCTGGCAATTTCACCTTTCCAGCAAGAAGAAACAAAGCAGGCAAAAACCCAACAACTGATAGTGCTGAAGACAGAAATTAATGCAGATGCTGCAGCAATTCAAGATTAAAGAAGAATCAAAGCAGTGGGTCCTACCCACTGCCCAGTTTTTGTGGTACTTGCTGCTTATACTTGAATGCTTGAAGGTTGAATTTTAGAAAAGTGCTTGTCAAACTGAGCAAAGGTAATATTTCATATTGTTGTGATTAAAGGAACGTCCATTACTAAACCCTGTGCCCAGGAGTGGCTGACAGTGATGGGGAGTAGCACCAAACAGCAGGACTTTTGTCCTCCTACACCTGAAAGAGCCCAAACTGCAAATTGGACCTCACTTGCTTCCTTTGAGAGAGGCAACTGGAGGACATCTTGCCTGAGGAAAGGCAACCAGAATTCCCTGCATTTTATCAAATGAAGGGAACTCAAAACTGTGACTCTCCAGGAGAGAAAGAGTGTTAACCTTCCTAACTTTATCAAGTTCTCCACTAGTTTGTCCCTGTTTGGACTTGTGTCTACCACCTCCTAGTCCCTTCCAGATGCTGCCAATGTCTCTGAGTGGTATGACCACATTTTTCTGCTATGAAAATCCCAGAGTCTGGCTCCCAGGGGATCTTGCTATTGAAAATGCAGTGTTGGTCTTCTTGGGTTTGGGTTTCTTGTTGTTTGCCTCTGTGAGCTGTTTATTAAGAAATCAAATAACAGCATAGTAAATAAATAATGTCTTGCCTCATAAGGGCTGAAATATGCAAGTAGTAAGTAAGCCTTCTTAGATTTTACAAATATTTAATAAGTCAAAAGTAATACAAAATGTGTGGCATCTAACCCTTGAGTGAAAATACTTGGGGATAAAGCACACTGAAAATAGGAATGGTTTGCTTCCTGTTATGTACAAAATGGCTGCAAAGGAGCTATTAAAGTCTCTCAAATAAATACAGTTCTTTGTGTGTTTGTTTGTTTCCAGTTAGAGGTATCCAGTCACTCAAAGACCATGTGCTGTGTAGCCTCTGCAGGGTTTGCTTTGTAGTACAGATACTGCCTAACCACTACTTTCCTCTCTCTTGATCACTAACGAAAACAGACCATATAGAGATGAAAGTGTTCTAAATCAGTGTTCTGTGTCATTTCCCACTTACTTTGCACTTTTCTGACAGCTGAAAGGCTGCAATAAATTGAGTGCATGCACACCCACAGAGAATGACAGTACAACCATAACCTAGTATATCAGGACACGTATTTTCTTCCCCAAGGAAATATATTGAAAAATTATCAAAGCAAGGGGTGTCTTGGTGTCTTCTACCGTGATTTTCACATTTTTAATCAATATAATTTCTTTGAGAATTGAGTTTTTCTGCCACTTTTAAAAAACCCAGAACAACATTTTTAACTAAAGCAATTGAAAACAAATCTGATATTATAACTAAATAACAGTTTTATACTAGCACACATAAGAATAAAAATTGGGCACATAATACAAAAAGATTTGTTTTCTTTCTTTCTTTCTTTCTTTCTTTCTTTCTTTCTTTCTTTCTTTCTTTCTTTCTTTCTTTCTTTCTTTCTTTCTTTCTTTCTTTCTTTCTTTCTTCTTCCTTCTTCTTCTTTTTCTTTCTTTCTTCTTTTCCCTTCCTTCCTTTCCTTCTTCCTTCCTTCCTTCCCCTTCCTTCCTTCCTTCCTTCCTTCCTTCCTTCCTTCCTTCCTTCCTTTTCCTTCTCCTTCCTTCCTTCCTTCCTTCCTTCCTCCTTCCTTCTTCCTTCCTTCCTTCCTTCCTTCCTTTCCTTCCTTCCTTCCTTCCTTCCTTCCTTTCCCTCCTTCCTCCTTCCTCTTCCTTCCCTCCTCCTTCCTCTTCCTCCTTCCTTCCTTCCTCCTTCCCCCTTCCTTCCCTCCTTCCCTCTCCCTTCCTTCCTTCCTCCTTCCCTCCTTCCTCTTCCCTTTCCCCTTCCTCCTTCCCTTCCTCTTCCCTTCCTCCCTCCTTCCCTCTTCCTCCTTCCTTCCTTCCTTCCTTCCTTCCTTCCTTCCTTCCTTCCTTCCTTCCTTCTTCCCTTCCTCCTTCCCTTCCTTCCTTCCTTCCTCCTTCCTTCCTTCCTTCCTTCCCTCCTTCCTTCTGCCCTGTTCTTCCTTCTACCCTCCTGTTCTCTCTCCTTCCCTTCCTGCTCCCCTTCCATTCCCGCTCCGCTCCCATTCCCCTGTTCTTTCTGCCTTTTTATTTTTTTTTCCTCCTCCCCTTCTAATTTTGTTTTGTAGGTAGTTGGAGATCTGTTTTATTTTAAAACAATGAAGAAGGCAGAATCCCCTGAGGTAAATTCATTGAGTACTGGGAGGTCTTGGTAACACAATTGAACTGGCACCAAATCAATAAAAACAGAACAGAAGAAAAAACAATAATTAAAACATTCTGTCAAAAAAATGGAGCAGTAATTAAAAGATGCAAACTATTGTTTTGCTACACTAATTACATTTTAATTTTCAATAGCTTGCTGAATAGTATAAAAGCCCATGCCTATAAAATGTCCCAGTGACAGTGCTCTTTCTGCAACTAGCGTGATAACAGTGTTTATGTGCTGTAACAGAGTGGTATGTGCTTTCAACTCTGTGTGGGTGAAACTAGCTTCCTCGTAAGATAGCATGACAACAAAGTTTCAATTTTTGTTTTTTTTTTCTGCCGTGGAAAATTATTACTCAACGCACACACGCTCACACACAAGCACACACACACACACACTCGGTCAGGCAGATGTGCTTCACATCTCCACGCACACAAAGCCAGGCTCAGTCCAAGGGGAACGAGCAGCTCAGGGCACTTCCACTGACCTCGGTGGGAATTCTGTGTGTGGCACAATCCCGGGCTGCTGGCCTGCCTGAGTACTGTACTTAGGTTTAGACCATGTTGTTTCCTTCACATGTTATTGAAGGATGAAGGGGAAAACAAATTAAATTTTCCTATTAATATACACCATTTGCAAACCTAACACATGCAACTTTTTAAGCAGGGTCCTGAGGACTTTTCTCACAGAACAGCCCTTACAGATTTCACTGGTAGATACCCATACATAAAAGAAACATAATAAAGCCCATATTCTGTACAGTTATGAATCATAGTAGTCCTGAAAAAAATTACGTAATTCATTTAGCTGCTTTTGAGAAGAGTTTGCTTTTGAGAAATTTCCATAGGCAGATTTACCAAACACTCCAAATCAAGCATACGTGTAAAGGAGTTTGTTGTTATTGTTGTTTGCAGCAGCTCAACACAAAGTCAAGTTATCCAGATGACTCCTGGCAAAATCTGGAACCATTAGCTACAATCTGTTTCTCCACAGCTGTAGTTTACACACTCTGCCTTTCATATCATCCCATTTGAATGATAGAGTTCTTCCAGAAACAACATCCCATGTGTTTAGGCATGCCCCAAAAACAATAGATCCCTTCCATCAAAGTGGGAGCGGTGGGGAAATAATTTCTCAGTAACTAATCCCTGGATTTCAGATGTATGAAATCAATGAAATGCCTCAGTCTATGAAAATGGTCAGCACTGCCAAACTACATTTCACAGCTGTATAACTTTTCTACATTACCAATTTAATTTGAAATTATTTTAAAATAATGTAAGTATATTATTTTATAATATGAAAAATAAAGACTGCACTAAATGATGGAAAGAAAACAAAGTCCTTCATACCACCACAGCCAGAAGCATAAATGCAGAGGGCAATGTATTTTAAAGAGAAAACACTGAGCAACCACCTATGTTTTTACCAGCTTACAGTTCCTTTCATATCCTCTTAAATTAACCTCTCGGTTATATGTACTCATTTCCATTCAGCTGATAAGGATTAACAAGGTGTAAAGCATCAGTCTGGAAATACATAAAAATTAAATTCAAACAGGAAGCAAGGGTAACAACATTACCAAAGCCAGAGTCACTTACAGTGGGTACAAAATCTGCATGTTTTTGGGGAGTGGTAAGATGATATTGATCACACCAACAGCATTGGTACCTTTTGAGGATGGAAGCTAACCAGGAGATTAGAACAGCTAACTACTCTCAATTGTACCATTGATGTTGAGTGGAAAACTGCAATTACATATTTTCACACACAAAAGTTGCAAAACCAAAACAAATACCAAGCCCAGAGCAAAATCTAGGGAAAAAAATTAAAAATTAAAATTACAATCACCTACTATGAATAAACTAGTCTCTTATCTTCTGGGAACAGCCTAAATTGAAGGGGTTTTTACTATGATGCAAGAATAAATTGCTTCAATAATTATTTCGTGGACACAGAGTATTCCCCAAATCCCTATTATTATAATGTTAGTAAAATGTCTCGATTTACTGAAATTAAACAAAGACAGATATTTATTTTTAAGTCCTGTAACTGCTACAACCAGTAAATGCATTTCATCACTGTGATTGCAAAAACAAATACCTACCAGAGAAATGCAGTTCACAACAACACAGAACTGAATGGAAATATAAATGTTGTTAGTGTTGCACTAATGCTCATGGCAGAAGTATTTGATTGAAGGAAAAATAAACCAAAATAACTGACTGAGGCTGAGCCATGGATGATTCTCAGTGACTAGTGAGCTGGGCAGACCCTGTGCATTATCACCAGAATTGCTGCTGAACAGCTCAGGAAGGGAAGGTGGGATTGGTGTGGGACACTAGCAGTAGGACTGTAGGGCTGGGGTCACAGCAAGGGAGAAGGCAAGGATGTTCTTATGGCCCTTGGAAGGACACAAAGGACTCAGGATGCCAGAGCCATGCATCTCCTCTGCACCATCTGGATGGAGCCACCAGCATATCCTGCAAGTATTTTGCATCTCTCACTCTATCTCTGGAAATGCCTGATTATTGTAGATACAGCCTTTTTTCTTTGTGTACAATATACACCTGAGCTGGGGGAGAACGATGCAGCAGCACCAAAGTTGCAATTCTCTTACCACTCCTATGCAGAGGGGTTGCTGCAGGACAGAAGGGAAAATAAGATATTTTCTCCCAGCATATAGAGTATATGTGGTCAACTTTATATGGATGAGAGTGAAAATCATGATAGTGGTAAAATGCTCACAGTCCTAAGTTCTACTGTCTGTTCTGGACAGGTCACTGGATCCACCCTTTTGTGAATCCTTGAATATTCATTTCACTTCCTGAGAAGACAGGATCAAAAGCAGCATCATGGCACAAATCTGTATTTACACATTGCTCCTGCACTTGAGTTTTTGAGTATACAAATGCTGTGGTTTCACATCTTGGCAGAATAGGGGTATAACCATTATAACCTGGCAAGCACGCTAGAGGTAGAGACAGGCTGCTCTGTAGCTGAAAACTGGCCCAAATCAGATTAACTACTCTATATTTCCAATAGATCTCTGTGTCAGGTATTGTCCTCTCAGCTGGGATGGGAATGTCATGGGCAGCAGGAGAGGACAGATATGCTGATGAGCCAAGGTAAGGTTGTTCTCATGTTATGTGCAACTGAGCTGCTACAGTTGTGTGGTCAATGGTCCATGTGTTTTAAAATTAGGTTTCTTTCAGATCCTCTGAGTGACTTTTTGAGTTGGAGATGATGATGTGACATAACCACAAACAGCTACTCACAGGATGTTTTGGATTGTATTTCCTCCTGCTGCAGATATTTCTGTTAAAGAAGATGATCAAGGCAATTGTAAATACATTAATAAACTCAGACATTATTACACCTTGGAAGCACAGTAATGATAGCCCTCATTTGGGTAGTTTCTAATGCTAAAGCCATGAGTTGGGTTATAAACAGTAAGCACACAATTCTGTCAGTTCTGTGCTAAATGTAACAAATATTGGCTGATGGGACCAGCCTCTCCCTATTGGAAATCCAACATTTTGAATGAACAACACAAAAATAATTAAGCTAGGTGCAAAGGCTAAAATGTACAGCCCTTTTTCTCTATGAAAGGATGCTCAAGGAAGGACTAGAATTCCCACATGTTTTTAGCACCCTCCCTAAGCATACATGCCTTTTTATTTATGCCTATTTCTCACTTTTACCACACAGTCCTGTGGCAACTCAGGAGGGCTTCTTTAAAGACAGTGTAGCTTGTGTAAGGTTACACTACACTGCACATTTATTTTCCCATAGAGCCCAGAGGACTAATGAAATCCTGTCTTCAGTCTGTCTTGTAGAATTATTATATATCTCTATAAGAAATGTAAGTCTGTACTCAGCAAAATGATTTCTTGAAACACTTTCTGAAATGCTGCATGCCTCAGGCAGAGGCCTGCAGAGAAAGAGCAATCTCCCAAGATCCTTAGGATCCTAGCAAACAGCCTATTCCTAGGAAAATTAAAAACCTCATACCCCTTGCCCCTCTGCTAAGGAACAAATCCCTATCTCCAAACAGTGAGAAACATCAACCAACCTGCTCTCCCAGTTACTACCAGCAGCCAGTCATTGATGCTGCAGTAAAGAATAGGCTTCTCTTCCCTCTTCTCTAAACTCCAAAATACTTCCAGACAACGTTTACACTTAGAAAAATGTTTTTATCCTCACCCTGTTGCCTGTAAACTCTGAAGTCTGTGATTTGAGCTACATTATCAATGCAGAATCAGATGCTGAGACTATCCCAGATAATTTGCATCCCACTCTGGCTCATGATGGCAGAGTGGTGAACTCAGGAGTTAATCAATTTAGGGATTAATGGACTCCTGTGTAGGACAGCAATACTAAGGCCTTGACTTGGCATGGAAATTAAATTAAAATCAGACATTTGGATTTTTCTTGCTTAGACAGTTACAAAGCAAGTGGGAAGTGGATAGTGCTCTAATTCTACCTGTATTTTTATCTTACCACATTTTTTGAGTCTGTCCCATAATTTATTACAAGAGCAAAACTCACCATGAAGTCCAACATTTAGCAGGATCTAGATCATACAAGGGTCAGCTTCATTGGGAGTAAGTGCAGGCTAATTGGACAGGATTGAGATAAGTGTAGTAAAAGAGCAGCAAAAATTAACCAGCAGTACAAGGTCTATGTTCAGCACAGAAAAAAGGAGGCAGAAGATCTTCCTGCTGACACATGAAGTAGTGCTCAAGTGTAGAGCTCAAATAACAGGTTTTAGTGTTTGCAATGAAGCTTCTAGCTTAAATAAATATCAGGACCATTACAGAGGATAAATTCCACAATACAGTGAATAAATTCCTCTTTAGTCAATACTCAATTTCTTTCAAAGTGAGCATTTCAGACCCTGCTGTACACCCTCCTTCCTCTGAATTCACTGAGAGTAGAAGTGACTAGTAAATACAGACACTTAGGAAGAGGAATTGTGGCTTTGCTGAAGGGTAGCTCTTTTCTCCACTGTATAGTCAAGAGCATTAGAAGATGCCCCTTGAAATGACTGGACTTTTGGCTCTATGAAGTGAACACAGTGTTCCCTGTTAAAGAATTTCTGGCCTTACCAGGAATAATAGAAATACTTAGAAAATATGATGTTTTCTTTGAAAGCATAAGGCACATTTCTTCTGAAGAAGAATTAAAATATCAATTTGGACTGTGGTTAACATTTATCACCTCTGTGACAACAATAGCAACATCCTCATTTTCCCTTCTACAGCCTTACAATTAAAAGCTCATTAACAGTGAGCTAACATCTTTTGAGGCTTTCAACTGGCAAAAATAGGTGAGGTCACAGGCTTATAAAAAAGGGCAACACTGCCATGCAGAAAGTGCAGGCTGTCTGTTTTGGCAGCAGCCCATGTCAATTCCCACAATAGTTTAACAATAACTAGCACTGAGACTTGTTTAACAACAAAAGAAAATGAACTCTGCACAGGGGATGCTCCTGCAGCATTCACTGCAACTACAAACATTAGAGACACTCTTATTATTTTATCTCCATCATTTGTGATGTTGTAACTTTTACATTCACAGAAGCACCACTCTGCATCCACTGCCAAGGCATAAACTAACCTGGGCTCTACCACAGTACACATAAGAATGACAAAGCAAATCAATGAATTTCTGATTCCATGTTCTCTACCATGCTACACTAGAAAGATACATAGCAGGTCACATTTAAATGTATTTAAATGACATTCCTGATACATTTATGAGTTTTCAAAGGTGCTGACTCCTGCTTTATGTACCAAGAAGGCACAGCAGAAGGAAAGGGTGCTTTTCCTTGTCTGGAATATTTTATATTTGTCCAAAAGAAAAAAAAATATCTCTTTTTTTCAGCCCATTTTCCAGCCTTTCTCTAAACACAAAATTAAGATTTAGTTTAATATTGCCTTTTCCAATAAATTTTTTCCCATAGGAAAATTGAATGAAAACAGCAGGCAGCCTACAGGTAGCAATGACCTTTAGTGACTACGAAGTAAATCATGCACAGAGAATAAATAATGTGCTTTGGTTTTGGTTTCTGTTACAAGTCCTGTCTTGTCTTCTTTTCATTTTTTTCTTTCCTTTTTTTGGATGATAATCCTGCTTTTCTTATCTAGCATCAGTGATTGACACTGACACAAATCTGGAAAACATATATTAGGTTTTGTAGATTATAAGGTAACATAAAGTAAGATAACATTCAATTATGAATTTATTGTTATAATCCAAAGGTAAAGGTGACAGCTTTATTTTTATTCATTCTCATTAAAAAAGCCTTACAACAATCCTGCTTTAGGATTAAGATTCTAAGATCTGTCATTTAAAATATAAAAATGTGCACCTAAAATATATAAGAATGTGAATAGTGAAGAATAAAAACCACTATAAGAGTGGATCAGACACAAAAAGCAGGTATTATTTTTCTCAGTGAAAACATAACTTATGCAAACATGTACCCTGTCAAAACTTGAGAGCAGAACAAATAAAACAGAAGATCTATGCACCAGCTACCTGGTCCAATAGTCTGTGGTATTTCTTATTCCGCCTTTAAAAGGTTGTATTGTTTCAAGCATCATTAAAAGTTTATCTTAATTGCACCCAAATCTCATTTTGGTGTTCATCCAGTATGAAGTGTCTCTCTCAGTTATGATTTATGTCTCTTTTCCTCTAAGAAAACATATTAACACCTGAAATATGTGTATGGGCTTTCTAACTTCATATAATGATTACATAAGCAGCCTGTCTGTACCTTCACCTTTTGCAGTAAGGAAGCTGAAGGCAGTGATTTATTTGACCATTTCCATCCCCAAATGTTTTAATTCAGGGGTAAATGCTGTCACTACAGTTTACTGTCTTGAAGTTTATTTCCTTTAGCTTGTTCAGAGAGTTTTTGAATTTTGCAGTATTTTTTTAGATGTCTTTTTCTTCTGGCTTCCATTTCCTAGAACCTGATTAACACAGCAGCTCAGGCATGAAGACACTGAGCCCTTTTCTGCCTTTCTAGTGCAATGCAGTGGTTACAGAGGAAAGAGGTAACTGGACCCAGCCTAGCCCTGGCTGCTGGCCACCATCCTCCCTCCCTCACCCCTTTTTTTATCAACCTCTTCAAAAGCTCTTACATGTACTCCTTTAAATGTATCAGTGAAAATAGTCTGGATCAACAAAAAATTGCTATTTAATACCATGCAGCTCAGTATTATTGATATTCATAGGGTGGTCCCTCCCATCTGTAGCTGGCTTTGGGGAGGCAGCAATGCTTGCTGGCAGGTGGAAAGGTGCTGCAGAGCTTCTAGGTGTGGATTCACAGAAACAGAGAATAACAGCATGGCTGAGGTTGGAAGATCTATCTAGGGTTCATTTGGTCCAACCCCTTGACCAAACAGGGTCACTTAGAGTAAGGCTGCCCAGGACCAAACATACAGACAGCACACCTGATGTTCAGGGCAGTAATTTCTTTAGCTAGCATTGCTAGAGCCAGAAGACATGCATCTGCAATGTGCAATCTGCAATCCCTGTGCCATTCCTAGTGCTATCAATTATTCTGGATCAGTTAATTGTCCAGCCTTTGCCTGGTCTTTGTACTACACACTCTGTAATAGAGTCTAACATGTATTTAAATGCACTGTGGTTTGTATAAGACATTCTGGAAGTTAGAGTATTTTTATATCGAATAATATATATCTGGGCCATTATTAAAGCAGTCAGAGGTGAAAATAGAAGATTTTTGTCTTCATTAGTTCATTTTTTGCTAGTTGGAGTTGATGAAATTAGCTGGGACAAACACTTAGGGCCTGAAAGGCAGCAAGGAAGTGTTGAACCTGATGACCTGGACCAGGCCTGCCACACTACAGTCTCACCAAATATCACTGATGGCACAAACCACAGCTTCACAGCTTCTCCTCAACAAGTTTAATAGGTAGTAGGCCTGGCACTTGCAGTCAAAGAGGTGTAACAAGTTTCACTAACCTCTATGCCCACTCCTTTGAGCAGAACTCAGGCAAACAGAGAGCTGTACTCCAAGGATGTGAAACAAAGCCATGTCACTCCTTGTGGCACTGCCCTGAACCAATCCTTCATGCAGTGACTTTTACATTTTCCTTCCAGGCCACCAGCTGTCAGATGGTAACAATTTCCATCCACTTGCTGACGTGAGCTGGTTTTGAACTTTAATCCAGTCCATGTCTTAACTGTGGTGGCAAACACTTTTTAACTAAAAAGAGCCTTCAAAACAATTAAAATAAAAAAATAAAGCCAACAGCCCTTGCTGGCAGCGCAGCTTTTATAAAAGGCTTGACAGATGTAAACAGGCTGAGCAATCACATGAGGGAAGGAAGCAGCCATTGCGTGACTGCAGGAGCTGGTGGCTGCTGTGACTGGGGCACCTGGATTTTGCTGCACACAGCCACCACTCCAAAGGCCAGTGCTTGCCCCAGAGAGCTTCCAGCCTGCACTCACCATGGGCCAGGATAAATGCCAGCTGATGGGGGAGCACAAGCAAACAATGAAACAGTGATGGTCAGCATGAGAAGCAGTAGTCTTACCATTAAATCATCTCCATTTACTCTCCTAATATGCTAACATTTTCTGCCACACACAGATCTCTTCCTCCCAGGCAGTATTGAGTGCCTTCAACTCCCAGGGAAGTCTCTAAGTATGGAGAGACGTCAGCATCATGCATGAGGTGCTTAGCATTGTGCATGGCAAAGCCCGGAGAGTCAAATCTTGGCTAATTTACATACTCTGGCTTGGAGCAACAGTCACCTCTGTAATGGAAAATTATTATAATACAATAATACAGCTGGGAGGAATTGGCCATGTTTCTTGGACACAAACAATAGTAGTTTCTTAGTCAAATATATATGGGTAATAGTTAAAACATTGCTCTTGCTACAATTTTGAAGAGAATTTCTTTCTTAAAAGTTAAATCTTCGCAGTAGAAAGAATAATACTGCTATTTTCTATATGAATCTTTTCTGCTTGGGAGGTGGACAAGTCACTGCAATGTCTGGGTATTTGGGTTTGCTTTTTTGCATGTCTTCCATGCAACTTGTTCCTTAAATTTTCTTTTCCTGAGTGGTGCTTACTGTGGGAACTCAACTGGTCAGTCACTTTTCTGTGTTTTCCCTACTGCCTGGTGACACCCTCACAGTGCAGATAAACTGTCTTCACCTTCAACTCATGATCTGGATAGTCTCATTTCCTTGCTGGATAAATTTGGAGTGTTGAACTGTCTGACAAGTCTCAGAATTAGTAATAAATTTATTCCACTTAATACCTAGTCTTTTTCTATAGCTGTTGCCATTGTCTGTGCCTTTGGTGGATTTATTAATAATAGGATTTAATCGAGCATATTAACTCTAGATTCAAAACTAAATGGTTGCAAATTAATTTGGATTACAAAGATTAGCCTTAGGAAGGAAAAATGTGGTGAACACCACAGCTCTTCTGAGCTAACCGCACCTTTTGGAAATTCCCAGAGGAGCTGATTCACTGGAATGACAATTACCCCCCTGCTTTCTCCACCCCCCCTTTTCTCCCCTCAAAGCACATTGTTTTACAGGAAACTTAATAAAACTCAGTTTGTTAACAACCGTCATTAGAACTTTACTGAGGTTGCTCATACTGATGATAATCTGAAAAGTTTTTTTTGTGTTTCATTCCAACAGGATTTCTCTGCTGATTCAGACCTACCGACTGGTACGGGAACCAACCCTATGGAAGGACGATGAACCCACTTGTGCATCACTGATGTCACTGGGAATTTTCCTGTTGGGTTGAGCAGGACCAAAGTTTACAATATCCTGAAAAGTAATGGTAACAGATTAGACACCCATTCTCTTGTTCCTTGAGCATTCAGTTTCTAGCAACAATAGTTTTAATTCCGAGTCGCTGGATTTTTTTTTTTTTAATTACATATTATGAGTCAAAGGATGTTGAATCCAACACTCCAAGGAAACAATGGGGACAGATTCTTCACCCTGGCTAAGTGCCTTTTTGTCCTTCTGTGTGGCTACTTTAATTTGTACCAGAGGCCAGCCATACACACATGCATACACATGTATACACATGAGACCAAGCAAGCCTGAAAAAGGGGGAAAAAAGAAAAATGTTTTATTTACTCTTTTAGCTTCCACTACCTAGCTTGAGTTTTAACATACAGCATGGAAGAGGAAAAGTTTTAATAGCTAAGCAGAGAAGGAAAATAATCACCATTAAATTATTAGAGTAGTAGGTAGCTTGGGGATAATACAAAGAAAGTAGAAGGAAAGAAAATATTTATTATGGCAACAAAGAATGACCAACACTGTAGTGCTTTGCCTGACCAACTTAGACAATCACAATTAATGCACAGACATTTTTGACTGCAATGGCCCTCTCCTTTTCATTAATTTCCAGTCTTGACCTACTTTCTTTCCTGTGTTTATATTCTGGCTCTGATCAGTTTTCCTGGCTGTAAAGCTACAGTACAATACTTTGTAACCTAGTACTGTACCCTATATATTTGCCACAAGTATGTAAATTATGGTGGGAAAGCAATATTTTCTACAGGGAATAGAAGCAGCAGTGTTAGCTCTCTGATAAAATCATATTTACAAACAGTCACAGTTTATCATTAGTATTAGTAAAATGTCCTTCCTATCTTTCAATTAGGAAAGCAAAGACATTTGCCCATTTTAGGGAGAAGGACAATTTTAAAGCTGGAAAAAGCTGGCAAAAACCATAGCTCAGTTCAAACCACTTTTGGGAAATTCCCAGAATGCTGAATCACTGGGGTGGGCAATTACCACCCTCCTCAACTGAACAATCAGAGATTCTAAAGAGAAGAAATATATGCATGCTTAAAGAAAGGAAACACAGCTTTATTGTGACTGCTTGTTTTGAGAGTAATTCCTGAGAAATCATTTTCTGTTTATAATGGGTTTCTTTTCCTTTTAACCTCACACTCTCCAGGAACTGAACTAAGCACAGAGATTTCTAGAAGTTTATCAGTGACCCTATATTTTCCTCCACCAAAACACTTTCTGCAAGGCTTTCCAACTCTGGGACCCAGCTGCTAGGCAGGTTTTTTTTTTATGTCATCTAACTCCCCTATCATGTAATCCCTTAAGCATATGCATTATTGCATTACCCAAGGATGCCTAATAAATCCAGACATCCCAATAAAGCCAACTACTTGAAAGCCAGCAATTTTGGGGCCCCATCTTCTGGAATTATTTAAATCTATATCATGCTGAAAATCTAATGTATTTTTCATATACATCCTCCATATACACTTCTTAAACATCCATATACACTCCTTAAACAAACAAAAATGGCAGTGGTTTCTTTGATAAGATGCTTCCCCATGACAGTGCTCCTCTAGTGATGTCTTCAACAGTGGGACCAACTTGCACCTTTAGTTTGAGTCAACAGCTCTGTCCCATGAGACAGCAAGTGCACATCACTAACACAGTAGAAAAGGGCTGGATTTTGACATTTCTATCAGGCCTCAAATGTCCTAAGAATACTTCTTTTTCATTAGTCTGTCAGATGGTACAATATTTAATCTTACTGTGGTCCTCCAAACCCAAGTGATAAGGCCTTCCTGTAGAGACAGCAATGTTTTGCTGTTTTTAAATACACAGCCATTGCTTCAATGGAGGGGTAACAAATCCTTCCAGTCCCCATCCTTACACAGATTTGGAGCTTTATTAAAATGGGGAAGAGCACAATGCAAGGTATCACACAGGACAAAATAAAAAGACAAATTTGGGGAAAATTCACCTTTACACTTTGCAAACCAACAAAATCCAAGCATAGAAGATCAAGAAACTTAAACAATATTATTTGGCCATTAATTCTTGCCTGTGTTTTACTCGGCCAGTTTCTTTCACAGCCCTGATTGTAAACTCCTTTCCCAGTTCCCCTGTAATCTGCACACCTCCTAGATTAGAGACTGTGCACTCAGCACTCCTCTGCAGCCCTTCCCATGTGCCGCTGCTGGGCGTTGGGACCATGCAGCAGCATGCCAGTGCTCCCAGGAGCACACCATGGGTGAGCTGTGCTCCCAGGAGCATGTCTGCATGGCCTGTTGGACCAGGGCACTTGCTTTCCTGCTGACCAAACAGAGAAAATCAGATGTGGTGCTTCTCACAGCGCCCGAGTTACTCATTGCTGCTCAGGAGCTGACAAGAGGAGCGTCGGGTGTTGCATCAGCTGAGTGGCACAAGAGTTGTGACCCACAGTCCCTGTCTGTGACTAAGGCATCAGTCAGAATGCAAACCAGCCTCAGGTTCTGTCACTAAGCATGAGGTACAGTTCTACAGTTCTACAAACTTCAGCTGTCTGAGCAGATCCAGTACAGAGCCTCTTGCCCTTCAGCTGAGGGAGAGATTGCAGTGCCTTCAGAACACAGTCCAACTCATCCTGTCTCAGGTGTCTCATGCAGGAAGGATCAGTCTTTCTTCAGAGCTACTCATTTCCTGAAGCTTATTGGAGAGGGAGCCTGGACAACTTGTTTAGAAGGGTTCCACCTTTCTGCACTCATGCTGCAGCTATATTAGCATCGGTGTGTGTGCAGCTTAGAATGAAAGCAAAGGTGATGGCTAAGGTGTGTTTTTTTTCTGGGCGGTCTGGCTTTCTTTTGCTTTGAAAGAACGGGCGTTGCAGTAAGACACTGAGTGTGTGGTAATGCAGGCAGATAGCCCCACACCCAGCCAACTGAAAGTAGCTGGCATTGAGCCCAGTGACTGGCAACATCCCTAAGGTGTGGTGATATCTCTCAGTATCGCCCCACCCTGACATGTCCAGCATTTCACTGGCACAGGCATTAAGGTCCAGTTCTACTACCCTTACAATGAGTAAGGATGACAGGATCTAGGTCTGAGTGAAGGAATATTGCCATAATTGCAGCAGCATTTGTAACCTTATTATGCCAGTGAAAACTCGAAATCAGAGCTTTGAGAATAAGGAACTAATTGGCTTGAAACAGTTTCAGTCTAATGACCTCTTACCAGAAGCTCAACAGTGCATTAAGGTTTATACCCAGGGTTGGTTAGATTAGTTTCAATTTCAGGTAGTGGGTATCCATCCAATTACTCTCCTCCTCCTTGCTAGGGGTAGAGCACATGGCATTCCTTCTGCTACTTGGTGTGCTAAGCAGCATGAGAGTTGGCAACTTGGGCTGAAAAAGCAAATTAGCATTATGCAAACTGCAGGATTCTGGCACTCACATTATGATCACTGATCTGGCAAGAAATCCTGCCAAGCTACCAAGCTTTCGCGAGCTCAGAGAGAGCTGCAAACCCTAATCCAAGAGAACAGATGACAATAACAAAACAAAAAGAGATTGTGGGGGAGGGGGAACAAATTCCTAATTGTCTGGGAGGGTACTGGTGGGAGCTTTGAGGTGGTTTCCTATAGAGACCTAACTTTTGTATTGCAGTGAAGAAATACAGATAGAAAGGTGAGACACAGAAATGTAAGAGAGAGAGGGAGAGAAAAATTAGGGAAGGTAAGGAAGAAAGAGAAAACGGGAGGGAGGGAGGAAGGGAGGAAGGGAGGAAGGGAGGAAGGGAGGAAGGGAGGAAGGGAGGAAGGGAGGAAGGGAGGAAGGGAGGAAGGGAGGAAGGGAGGAAGGGAGGAAGGGAGGAAGGGAGAGGAAGGAAGGAAGGAAGGAAGGAAGGAAGGAAGGAAGGAAGGAAGGAAGGAAGGAAGGAAGGAAGGAAGGAAGGAAGGAAGGAAGGAAGGAAGGAAGGAAGGAAGGAAGGAAGGAAGGAAGGAAGGAAGGAAGGAAGGAAGGAAGGAAGGAAGGAAGGAAACAGAACAGTTGTGACTGACCCATGACAGACTATGTTGTCACTCCAGCTGTTTGTGGCTGCCTGTCTGCTATCATTGCTGCCTGGCAGTAGGCCAGCAGAGCAAAAAGAGGTAAACACATTTTGCCACGAAGATGCCCTCAGTTAATGGGCTCATCTGTGTGATGAACCAGCCAGGACCCTGGTGCTCATCCCCTTTTGCTGGCTCTCTGAATACACGGGCAGCTGCTGCAGAAGTGGCAGACGACAGCAGGGCAGTAATACTTTAAGGCACTTCAGCCGGATTCATCAGAATTCATCTGTCTTCAAGGATTTTTTTAAGGCATTCACTGGAAAGGGTTTTTTTTTTCAGGTGTTGAAATAATCTGTTCCTGTTGGTTTTGTCTGGTCTATGAAAGCAGGACAAGGTCAATAATCTTCACACCTTCTTTAGATGGAAAGAAGAGGGAAACTAGAAGAAAGTGTAGAGCAGTACCTAAGCCTCAGTGAAAACCAAAGGGAATTGTACATCTGTCTGTGACTGTGTGCCCTAGAAATTATTTCTGTATTTCAGCTTTAATAGGTATGCTTCTTTACAGCCTTAGCCACAACCAGCACTCACCCCTGTCTGTACTAATGCTATACACTTACAGAAAAAGACTGTCTGTGGACCCTCAAGGCCTTTTGCAGTTCTTAGATGGTAAAATATACCTAACCACATGAGGGTCAGAAAACATTTAGTTATAATTTTAGTCCATCAGTTGCATCAGATTGTTCTCTAATTCCACAAACATCTGTTGAATTAAGAAAGAAATTGTATATTTTTTAATAAAGATTTTTATGGCAAGATCTAACAGTACAAGTAGTTCTAAAATACTTGGTAATGATTTTTCACATTAATGGGGGAAAGCAAATTTGTAGCTTTGAGAGTTGAGAGTAAGACAGGCTGAGAAAGAAGTTCCTAAGTCACAAGGTGATCAGATTCAGCAGAGGAACAGAAATAGAAACCTCTTTAGTGGAATTTTTTATAAAGCTAGTGCATTATAGGACTGCATACACTTAATGTTTAAAAGTTATAGGTTTTCACTTTGCTCAGGGTTTTATCCATGTAAAGGCTGTGGGCAGAATGCAATGGATTAAGCCCTCTGATCCCCTGCCTCTCAATGGCCATCAAAGTTCAGTGTAGTTATCTCTACACTAAGCTCTACAAACTGTGCTTTTACCTCTTGACCAGTCCGAAGTCCTTTATTTTCAGTATTTATTTTGCAACTGTTTCAGTTCAGTGCATTTACATCAGAACATGATACACAGCTTTTCAGCCTGTTGTTATTATTTCAAGGACCTGGCCCAGTGCTGAGAACCCAGTAGGCAGAATGCACCAACCCTTTGGGGGTTTTGTGTGGAAGTCATTAAACCAAGGGAGTGGAATTGTTTCATTTACTTCATTAAATTTGTAATAGGTTTCATTAATTTCCTCTGGACTTTCATTACAATAGGAAGAAACTGAGTCAAGTTCTGGATTTCCGTTTCTTGTGAAACAACTATGCTTGCTTTTATTTCAGCTGGATACACAGTTCTGCATCTGCTATTCAGGACTCTTTCAAGTAAACTGACAGAGAAGGTCTACTTTTAGACAGACTTTTCTGCTCTGTTTCCTTTTCTCTGATGGAAGGGCTCCCAAAACAGCAGAGAAAACAGAATTGTTCCAAAAAAACAGGAACTAGCCTTTGATTTCCGTGCCTTCAGTTTTCTAATCAGAACCCCAAGCTAGGACCACAGGAAATAAGGTGCACCATTCTGTAGCTACATGGCTGCAGCAATACTGCTGGAAGAAAGTCGAAGATTTTATTACCCATATCTAGGTCACAAGGTCAAAACTAATATGCTTATGCTGAGAGGGGAGGTAACCCAAGTGCCTCTGGATAATATGATTTCACGATGGCAGGCAATCTTCCAGATTTCATTGAGTTTCTTGAGAAATCCTGGTTGGTAATCATGCACGTTTCCACACCTGCTCCTTACAGCAGAGCAAGTTGTATTTTAGGTTTTTGAAAAAATCTAATCCTTCTCATCCAGGTAAAATGATGTAGCATATTTTACTTCCTCCTTTACTAAAAGGGAACTACAAACCAGGCAACACAAGACAGGGTTTTGACCACGTCTGTCTCTGCTTTCAGGAGAGCACAGGCAAGCTGATCCTCTACTGTGTTTCCTCTACCACTCACTGGTTTCTCTATTTACATCACAACCTCTTTGTGCAGTGTAATTGTCTAGCACAATGGGGCCCTCAGTGGGAACCTCAAGGTATTTCCATCATAAGAATAACAAACAACAGCAAGGAAGAAGAACAAAAGGAGAAACACTGTGATTACAAGAATAGGTCCAAACTTCATCAGACTGAAGAATTTAAGAATTTGGGACTTTCAAAAGTAGAAATAGAAGCAAATGAGAGGGTCCAATACTGTCTTTTATCTTGAGCTGTGTTGCCTGTCTCCAAAGAGTCATGGCATGTGCTGTATGCATTGCTTCTGTTGTTAGAAATATCAAGTGAGAGTACAGTGAAATTCTAGAAATTGTAGCGTGTCTAGCATCATCACAACCACACGCTACATTTTGCCTTGCACAGTCTGCTTCCCAATATTTATATATATTAAAAATCCAGTTAGAAGCTTTTACTCCTTTCCTACAAATGATTTATTTTGTTTTCTTGGAACAATAGGTCACATTGTTTTTCTCCTTCGGAGCTTTCACTTTGATGTGTTGGCTTTGACTCCTAGAGGAAATGTTGTGGACCAGAAAAGAAGCATTGCTGTGGTCCAACTTCACTGTAAACAGCAGGTGCAACAGCTGCTGCAGGAAAGCCACTCGTTTTCCTGCTCTTTTTCGGGGATGAAAGAGGGGGATGTAGCAACTTATTTTTCTGGAAAATCTGAGACATAGGAAACAAAAATAAAGACACAGTTTGAAGTGCTTCCTTTATTTGTCTAAAGTCTCGACATGCAAAATAAAGAACATGTAAATACTGTACTTTAATATGTAAATACTGCATGCAAATATGCAAATACTTCACCTGGATATGATGTGCTTGGTGATATCTATAAATCTGAGTACACCAGGCCCAACACTCAGCTGAGCTATAATTTGAACTGCCTCCTCAGCAGAGCCAAACTAATTTTCACCAGCAGTTATGTGGCAAACTCTTAACAGTGATGTGCAGAAGTAGAACAGTAATTTGTCTTCTATACAACCTTACAGGGAAGGGTGCAGAAGAAGCTGATTACACATATCAGTGCTTCCCATGTTTAGAACATACAGTTAATTAATAATCCCTTAATTGAACGTGTTTCTCACAAAGAGGTCTGGAGCAAGCTGTAAAATGTGTGTGCAATTCTGCTCGTGTTCATACTGACCCTTGCTCTGGAGCTACAGGGAACAATTTTCCCAGCCCTCTGGACAACATGGGTTATGGTCTGCTATGCTTCTCACAAGTCCACAGCACTCCAGTTTCAAAGAGAAACTACTTAAAACGTAAGGTTTTCCAGAATTTGTAGGGCAGCACCAAATTTCTGTGTTGTCTCATAATTTCCAACAGTTGAGTTTATCAGTAGAGATGGTCTTTAAGAAATCAGTCAGTCACTGTCAGCAGAGGTACTTGGAGTCAAGGAAATTGAATTTCTTTACCCCTAACTATGGCAAACAGAATAAAATTTTGTGTGCTCATTCATGAGTTCCCCTACAATTCTGATCCCAATAAATCTAGTCATTTCCTTCATGAAAACAGTTTCACATGCAACATAACTGGGATTTACATGCATCTGTGCTGAATATAATCTTTCTTACCTATGCTACAAAAGCAGAGCAATATTTCTGTAAGTAACTCCACCCCTTGTTGGTAAGTGCTCTCACCTGTAGAATATGTAGTAAAGAGGAGACAGGCAGTCACCTGTGCAGTGTCTAATGAGTATTTGGCAGGGCTGCCAAAGCTAAAGCTTTGGAGTTTCCTTTCATCAGGTGTAACACTGAAGCCACAGAGAACATAGTGGGGATGGAAACACTTTGTGACAGTCACACAGGCTCTCCTTCTTGCGCTCTTTCCCTCTGCTCTGGACTGCCAAAATCCTGGCTCCACCAGACATACCAAGAGTATGTTTTAAACAGGGATGTTAATCCTACTCAGAGCAGGATTAGCTGCCCCTGAAGCCTCTGAATGCCAACCAGATGTTGCTGTGCAGCTGGCAAAGTGCCCAAAGCAGCTTTTAAATTCCTTTTTCTCTTTTAAGATGGAGGTCTCTTACCCGAAAGCAATATGCTCTGGGAATCCCAAAGGATTACAGATCTATCACAGGAGATGGCTCATTTTCACCCACTTATAGTCTACTGATGCCA
This sequence comes from Erithacus rubecula, assembly GCF_903797595.1. Classification (NCBI taxonomy): domain Eukaryota; kingdom Metazoa; phylum Chordata; class Aves; order Passeriformes; family Muscicapidae; genus Erithacus; species Erithacus rubecula. Next base: position 41,866,538 of record NC_136685.1, read on the forward strand.
ATCAAAAGACTCTCAGACTATACCTGTATTAATAAACCAGGGAAGTTTACTGGCACAAGACTACCCCACATATTTTTAGCATGCTTCAAAGTCTGGTCCCAGCTCTCCCTGACACTCCCAAGCACTGTCCAGCATTCAGGCATCCAACCCATGGGTTGTCATCCCCCATGAAAATTTGGTTCTGGTCACTCTACTCTTCTGGAAGAAGAAGAAGAGAGCTGAGAAATATGGCCATAGGCTGTATTATCAGAACTTGGCATCAGAGCCAGGGAGTAGCCCTTGGTTTATCTTATTTACTGCAGTAGACTTGGCCCCATTGCCTTCAGTGATCATTGGATTGTACACAGAAAAAGATATACAATAGATTTTAAATGTTAAAGACACTCAGCCCAGAAACTTGGTTAAACTGGAGCTAATTAGATACCAACAAGAGCATGCTGTGCTCCATGCCTATACCAATTCATATATAATCTCTGTTAACCTTGTATCTCCAAAGGGATGCCTACAGCATAACTAAATAAAGGTTCATAAGTTGCAGATTGATTTTCCCTGACATGCAGGCCTCTTCTTGTGGTAGAGGAATTGCATCCCAAAAGCAGATTTTGAAATAGATCTTGGTGGCAGGCAATTTCTTACCAGGTGGCTTTTCTTGTCAAATGATTTAGACAGGACCCTGTAGTCATCTCAGTACTCCAGCTTCTTCTGTACAAACTGTTGTACAGCACAGTTCTGGCTGAACTTATGTGCAGGCTTCCCCTACTTAATCACACAAACAAAGAGCCATATTCCTGAACTGGTTACCACAGACCTCACCTTATTTTCCCAAACTCACTCAATCACTCAACATACCCTCTTCTAGCTTCTTTTTTTCTCCACCAATCACTCATTCATCCATGACTAGCAGTCTTTTGCATCCTTTCCAAATTGCTGCTTTTTGCTGACACAGCAGCCTACTTAGATAATGAAAATCAAATTGCTGTAATAAGATAATGCCATGCTTTTCACTAAGAACAAATAGAAGTAGAACTTAGAAGAAATCTGGAGGATTAGGAGCGGGGATGTTATTATTGGTTAACTCCAAATGCCTGAGACAATCTGCCAAATCTTCTGAGTGTGCCTCACGTGGTTAAATTATCCTGAGATACTTTATGCTCCAAGAAGTTAGCAGAGTAGCCTCAGGTAAAGAAGTGTCTTTCAGCAAATATAGAAAAAGCCCTGAAGAGCCCTTGATGTAAGGAGAGTGTGTTGAAACACATAGCTGGAGCCAAAGAATGTATCTGTAAAACAGGAACAAATCTAACAATAATTCTATTACTAAGGTACTTGGAGTTTTTACAACATTATTTTTAGGTGTTTTTAAACACTGATTTGTAGTGAAAGATCGTAAATATTTGGAGGGGGGTATCTGAAGTCCTGAAGTAATCAGTGCAGACTTTAGAAATCGTTAGCAGTTGTTCAAATTCCTTTGTAGGGCTGGATAGCAGCTCTTGATATGAAGTGGTGTTATCTTTGACTGCTTATGTACCTCTTGTCTATACTTAGTGTGTTCAAGGCTGAAGGTGATCCTCCCTCTCAGACATGTTAAGAGCCCTGGTGGTATTTGGGCTCTTGCAGAACTTTCAAAGCTTTCAATTCTCCTACCATTGCATTTGTAAAAGTAAATCTGTGCTGCCAACTTACAGAAATGATTTTCCATTCTGACTGGCCACAGGCCAGATGAGAAATGTGCATCCAGGATCACACTTCAGTGCTCTCCCTGATTTTGGGCACATTATTCAAACTTGCACTGTTCTCTGCATTCCTGATGCTTTTGTGTGAGGGAATGAAGACGTGGCTGCTGACTAAAGTGCAGTACTGCACCTACTATTCCATTTCACAGAGGATTTTGTCTTTTCTAGACATGCAGTCTTGTTCTCAGACCTCTTACTTTTTTACATGCTGAATAAAATTGAACAATTCAGCACTTAAATGCAAGAAACTAATGAGGCATTCCTAAAGTCAAATCTGCTTAATTCTAGAGGTGTATAACAGTTCACAGAAATAAGATGGCTGTACTCAGTTTACTGGAGGGGTGTTATTTATCTTAACTCCATTTAAATATCTCAAAGTGAGTTTCTTACTCTAACACTAGTCATGTAACAGTCAATGGGAAGAGAGGAGACTTCAGAGGCCCAAATACACACAAGTTATTTTAGGTATTGATGTAAGGGTGGGATTGTAAAGCCAGTCTGGATAATCACCTCTGATTTAGATAGATAGAGACGTCTGAAGTTGGACAAATGATTCCCAAGAAGAAGCAGATATCTAAGCCGATATCTAAGAGAGAACACTTAAGCAGATATCCAGTAGATAGCTGGAATTATTCATCCTCCACTTGGAAGAACTGACTCTCTGACAACTTTCCTCTGTTGACTGGATGGAAGAACCATGCAGAGGACTTGTCACTTAATCTTAGACTACATGGAGGTATGGCTGATACAGAGATTTTAGGGTGAATCATATTCTCACCTTCAGCCATGGAGGGCTCCATCTGCAGTAAGGAAATGTAACCTGGAAAGGTAGCATGAGGAACCCTGTCCAAGCCTCCCTCAACAGCCCAGCAAACAGAGGGGCTCTCAAAGCTGTTCACACCAAAAGTTTGCACAGGTCAGAGCTGGAGCAAAGACATTTTGCTGGTAAAGAAACGTATAACCAATTGTCACAGTAAACAGACAAAAGAGTTTCATGAGCAATTATTATTTTCCAGGTTTCACTCATGGATCTGGGGGAGCCCTTCTCCAACAATTTCATCGGGAAGCTCTGCCCAGCTACCCTGATATGTCCATTATTCCAAGAATATTTTCCTTGCCATAAAGGGAATCCCAACAACTCCTAAAGCATAATCCTCTACCTGCTGCAAATGTGAGTGTAAATGTGAATAGGAGGCCAACAGCATGAATTTTGTACTGCATTCTTTTTCTGTTTTAGATAGTTTCATCAACATGGGGCCTGGCTTTCACTTTCTAATACAAACTTCTAGTAAGATACAAACCTCACTGAAGTTTCTCTCTTCCATCCCTCTACCAGTTAAAAGGGTTGACTTCTTTACATCAAATACACCTAATATAACTAACTCTGTTAACTCATGTTTATAGGATGAGAACCAAATGGGAACCACAGAGAAACATATCTGCAATACATAACTCCACAATATCTGATTTTTTTAAGAACAGAAGAGTTTTGCACCTTTGTCACAGGATTTCCCAGATGCTGGGAATAGAATACAGGCCGTGGGACCAGCTAGGTTTGCAGGGGAGCAATGCAGAGCTGGTAAAAATACAACTAAATGAGGGAAAATGCTCACAGAATTGTGAAGGATCTGCTGGAACAAAGTGAGACCTCTCCTATGACTCTGAGGTTGGCTCTCTTGGGTCTCCTTCCTCTGGATGACTGTTTCTTTTCACCAACAGAAAATTTTCACTATTCACTTTCCATGTGCTGCTCTAAGTGCATTACAAGGCAACAGAAATCAGAATAGGTCCCCACGGTACATTATGGATTTCAGAATTCTCACAGCTGTCACCAGCCAAAGACTGCTTTACAGATTAAGAAGGAAAAGTAAGCTGCTAAAAACAAGGAATGTTTTGGTTAGGGTCAGAAGTATGAAATCAGTATCACCCACCTCTGTGGCCCTGACCCTGAGGTACACATGTGCTTCATTTTTCATACCATGGGCCCTCTCAATCACTTCCACGCACATGAATCAGTGTTTGCAGGGCCACAGTCAATTGTTTGCAAAATGAAAGTTCTAGGGAAGTCTAGCTAAAAAACCTGTGACTCATTTAACATATTCACTAAATAAATATTATGTTAAATGTAGTTGGTATTGGAGTCTGATATCATGAACTCTGATACAGATCCAAGCCTTTGCATAAGTTTTTTTCAGCTTGTAGCTAACTCTTGAAGCCTTTATGCCTCATCTTTTCAAACCAGACCATCAACAATGTTCCTCTGCTAAAAGTATAGTTCCGTGGAAACTAGATATTCACAATGCAGTTAAAAATCCACATTGTTTTTACAGTATTTCCCCAAATAGAAAACGATTCTAAGCTTTAAAACTAGACATTCGTGGTGAGCCAGTGCACTGAGGTTTAGACATGTCTCAGCTACTTAATTAAAATCCTCTAAAACCAGACATTGGTAGCTCAAAAGTAACACAACAGAATGACAGAAGGATAGGGAACTGACATGCCTCAGGTGAGCTCCATTGTGGACTAAAATTCTGTTTGAGAATATATGTACATGGGTATAAGCAGCTCTGTAAGCTGTGGTTAAAACCATTGTGGATAATTTATATTATCACACTGATTACAGCACAGACCTCAGACAAATCCCAGCAATGTGCATGAATTCAAATCAAAACCTAAGAACATATTTGAAACTAAAATCCACTTCTCTTTTGCTCAAAATGTAGCAAGAAAAGGAATCATTAAGTTATAAAGGTTTACATCTGGAAAAGCTGATTAGTAACACTACTATGTATGTAAGCAAGTTTTATGGTATGCATCTTTATAAATTAAGTGTAAAAATTTGTCTTTTATTTCAAAATTAGGAGAGTTAAACATTCTGGGTAAAATCCTGGCCTTTTGATAACACAAGCAAAATTTACATTTATCAGAGCAGGTACAGGATTTCATTCCACATTCTTTGTGTATGCCTATATTTTAATTACATTTTTTCATTTTGCCAGTAAGCAAAGTCACAGAGGTTTCATATCACATGGTTGGTCCACAGTGCTAAAATGGTACCAAGCCATCAGAGCTGAAGAGCAGCCAAGAAGTTTCCACACTACAGTGTCTGCTGCAAAGTTCTGGTAATTGTTTGATGGCTTCACCTATCTGTATCCTGGCAAATTTTGGTGTGATCTAGCACTCCTAGCTCTGCTTCTCATCATCAGCTGGTATTTCTCTTCACAATAAGTTTAAAACAGTGTGTGGCATTAAAATTTGAACAAATACCCCACAGTAAGTATTGAATTTATGAAACCATATGTCGTATTGTAATGAAGTCAACTGTCCACATCATGAAATCATTACCTGTCCTTGAAAAAGAGATTGGCTTTACGTACACACATATACATATATCTTTGTCATAAATACATAGTGACTTATTTCTTAGCCTTATTTAATTTTTGCACATCCAGGATTCTCTCTTGGCTTTTTGCGCATATTTCTTTTCATCATGCTTCTTCTACAATAAAAGTTTGGTCTCTGCCCAGATTTTTTTTTGCTGGTGAGAATGCCAGTTGTCCAAGAAAAAGCCTTAAAACACAAAGAATGAGAGTTTTGCTGCTCTCAGTCCAAGAAAACCCACTAAGATTTGCCTAAGATTAAAAGTACAAGTTATGGCACTGTAGTAAAATTAATGACAAGGGATGGACTTTTTCTAAATGAATCAAACATAATCAAATCATTCATGATTTTGTAATTTAGTGACAGAAAATACACTATAATTTCATAGAGGAAAATCATACAAATGTGAACCATTAAGTAGACCATAAAATTACCAATGTCATAAAGAACAATTGGAAACTGTAAGTGATAGTGAAAGCTATGTTTACATTGAAGGTGCAGTTGCAATGCCTGTTAGACAGCAGAGTGGGGAAATGGAGAAGGGAAGGAGGCAAAGACATTACAGCCATTTCATACACGAGGAACAGCAGAACCAGCTCACAGCCAGGGGGGAAACTGAGACCTCTGGATCCTCTCACATGTCATCACAAAGCTATTGCTCTGCAGACCTCCTCTCTGACACTTCCCTGAGAAAGCAGCTCACCAGCATGAAGGACAGCTGCAAGGAGACAGGGAGGAGAGGCAGCCTGGGCTTCCCAATCTGCACCAGTGCATTTCCCAGTACATTCCCTGGAACTGAGCACTGCAGCTCACTCTGTGGAATGCAGCCGGGGGGGACTGACTTGATGCCTTGTCTGCAGTTGCTTCAGAACAACTGTTTTAATAGTAATGATGATAACAGTATATCTGAACAGGACAGAGGTTAATTTAATTCTGTGAAGAGGTGCATACCTTAGCATGATGAAACCATTATGAGAAGCATTTTTTGCCCAAATCAAGATAAGGGCAGATTGGAATGAGAATCTTGCAGCCACATGGGTAGGGAAAACAGTCCACTAAAAATGTGGGATCGGAAGGTAACACGGTCCTTTCATCTCCCACTCACTAATTATGCATGAATATAGACCCAGGATAGTTTTCATTGCAGGCAATGAAAAGTATCCTATTAACTTCCGTGGCCTTGAAGTAGAGCTCTCAGAACAAAGTATTCCATGTGACAGCTTGAATCTATTGGTGACTCTACCATTTACTAGGGTGAGTTTTAATGTTCTGAATCCAAATTTCAGACAAAGATTTCCAGTCAGAAAGAGGAAAGAAGGTAGACCGAGCTTTTTGCAGTTGGAAGTTATTTCTCATGTACAGAAGCAGTAAAAAGTGAAATAAAAGGCCACAAAGGAAGAAGACAAAAGATTCAGATATTATATACCTGAGTTGTGATTGCTTTGTGCTGGAACCCTTTTTAACATGTTGCACAATGCTTTAAGAAGGATGTAGAGATGTGATAAAACAGATGCAGCAGATGCAGGAAATATAGCACTTCTCACAGGACAGACTTTTGGGGGTAATTCAGTTTATTAATGGCATGTATTATGGAATAATAAGTTGCAGATGATCATTAAAACTTATCCTTAACAGACATTCCTTGTGTATTCATCTTTTGTTGTTTCCATAGAAGGGATGAGAGAAATTTGTGTAGCTTGAGACTTTTGAGTTCCCAGGGCTCACATTTGCATGTTTGACTTGTGATTTAAAAGTAAGGATTATTTTTAAGAATGGTTTGATTAAAAAATTATAATGAAATAATTCTGTCATAAGAAAAGCTTGTGATGTGATATATTCCAAGGACAAATTTCACTCCAGGAATTTCATCTTCTTTTTCCCCTCATTTTCCTAACAACTCTAGCAAAATGGCAAATTTCCACTCCCATTAGAGATTGATTTCTTTCCTTAGAGCAAAATGCAGTCTTCAGTCTTTGCCTTTGAGTCCATCCAGCCTCATCACTGGCAATTTAAGAGGCGATCCAATGGCTGTCCTGGTGATTCCATCAGGAAGCTCCATACCACTTGCAACCAAAGACAGCCAAAAGGAAGAGAAAACCTTTGCAGGAGAGCAGCAGTAGCTGCAATGTAGTATAAAGATGCTGCGCTTTATTCCCAATCTCTATGCAAAGCAGTCAGAATCAGGAATGTGCCATGACCAAAGAAAGGACAAACAGGAATGGATGAGATGTACAAAGGGAGGGATAATGGCTGTGAATCTGCAAGCAGAAGAACAATCCTGACCATGTTCTGAAGCAGACATAACCATAAGGTGAACATGTCTGTATCAGTTAAACGTCGTGACTCCAAACTCCAGATCGGAGCTGAAATCACAGGGATGTTGGCAAATAAGTGAGGAATCATTGTGGGAAAGAGGGAGAGAGGTGAATCATTATACTTCTGTCAGACTTAGCAGCAGCAGAATCTGAAATCACACAACTTGTCTCAAAGGACAAGTTGCATTTCCAACCAAAGTTTACACAAAACATTAACGTGGGCAGAATGAAAATTATTGCTGAGGGGGATTTTGGATTTGCTGCAACGGAGAGCTTTTAAGAGTAGCTTAGACTTTTTAAAGACTAGATTAGACAAATGTCTGTCCAGACTAGCTTATGTTGTGCGTGTGCTTTGAGCAGGGGGCAAATTAAGCCACTAATGTGGTCTTCAGACCACTTGGGGTCTCTTGCAGGCCTGTCTTCCAATTATCCTGTGCCGTGCAAGTGCTGTGCAGGACAAGATGATGTAGGTCCAGGAAGAACAGGGGAGGTGGCATTTGTGAAGAGAATACAAATGTTGTGGGGTTGATACACAGGCTGAATGCCATGTTGTTAATGCCATGTGTGTGTCACCAAGCACACTGCTGGTAACATTCAGTTCCAGGCACCCCTGATGCTAGTAAATGAAATGTGTGCGGCCAAGGAGGTGGCTTTGCAGACAGGGTAAACAACAACAACAAATGTGATCAAGGCAAAATGTAAATACAACGGTAACCACTGTCAGTGCCATATTGCATATGTGACAGATGTGAAACACTGTAAGTGCTAAATGTACCCAAAATAAAAAGACACAGATGTCCTGACAGCAGGCAATCTGTGTGTTTCTTCTCTGTGCCAATTCCATATAGCACTTTGTAGTCCCCAGCTGTGAGCCCACACATATAGCTCCAGACTCAAAAGTTAAAACTTAATCAGTCCCAAGCTTCTGTGCCCCAACAGGCAGCAGTGACGTCACTCCAAATGCCAGTGCCCACTGGCATGCCATTCATGGGCTGCTGTGACTCGGGGCTGCTCAGCCCCAAGGGGAGGAAAGGACAAACGTGGGGAGCAATCTCAGCGAGCAATAAAAGGACTTGTTGCTGGTCATGCCTCAGTATGTGATGTTCACTCATCTATCAGGCAGGATGAGAGAAGGCCAGGCACTGCAACAATGTGAAGAATTCCTTATCAGCTCAGTCATCACCTGGCAAAACACCAGAGTAGAGATAGAGCACTATCTATGCATTAGAGCTGTCAGGATCCTTCTCGCTGTGTCGGGTACCTTTGCCAAAGAGATTCTTCTAATAGGACCATGTACTACAGTGTCTGGCCTGGTTAAGTGAAAGCAGGATTCTAAACCTCATTTTCAATACCCACTAGAGGTATATGTTTGCCTTTCCAGATGAGAAGAAATAAAGCAGACTACACAGCATAAACAGTGCATGCCATGACAAACAGTTATCTGCTTGCAAAGTAGCAATCCAGGGCATCAGAGCAATCAACCAGGAGGAAGCCAAATCAAATTTGTGGTGGCTACAGGCTTCCTTAGGTTTAGTTATTGGTATCTTGGTGCAAAAGTGCAGCAGGCAGGTTTCTGAGCTAAAGAAGGTCATTAACTGCAGGCAAGTCCTCAGCAACCATGAGGCCATTTGATCTCCAAGGATGCAGTGGCATGCTGTATATTCCATATTTACAACGTGGTGTTTCCAAATGTAGTTGATTAGTAATACAGGCCACAGCACCATCTGTAATAAAAAAGGAGTTTGAAGCCTTCTGTGCCTTCAAAGGCAGAGAGGGCACAATCCAATTAATACCAGGTGACAAAGGCGTACAAATAAACAGCATTAACATCCTGACAGACATTGGAAATGAACCATTGTCCCACAGAGCCTGAACTGTTGGCACCCAGAGCCAGGAAAGTGCTGGCAAGGAAAAGTTGGTTTCCAAGTGTGAGAGTGCTCTCAGTGAAGTCCACTGCCCAATACACACATGGGAACAACCAGGGCCCCAAGGAATACTCAAAAATGGGCAGCTGATAAAGAGATATGTGAAAAAGCTGTGTGAATATGGTGTTACTGTCACCCAATACAGCATGTAACCACTCTGGTATGTGGTTTATATAGCACTCACGCATAGTACTCATGTAATATTCCAAGTCCTATGCGTGCTGCTCCAGCAGTACCACACATGCACACAATACCACAATCAAAAACACATCTTCCTGGCAAATTTTGACAACCTATATACCATGTATTGCAACCACCCGCACACATATGACGTGATGATAACAGCTGCCATTGCATCACTAGCAAATACTTCAATGGACCAGCACACATTTTCTCAGAGAGAGAGAATCTTCACACAGTCTCTGAACAACCTACAAGCAGATGGCAAACTGTGCACATGAGGAAAAGCTTGATGAAGCACCCAACACAAAGGCAGGATGAGCAAATTTGCTGCTGATGAATCTGGCTAATTGAATGTTTCATGAAGTAAACACATCGGTAAAAGCTATCCCACCCATTAAAAACAGGCTGCATGTCAAAGAGGTTCAGAGCACTTAATAGGTGGTGGGCCACCAGTTGTGAACATCGCTGGTGGGCAGTCCAGTCCAGGACATGCTGTAAATATTGTTGCTAGGAGAAAACTGTGGCCTAGCATAACACACAGCATATAGCATTCTTCCTTCCTTCCTTGCAGGCTTCTTCAATGTGACAGGGACAAGAAAAACTTGCCATATCACTAACAGATGTAGCTCAGAGGAAATCTTGATATTCTGAAAATGGATTCCATTACTGTGGCAAATATACTAATCCTAGATGTGATGATTTTGGTCATAAGCTGTACAGAACTAAAGTTTCAGGTTTTGCTGGTTTTGTTTGTTTTTTTACCCGTAAATCAATCACATGACTGAAATACACCTAAACTATTTAGTGAGATATTTAAGACAGTTAAAATAATTGCCTTATGATGGAAGAGCTGAGCTAGAAGCCAGAGGTAACTGCAAGGCAACTGGTGTGGATACATGGATTTCCAGCTAGCTCCATAACTACCCTTGGTGTTTATGCTGGAGATGTTTGGTCTATGATTTGCTCTATGGCACAGTGTATGTGCAGTCACAACCATGCCTCCACAGACCAACCTGTGCTCACAGCAAGGCTTTCATCTCATCCCACAATTGTTTCTGTTCTTACACACCAGGCAGCAGAGACGCACACCTGTCTTTACTTAGCTGGCTGCATTCTTTCTCATTTCTCCAGAACTTGTCCTAATCTATAGAAGATTTAGTTTGTGAGTGTTGCCTGGACAGCAATGCTCTGAGAATTTGCATGTTGTGCTTAGCATAGTAATTCCAAGAATCTGGCATTTCTGTGCCAGGTTGTGTATGTTGCATGCTGCTAACAGCAGCTGCTCATCGGGAGCCAGAAAGCTCCATGAGCACCGTCCACCTCTATTGGAATGGTCTTTCTCAAAAGCCTGAGTGAGCCTGGCCACTGGCACACCAACCCCCAGCAGCACTGAGGGGCAGGGCAGCAGTGAGTGAGCCGAAGTGGGGTGCAAAGCTGTGCCCACCAGGGGTGCCCAGGATGGCCAGGCAGGGCTGGTTCCCATTGGCACAGTGTGCGGATGACCAGTGGTGTTAATGAGCCTGGCTGTGCCATATGTGCAGCTCTTCTGGAATTCTGTGCAGAAACACCATGAGAAACTCAGAGCATGTACTATTTACGCTGGTTATTAAAAGCAGATGCTAATGTTTCTCTGCTGCGATCCCCCAAGTATCCTGTCCTTTTATGATGTGTGGCATGTGTTTGCAGTATGTATGTCTCTATATCACATGCAAATAAAAGGTTACTTTCACCATTTGTGTTGTGTTCATTGATAATGAGGACCTTACAACCTCTTTCTGTGGGCTTGCCCCTGCAGATGTTGACTGTGGAGCTGAGGTAAGCATCTGCAGCAATGTGTAGGGATGCTGTATGGTGCACATATGTGGATGCCTGGCATGAGCAATGGATAAAGTACAAGCCAGGGCAACAACAGTGCTCCAAGTTGCCTGCTGACACTGGGTTGGACAAGGGCAACCAGGATGTCTTACCTTTGGGTTCAGACTCAAAAGAGTGCAAAATTCACTTTTCTGTCTCTTTCTCTTACGTATTTGTATATATATGTATATATATAGATACATGTTGAGCTCTTCCCATCAAACACCTCCTACAAATAAGAGTGAGTCTACAAACAGTACTCTATACACCAAAGTTTATCTGGAAAATAATACATATATATATGTATATACTGGAAAATTATATATGTGTATATATATATATATAAAGAAAATATTGCTAACCTGGGTATTTCTCAGTATAATTTAAGTAGCAGCGCTGTATTCACTCAGTTAATTATTCAACAACCAGAAGATTTGTTCACATAACTCAAGTGCCCTTTAGTAGCAGAATAGCAATAATTCAATGCCTATATCAGACAGAAGGGGCCAAAAGTGATCCTGCCATAAATTCAAGTCTTATCAAAATTTCTTAATCTTGTTTTCCTGGGGTGACTAGACTCTGTTGTAATGGAGTCACATGCTTGAAGTTTCTATTTTGAATTTCATGTTTTCAAGCCTCATTTTTTACATAAAGAAATAGGTCATATGTAGAATATTTCTCAGGCTTCTTAGGCACAGAACAATCATTGCCATCTCTTGCTATTGTAGTTTGTGTTTGTTTTGTGCTGTCTCCTTCTTCTCCATTCAGGAGCCACTGTTTCCTTCGATTGTCAAGTCCTTGCCATGGCAAGATTTTATCACTGAGCTTTCATCTGACAGCCTGTGCCCCAGTGTTTGGAGGTACTCTTACCACAGTTACCATCCCAGCCTAGGTAGGGAAGCTGCACCCATCACAGTTCCTGGAGTGAAACACAGAGTGAAAGAAAAAAACATCCAAATTAGTCCCATGTGCACTCTATTTCCACCACCAGAAGCGCTAGTAGCTTCTGTCACTGCCTACTTTGAAACATACTAAATTGAGAACCCCTAATCTAGATGGATTTTCCCTTCTTTTCTCATCTGACCAGCTATCTCCCAATAGCCTGGTGTGGGTACAGATGAAGCATTATTGCACTTACAGTCTCTTCAAAGAGATCTTATTATTTGTTTGAAGAGAGCCAGACTAACCTCGTTCCTGATCACATCTACTTCTTCCTATTCCAAACTCTTGACTCTGTGACACTTTCCATGGGAAAATCTCCTTTAAGATGTTAGAGTTCCACAGAAGATTCAAAAGAATGTAGACCAAGGTGTGCAATGGTGCAATTTTTAAATGTTGAACTGCAAGTGTCTTAAGTTCAGCTCTGTAAAATGTTCAGTATACCAAACCAGCACCTTCATAAACTTCTTTAACTTAAAGCACTATATATAAACGATTATTCAATGTCTTCATGATTATTCAATGTGTTCATAATTATTCTTATTAGAAGCAAATAACAAGAGCTAAAGCTATATTTTCAGTCACTGGACATGTTGGTTTATGTAAAATTATAAAAAATTATTTGTGTGTTTTCAAATTTTAAAATGCCAAAGCTATGAAAAGCAATTTTAATCAAGTCCTGAGAGCACTAAAATATGCATCTGATATGGCTAAGACCTTTTAAAAGATGACATAAAAGCTACCTTTATATTGCATGTAGTAACTTTTATTTAGTATTGATTACAGCCTGAAAATGAAATATTTATGTAGCTTTTTTCCCCCTTTATAGAGTAGAGAGTCAGATATTCTGTCTGTAGGACAGGACTTGTCTGTCTCCTGATGTGCCTGCTTGAAATAACTGAAGCCTTGGCTTTAACTGAAACTAGAAGAGCCAACCACATAATTTTAGATCCCTGTAGCAACAATGTGTTCCTTCAAAGCTCTGCCTGCCCTTTATTTGCCAAACAAAGGCCATTCGTTGCACCTTAAGCCTGGGTGGAGTAATTAGGGGGAAGGAATGGCAATTATGGTCTAAGCTGATAGGGAAAAATAAAGAGGATGAGCAAGGTGCAACTTGTAATGATCATTGTTTATACTGTGAAGCAGGACACGAAATGGGGAATGGGGCAGGCACTTTGCTGTGACTTGACTACTAGGGCTGAAAGGCATTTCTCTTACTTTTTAACATTCAGAGTGCTGGGACAAAGAGCAAAATATCTTCTTTAACACCCCTTAACCACAGTACCAGTACCACAAGGGAAACCGTAGGACTTTGGACCTGGTGAAGCCTGACTTGCACAACCTCACTGAGCTGTGACAACAAAATGAAAAATCAAGCACATGCTTTCCAACCACTGCTAAGTCCTGCCCCATTTTGGAGGCTGAGAGAGTCTGTTGGTGTGGATGCAGTCTGCTCTGTGCCAGCTTGCCACCATGTCTGGGAATGTGCTTCTGCAGATATGGCATCTGTGCTGTTATTGCAGTATGACTCTGACACTTGACTTTGAATCTGCTGGAAAAACCACCCAAGGACTCACAGTGAAGCCAAAGGGAGTCACACTGGAGGAAGGCAAAAGGACTTCTGATTTCCACTGTCCAGTGGTTCACAGCACAGAGCACATGAGGTGCCATCATTACCCGAATGGATCGTGAGCTGCTGACCTGAAGGAAAGCTCTTGCTCATGGGGCCAGCCTCCAACACAGGAGCCAGTCTAGCCTGACACAGCCACCTGCCTTCCTGGGGAGGTGCACTCTTCAGAGGCTGGAGAGGACAAAACAACAACAACAGAACTACTTTCATTTGGGTGCAGGTGACTCAGGCGGCGCTCAGCGGCCAGGGGCTGTTGACAAGCGGGCTGGGCACTCCTAATGACACCCTGCTCCTGCTCCTGCTCCTGCTCCTGCTCCTGCTCCTGCTCCTGCTCCTGCTCCTGCTCCGGGTGGAGCTGCCCTTCCCCAGGTCACACTGCACCATCGGGATGTCCCACCAAGGCCACGGGGCCACAAGAGTCCTGACCACAGGCAGGGTGGTGGGAAGGTCAGCAGGGCTGGGGATGGGTTTGTCCACTGACAAACCACACCTTGAGGTGGGAGGCACCACAACATCCGCAGCCCATTCGTGCAGGGCTGGGGAGGAGAGACTGTGATGGAATTCGGGGAAGGAACAGGTTGGGTGTCATCCAGCAGCACACTCACTCTGTTCCTGGGTTGTGTAATGCACCTTTTAATCACCAGACGAGGATCTGGATGCAAATGTGACCCTTGTGCAATGCATGAGTAAGATTCTGTGCTGCCTGCAGCCTCTTTTCCCGGCTGTGTGGTTGCCTTTGCTGCATGATGAACCTGAATGTCAAATATTAATAACAAAACAAATTATCTCCACCCTATCATCAAGGTGTGTCGCATCTGATTCCTGTCTAACATCAAGGTTTCTACTGCTCAGGAATCCTTCTGCAATCCTGGGCTCTGGCTCTATCAGTTCTGTGAGTGATTAAGGAATGACAAAAATCCTGAAAAACTTCCTGGTGTCTGAGTTGATCTTGATCCTCTTCCATGGTTTGCTGGGATGAGAAGAAAAAAATGGAGCTCCAAAGATAGAATTGCTGGAGTAATTCTTGCAAAACTAGCCTAACCCAACCATCAAAGCACTTCCTTTAGGTAAGAATTCAACCCCACCAAGCTCATAGTACATAAATGAAACTGTTTTTCTGTCTCATACAATAGGATTTGGTATACATCATAAATGACACTCCCATTGTTCTAGCCACAAGCTCTTTAGTGCATTCAAGTATTTAGTCTGATCAAAAACTTTTTTGCAATGCAGGATACAAAGACTGGAACAGACTATGCAGAGTGGTTTTATCTCCTTTGACATACTCAGAAGGACGGGACCCTCAATAACCTGACCTAATGTCAAAGCTGGTACTCTTCCAAAGGGGGGTGTTGCAGATGAAGTGCCCTCCAGAGATGCCTTCCATACTGTGTTATGGGAAGGGCTGGTAGTTATGGATGGTGGCAGTCTGTTATTTCATTGTTATCTGTTTGAAGACTCAATAAAAAGGAGAAAAGTACTGACAGTGAGAAAATTGGACTCTGCGAAAGGCAGAAAATGTGTGAAAGAGAAAGGGGAAGGAAATAAATGAGACCAAAAAAATCAACATCAAATCACACAGCAATAAATACAATAAATCTGAGCAGATTCTCATTCCTTCCAGAATACTCTGAAAGCTCTGGCTGTGCAAGGAGAGGCAGACAGGTACACCCACTCCAAAGCTCATTACTTCACATTATTCTGGAAAGAGGGAAAATCTGTCTCACGGTAAATACAAATTCAGTCTAATTTTTCCAATGATATAAGTTCCTCTCAAAAAATATCCTCACTTTATCCTCACTCACTTATTTGATGAATAGATTTACATGTAAAAAGTAGACTTTTTAAAATACTCCATGGAAATAGTAATTAGCAATATAATTCCTGAACACTTCAGAGATTTAATCGTAGGTTGTGTAGTGGTTCATCTTACCAGCAGTTCACAATTCCACCTCAAGGGTTAATTAAAAAATACATTAAGTGGTCTTTCTGCAAATTATCCACATGCAGAACGTACTCTGTTTCCAACATCTGAAGGTTCCTGAGCTCTTTCTGAACTGCCTACAGGCAAATGTTTCTCTGAGCAAGCAAGTTTGAGGAGCTCTCGTGTCAGATTTCTGTTCCTGCTTACCTGGCCACTCTGTGTCAATTTTCCTTTCTGATGGTGCAGTGAACAAGGTAGCTGCGGAAATGTCAATAGAAATGCCAAAAGCCAAAGGAAAAACAACCATCTGGAAAGGTAAATCAATGACTGAATGAAATGGGAAACCACTAATCATCTTCCCTCCCTTCTCCTATCCTTAATGATAAGTATGAATAGAAGCTTCGTCATTCCATGCTTGCATGGTGTCCTCTTTGAATTGGGTTGGACGGTATCCATATTACAAAAAGGACCACAAGTACTGGAAATAATTGGTCCTTCTTACAACATATGCAGATCCTGAGTGGAACACAATGTCTCAGAGCAGTCTTTGATGTTTTTCAGTTATATAACCCCCAGGGAAGGAGGATGTTATTGTTTGCAGAGCATGTTCACTCTATTTTCTATATTTAATTTAAAAAAAAATAAAATAAAATTTTGAAATCTTGAGATCTTCACCAAAAAAGCACCTAAAAATCAAACACTTCTGTGATGGCTCCTTCTGTGTTATCTCATTCGCTTCCCAATCAGAAAATAGAGCAGAGAGTAGGTTTGAAGTAAACAAGCTGTTGCGTTGGTCTACAAGATTAATCAGTTACAGTCACAGAAGTCAATGAAAACTCATGCCTGATGGAGAGGTGGGAATTCTTGCTATTTCACATGCGTAGAGATTAGAGACACCACAAAGTGAAATGAGATGTCTTGGTGGTGAACAAGAAGATTTCTTCTTGGAAAAACTCCACATTAGAGATGCTTTTAATTATGAGATACTTTACCTCCAGACCACAGTTTGATGGTCAGGAGAGAAGTGGTGCTAATTATTAAAAGAAAAAAAAGTGCAGAGGGTTTTTGGTACATTCAGAGTTTGTCAGACAGAACCCCAAGCGAAGGTGACTCTTTTGTAATTTTTTTCTCTGATCTCTCATAAGGAGGGAGCACGTTGATACTTTGTGACTCTGGTTAACCAGCATAAAAGAACTACAGTAGACTAAATGTATTTGCAAAAGTGAAACTAGCAGCTAATCATCTTGTTCATACATGCTGATTTTTCCCCCTGACTAATTTCTCTTGTAGTGGGAGTAATTAACTTTATTAGTAACACTGACTACTCTGGTACCTTCAGGCAAGCACTGGTGGAGCTGCTTATTAGCAATCACATAGTTTCACTTACACTGAGCCTGAGCATTTCCTACAGGGTAAAATGCCTGTTGAATATAAAGGGGGACTGATTAGCCTACTACATAAAAGTAAATGTGGTATATAATGTTGGAATCAGGGAGAGGGAAGAGGAAGAAATCCTGCACTTTTTGCTTGCTCTGATTCTTTATCATGTTCAGTTCACCTACTGCCTTTGCGAGGGGAGGATGGCTGGAGCTGCAGTCTCCTCATCTCCCCGTTGCATCTCCTCAGGTGGGTTCTCAGTGACAAGTGTGCCCAGACTGGCCTTGGCTCAGGACACTCACCTTGTGTCTGGGAAATCTCCTACACAGCATTCTACAGGAGACTGCAGACAAGATTTCCATCCAGAGGTGCAGAGGTGGCAGTGGATTACTCAAGCAGCAGTCAAATGGGTGACACTTGCAGCACGGATGAGCTGGCACTTTGCTGGAGGACACGAGCCAGCATGGTACAATTCTCTGGAAACACTTGCTAGTGCCAGCTTTCCTGCTTGGAATAGACCGCAAGGCGAGGTGAAGAACACTGTATACCTGTTCTGCCTTGCTGTTCCCAGGAATACTTTCTCCAAAAATGACAGGCTGGCTGGCAGCGAGTTGCATTGCTCAGGGATTGTGAAACAGCTCTTGTGCTGAAAAGAAAGAAGGTCACGTACCCAGTCATTAACTGGGCATTGCAGTATGGAGCGTGCAAAGAGGCACTGGCAGCCAGTCTGAGGTTGTTTTAGAGGTGCGGCAACTGGTAGAGTGCTGTGCTCAAATAAATCTGAATGATCTGAAGACAAGGTCACAGGAAGAAAAACATCCAAGGAGAAGGAGAAGAAAGAACCCTCCTGCTCTGTCAGATCAGTCATTGATGCTTTTTCTACTATGACCTCAGCTGTCCATCCCATAATGCACAGACTACATTTACAAAGACTTACTGGGATTAGGACATAGCCCTTTTTTCCCCATACCAGGCATAGTCCATTAAGATTCCCTTTGTGTCCTAGAAAAAGGTCAGCAAAACCTATCTGGTTTACCTGTTTGAATCTATTTTGTCCATTCTGTCCCTGGTGCATGGATATTTTAGGAGACATTGCTTGGAAGAGTTTCACTCACAGATATATATGCTGGTGCCAGAAATCACAACTTGTGGTTTGCTAAAGAGAGTGGTGTACCACTGAAATTGGAAACCACCAAAATCTACATTGTATAGACCAGATAGGCTGGTCTTTTTATTATTGCTATTTATTGAAGGAATGGGAAGAAACACTGCGGAAGACAAGTTGCTGCACTTGCTGGCTTGTGGCTCCTGCTGTGTTTGAATTTTGCTGCAAACATCTGCTTCCAGGCTCTGGTGTAGTAGAGGGGCACATGTGTGGAGAGAGCTTGGCTGAACCATCCCTACAGTCTGCAACTGGCCAGTCCTGGGCTGGCAGACTGGCCTGGATGTTGTGGATGGTTGGCAGCAGCTGGACCAGAGCTGGGATGTCACTCACAGGCTCTGGCTGGCCCCAGGCCCACAGCAGGTCTGGTGAAGGCATTTTGCAGTGTGCTCTGTGCCAAGCACAAGTGAGACAAACCTAGCACTATTGTATAGGTCAACAAAAGGAGAAAGGAAGAGGTGGAATCGCTGTGTGGGTGGAGTTTATATCACAGAAATAATTGGGAAATGATGAATTTACATTGCCGAATTATTTTTTTCACTGACCTGCTTTTTCACGTGAAACTCATTTACAAACATAGACAAACAATACTGCTTGTCAGATAAAAATTATTTTCATGCTGAACAGCTGGCTCTGGCTCTTTCTGTAGCTCAGTTAATTCACTGACACACTGAATGCCCAAGAGGCTTAAGAAATACCCCTGGCTCTATCAAGCTTAAGAAAACAGGACTTCATTCTAGAACAAATGTATTGACATTTCCCAAACAGATCCCTTTCTAATTTGTCCTTCTGTGTCACATCCATAAAACTCAATATACATTTCTGTCCTCGTTTCAGCCAGGACAGGGTTAATTTTTGCAGCAACCAGGAAGGGCACAGGCAGGACCCTGGGGTGGTTGTACTCATGCTCTGTCTTGGGGATGGAAGGGGTGGTGCTCTTTCAAGTGTTGTCAGGGTTGGGGGCATGTGGGTTTGGGTGGCACAGGGTTTGGCACGGTGAGCACGCACATGTGTGCTGTTCATCTTGTACATTCTGTCATGAGTAATGTTATTGTTACTGCTCAATTTTCTTACTTCATTCACAGATTCTAGTAAATTGTTCTTATCTCAACCTGTGATCTTTACCTTTTTGTGCCTCCAGTTCTCCTCTCCATCCCAACACAGAGGGAGAGGAATAAGTGAGCAATGCCTGGACTGGGGTGTTTCAGTAGGAACACTAAATTGGTGTTTAGGAATAGCATTCCTAAACCATGACAATTTCTCAGAGAAAGAGATTAAAGAGCTGCTTGTACTAACCAAATATATCCAGAGAGATGCTAGTGCCTTTTCATGTAGGAGATGATACACAGAATCCAAAGAACAGAGCCATGTCACCTGAGCTGCCTGGGACTCTGTGTACAGTACCCTAGTCTCATCAGAAGCCAATATGATATCATATCTGTGAGAGTATTAAGGTACAGGTTTAAAATGAGATGCAGTTTTGCACCTACACCTTCATTTGGAAACTTGGTTCAAAATCTCACTCCCCTGATTTTTTCTGTACTGTTTTTTATATCGAATTGTTTGACAGCTCTGTCTGTGTTTTAATCTTAAAAACTACTCCTTCACTTGTATTTACCTCCAGCTATAATAACAGAGAGCAATCACACCCTCTGTCAGTGCTCAGTGTAAAGGAGCTCAGGTTTGGCTCAGGTACAAGTGTGAACACAACCCATCATTCAGTGGTTAATAGAGATCCAGTCCACCTACATTCACTTATTGCATTTACAGTAGATAGGGTGAATAGGTACTTTCAGCCTATAAAATTTTAATTATGAAACTAAAAGTACAAGCTATATAATCAGCTTTCAACATCATCTGACGTTCCAGTTCTGCTTACATTAGTGTTCAGCTTCCAGTCATTAAAGGACAGAATTGCTCTTTAGTAAACAGAGCAAACAACTTTGTAAATTAAAATAATATCTGACCTGCCCTCAAGTATATTTAAAGTAGGACAGATGTAATGGGATGTTCTCACCATTGCCTCACTGAAACATATTTGATCTTGGCATTTAGGACAAACCTCTCTGACAGTGATTAAATATACACTGCAGTTAGAGAAAGAACATTTGTCTTGGATTCAGAAACTAAGCTCAGGCCCAACCAAGGTCCAGAGCACAGCCATACCACCCAGGAGACAATTGTGGGTAGCTAAATCTCATCCACCATACCAGGGTGTAAATCCCACTAGCAACAGCAACATTTCAACACAGAGAACAAACCTCAGGGCTGCTCTGGCAGGTGTTTTTCTTTGACTCTGTCTGTTGCCCTTTCTGTCATGCAGTAGAAATCTGGCAAGAAGACCCCATAATTGTTGGACCCAACAGCCAAAGCAGCTGCCAAAACAGACTTTGCTGTTTGTGCTGCTAATAGCTTCTTTCCCTCCACCCTGCTCCCCTCAAACCTACCCAAACAACAGTGTTCTGAGATCTCTCTTGCTGTGATGGCCAAAACTCCCTCTCCAAAATGAAGCCAAAAGAAGAAGCCAAAATGCTGAAATGAAAGTGGTTTATTTCCAGAAATAAAGAAAATCAACCACTTCACAGCCTATAGTAATTTTCCTAATACATTTGCAACATGAGTCAATAAATTTAAGAATCAAAATTCTAGGAATGGGCAGCTTTCAACTTTTGACCTTGGACATTATGCCAACTCACTGCCTCTCATCCTGCCCTATTTGACAGAAGGGCAGGATGAAAGTGTCGTGGCATAATACAGCATTCAGTTGACTTTCCTGGACCCACCCAGCAATGTTTTCCAGTTTCAGTCTCTAAGTCTCCCCAATTTCCTGGAGAAGATGCATTAAAAAAATATCTCCCTTCCTCTTGGTGGCTATATACACAAAAAAATTTGTAGTGTAAGTGGGAAGGAATCATGAAAAGAGAATGATAGGGAATGATAGGGAATTTATTGAATGCAATATGGCAAAAATAACCCCTTGCTATTTGATAATGTTGTCCACTTGAAAGCTGATTAAAACCTGAATTTTTGAAAATATTGTAAAACACATTGAAGCTTTTAGTTCCCTAGCTTTCACAAACAGTTTATTTATTTTTTAATGGTTGACAGAACCAGAAATTGCATAAATCCTCTCTTAAATAAAGATTTATTCTTTGCTGTGGGGCTGTTAGGAGATGCAACTTTTAAATGGAAGCATTTCTCCAATTTTTGGTGGGGGAAGTTAATTTTGACCAAAGCAGTATCAAGTTGCTACCATTCAGCACCCCTTTCACTTCAGATAAGACACTTATCTATCATCATTGAATACTTACTGAAATAAAACAAGGTATGTCAGAACAATTCCTTTAACATACATTACCAAAAAAAGGTATTCAGTCATTAATATCAAAGAGCTCTCCCAGTGCCGTGCATATTCTAATGCCTCTGGTATGTGAGCCCTAGACCTGCCCCGCCCTACCTGAGACACCTCACGGAGGTACCCGGCAGACACAGAGCTCTGCTTAAGTCTTGCCCAACTTTACACCTCCCCCATACACTCCCTCTAGCAATGTGGGTTGCTGCAATGGACAGGTGATGCCAGATGGTCATCCAGCTCCCAGGAGAAGGCTTAGGAACTCGTCCAGGCCTCCCCAAGACCCCCCAAACGTGACACACACACTGTATTCATGCAGCAGCTCTCAGGAGAAATACTCATCTCTCAGAGAGTTGGAGACATGAGGCCAGCAAACAGATTCCTGCTGAGCAGGGCTTTGTTGTATGTTATTAAACAACTGTAAAATTAGCCAGACAAGCTCTGAAGAAGTTTATTGAGCAGTTGTGCTATAGAGAGAGACAGAGTGGGTGTATGCCCCACAGCCTCTGGTAACTCAGTTCAGAGTTAAACTTAGGGTTGGAAGTAGGGCTTAGGGTTGGTACATGCTATGTAAAATAAATGCATCTGCATTGATGTGTAGCTCCTGCTCCTCTTTTTTTCTGACATGCAGTATGCTTTAGTAAGTATTTACAGCACTAACTTCTCATTAGATCCTTACTGTGCCTATGCAAATCTAAAAACTCCTTAGGCTTCAAGTAAAAGAGATCAGTTTAGGTGCATCTTATTGTCAAAACATAGTAGTAAGGCTTGTCTACAAAGAAAAACAGCCTGAAATAATTATTCTGCAATAGCTATTCCACACACAGCATTCCACCATTGCTCTTTTATAATAGTACCCCTAGGGACACAATGGCTGAGCTAAACCACAAAAAGGCACTCTTCAGGCAGAGTAAAATTGTCCCCCCCACAGCGAGTGTGGACTTGCTAACTCTGGCGAGCTCTTGGTTCACTCCCTAGTACGCTTCCCATTTGAATCCACAGCTGACTGATTTTTTTATTGTCTTCTGGATTTTTAATCTGAAAAAACTGATATCTAACAGAACCCTAGAGATTAGAATAAGACTTTCGGTAGCTGGCCATTCCAGTCAGGTTCCTGCCAGTTATCCTCTGCCATAGAGTAATTTAAAGGTTTTGCACAGTTGAATTTTCGTGCTTGCAAAACAGAAAGTTCTGACCCTGCCCTTCAGAGTATAATCTACAGCACAATAGAAATCATTATTAAGAAATTTGCTTGATAATCATTCATAATTTGCCTCTGCTTGGCTTTGTCCCACTCCTTGCAGTCTGTTTCCCTTAGGGAAGGATGCCTTTGCTATTTTTGCAGCATGTGATTGACAATGAGACTTTTTGGCTACACCTTTGAAATAAAAAAAGAAGCAAATGGTCATAGTGGTGCCAAGGAGCTCTATCACCAAAAAAATTTCATGAGAGATGGTTTGGATGTCTGAAAGAAGCAGCCACTGGAGCCACTTGAAGAACAACAAATCCTTACAACCCCTCAGCTGGAACCCTCAATCAGATGTGTTCATTAATGTAAGACGAGTGAAGTCAGGTTACCCAAACTGCCCTGTTGCTAAACAAAGGGCACGTAAATAGCCTGTTGTTCCCTTGCCAGTACCATATACTGCCTCCTCCCACCTCTCCTTACGTAACCTTGTTAAATAAAGACTGAGGAACCCTGAACAGCACAAGTAAAAACAGGCCATGGATTTAAAAGAGGGGTGTGTGAATTGCTTCTGACAGACAGGTCTTCCTTTGCTGGAAGAGGACTTAAGGATTTCATTGAGACAAAAAACCCAACACTTTTCATTCTGATTGTTTCAGAGCTATGTTGCTGTAACAAACATTTTCATCTATAAGTGGAAAAATTCCAATATAGGCAGTAAATTAAAAAGGCTAGCAACAATCAAACACGACATCATGCAGTGTTTTTCAGTAATAGATTTATTCTCTTTGGTTTTGGGAGCATTGCATAACCCTTGTAATACTATAGCTTATTGCATTGCCTCGTCATACTGCGTGAACTTGCGCTGTGACACGTCCACTTGCAGATGCATCAGACACGCTGGCAACACCTATGACACAATAAACCCGAGCTATGTTAATTCAAGCTTGATGGGACATGTGGCATTCCCACCTACAGGACGGGAGCCCTTCTGCTCTACGTACACAGTGGCCAGGCAGCCTTGGACTGCACTGTTTTACACACTGTGGACCTGGGTGCCAGTGAAAAGATGAATGCAGGGAGGAGTCTCTATTGTTTGATATCCAAGTTGGAGGAAGAATGAAAGGTCTTTGTTCCAGTTCCTAAACTACAATATTTTTAGCCTTTGTTTTTCACAGCAGAACCCAAACTACACAAAACCCCAACTGTGCCCTTAAAAACTCAATCATTTTCCCACTATTAGTCACCTGTTTCCAAAGGAGGCTTTTACATCTGCAGGACATTAGAATATCTTGAAGCATTTGTGAGCAATGCATTGACGTGAAGAAAAGTTGAGAACAGTTACCTCGGGACTGAGGAGGGATTTCATAGTCATAATCAGCTCTAAAGTGCCAGTCTGAGTAAAGCTGCAAAATGCCAAAAAAGAGGGCTGAAAGAAGCCTCCCTGCCTTTTCACTCATCCCAGTTTTCCTGTTCTTGCCAGCTATGTCACTTCCTCAATGACAATCCTTCTTGTTTTTTCATTTTTTTCTGTCTTTCACTTCAATTCGGTTGATAGGATCTAATACATTTTAATAAGGTTCAAAGCACAGCCACATTAATTCTGTAAATGACCCTAATAGCTTTCAAATGTTCCTATCAATGCTTTTACATCTTCAGTAATAAAAATGTGGAAGTATTTGTAGTCTGTAAAATAATAGGGAAAATTGGCTTCAGACATAGGTTTTGCTGCCAATAAAACTGTATATAACCACTTGTCTATTTTTTAACTCAGATGAATTAGCAATATGAATTCTAAAAATAGTCTGAGAAAAGCTTAGTTTTGTCCTCTTGCCACCTTTGTCTCAAAATAAGGTGAGGCTGAGAAATACGATTTCTTCAAGTCTACCCAATCTCACTTTTCTGCTGTGCCTCCCTGACAGGGATGAATCACATTCCTCCATTCTTTTCAACACTGCTTCTCAGCGAATCAGTTCCAAGCCATCTAACATGATTATAATAGCAGGAGGACAATGGCTTTGAGTTTACTCTTCTTTCTAATTTTAGGAGGTAATACGATTATTTAGTAAGCAGATTCAAATTTTTCATAATGACATTGCAACCTGATGGATTTTGTTTCTCTTCTGCTCTCAGAATTGCTAAAACCAAACACTGATAATAATGATTCAGAAGTGCTCATTCAATGCTCCCTCATTGCATATGTTTTAAAATATAGGATTAAAAGAAAAAAAAAGCCTATCCTGAGTACTTAAATGTTTGAGTCAGGGTTGGTGTAATTGTGAATCGTCAAATAAATCACTTGGAATTGTTTCTCTTGTCTGATGAAAAAGACAAATACTTCCAGCACAATCCTTGTTGTGCACAAACATAGCAATTTGATTTTTAAGATTATCCTTACTAGTAACTTATGACAGATATCAATCCTTGCAGTCATCTGTCTCGGTGTACAAGTCAAACTGACTAAAAAAATCTTTTAGAAACTGATGTCTGTTTCTACAAAACTTACATGGGCATTTTAACCTGAGTCTAAGGAGTAATATCAACCTACAATAAGCTGGCAGAAACAAAAATGCAAATAATCAAAACCTTCACCTCTACAAAGTTAAATGGTGTGGCTTCCAAAGGGACACAGGGTTCTTGCACTAATTGATTTAATAAATTCTACTAAATGGGTACTCTACATGTCTGTATAAATTCCAGCCCCAGAGTGTAAGTGCTTCCCACTGATTCAATACAATAGAAGATCAACATTGCTGAATTGAATCCATGAAAACATCCAAATAAATATATAGGAAATGATTTTATGATTCTTTTCATACAGCTCTTAGTTAGAAATGTGGAAATTTCATGCTTCCCTTTGAAAATAGGATAGCATCAGGGATAGGTCCAAATGCCTACTTTTGAGTAGCAATCCAAATCTGATTTTCCCAAGCAAGTTTATTTTGGCTCTAATACATTGATTAAGGCTCTTCCAGACAAAGGGAAAAAAAAAAAAAAAAAAAAAAAAAGACGTTGTTTCACAATGCACTAACTAAGACAGGAATCCATGGCAATATTTTCTCATTTATCTGGTAATGGAAAATATTGACACTGGCTACCTCTAGCCAAGAAACATGCAAGCCCTTAGAAAAGCTTGTTATTATTAGTGACACTCTTTTGAGAAGCGGAGATCCCCTAGTTGGAGGAGTTCAGGACTCTTTTGGAAACAGGACATAGCCACTGACTAGATTCTAATGAAACCTCCCTGGCATATGAATTTCCTCATATGGTTTTCTCATTTGCCAGAACAGCAAATCCACAGAAATTACTTTTCAGTGAGATTAAACAAAATCCAAATGACAGTTCTATCCCATTTTATGTAAATAATATGTAAACACTGAAGTAAAACCGCTCATGGGACGTGTGCCACTTTGCTGCTTCTTCCCAAATGAGCCTTTGGACAACATGGTTATTAGAAGTATGAAGACAAGTAACATCTGCTTCCAAAGGATGAAGCCAGATAGTCTGCATGATCCTGTATTATACAAATCAAGACATAATATTGAAGAACTGAAAATCAATTCTGTCTCTTAAAGGATTGGAGAGTTTTGATATATTTGGGCTAGTTGCTGTCTATATATTTCCCATGGTTAATTTATTAAAAATAAAAAGTGACAGTTACAATGTCCTTTCTTTCTCCCCTTTCTTAGAAAATAACTTTTTCCTCGTTAAAGAGAATTCACCATTGTTCCTCTAGTAGTACACGTGGAAATGTTCCTCTCTCTGTTGCAGTGGGAGGGCTGCAGATGCAAAGAAAGCAGAAAGAGGTGAAGAAGAGGATTCACAACAAGAGTTTCCATTTTGTTTCCTCTAACCAAGGCAAGTAAACCTGCTGGTCTCTTTCATTTCTGCAGCTAAAAATCTCCCCCATCCTTAACATATCTGACCTGGCAGTAGGTCTGCTTTTCTGTTTCCCTTTCCTTCTTACTTATTCAAGAAGAAAAACATCCCAAATTAGGGCAGGCCATCTTCATCTCCAGTCAAATCAGGTTGAGAGTGCAAAGTGTCTGTTACTAATCATAGCAAATAGTAAATATCTGCTCTGGAAAACGAGTGGTGGAAGATACAGTCTACCTTGCCGTACACAAAGCAATTTTAAAGAGGTTTTCCCTAAGAACTGCATTATCAGGTCCTCTCTTCTTTCTGTGACGTCTCAGGGCTGCATCTCTTTTCCCCTAGGAATGACTGCACATGTTAAATATAAACTTTATCTTAAACTCCCTTGTACACGCATACAGACCTGGGAATCTTAACTGTTCTCCAAAGTCTGATTTGTTTAAAACTAATTGTGAGACAATAGTATTTCTCTCTTGACATTTGTTTTCCTGTTAAAGATAATGTTGGAACCCGTGACATGACCACATCCAGCTGCACCAGACACATCAAAATCAGTGACAGGATGAAACCAAATTACTAGGCCTTTTTGTGGCTGGGGCACCATGTGATGCATCACAATGCAAGATGACAATTGAAACATTTTAAACTGTAGTTCAAACCACAGCAAAGAAAACCTCAGGACTCAAGATCAGAGAGAGAGAGAAAGAGAGAGGTGTTTGCAAACTGTGAAAGAGGAAGGGATTTAGCTCTTTGCTTCTTCACAGGTTCACCATCTCTGACTTGCTGCCAATTGCCCAAAGGGCCTTGACATCTGAAGGACATTATACAAATCTACAGCACTCAGGAACAGCGGAGGGAGAAGGGAAGCATTTGGGTCATATGTGCAAAAGATCTAAGCATTCCTATCTCCCTCTCTGCTGCATCCATGGGCAGAAATAATCAAGCACTGAATGGGCCATAAGGCTGGCAGGACCAGGAGAGGATGAGGCAATTATCACAGATGTGTGAGGGAGAGAAGCTTTTATCACAAGAGTCACCAATAAAGCAACTAAAAGAACAAATTTTCAGAGTAGGCTGTCTCTTTAAAATCAACATATGTAGAATATCAGAGATGGAAACTGTTTCTTGCTTTGAGGTAGTAAACTCAGTACAGCCATAGACAAAATAGTCAAATAGCAAATGGTTGCTAGGATGTGCTTTGCTGAATATCCAGTGTGATGAGGCAGTCCCATTCTCAGGTTGTAACGTGGTTTTTTGGGAGTGTTTTTTTAAATAATTATTGTGCGGGTTAATTCTTTATCAAAAATTGACACGGTCAGAAAAATGCTGTTGTGCTTTCTGCATCTCCTTGATGCATGAGAATAGCCACAGTCAATTTATATTTTAAAAATTGGGGGGCAGAGATTAGGCCTCAATGCTGCAAAAAACTTACTGCTCTGAAAGTCAAACCCATGCTATTTCAAGTTGGAGAGTTATTGCCACCAGTGAAAACTCGGTGGGAAGATTCTACGCAGATTTTATGGCAAGTTTAAAATTTTTGTCCTTGTTTTCAAGATACCCCATTGTTGAGCTGATTACCCTTGACTTAATCTTCTTCTATGAAACATGTTTTCTTCCATGTCAGTTCAGTGGTATAATCTTGACATATAAGAGCATTGCTAAATATGCTTCAGGTTTCCCCCTTCACTTCCAATATACTCTCTCATATTTTCCCTGCCTATGCAAAGAAATGTACCCCAGAAATGTACCCCATCTTTTAGTTCTATAAAGTATTCAATATTTATTTTCCCATTCTGCCTTCACTTACAATTACTTAGATATTTTATATTTTAGGCATAGCCTAAATTTCATTTCAGTCAGTTTATTGTATAACTGTGATGATTGGATTTTAAAGTTGGGCCTAGATTCAGTGGAGTTATTCCAATGCTGTAGAAGTCAGGATATCTTTCCTACCAATCATTTGCAGTTATGTGGCCCAAATGAAGGTAATGGGAGGAAAAAATTAAAATTCTGGTAGAAATCACTCAATAGTGAAGAATGTCTGCAAAGTATAGAGTTTTCTAGTAGTTGCATTTCAGCCATTATTTTAAAAATTAGTTTTAATTTCACAACCACTTGTTTTAAATATTCAAATCTCTATGAGCTATTATACAACTGCTCTGGAAAGAAACATCCATTCAACATGTTTATTTCAGTGTTGCTTGCACAGAACTTTGCTTTGTTCCACCTCTGAGACAATGAATGATTGATCCCATAGGTAGAGGGGGCTGGGAGCTCTGTGCATACAACATTTGCTGTGTAAAGTCATAATTTTTCCCCTTTTGCTCATCCTTAGAATGCATATCAAAAGTATTACCTCTTTGTGCAAGATGATTGCAAGCAGTTTAAGCTGAAGAGGAGAAAGTGAGTCTCCCCATTCATTATGTGTAATTTTCTTTTGATTTGTTTTGATTCGTCTTAATGGGGATGGAACACCATGTAGGTGTGGGTGTAGATGATGGGGTGGGTAAATTTTATGGGGAATGAGCTGAGCAAGCAAGTTTGAAACTACCTCTCAAAATGACTCTTCATGCAAACTCAGGGAGGCAATCAGACACTTGTTTTAGAGCCCTTTGACAAATCCCCATGTTTTGTTCAACAAAACTGCGAAAGCAAAGGATTGTGCAGCCAAAATTAAATGGCCATGTCAGCTCCTTCTGCACAGAAATTTGCTTTGTTACTATGAAGTCTGTTGTCAATAAGATCATGTGTCTTCTAGCCCAGGAGACCACATATGTCATGTGTTTCTACTCACATCTAAGGAGCTCTTGAGGTTGAGGGATCAGTAGATAAAGGAAGGATAGATATTGTAAAACACATCTATGGGTGGAAGAGGGTTTTCATCCATCCCATCTGTTCATGCTACCATAAGGAACTCAGCAAAAAGTCAACAAGCAGCTCTAACTCTCCCACAGTCCACAGCATGATAACCCAGAAGAGAAAAGGAGCTCAGGAAGAGGACTTACAGGTAAATGCCTCAGCAAAATGTTGAAATCACACAGACACAAAGCTGAAGGGACTGGAGAAATAAAAGGAGGGAGGAAAATTTCCTATTAATAAGCAGGTGTCTGAACATTCCTGAGTGCATCAACAGGTTGTCACAAGTCCTACAATCCCACCCAAAGAGCAGAAGAAACCTGTGAAAATTCTGCAGGGGGAACTCATGAGCTTCTTTCAGTGGAAGGAAACAATCGGGCCTATAATTAAGTTTTCATCTCCTATTATTTATCCAGCATCATAGCATCTCATCCAACATCTACCTTGCCGACGCTGTTTATTTAGTTAGTTCATTATATTTCTCTGTAATTTGTTGCAGTTGAGCCGAACACAATAGCTTAGAAAAACATCATTCCAAACACTTTCATCATCACAACTTTCTAAATGTCCCAACCCTGCTTGTTGCCAAGCAGAGAAAGAAGCATTGCCATTTCTGTCACACTTGACTGCCACCCTTTGCCCCTAAAAATCCACCCACACTTGCTCTGCTGTTCATTCCGTCCTTTGTTAGTCTTCAGACAAGATGAATGTGGAGAGCAAAGGAAGACCTAAGGAAATGAATAAATGGGAAATGCAAAACAGAAAGAGATAAGTGACAGAAAGATAGTGACCTGCATCTGACACACCCTGCTTTTCTAGATTGTAGTTTCGCATTATTCTTTAAGCTGTATTAGTTGTTTTCCTGACTGGGACCGTGACCGTGTTTTGTGTGATGTGGTAATAAAGTTTCAGTTACAACAGGTATGGGGCCATTAAGCAAGACTGCAAAGGGTCTCTGATCAGCTACAATCATCAAAACTTGAATGAGTCTTGATTTACTGTGGATGAAACTGTGCCAGGACCTGCATCATGTATGTGCATCAGTCAGACATGCACAGACCTGTGACAGGCTTCTACACAGCAGTAAATACCATCCTTAACAAATAAAACCAGGGAGACCTGGTAGTTCAGGTCCTTGTGTGCCGTGTAGATGACTGGAGACGGCCACCTTGGTATGAAAAACAATGAAATAATGAGGATCAGCAGGTCTGATTCTGATTTCAATTATATTTATGTAACCCAGGAGTGACTCCACCAAGATGTGGAGCAGTAATGGTGGATATGCAGCGTCAGGCCAAGATTCTGTCTTAGGTGAACAGGCTTGGTCCATAGCACTGCCAAAGTGTTGTAGACAGTTCAGTAATCGGAGATGTGACGGCAGCATGGCCATGTTCCAGCCAGCTTCCAGAGTATGGCAGGGAATCTGCACAGGCTATGGAGGGAGCTCCGTATGTGTTCTGGAATGAAGGAGCAAGAGCTTAAACCACTGCATTGTCCTGGCTCTTGTAAGTGCAGGATGAAAGCTGGTTTCAGCACATCTCACGTGCTGCAATCCCAGCTCTGAGCACAGTGTGGGTATAGTGCTGGAGGCTGGCAGACATAACCTGCACTTACTGTAAAACCTTAGCAAAGAAATGCACTTCTTCAAGGTACACTCCAGGTAATTCCCAAGAAGTTTGAGGTATTGCAGATGAGAAATCTTTCCACAGACACAGAAAGATCTTTTTTTCTTCTTTTTTCCCTTTTCTCTGGCAATCAGATGAACCGAGGGATGGTTTTGATTCAGAATCTGGAGCAGATATGGGGAGGATTGATTCATAGTCCTTTTTTTTTTTTTCACTTTTAATGGGCTGACAGACTCTGCTTCAGGCCTGTGTTCCAAAGGCTTGATCCAAAACCCACTGAAGTCAATTCTTGTATTAGAGTGCAGTGTGCTGTGAATTTGGCTGTAAAGAAGTACTCAACTACCATTCTGTAAAAAAAATCAATTTTTCTTTTAATTACCACAACTATTAAACAATTCTCTAAAAAAACTACCATGCCTTCTTCCTGCCAAAGTTTTCTGTCCCCTGTTCTGTACCTTATTTTTCAGCAGTCTGGCACTCCCCACTCACAGATAACCTGGCATCTGTTCTTGCCCTGTGGCAGGAATACTTGCCTGGTCCCATGCTGTGCTCTTTGTCTCCTTTTTTCCCCTTAGCACTGTTCCCAGCCAAGCTCACGCGAGCCACTGAAATGAAAAGGTTGCACTGAATAATAGAAAAGAAAAATTTAAGCAACCAAGATCTTCCTGTGGCAGGAACATTTTTTCTCTCATCCTCTCCTGTTGCAAAAATCTTTGGCATTTTTATGCACACACATACACACACACCCTGCCCATGCTTTACTGTCCTCTTTGCTATAATGACTGCATAATATTGAAAACTCTTGAGGGCAGGGTCCTGCTGCATGGCTTGCTCTCAAAAGCGTCATGCATGCCTGGACTGTTGTTTTAATGATCAAGGTAAGGCTACCAGTCAACATACCACACTGAATAGGCATCTGCTCTGTAGTCAGAGCTTCAAAACATCCTTTTGAAAATCCCACTTCTTTAGAGCAATAGAGATGTTTGTGCCATTTAAGCTTGCAGCCCCAGAACTGTGCAAATAACAAGATCTATCAGTTGAGCTTCTGAACTGAAAAATGTTGGAATAGAAACATCACAGTTTGAATTCCATTTAGAATTAGAATAATCTAATTCATCTTGCTGGAATGAAAACCTGTTAAATTTCATTTCATTCAACAGAAATTGTTGCATTTGACTGAATGATACATTCCTCTTTGGGAAATTTTGAAAGATTCAATGGACTGAAGAGGCAGATCATAGACTCCTGGAATGGTTGAGGATGGAAAAAAACTCTGGAGATCATCTCTTTCACCCCACTCCTGCTCACACAGGGCCAGTTGCCCAAGTAGTCAGTTATCATGTCCAGGAAGCTTTTGAGTATCTACAAGGATGGAAATTCAGCAACCTCTTTGGGAAACCTGTGCAGTGCTCAGTCATCCCCACATAAAAAATATTTCCTTATGTTCAGGTTCAGAAACACTTTACAGATGGATTTTTGGTATCCTCCTCCCTTAAAACACCAGGACAAAAACTGAGAGGCAGGTTTTAATGTCTCTCTCTCCCTCATCAGTGATTAACCAAGAAGTCTATGAGGATATCCTGAGATAGGATACTGCAGTCACTTTCTTTACTTTGCAGTGCCACCTGGTCTTCACTAGAGCAACACTGAAGGCCATTCCCCATTTCCCAGCAGACTGGCTTCGTTGTCAAGGCTCTTAAGCCATTTCACTCCCTTGCTACACCACTGTGTAAGTACTCTAACATAAACAGAATAGCTCCTACAGGAAAGACACACCTACCTCTATGTATTTATAACCTCCTGGCTAACAGTGACTTGAGAAGTGGAATGTGTTAGTACAGGCCTAAAGTCCCTATTGGTTCAAGGCAGAGATTTCTATGAGAGAACTTTAGCTCAGGAGATGTTTTGTAGGTATTTTGTGGAAGAGGCTTCTCTGTCTCCTCCTTTTGGAGCCATCCCATTTCTTATAAAGCATCCAGATAGTCATGGAGAAAGAGTGTGAAGAATGACTCCTGGCATGCTAGTTAAAACATTCTCCTGGAAGGTGTGACATGCAGGACACTCAGCCCTGCTCCAATTAATGCTTAATTATTTACACAAAGAGGGCACAGTAAACAAGAATAAAATCCTGGCCCTCAACTCCTGTCTATTGGATTAACTGAGATGCCATAGGTGAAGAGAAGGAGAGGTTGGAAGTTCAGTGCCCCCAGTCCACACCACCATCTCCCACAGATTATATTTCTTCCTGTAAGTTGGCTAACCAAGGAACTCTTCCCCACGAGCTCTGTGACCCCAGTCCTCTACTCCCGACACTATTTATGGGAGTCAACCTCAACCCACAAATAGTTTCACGCTGACAAAAAGTTGCCCAACATATTGAGTCTCCACCAGAAAAAATTCACCAGCTCTGCAGGACCATTCACAGCTGAACAGCCACCCACGCACCTCCATCTCCCGGATTCCCTTCAGACTGCTGGAGCAGGCCAGGCAGCTTTATCTCCACACTCCTTTAAGGTGCTGCTGTCAGATCGCCAGGCATTTGAGGTGCTTTGACTGCAGCGCCTCATTTACCTGTAAATGTTTGCACAATGCCAAGCACAATGGGGTCCTGGCTCTGGCAGGGGTGCCCAGACGCTGCTATCATTAGCTGTAATTACGGCTGATTACCCCAATCACAGTTCACGTCATGGGGCAGGCTCTTCCCGGTGCTCAGAGGCCGCAGGGCTCCACCTGCCCCACACCCTGGGCCACCAGCCCTGCCCCCATGGCAGCCCAAGGCTGGTGGGCAGCGCACACGGTGCCCCGGCTTCTGAGGAGGAAGAAGAGGCCTTGTCCTCTGCCTGGGGCTCTTGCATGCTTCATGGTGGTTCTGCCAAAATATTCTGGCAGTCTTTCCCTCAGGGCTCATTGGTAGCCAGCAGAAGTCAAGTTATTTGCCAGGGCCTGCGCAATTAGTTGCCCTGTGGCAACCAAGAGGCTGCTGCCAATGTCTGCCAGTGTTGTCATGTCTTCTCCAGTCAGAGGGCATAAGGGATTCAGGGGCTGTATGTGCATCACCTCTTGGGACAGGATTATTAAAACAAGGAGAGAACTATGAAATGTTGGCTGCTTCCATTTACCAGGCCTTAATTTTGGCATATGCAAATTAGTAAGTACTGCATATTGGAGAAAGTATAGAGATGAAAATGATAGCTGCTAATTTTCACATACTTAATTAAATTGACTCTGATAATTAGCACTCTGTATGTTTTAACTCCGTAAGAGCAACACATAACCTGTGCACATATGGCAGCAAATATTTCAGAGACTGAGTCAGAAGGTGTACACCAAGCTGCTCTGCATATACTTAACTGGACTTTGAAATATGGTATTTTTCAAGGCACTCCATGCATATCACTGGTATCTGCTTGTCCAATGTCATACTCCTGCTATTTCTGGTATTGTCTTTTCCACTGCATTTACAAGAAACAAAATTAAATTTTCTGAAGTGAAGTCTAGGTTAAGAGGTGTAACTCTCAAAGTCACATCTGGTTTAGGCTGGGATGATTCTTTAAGCATCACTCAAGTTGCTTTACAAAGAAAATCAAGCTTTACCTTCCAGGTGGAGAAACAGTGGCAGATGGCAGATCTGGGAGCAGGACATGGGCTCCACAACGTTTAGCATGACAGAAACTTGAGAGAATCATGTAAGACCTCATCTCTTTGCTCAATGAAAGTTCATCTCTCAAGTTCCACTGTTTCATTTCTGCTATTCTCATCTGTCAAGTCTAGGTATTTCAAAAGTCCTCCGTAATATTTTCCATTATTTGCCTAAGACTTTGCTGACATTTTGTCATTTTTCAAAGTTCATTTTTTGAAAGTCATATAAAATGATGCTGTATAATACTTTGGGCAGCAAACTGTGAAAACTGCAGCAAATCAAAGCTGCAAGTCTGTGATTTCAGTTCTGGTAGTGGGATGGTGTATTTTGCCCTCAGACATGGCCTGATTAATTATGGTTGCTGTGGCACTGAGATGTACCCAGGTCTTCTTCCAACTCAGACTAGAGTGGTTTTGTAATAAAGATTGCAGAAATGCACAATACTGCTGAAGATTTGAAATTTTAGAGTTCAGCAAAAACATTTTGATCTCCTTCCATGAGATTTTTCCATCTCCTTTTTCCAAACTAAAATATTTTGCTAATATTGTGAATTTAGAATAACTCACTTCCAAGCACATGCCATAAGACTCTTTTACACTTAGGTGTCAGACTTTCAGCTCACCACAGAATCAGGTCATTGGGCTCTTTTTGCTTCATGTATCTACCTAAGCAACACTTTAAGTCCTACCAAGGTTGTTTACAAATACTTTCAAGATTTTATATCCTTACTTTGTACACAGCACTGAATAGGCAATTTCCCTTTAAGTGGTTTGGGATAATTTTTTAATCAGAAAAATATTTATTTTAAACTTTCTTGAGTAGAATAATTTGTTTGATGAAGCAGTAGACCTTTCAAAGTTGACAAGAGCCTTCAATTTTAATATGTATTATATATGTATAATAGTATGTATATAGTTTTTCACTTAGAAATTGCTCTCAATGTAGAATCTTGCAGTAAATAAACAATTTTTAAAGCAGAAAAAAAAATAATCTTTTTAGCTTAATTTTAATGAAATGCCTATCTTGCTTGATGAAATCTTTTGCCTTGATGCATATTTTCCTGATTAGTCTCCTGAGTTCCTGTCCAAGAGGACATCTTTTTTTGCCATGTGTTAGGCAAGGAAAAAATGTTGAAATTTAAAAAACTCTCTGTGGACAAGAAATCTATTTCTCATTTTCCTCAGCTACTAAATAGTTTGTTAGGCTAGGAGGGGGCAGTAATGTACATAAGTGGCATTCCTGTGGCAGACTCGAGAGAGCAGCTGACTTTTTGCAAGCTTTGCAATGAGAACCCAGACCTGAAATGTCCACTGGGCTCATCCCCTCCATGCATTGTGTTGGGGTTAGCCACAGGGAGCAGAGGCTGTGCAGAAGTGGGGACTGTGGTCTCTGGGTGGTACCCAGGGATGTGGCTTATGGCATGGGAATCACTCAAACCTTTCTTCCAGTTCTTTAGGCAAAAAAGGCAGAATTATCCTGAACATTACAAAACGACGGATGACATGTAGATTTGTGATAGATTTTATTGATCTCCCAACTATCACCATTCAATGGAATGACCAAAACATGAAATGCAGAGCACCAAAAAACCCCCTGAAGGTCTATGTGCTGTGATACAGAGGAAGGTTCGTCTATGTCCTTCTGAGTTTCATTAACAGAGTGCACATCTTCTACCTTAAAAGAGAAGCAGCAGACGGGATGTGTTGTCAGCCTTGGCATTTAACCTTAAGGTCGGCTGTTAGGTAACTCTTCTTCACAGCAGAAGAATTCATATCCCAACTTTTCTCTACACAAGAAGAAAAGGATTGTCTCCTCTAAAGTACTAATGTTCTTGGTAAATGCATTTGGTAATACTTTCAATATGCTTACATCCTTTCTAATGGCAAAAAATATAATAAATTAAAATGAAAATTTTAAAATTGCACCATGCTGTCAAGAGCCATAAAATGACCTAACTTGATGGTGTAGCTCTGCTCTTTTTGATTTTCAAAGCCATGTTTTCTCAGTAAAGCCTCCAAACACCAAAAACATCCAGCATTACAGATGTTTACAATTATGGGCAACTGAATGAGAAAAACAGGCTTTATTTACCAATCAGGAATTTTGCACACACCACTTTCCATCAGGTATAACAGGTATTCCTGGACACACAGCACCAGCATCACTCCCATTCCAGGATAGCAGGACACTTCTGGGAGGCCACTAGACACATGCCAGCACCACACAGTCTTATACATACACTGTGCCAGGGCAGGTAGCAGAAAACAGGACAAGGCAGCCCAGGCTTTCTCCTTGCAGGCTGAGCAAAGCTGGAGTGTCCTGTGCAGAGGTTATGCCCACTTGGAATTTTTGACTGAGAGGAAGAAGAAATTTTCCCTTTTCTGCAGCAGTGCCACAGCAGTCAAGCATCTCCTGCTGCCCTCTTGCTGCCTGGAAGGCTCAGGTGAATGTCCCCTGCTCATGGACACATGGATTCACAAGGATGCTCCTCAGAGGGACCCCCCCCCAGAGATTTACAGCATATGCACCCTCCATGGATCACCTGATATGCAGGAGATCTGATGAACTTGCTAGGCAAGTGTCAGCCATCTGTGTGGTACATGTGCAGCTGATACAGTGATCCCAGCTGGGTCAGACTCACGTGCCTATGTTAGATAATACTCAAATCCTTAGTTCTCCATTATATTTTCCAGGAAGAGCTTTGGCCACCCTACAGTTAAAAACGCACTCTGAGTACAAAATAGTCTGAACTTGAAGAAGGAGAAGCATATTGGAAAAATTATGTTTTGATGAATTGTCTTCCTGCTGGATACATGCCACAAGAATGTGTGCACAAAGATGGACAGTCTTCCTTCATGAGAAACCAAAGTTGTTTCAGCATTTCAAAGTAGGATTGCATTATCAGCACTGCAGTCATGCTTATCTTCCCTGTTAGGAAGACTATTTGTACTTTTGTGGACTAAAAACTAAAAGGCTCTGATTCTACTGTCACTTATGACATGATAAATCAGATGCAACTGAAGAGCTGACAATTAATGCAGTAGATCATGCTCAAAACAAAGCTGTCTGAAAAACCAACCTCACAAAGTGTCTGCCTCTCTGAGACTGAAGACCTCACAAGGAAGACCTAAACCAGACCAGGTACTGGGAAAGTACACAAGGAAAGTATCATTGTACACCTGTCCCCCTCTCACCTCAATGGAAGGCAGCCATCCAAAACTGGCAGGTTAATTATGCCCTAAAACTGTCAAACAAAATAAGGATGTGGACCTGATGGAATAAGTCCAAATGAGGGTCACAAAGATGACCAGAGGGCCAAAACACTTCTCCTATGAAGACAGGCTGAGAGACTTAGGGTTATTCATCCTGCAGAAAACAAGGCTGCAAGGGGACCTTATAGCACCTTTTAGTACCTGAAGGGAGCCTACGAGAAACCTGGAGAGGAACTTTTTACAAGGACATGAACAGATAGAACAAGGCAGAATGTCATCAGACTGAAAGAAGACATCTTTAGGAAGAAATATAAGTATTAGGAAGAAATTCTTTACTGTGAGGAGAGTGAGGCACTGGAACAGGTTGCCCAGAGAAGCTGTGGCTTACCCATCCCTGGGAGTGTTCAAAGCCAGGTTGGATGGGGTTTTGAGCAGCCTGGTCTAGTGGGAGGTGTCCAGGCCCAAGATTTTTAAAGTGGATTCCAATCAGCACCATCCAATGATTTCTCTCCATCTGTCTCACAAAGGATGTCTAGATGAAATGTAATTCCTTACACTGCACATAAACCTATTTGGTCAATTCAGTGTAAGCTGGTTTTGAAACTCCATTCAAAGTTTTGCTTTTCTTACCAGTGCAACCAGTACCCACCTCCTTAGAGCCATTAAAGTTTTCTCTTCCCTCTAGCCCAAGCACCTCTGTTGTCAACCTCAGTGGTTTATGTAGATAATGCAGAGCTGGATTTCATGGAGAGGAGAAAGGAGAAATCAACCTGTGGTAAACTGTTTTATATTATAATGCCCAAAAGTGATGTGTGAAGGCCTGGCTGATTTAATGAAATCTGTCTTACTGTGGCCTGAAAGAGGATGGATGTGACAGTATAGCCCTTATATTTTACCCACTGTGTGAAACATCTATTATGAAAAAAATACATTTGGAAAAGAGTAGCTTGTTGACTCCAACTGTGTAAAAGTTAACCAATCAGTCCAGATCAGGCTCCCAAATTTTCTAGCAAAGCAAGTCCAGAGGACAATTGCATCCAACCTGAGGAGTTTTCAGTAGTTCCAGGTACAAAGAGGTTCTATGCTTCATCCTCTGGATTTTTCCTGTATCTGGAACATTGCTTCTTCTGATCAGGTACTGAAATTGCATCATCATTCTGTGCCTGAAAAAGATCAGTCTCCTCTTCCTCTGTCTCTGCTCTATGAACATTCAGGACTGTTAAACACAAATCTCTGTGCTACGACCCATCAATTAGCGTAAGGAGGGAGGTACATGGAACAATTTGGGTCTAACCTCTGTGGTCACATAGCTGTGGCACACTTGTGCCATTTGAACACCTTTGCTAATCCCATCCCAAGCAAGGCAGTGTTGGCACAGTTACTGGTATTACTCTGAGGCAGGGAAAGACAGCTCTGAACTGTGTTGTCTTTGCCTGGAGAGCTGTGAAAAGGGCATGGGATCATTTTGAGACTGCATAGCCGGGTGACGTTGGTGCACTTCATGTGTTGATGCACAAGCTCACAGAGAACCGACTGATGCCAATCCTCCTCTGCACTGAACCTGTAAAAACTAATCCTATTTCAGAGTGGAGGTACATTTTAACTTCTAAAAAGGAGAAAATTTAAAGCCTCGGGTCTTCAGAACATTTCATTGTATCCTGCCTTTTTATATCATTCTTTAAAAAACAGACACAATGAACAAGAAAGATGTGATTGGGATAGACTTTCAAAAGAAATGTAACTTTTCAATTTTTTTTTTTCTTTAACATTAACATTTATTTTCTTAAATTTATTCTACTCAGTTTAAATAAATTAAAAATAAAATAAAAAAAGCAAAAAAAACCCAACCCCCCCCCAAAAAACTAAACCCCCCCCCCCAAAAAACTAAAAAACAAACAACCAAAACCCAAACCAGCCAAAGAAACAAACAACAAAAAAACCCCAAAAACGCCCCCACAAAATAATCACTGGTTTGCATGTATGTTCCAAGCAAAGATCTAGCACTAAGACTGTGATGGAAGCAAGTGCCATTGTTAGACTGCATGGTCCATCACAGCCAGGCTCTCAAGATATTCATAAAAATCTGGGAGTCACTTTCATTATGTTCAAGTGCGTGAATACATGCAAAGCACATTTGCATCACAGGGAGCAGTGAATGGTAGGCATGTAATAACCTCTGAAGAAGATATAGATATACCCCACTGTAGCAAGAAACAGTTATGGTTACTTAATGAAGAAGCTGACCTGTGATCCTTTCTGCCTCAGCAAAAGTGACTTTAAAGCTGTCTTTTTTAATTGTCATGGGATTTGGAATTTGTCTACATGCAGACTTCCAATAATTACATAATGGACACATGGGTAATGGAATAAAGAGAAAGGCAATTAGTTTTGATTAAAAGATCCTAGTCTCTTTTAATGTCATTGGTACGACATATGTCAACAACCAGAAATTATTTTTTAAATTTCCTTTTATTCTTTTTTTTTCCAGAAAAGTAGATTTACCATGCTAGATTACATCATTTTCATATATATTCCACATGTGGCTCTTTTAAAAATTATAAACACAGATGCAGAACCATAGTTTGTTTGGCTCCTGCCCCTGAGAGTGACATCCATTCAACCACTAGCTGCAAAAGAGCTGCGCTGCAAGACTGACGTAATGTGTGTGCCAAGAGGAATTGTTTCCATTGGGAAGCAGAAATGAAGTGATTCCAGAGTTCTTGATTCTTCATGTACTTTGTCTACTAAGGAGAGCAGGTCAGCATAGATAGTGTCCTTCTGGACAGTACCAATGGCCTAAGCAGCCACTGGATTTAAAGGTCCTTGTGGCAGTCCATGTGTCTCATTAGGAAATGTACATTATGACATTCCTGCAAGCGTGTGAAACAGACTCTGTTTTCCCACTTTCTTACCCAACTGGTGTCTGAGATATTCTGTATGCTTCAACATCAAATAGTGGCTACAGTTTTTTTTCTCAGAATCTGAGAATGCTGAGGTTGGAAGAAATCTCTGAAGGTCATTTCATCCAACTCCTTGTTCAAGCATGGTTACCAAGAAAAAGTTGTCCACAACCATGTCCAGATAGCTTTTAATATCTCCAAGAACTGTGACTCCTTATCTCTGAGCAACCTGTCCCAGTGGTAAGTCACTCTCACAGTAATAAAGTGTTTTCTGATGTTCAGACTGATCTCTGTGTTTCAGTTGGTGCCTGTTGCCTCTGGTGCTGTCTCTGAGCACCATGAAAAAGAGCCTTGTCCCTTGTTCTATTCACATCCACTTCAGGCATTTAAACACATTGATAAGATCCAACTGAACCTTTTTTTCCCCAGGCTGAACAGCCACAGCACTCTCAGCCTTTTATCATTGGAGAGATGCTGCAGTCCCTGCTTTTGCAGAGATGTCTTCAGCAGCAGCAAAAGTGTGCTGTTTGAGCTTTTATAATTTCTTGTCTATCTACATCTATAGCATGTAAAACTCCAGAAACAAACTTTCTGCTTTTACTGAAGGCTCAAATGTGTTTAGCTCTCATGTAGCACAAGATATGCATACACACCTTTCTCATAGAGACTTTTGTGTCATTTTTCAGCTTCAGATTCTGAATAACATATTTTTGCAAGCTAACAGGCACAAATGGGCAGACCTTTAAAATTATTTAGGAACCTATCTGATGTCAAGGGCAGTTAGGTGTCTAAGTGTATTTAAATATCTGGGCCAGAAGAAGAGCAAAGCCAGCTAAACCAGCTAGTAGGGCTATCACAGGGAATAGGTGGTGTCTCTGAGCGGTCTAGAATTAGCATAGACTAAACCAGATTGAAAGCAGGGCCTGGCTTTTTAATAAGTGTTTGTCTAGTGACTCACATCATCAAGGCCCCCACCTCTAACTGGAGCTTTTCACACTGAAGCTGCTGGGATGCTATTACTAATAATAGTATCAGGAGCCACACCGCAGAGGGGTAGATAGGCACCTGGCAGTCACTGTAGCGTAATAGGGTGTAGCCAGCTCCAAAGGGGCTCTGGACAAGTTCCACCTCGATGATGGAGCTTGGGCTGCTCTCCACCGCTCTTTCAGATTTCATCTAAACACTCCTCCCTGGAACAAAGTCCTCAGGCACTTCTCTGCTTCAAAGCCTGCCTGGGATAATAAGAATGAACAAACGCTTTGTCGTACATGTTGGAAGGAAGAAGGAAGATGCATTTCTTGAGTAAGAGGCTCTGTGTAAACATGGGTTTTTCTGAGTCTCTCAGCTCTGTTCCATCTTCCCACAGTTACTGCTTGGTAATGCTTTACAGCAGCTACCTGTTTATATTGGGGGAGAGCTCAGTGTAGACCCACAGTGCAATTCCACCTGTAAATCCACTAGATCTGCTTGTGGCAAATCTTCCTAGCCTTGCTCTGCAACTGCATGGGGTGCCCTGCAACCTGAGAATAGGTACAGCTCTGACAGCTCACAAAATGCTCTATAACGTTTTCCCAGGGTTTTGGGAGTCTCTTCCTCCCAAAAGATATGTCTTCCTCCTTCTTTCCCCTCTGACTAAGTGCAGACTGCAGTCAGAGGTGTGATGGTAGCTGGTCAGTGAAACAAAGTGAAGGGAGTTTCCCTTGCCAGCTTTTATGCACTCTTGGTCAGATCCTTATTAGAGGGGGAGAAGCCAAATGCACCCCATTGCTGCTGTACCTTCCTGCAGCTATTCAGGCAGCCCTGAGAGTAAAGGAAAATAAGTCCTCCTTGTTTTCTCACTAATATTCATTTATCTCATTCATGTCAGAGGGCAGCTTAAGAAAATCAATTTCCACCACAAGTGGCAGCTTTTAAGAGGAAAGTGGGAAGATTTGGGATGCTGCCACCACAACCCAAACCATTGTGCTTTCTGACTGTAGCTGGGCTGCAGTGGGCAACACAAAACAGGGAGAGAAACAAAATAACAATGCAAGGAAGCTTTAAGGAGTAGAAAACAAAAAGGCAATGAAAGGGTGTGTGCTGAAATCCTTCAAAGGGTGTTAACTCTTTCGTAACAAGACTAATGACTCCCCCTTAAGATGGTAGTTTCCTGTGTGTCTCATTAGGATTAATTCAGTGGGCCAGATTCATCCCAGGAATCCTTCCATCGAAGTCACTGGAGTGATAGCACCAATAACCATAGCAAAAAATGAACCAAACACTGTGTATATGAGGAAAATAGCTGTCCTGAAACTTTCTGGAAAATTTGGTTATGGCCCTGCCTAACACTCCTGCAACTTTTCATTTCTTGTGTGAATGGAAATTAAATATGCCAAAAGGAATTTAAGGAACTATAGCCTTACAGCAACATAATGCTGGGCTTGCAATATAGGCGGCAAAATCAGCCTAGTCAAAGAGCTCATATCTAAAAATGGCTCAAATACAGTTTGTGAAAGGGTTGGTATGAGGCACCACAGCTGGAACCATATGAGGTTGCAGGCTGCTCCCCAAACATTTCCTTTACAACAAATGAACTGCACAAGCTGCCTTGTGTGGCTGTGCACCTTTGCCAGGACTGAGGGCATGTCCCTGCCTCTGCTCCAGCGATGGCCTGATGGACACACTCACCTGCAGCCTCCATCCCTCCTCAGGGCAGAGGACAGCACAGGACCCCCACTTCCTTCTCGCCAGGCTCTGCCTTGCCCTCTTGCCTTACACATTAGGATACATAAAGGGTGGGTGACAGAGTGACAGAATTTTCTCCTCAAGGCTGTGTTTTGAGGACTGTGCCTTCTCTGGCTATTTCACAGGATCCCAGTTAGGCTGCAAGTAGACAGGGTGCTTCCCTGGAAAACCTGCTGCTCTGCAGTGCAGGCTCCTCCAGAATCTCATCATCACTGCTGCTGCCTGTTGACTTGCTCTTGGTGGCTTTCTGCTCAGCACTCAGGATCTTTGCATCATTCTGCTGAGGTCCCCAGGGATGCTGAAGTGCCCAGGGTGTGGTCCTCCATCGATATATTTTGGCTGCAAAACACGTTTGTGAGTGTCCTGCTCTCCCTCACACTTTATTTCCACCCTGCCAGCAGCAGCCTGCCACCACCTCAGTCATGCTGACACAACTGCTCACAAAGCCACCCCTCAGCCAGGTTGCTGAATTGCCCTGCAGTGAGGGGCACAAGAAGGGAAAGGAACTGGAGGAAACAGGCTGAGTGGATCATGTGGGAATGGAATGATTTGATTTCTACCCAGTGGTCTATATGGACAAAATAGAGGCTTGGTCCTCTGTGTTTTTATGCTACAGATCAGAGGTCTGGAGCAGAAGGTCTGCAGCACCAACCTTTCACTGTCTTTCAGTGCCTTCACCTTCTGTACTAATCTTACTTTTCTTTCCTATCTCCAAACCTGATTTACTGTGCTTGAAACAAGGAGAAGGTCAAGCAAAACAGGACAGCAGGAATGAAACATTGGCTGGCTGGGTGTTACAGCTGAGGCAAAGACAAAACTCTGGAGATATGTTACTGTCCATGAGTTCTAACAGGATATTTACACCCAGATCCAAGTCACCAATATCTGCCTTTCCAGAGAGATACACAAACAAGCAGGCAGAAGGCATGGGAGGGAAAAGGAAGATTTTGTGCTTTGGGAGCTAGCTGCCTCCTGATTTCAGGGCTGGTTTTCAAATAAGAGCACATCTCTCTGCTTGTTCTCTCAGCAGGTCATCCAAATGTTGCCAAGCACCAGATGTT
This sequence comes from Erithacus rubecula, assembly GCF_903797595.1. Lineage (NCBI taxonomy): Eukaryota > Metazoa > Chordata > Aves > Passeriformes > Muscicapidae > Erithacus > Erithacus rubecula. The sequence goes on from NC_136685.1 coordinate 41,911,390, forward strand.
TGAAGTGGCAAATCATTTGGAGATTTAAATTTGTTTGCTGCTGATCTGCTTCTGATAGGTTTTTTTTTCTTGACTTTTCTTTATTTTTCTTTTTGTTTAAGATTTTTCTATTCCTAAGTAAAAGCTCGAGTTCAGCTGAAAAACTGTCCTGTGAAAGTGGGAGTGAATATTTGTACGCGTGTGGTGGGGGGAATAGTGAGAAAAGACCTTCTCAGCAGATGTGTCCTTGAATTCCAGAGGTTCTTGCAGTCTGAGGACTGAGAGGTGGCTCAGTTTTTCCATCTGTCTGCTGACTCATGTTCTCTCCATCAGGGAAGAGACAGTAAGGGAAAGACTTCTCTGAACATGGGCTTCTCTCTCATGGCTTCCACAATCTTAAGCTCATCAAATTTTCCTGTTTATCCACAAACCTCCTGATAGGTTTGTGTTCCCTGGGTTGGTTATGTGGCACCCTCCCTTGAACAGCATTATTTTTTTACTTAAAAACTCTAAGAGAATTCCAGCAATGACTTCTCATTATTTTGAAAGATGTACTAAAATACACTAGATAAAACGTATGAAATATTCTGAAACACCATGAAATGAGGAATGAGCAGGATTTTATTTCCCCTATATTTTATCTATCTTTCAGTTTCTCTGGAGCTCATCTGTGCCCAGAGGTATTGTTGATGCAGCTTGTTGAAAAGGAAATATTCACTGATTACAAACTTTGATAAACATATTCCACCCTCAAGAACTTTCTTAGTGCAAAATGGGCGTTTATTCTTTAAGCCTGGAGGAAACATGAAGACTTTGACAATATCCTAACTGAATTTATTTTTTATTGGAAAATATGTCCCAGGTTTGGGCTGGGGCATGTGAAAAGAAAAATAGGTTTATTATTGAAAAATTAATCTATATTGTAAAAAAAGTAATCATGCCAGAATAAATATTTTTAATTCAGAGCTGAATGACCGTGGAAAGATCTGATCTGGAAGCATCACAAAACAGCTTCTTTTTGGAGGAATATCTTACCAGTCTTGTTTGGATTAAGAAAATGAAATATGCATAAAAAATGCATTACACAACACATTGTGATTATTTTTAAGTGTCACATGAGCAAAGATTTCAGTGTTTTTAAATGAATGGATCTAGAAACACTTTGACATCTCCAAAAAGTTGTGATTCATTACTGTGAACTCAAAAGTCTTCTGAGGTTCGGTCACTGCCAGCAAACTTATTTTTTCTTGGCTATTTCTAGTCAATGTTTGTTTAAAATCTTGTTAGCCATTATATTGCCAACTCCCACCCCTTCTCTTAGTCAAAATGCTCTTCAAAGACTCCATATTTCTGTCTTTGCTCCACAGCAATCAGTTACAGGCAGCTTTAGGAAGTGTGCAGTAATGTGAGCCATCATGACACCAGACTGTGTGCTACGGGGGTTTGTTTGGTTTTTCAGTCCACAGCTACAATGAGAAAAAAATAACATGAGCATTTTATGATTTTACCGTCAATATTTCCAACCTTTTACATCTTCTTTCATAGTCATTTTAGACTGTGCAAAGTGAGTTAAAAGTGGAGGTACCAATCAGACCGATAGTATTTCACTCCTACTCTGCAGGGTTGATAGTGACTATGCAAGGTTGCAGGTAATGGAGAATCACGGTCTCTTTTTTCCATGAAAGGGACTCGATTCTACCACTCCCACTCAGGCTGAAGCCCTAATTTTAAAATGTGGGAACTTGAGCAGAAGCACCAGTGGAAGGGGTTCATGTTTGCCACCCCCGCCTCCTACCGCATCTTTCCAGGTATCAGCAAACTACCCCCACGTTAGCAAGCTTAGCTGAGCTTGAAAGTACCCCCTGTTTTCCACAGCTGTTTTTCTCCTCAGTGCTTCACAGAGGAGGCAGGGTTTCTCTTGGGGCGAGAGCAGGCATGCTGAGGCAGAGGGGAGCACCTTCCACAGCACTGGCACTGCTGCCTGGGCTGCCACGGCAGCTGAATGCTTTTCATCCCTACCCGAGCCAAAGGCAGCTCAGAGTCCTTGGGGTGTCCCTGAACACAGCCCTGCCTTCTCACACCATGGCAGTGGAGTGCTGTTAAAGAATGGGCTCTCTTTCCCTTTTTTGCATTCCTGTCTCACTGGGGAACCTTCTGGCACTCTTGCTCCCTTTTCTTCTTCTAACCCTGCCAGTGTGTCAGGATTGTACCTTCTCAAAGCTTGTGTCCTTTCTCAGTGATTGTCACAGGCCTAGGTTACACAACATGCAATAGAGGGGTAACTGCAGCAAGAAAGGAAATATTTAGTATGCAGAAAACTAAACTGGATGATTCACCAGTTTCTTAAGTTCTTATTCAGACACTATGGGTCTGGTATGAGAATTTGAAAGTAAAGAATTAATCCTCCAAATGCTTCCTTAAGGGAGGCCACTTGCTGATGCCAACAGTAGAACTTGTGTACAGCAACTTCATTCATGAAAAGACCTAGACTCAGCAATATTTTTTGTGTCAAAAGAGTTGTCAGGATGGTGCTGCTATTCTCTATGAATTTTTCTTGCATTCTTCCTGAAAAGTCCAAAACTATCCAAATTTTCACTCAGACACAGTCAAAATACCTCCCCATAAGCCAGGACTTCCAGTATACAAAGCACTTCTCAGACATCCATTAATCCTCAAAACAGCCTGTGAGGTAGGAAATTGTCAGTGTTATTATCCCCATTTCACAGGTGGGGACTCTGATGCAGGGAGATTATGTGATTTGCCACAGGCTACACAGCAAATCCATGCCAGACCCAGGATTAAAATTCAGCAGCACCTGACATCTGGGCAAATACTCAAGCCCTGGTCTCTGCTGCCTCTAGTACGTGTCTTAAGCAGGTCTCCTGGTGAGCATTCATAATCAAGCACTCTGTGTCCCTGTATAACACAAGGGTGTACACACATACCAAGAATATACAAATCTAAGCAAAGCACAGGCTAAAACATGTCAATTTGAAGACATTTCCCCAGAAGTCTAAAGAAAGATCTGCACAGCCAACTTTTGAAAGTTTTATGTTGCTAGTTAACTTCAAACAAAGAAGTAAAGTCTGGTACATAAAGTGTTTTGTGTTATGCCAACAGACATAAAGGATATTATTTAGATCAGTGTTTTCCTGTATATTTGCTTTCTAAAGAAAATGCACAGACTGGCCAATGTTCAAGAGCAGACAAAATTTATTTCCTTGTGCTGGGAAACACAGACTGATTCCCTGAATTTGAAAGAAACACCATAAATTTTCATGTAAGAAGTGAATATTTCTGACAACATTCTTCTGCTTTGAAATAGGTAGATAAAATATATCATTTGTTGCTTCAGTAGCATTCAGGATCTTTTTGTCTCTTTTGTACTGCTGAATTCTCCTTGTAAGTTTGTTGTGCAAACCTCTGATCACTAAAGTTGAATGGTTTTGGTTTTCCACAGTGGAAAGTACTTGTTCACTCTATCTGCCCTGTCAGCTCTTGCCAAAATGTGCTGTTGTTCATTTTGCTTCTCAAAGATTGTCATGAAAAGATTGATTTCTATCCTAGGGAGAAAGAAAACTTTTTTTTCTGTTTTTTTCACAGTTTGTGTGTAAGTTATTTCTAATGAACACTGGGAACTACGAAATAATTTTGAAGGTTTTGGAACAGATTTCTTCTCTGGGACTGGCAAAAACTTCCTTTATGTCTTCTCATTACACATGGTCCTAGAGCCTGTGCATTTGAATAACACCACCACATCAGACCCTTTCTCCTCTAACCTGAATCACTATGGAGCAGCTACTCACTCATCTATGTCTTCAGCAGCACAATCCACTTTCTCTGATTCCTCAAAGCCCTTTTTTCTCACCACAGCTCTGTCTTCTTCAGCCTTACCCACTCATGTCTCAAGTTTCTCTTTTCGTTTGTGGAAGCCTTAGAGATATCCAGAAGATATTAGAATCAGAGAGAGAGAGATGAAGAGAGAGGAGAAGGCTAAGAAAAAAAAAGATGTTCTTTTGCAGGGAAAAGTAATTAGAATGATAACAATTTTCTGCATTTTAAAAGCTTTAAAATAATATTTATATATATATATATATATATATATATATATATATATATATATATCTACAAAATATTGTATTTTATTTGGTTAAATAATTTTGCACTGCTATGTATATTCTGCCTAAAATTAAAAAATGCAGTATGATAGTCACATCTTAATGGCATTCAGACATTTCCTGTAAAGAACATTGCAACACTAACAGGAAAAATTTTGGAAACTGCACTGCTAACGAAAATATTCCAAAAAAAGCCAGCCACAGCTCATCTGTCCCTGTTAAAGCAGATTATCTGTGCTATTAGCCAGTGGATCTTTCCCAGTCCACTCAGCACATATACCACTTGTCTCTTCTATATACTCTTTGGTGGGTTGTTTCATTTTTCTGCCTTGTTCCATACAACATAGAACAACATGACTATTTCAGTCACTAGGGTATATGTTTTACATTTTCTTTTTTCTTTGTCCATTCATTTTATTTCTTTTGTTGTTTTGGTTTTCCTTCCTTCCTTCCTTCCTCCCTCCAGTATGTGGTATATTTCTCCTTGATTTTATCACTGTATTTTATGTCCCATCCTTCTGCACCAGGAGGAAAATTGCTGACACTGGAGATCTTTGTGAAGACAAGTCACACCACTCATAACTGTAATGAAATTATTCTTGGTCTGCAAAGATACTCATTGAGTGGCTGCCTATCTCGTACTCGGGCTCAGCTTTAAATGCAATGTTTAAAACTGCTTCTTGAGCTTATGTCATGGAGCAGTGCAGTTAAAGTCCAGTTCAAGTATGAACTCCTTGCAAACAGACACATTGTTGTTTTTGAAGCACAAGGAAGAGCAGAAGACCAGTGAAAATACAATGCAGGCTGCTCCACTTGAGCATGGGGAGACGAGTTACTCAGCACATGCTGGAGAGCCAGGTAAGAACTTATTGGCTCCCCAAAGTCCAGGGCCCTCAAGAGCTGTATCAGCCCTTGACAGCTGGTTTGATAACACATAGTAAGTCATTTTAGAGATAAGCAGTGCTCATACTTAGTAAGACTGCAAGGACCAGACTTCTAAATGCAACACTACCTCCTGCCACAACTCCTCTGTCTGCTCTTAGTCATGCAAAAATAGCAATGGTAATATTAGAAATATTGCTTGACGTTTATTTTCTTTGCTCTCTTCATTTAAAGATAAGAATGTCCATGATTTTCAAATCATTCAACTGCACTGGATAAATGTTGCAGCTGTGGGTGTGCCAATTACAGTTAATTATTACTTGACTGATCTGACTTAGCATTAAAATGTCTGGTAGAACTGGCTCTGATCTTGCAAGGGGGACCTTTTCTTCTGTATTCCTGAGTGACAAGGGAGCTTGTTGTCTTGGGCTCTGGAGTTCCTGATCATCCATGCAAGAAGACAAGATGAATAGCAAAATCATTCCATTTCATGTAATTCAGCTGCATTGGGCCTGAGCTCTGTTTCCTTGGAAAGACTTAATTGGGCAATTCACCCCATTCAACTTTGCATGAGTTGTACAATTTAAGTGGACCTTTTCCTGTCAAGGGAAACAAGTGGGAGCTTCTGATCCATGCCATCCTAAAAAGGTCCTGGAGAGAGCTGAAGCATTGCAGGTTCAAAAAAGCTGTTTATCTCATGCTACTGGCTATAATAGAAACTTTCAAGGACTAGTTCAGGTTTATACAGCAGAACCTTAACTGGTGAATTAATTTAGATAAATCCCTCTCATTTTCATCCAATGGCTGACCACGACTATTGGATAGATGGTAGATTATCTTTCCCTTTCCAACTTATTTGTGTGGTTTCAATTACAGCTTTCAAAAGTTCAGTTTTCAGTTATTTCAAGAAAAAATAATTTTTCATTTGTTTTGGTTTAGACTGAAACTACATTTTTTATGAGACAACAATAACAAGACAACAGAAATGTTTACTACTGGCTGAAACTTTCATTCAACTCAGAAGGGGCTGTTGTGTTTTCAATTTGGTGATTTTTAGCTCTTTGTTGAATTTTCTTATCCCTTTAAAAATTAGCATTAAATGCAGACATACTTTGAGATTAATAATCAAAAAAACCAAAACAAAATAAACCAAACCAAAACAAAAAAATAAACAGAAATCTTGTTTCAGAAAATATTAAGAGAAAATTATGCAAAACTCAAACAAAATCATGTATAAAGTCATGTAAAATCCATTTTCAGATCTTCTGACATTATATACTTCAGAAAAGAATCGCTTACAAGAAAATGTCGTTAAGTTCTAGTTTTCTTAAAACTTATTTCAAATCAGCATCCTTAAACAAAGCAGCACTTTCTTTAATGTGCCTCCAAGTGCATAAAAGTAGGCATTCAAAGACTACATATATATGGAAGAGAAAAATAATAAATTTTATCATCTAAGTGAGAAAAATAAACAACGCCAAAAAAGAGAGATGGAAGTAGAAAGAAATTTAATCTCATTTCTACAGTAATTTAAGTACGTCCTCTGCTGCATTCTAGTCTGCTAAACATTTTGCTGAATTGCAGCTCTGATCTTGGCAACTAAGAGATGTGGAAACATATATTAGAGCTTATATTTCTAGTGAGGTAAAAAAAATAAACAGAGCACAAGCCAAATGCATGCACACTGCCCATTTTTAAGACTCATGTTGTCACCGTCTGGCAGGTGTATGATGAAATACAAAGGTGGGACCAGGCTTCAGGGTGCTGCTCGTACTGCAGGAGAGCTGTTATTGCACTGGGGAGCATTTAAAACACAAACACTCATCATCCTTCCATATGCTGGGTTGTGCCATACCCACCTTAGCATTCACAGATCCTGTTTTCCCTCTGCTCCTCACCACCACTGTTATTTCTTTATTCACTTTTTTGTGTTGGGAGGCTGAGGGGAGGATGCCAAGTACCTTTTCCTATTTGCTACATTCCCAGGTGGAAAGAAAGTTCCTTTTAAATACTGCTTACACTTCTCTGGAGGTGTTAAGATCTAGATTAATCTTCAGATTATATTCCATTAATTATACAAAGCTCCTAGAGAAGACATTACACTCCATTAATTACACAGAGCTCCTAGAGAAGACATTGAATTTTGTCTCTTATCATCATGTGTGAAATCAAACTAATAAAGCAGATTAACCAAAATTCAAGTCAGTAAACAGAGTTATGGCATGTCTTTGAACAATCTGGGTATTTTATAAAATATATTTATTTTTAAAAATTATTCCTGTTCTGTCTCATTGCTACTGGGATTTCTACATATAAAAAAGGTACATTCATATATTTCTTACCATGCTTCCAGAGAGAGGACAGAGAAGTGTAGGCCTAAGGGAAGTTGCAAGTGGGAAACACACCTCTTGGTTCCCTAATATTGTCAAATATTGCCCTATAGCTCTTAGATAGCATGTGGAATAAAGATATGAAAAAATGTTTCTTGGAGTGAAGATCAGAGTGGGTAAACTGCTTCCACTGAGGCTCAGACACATGGTGTGCAGGATCAGACACTACAGAAGGATCCAGGTGTTCCCTTGTTTTTCACTTATTCACTCAACAAATTTTACAACCATTTGAGATCATGTTATACTGCACATACATATGTCATCATAGCCAGGGCATATTAAAGAGGTAAAGCAATAGTCATTGAGCACACTCTGCAATTCTGTGCCAAGAGATACTGTCACACACTCTCCATATCGTAACCAGAGCTGTGCCTCTTTTCCTTGTGCTTGGCACGATTTACTGACCATGAGATCATGGCAGATGGGAGTCTGGACATGATAACGCACTTGTTAGGAACTGAAGCTGCTGCTGATAATGTCATTAAAAGTTTTTTAAGAGAATCCTCAAAGCCAACCTCAGAAACTCCCTCATCTCATCTTACTCTGATTACTAGCAGCATTATAAACATGGCATTCCTGAGAGAGTATGGAGGCTGTGCCAGAAGTAAGCCCAGTGCAGAGCCATCTAATTGCAGCAATACAAAGCAGTAGAGTATAGTGCAGGAAAAACAATGAGTATTTGAAAATACATTTGGTTTAGCAGAAAAAGCTCAGCAAAAGCAAGAAAAGAATATGAGCCGATTACAAAGCTGCCCTGTGGACTCCTGCAGGAAGATGGTTGAAACCCTGGATTGATGCAGCCTGACAGAGCTACCCTGCCTGCCAGCTGAAAGCTGATAGCCAGCATCAGTTAGGTCATCAGAGAAATTAGTTCAGTGATGCATTTTGAGGATAGGTACTACCATGCAAGAGGTGTCTATTTTTATTTTTCTCAGTAAAAAGTGTAACCCACTCAGAAAACAATTACTGACTTACTGTCAAAACACTGTAGGAGGGAATGTTACATCAGCAGAGAGCATTAATGCAAACATTTATAATAGCTTGTATTCTGACTTCTCTTCCACTTATTGTCAAGTAGAAAGGGATGGTCAGGAATTGTGTGGAATGACAACCAACCAAAGGGTATGCTGACAAAAGAAGGAAATGGTGCAGATGAAGTCTGTCATCCACTCTTCCTGCCCCAGTATCTCTTCACTGCCACGCAGATGTGAGGACCAAGCTTTCTTGGTTGAAGCAACCTTGCCCCCTGACAAGGCTGGAGTGCATAGAAAAGGGTGGCAGCTCAGTTTTACCCTTAAAAGAAGATGTTTTATCATATGCTCTGCATGTATTTCACTAAGCTGTTCCCCTCCATCCTTCTCACTTTTTATTTTCCTCCTTAAAACAGTCTTCCCCTTTCCTTACTAGGCTCACATATCTATTGACATGCTGAGAGCTTGATTTCTTGCTTCCCACTGGGCATTATCGAATTTCTGTCACCAGTATTTCACCATCCAGGACAGCAAAGCAAAAGAGGGGTCTGATTCTGTCTACCTAACCCCCAGGTGAGCTCACCTGGATATGGGGTGTGGGGCATGATAGAGGGCTAGAAGACAAAATAGGTGGGGTGACAATCTGGCCCAAAGTCTGTGGAGCTGGTAAAGACAGGATGTTCTCATTGATATCTGTAGTAATAATATTCAAATTGTAATCCTTTAATCCAGTCTACTGTCAATACAGTATAATCTCTGAAAATGCAGGAGAGTTGTTACACTTGCTCTTAATAAGAAACAAGTGCCATTTCTTGGGGAGCTCTTGTGTAAAATATGAGCAGCTAAAGAAGTTGGTGGAAAAAGCAGAACTATTAATAATGCTACACGAAAGAAATACACATAGGATATAAAATATGTGCTATCAGACAGTTTTCTTGGGATGAAAAGTTCAACCCATTTCCTCAAAAGACCTTTTAACGGGTAATGATGAGGAGTGAGTGCTTCCGTGCTGGTCAGGATGCGTGATAAGGTATGGCTTCAAGGAAACTCTTTGTAATTTCATGGAAAGATAAAGAACCTTGCTTTCTTAAAATGACAGGAAAATATCCCTTATGATACACTGCCAGATCTATCCCTCTAAGGAGAGAATGAGCTGGAATTCCATCACACTAGAAGTATTTGTAAAAGCCAGATCTGAGTTCATCCTTATATGTCCTTTGAGCACATTATTTGAAATTATAATTAGGGCTGTACACAAATATATGTACCTGCACCAACACAATGCTTCCAAAATGCTTCTTCTGTAACTTACAGCTGTAGTGTATGCCCAGCATGGTGAATTGGTGGTCACTCAGCTAGCTCCTGTTGGTAGTTTAGACATTTCTTAAAGATCCATCAGGAAAGTTTCCAAACCTGTTTTTTTAACACTCAAAGAGAATTTTTTTTAACACTCAAAGAGAACTGACATAAAAATGATCTTGTAAACAAAGTGATTTCCAGTATAGTAATGATGTGTCTGCATTGCACAATTAAGAGACATATTTAGGAGCAGACTTGAACACAAAAGGACTCTAGGCTGAAGCTGTTTGTCTACAAATTTTAATGGATCCTTGTTCTCTGAGAGACAGCCACAAGTGACTACAGAGCAGATCAATTAAGGCCACCATATGCTAGTCACTGAACTTTGGGTATCCCTTCATGCTCTACAGAGGGCATTGGCTCATTGCAGACTGTAGTCCTCTAGACAGAACTATAATGGTTTGTGCCTTCAGCTGTAGAAGTCTCTGGTTTGGTTTCAAGTGCTGTCTGAGATGCTGTACCAGCACAGTAGGTAGGGGAAGGTGATTGTGATGATGTGGCTGTAAGGCTTCGTCTTCTTGAGTAAGAACATAAAAATTCTAGCAAGCACAAACACATCTGGAGGCTCATGCCACACTTACCAATAATTCTGTTGCCAGCAGTTTGGGAAGTAGAGAAAATGTGCAAGCTTCACAGCAAAGCAAGTGTGCACCCTTGGCTCTGAAGACTTTCCCATTGCTGATAAAAATAATAACAAGGTACACATATGCTGAGATAACGTGGAGACCAAGAGCCCATGAGCTTTTCATGAGCCTATGAGCACACCACCAACAGGGTGGTGTACTGAGTGTGTGCTGCAGTGCTCTGCTCTCCTGCAGCCCAGGCATGCCACCAAGTTCACCTCTGACACAGAGAAATAAGGTGCTTTTGCTAGATTGGACTGTAGAGGTTGAACATCTGCTGCTTTTCCTGAAGGTTTCAGACCTTTTCCCAATAAGTATTGCCCCATGTAATGGTGGCTTGCCAAGCAAATTACAGAAATTTCAGGCTTAATAAACACCACAGGAGCCACAAGTTCGAGTTTGATTCTGTTTTAGTTTTGCGTGCTACAACATGAAATTAATCTACTAGTGCATCTTCAAGTGCTTTCCAAATAACTCTACTGTTTATTGCACACTTCTCTTTGTTTACAAAAATTTTTAAAAGCCATTATTTCTCTAGGTGCTTCTCTTTCTGTAGCCCTAAGTTATTGTCTTATAGTGGGTTTTGAAATGGTGAGAAACAATTTGCATTAACTTCTCAGCTATAATTTATAAGGAACATAATGAGTCATTGTCACAGGCTGTCTGCCTTTGTTCTCTTCTGCTTCCTTCTTTCTAAATGGAATTTTCTTAGAAAAAAGTACAGATTTTGATAGACAGCTTTGGGACTCAAAAAAATAGGAACATTTCTGGAAAGTAGTGTGAGTCAAAGACAAATTTTGACCAAAGAACAAAGAGATGGAGAGAATGTGTTCTATTCAGTGCTGAAACTTAAAAGAAGATTTGTATAAAGGATATCATCCATTCTTTACAAACACAGCCACCCATATACTCATATATCCTACACCTATTGCCTAACAATGGCTTGCTGATTGCAGCAGTGAAAGTTGCAGAAAACTCTAGCTCACAGAAATGTTTACACTTTGCAACACTTAGGGTTTGGTCAGGCAGCTGGATTTAAGGGCAGGCTTAATAAGCAATTTTATCTCCCTGAAATAAAACTCTCTTTCATTCGAAGACTTCTAATCTCATTTCCAAACATAAACATTACAGAGTGTGAAAGAATAGTATGTTCTGTCTGGTTTTGAACCTCTTTGAAAAACAGAAAGGTAAGATAAAATGTGGACAACTGGGGCCATCATGTTTGCAACCCAGTAATTATTTAGATTGCTTAGAGCCCATAAACTGACATGTGAAACACACCCAGAACAAATGTATTCTGTTCCTTTCTAATTTCACACTGGAATAAATTCTTTTATTTCCCTCTCTCCTCTGGGCTTTCATAAATCCTTGCTTTTTCCCTCACTAAAGGTCTGCATGTTGGATGGAGAAGTCCCCCAGGGTCCCCAGCAGTTCTCATTTTCACCAGTCTGACTGGAGAAGCAGAAGGGCCTGGTTTGTTTTTTGTCACATAGAAAGTGAGATTTCTCACAAACAACCTTAATGGAAAAATTTTTCATAACCCCTTTCTGAATAAGGGGGTACCATGGGCTGTAGCTTGCAATCACCTTCTACTGACAAGTCCCTTAGATATAGACACCAAACTTTATGTTTCCATATTGAATACAGCCTTTCTATTTCAATTGTTTAAAGAAAACCTTCAGCTTCACTAGATGTAGACAGAGGAGCAGCTCTTGAATAAGGCCAAGTCAGCAGCATTGAGCTGGTCTTTCAACAGATTTCAATATGGGTAGGAATAAGTTCTTGCAATTCAGTTCAGAAAAGCGTTTGGCTGCTGTTAGACTTATGCAGCACCTTAGAATTTCTAATGCATATTTAAGAGCTCCCCTGAACAGGGTCTTGCAGACCAATTTGTGCTATGTGTGAGAGATGCTGAGTTCATCTCTAGTTCCAGTTTGAGTGGCCAAAAATAAATGTGTATATTTATATAAATACACTCACACATATATACAATAATCATGGGTTTATGATTAGCTGAGGCTGACTATCTGACTAAGATGATACTGGGATGAATCATTGCCACACTAAATTTGCTCAAGGTCAGACTTGTTTTCTGTCTTCTTTTTCCTTCATAATATGGCGTTTGTTCAAGGTGATCCATTTAAAGTGTGAAAAAACCCCAAGAAGTGTCTTTGAAAATGTGGTTTATTTGCATAAGTAAATGTTTTACAGGAAAAGAATACATGCATTTTATTTATCTGGTGGTATCTTTGTAACCCTTTTCTTTACTTTTTTTCCACCCACATTTAGAATTCAACTTTCTCATGTGAAACCAAACTTTTTTCTGATGTAGACATAACACAAATGTCCTGTTAGACACTCATTGTGTGACTCACGGGCCATAATGTGGAGAGATCTAGAATGCACAGTCTGAAAAAAGTGGCAGAGAAAATGTTCCCAGTAGGAGAAAATGTTCCACATGTAAGTCAGGAGCAGCTCTGAAAACCAGCAGAGTTCTGTACATGTAAAACAACTTCAGACCTGAAGCTGCTAATTTGGCAGATGCAAGGCTATAACATATAAACCATGAAGATTAAGGGAGGTGGGTTTTGAATTAGAACAAAAAAGAGCAAATGTAAATATTCTCCAACCAGACAATTTGAGAAACATCCTGAGGAAAAAAAATAAATAAAAGATGTCTAGTTTGTCTGTGCTGAAGTAAAATTAGCACATCCCCGTCACATTAGCATGAGATCAGAATCAAGTCTAGAAAACTCAGAAGAAATTGTCTCTCAAATGGCACTGCTAAAAGTTTTCCAGATAGCTGGTGCCATTTAGTGATACATTTCTGGAGGTGTCCTTAAAAGCTTATCTATCAGCAGTTGCACAAGCTAGCCCTGCACCCACAGCTGAAATGAGGATATTTTTCAAGATACTAGATGAGTTTCCTACAGTTTCAAAACTTCCACTTCTCTCTAATTTGAAAAACTGGGGTTTTTTTCCATGGCAATCACTTGCCTTTTTTTTTTTTGCATACACAAGGATGATGAATGTGACAACAAATGGAGATGAATCATGGGTGAAGGTGGTCCAGGAGATTCAGGGGAGGTGCAAGAAGTGACAAGGGACATAGGCTGCCTTTCCCTGTGAACTGGATCTGGACAACTGCAGGCTCTTCCAGCTGTACCACTGGTCCATTGCTAAATCCACAGCAAGGTCTGTCACCTCTCTGCCTTCCCCATGCCCCCTTCTTACCCAGCTGTATTGAAGCCACCTGAGGCACACAGGGACCATCCCTGTTCCGAGAGCTGTGCCCAGGCTGGTGCCTGCTGGCTCCCTGGTGACAGGGCAGGCTCCAGCAGCAGGCAGGGCTGGGCAGAGGCAGCAAGCCCCTGGATTCCCAGCTGGGAGGTGCTCTGCCCTGCACCTAGGCTGATGTGTTCCCAGTCAAATGGCTGGAGCAGAGCCCAGCCTCTGCTGCAGGGAGGGACAGGAGGGAAGTGATCATTAGCTGGGTTCACTGTGCTCATCAATCCTCTGCTCAGTGATTCCAGACAGATGGAAGGGGTGGACCTGGAGCAGAGACATGCTGCAGGCTGGCAGTTCTGGGGACTGGCTTTCACCAAACCAGTCTCATGGCTATTCCATGCATTTGGTTTCCTCAAGTTTCAAAATTTCATTGCTGTAATCCCAAGAGCAGGAAATTCTAGGCAAATGCAAGAACAAACTTTTTCAGCTAACAAAATCATATCCAACCTCATTAATATTCCTTAATTTTCAGAACAGGTACAGTTGATGTGGCTGCAAACTCGATTTTTAGCTTGACTGTAAAACCAAATGAACCTGATGCAAGTGTAATTGTGCCAGCACAAATATTTTGAATTTACATGGACATCAATGCAGAAGTTTTCAAGTCAAAAAAGAGTGGGGCAAACAAATTGAAGAAAATTGACCTCTTTTCCTTCTCAGCCATCGCTAATTATTTATTCTGGTCCCTGCTTCACTTTTTTACATGGCTTCATTTAAGCAGGCTGATCCCAAGCCAACAAGTTACATTTCTGTGATCTGAAAGGTGTTGAACATTCTCCTTTTGATCCAGAAGAGATCAGAAGCAAAAACTTACTTTCAGGTCTTTGGGACTATTTCTACATGGGAGCACTTGCTTTAGTTCCTTGTGGTTTCAGGGCCAGCAGGTCAGTGTTTTGTGAGGTACAGAGCATTTTTGTACTTTTATTCCCAGCATCCACAGCTTGGACAGCATGTGCTCCAAAGGACAAAACTGTTGTAATTCCACCCAAAGTAGCTGTACAACAATGTGAAGGAAAGGTTTGCATCGAATTCTGCTTGACAGGGAGCATTTCTGCTTGACTGAGCTTCCATCAGATGGATAGCCTAGTGAAAAAGCATTTTTATGCCTCAAGATTTAACTTGCAAAGGTACATAGGCATCTTAAAAACAGATTCTTTTTTAATGCAGAACTCTTTTTCAGCTGAAACTGTGCCTACAACAAAAAAAAATTATATAATTGCTGACAGATTTTTTTTTAAGATTGCCTTTGTTTCCAATTTTTTTTTTTTTATTTGTGAAGCTGTTAAAAATGTAATTATTCTTAAGACTCCTGTGATTTAAGCAGAAAGTCTGTCAAGGGCAAGGAGGGCACACAGGGGCAAGGAGAGTGCTTATCTCAGACTGATGGTGCTTTTGAATTACATATGCTACATGCTGCAGTAAGGCTATGAAACCTCATGCAAATGAGTAACTTTGCACAGCTGAATCACCCTTGCTGAGCTAATTTTTATCAATTACACACATTCCAGCAGACCAATGAATTGTCTGAGGCTTACTCATGTCCGTAAATCTTTGTAACTCTAGGGCTTTATTTTCTTCCAGGCAAACTCAAAACTGTAAAAGATGATGAAAAATAACAATATAAGGAGAAATAAAGTGAAGATAAGTCAAGAGAGGAAAACAACAGCACGCACTTTTTGGTCTTACTCCAAGTAAGACCAAAAAGGGATGGAAAGATAACTGTAGAGCTGTCCTAAACAGAAGAACAGGCTCAATTGCAGTAACTTTGTCAGTCATGGAGCATGTCAGCCAAATCCTGAACTCAGATCTTACTCAGGAGACTGTTCCCTAGTAAAACTCTAATAGCATTAGACCTAGAAATCTCAAGTACTGTAAAAGCAACAGAATTCCAGGATAATAAATAGGGAGGGAATTCCAGACAGTAGGACTAGTAGCCTAGGGGTAAATGTGGATTTTGGCAGATTCTGGCCTTAACTATGTGAGCTTTTTATATACACATTTCCACTACTTAGCTTACTTCACTGTAACCTGGCAAAAATGAGGTCAGACTAATATATACCTCTGTTTTCCCTTGTAATATTACCAAAGACTACAATGTGAGGATAATCCTCCATTCTACATCTTAATGTAATTTCCATTCATGAGGGAATCATGAAAGTATAAAAAGTATCAGGTCTTTCACCTTTTTTAACATGGCAAAATAGCAGTTCAGTAAATGCAGTTTGTCCCCCTGGGAAAATGAATAAAAGGAGCTTTTGATGAAGTTTGTTAGGACATGAGTTCAGCCTAACTAATAAGACTCCCAGAAAAGTATTATGTGATTCTTAGACATAAGCAATCCTGTTTGAAAGTCAAAATGCACAGTAAAAAGTGGCTTCAAAATGACTTAAGGCTTTTAAAAAGTGGAATATTATAGGTTCTACTTCAATGACCATTTAACAGCTGGATAAAATAAAGCTCAAACTCACTGCCTCTTTGCAGATGCAGCTCCAGCTTCAGCAAGGACCACTTTATGTTCCATCAACCTTCAGCAAGGTCATTGATAGCTTTCTGCAAGTCAGTAGCAGGAGTTAGCACCTCCACATGCTTTTGGAAATGCTACACTTCCACAAGGGGTTATACAAAAGTAATTAGTGGCCAACCAAACCATAACACATTTGAAGAACTTGTTGAAAACTTTGCTCTATACCAGATTAGGTGTTAGGAGCTTGATGAGTGGTGGTGCAAGATGCCTTGTTATTATTGTTTGGGGAATAGGTTTCCTTCCAACCACCTCAAAGAATCTGACAATTTCTTCCACACTGGTTCACTCTCTGCTGATTCATTTGAACTCATAAAAGATGATGGATTACAATTTTATTAGAGGTCTATAGGCTCAATTAAAGTGATTGTTTAACATGAAGAATAAAAGACCATCTGAAACAAGAACTGGAGATGGCCAAAATCTTTCTTTTTGAAAAATGGCACTTCAGTGAGTTACCTATTTAAGTGACTTTTGGCACAGTTGATATTTGAACCTGAAAAGTGTTAAAGTATCTTTAAAAGCAGTGTTAAGAGTAAGCATAATAAAATATCACCAAAGACTAACTGGAAATGGGCTCTCCTTTGTTCTAGGTGTCATACAAAGAGAAAGTGACAGTCACTGTACTGAACAGCCTGAATCTAGACAGCTAAAACAGACAGAGAATGAGTACATCAGATTGAAGTTTTTAAAAAAATAAAAAATGGTTTTGAGAAAGAGGGGAAAACACAGACCATGCTGCTCTCATTCCCAAGTGCATCTTCTGTCTTGTTCCTGTGCCACGCTCAGTTTTCAGGAATCCTCATGGCCAAACAGGATCACAGTGTCCATGGGAAGGTTGCAAGGCTCATATTTCTTATCACACAAGTCTTACAAAGCACTGTGACAAACTACAGAATTGTAAATGCACTTTCTTTATTAGCTGAACATCAGCTTGGACTGTGACAGTCAAGTCAGATCTCTGGCAACAAACAAATAAAAACCATTTTTCTCCCTTTGTATTACAGGAAGAGTGAAGGATATGTCTAGTGAACAAATGGTAAGTAGCCATTCAGTGAATGGACCTGGGATACAAGTCCATTTCTCCAGCTGAAGCCTCCAAGAATTCCTCTCTCATCTCCTTGTGCACAGATACTGAGTTTGGAGGAAATCACTTCATGACTCCATCACTGCAAGGCCTCCCCACATGGCTGCAGCTCAGCCACTATGGTGGGGCAGAGAGAATGGCACCAAATCCAGGAGGTGTATTTACTTCTTTCCTTGGAGTACCTGCTGTCCTTGCTGCAGAGGTTCAGCATCTCAATGGCTTTGATGTGGTCACACAGGCAACTTGGGAAAAGCATTTTAGACTGTTTTGACTGACTTTAAAGAAAAAAGTAATAAAAATGGCTTTACCATGTATTACAGCAGCACAAACTTCACTTGTCACTGGCATCATCAGCAAATCTCCAGGACTCACAAGTCTAGGTTTTCCAGGATCAAGCATTTTGTGAGTTTCCACTAACACTTTTTCTAGCCAATCTGGCCAATCAGTTCCTCCACTGTCCCAGCCCTCAGTTACACTACAGGGACTGGAAAGATGAAAGCCTGTCAAATAAAACTGTTAGAATAGACTTGCTTTTCAAGGGCATGAACCAAGCCCTGCAGCAGCAGAGGATGAGCCCATTTCACACTGAGTGAGTCCACACACTGCAGGAAAACTAACCTGAGTGTTGGCTGGTTTGGGATACACAGCCTTCCTGTGAGGGCTGATACACAGCACTGTGTGTGTGCTCTCCATGCACCTCTTACTTCCAGATCTCGTTCTTGGCAGAGCCCAGGTGTGAATATTCCCCTCACTTGGACTGCCTGCAAGGGTGAGATGTTGGGGGAGCTTTGTGCTGTCCTGACACCCCTAGA
The DNA here is from genome assembly GCF_903797595.1 of Erithacus rubecula. Taxonomy (NCBI): domain Eukaryota; kingdom Metazoa; phylum Chordata; class Aves; order Passeriformes; family Muscicapidae; genus Erithacus; species Erithacus rubecula. Next base: position 41,929,420 of record NC_136685.1, read on the forward strand.
CTGGTCTCAAGAAGCTCTAGATTTCAATGAGGGCTGCAGCTGCAAAGTACTGATCTGGATCCAAATTTCCCAAAGCAGTGCTCAGATGATTTAGTTCCTCGTTGAAAGGAGCCAGTACTGAATTTTAAAACTGAAATCAGAGCCAAACTTCCTCAAAGTCTGGGAATGTTCTGATCTAGTGGGTTTGGTTTGAACCCATCTCTAATATGAACCATATAGAAAAAAGGCCCAAATCTGCTTTCATTTCCATTCACTTCACATGAGAACAGGTTGGAAAATGTACTTGCAATGTAAGTTTGTCAGAAAAGGCCAGTAGGGTCAACCAGTTATTCTCATATTCTATAAATTGCAAGGAAAATTTCTCCATGAACATATTTTAAAAGCTATATGGTTCTCATCCCAAAAAGATGTTTCCAATAATTTGCATTTTTGTTGCTTCTATATGGATTTATGCTGTTACCTGTTTCATGATGCACCATTTTTTTCTTGACTTAGAGGCAGCTTTCTGACATGTTGTGCAATTCTGAATATTATTATTGAGGACATATCATCAAACCATGATCCTAACTGATAGAGTCCATTCCTTTTGTTATATGTGTAGCACCAGTGCCTAATATGAACTGATGTATCTCTTTTTTTTTCCAGCTCAATATGCAACTTGTGGGAAAATTTGACACTTAATGTACAGATATACAATGAAATTTTATATTATTCTAATAAAAATACAGGGATGAAATGCTATAAAATGTTAAATTCAAGTATGGTTCATGCATGTTCTGTCATTTTAATATGTCTTAAAAAAGAATTCTTCACAAAATTTTGCTTCAAGGTAACTTCTGGAATTTCTTGGTTTGACTTGATTTGGAAGAAAAATGAGCAATAACCAGTGAGATGAAAGACCCAAACATGACCAGTTCAACTTTACCAGTCTCTTCACAGGATGTCATTTACCTTAGAACTGACTATGAAAGTGCAATAGTCTTTGCAAAAAAACTGCAAATGCAAAAACAAAAAATAAAACCCCTTTGTAAAATACCCCTAAATGACATACCAAATGTAGGTGTGATGCAGGTGATGTGCCTGTCCTACGTGGAGGGCCACCAGCATGGCATGACAGAGCAGAAAGAAACTCCAAGACTGTAGCTGGCCCTCAGAGCAGCCCCAGTGACTTGAAGCCTGATTTACCCTTGGCAAAGTAAATCTTTTTCCAGTTTCATTGGTTAAACTGCAAGGTCACAGCAGCCTCAGTCCTGCCTGTGAAGGAATGCACTACATGCCTGTTCAATGCCTCCTGAGTTTTTAATGACCATATGGTACTAGGATACAATACATGGAAAATCACAGCCACAAGTAAGGACAAAAATGTATGAGCCCAGCTCAAATGTATGAGACCTGATGTCTTGGCAACTAACTCCCTGCGTAATGCAGGCCACAAATTTTCCCAAAAGAAATGCTCTTCTGGCACATTAGGACACACAGAGATCACAAACCAAACCTGGGAGAAATGACATGAACAGTAGTAATTTAAATGTTGCTGTTCAGGGGCATTGGTATCAAACAGTTTTTGACTATGTGCTTTATGATTTTGTTCATTTTTTTAGGCCATCCTAGGTGGAAACTTCCTGATTTGGGACCTTAGATAATACTTTCATCCACTTATTTTTGGAGTTGACATATTTTCTATGCTTGAGGCTTTGCTACCACCATCAAATGGCAGGAATACCTGCAGGAAATCACATTTCAGTCAAAAACTGCTCATTTATTGTGGTTCACACTTTAATTTGTTTTCATGTTAGATTAAAATCCTCACTGTGATTTTCTTAAATATTCATCAGATACAAGATTCCTTACTGGGAGAAACCATCCAACTTTCAGCTGGACAATCCAGTAGTAACTCTGAACATCAATGTTCATAATACACGCGTAAGTGGAGTGAAAAGTTTGGGCTTAAAATTTGCATTGAAATTATGGTGTAAGAAATAAACCTCTTATCTTGGTTTGCCAGGGCAAGTCAGGTGCTTTCAAACCTCTCCTTTCTGCTCAAGATTCCCTAAGTAGAGCAGCATGTCTCTGTATTCTCCAGCACCTATTGAGCTGGTATCACGACCGTGTTCCTCACACTATGGACAATTACTTTGTGCTGTAAATCAGGGACTTCTGGAGTGCACCAGAATTATAACACGTACTCAAACCATCTGGGCAGGGCATGTATATGAATTCCCCAAAATCTGCACTGACAAGGCTTCCGGAGTGAGAAAAGGAGGATATGTCCAAGAAAACCCAGATGTATGCTGTCTTTAACTGAGTCTAATCTTGGGAGGAATTGTGGCAGGGCAGATTAGGTCATAGATCATCATAATTCTTTGAATTTTGCATACAGGCCATAGCTGATTATGAGAGTTTTGTGAGGTATTTTTCTATCTCTTTCACTGGAAACTGAGAGAACACACCCCGGATACAAAAAAATTATTTTCCCCTGAGAAGTTTCAAACCCTAGTGGCAGTGCATGGAAGCACTAGCCCTCCTTAAAAACAAAGGGATAAAAGAAAAATAAAATCAACTTTTTGCCAATATATTTCTTCTTAATGTCATCCTTAAAAACAGCTGGATCCAGGTTGTCAGCTTCTGCAAAAGCATCTAAGTGAGATACATACTTAGGAAGTTCTCAGTTAGAAATGTCAGAAAATTAATCCAGAACTGTAAACATCTGGCACAATCACAAGTAACTGCTGCCACAAACCCTTATATGGGGCAGGACTAGACCAACTTTGCAATGATGATGCTCTGTCCATAACAAAATGGGTTTAATTCAATTTAAGAGTCATCACAGATGATTGTATCTTTTTAATTAAATTAATTTAAAAGCCTATTATATTTTTACTGGTGAAAATTTCATGCATAAGCCCAAGAATAAACAAACAAATAGAAAGATGCTAAGGAAGCAGGACAATAATATGCCTTTATATGCAAGACAACTTGATTCATTGGAGTAGCATGGCAGAAGCAAACTTTTAAAAGGGACTTAAATGTGGTCAGTCTAATCCAGATCCAAATCTAGCCTGGTTACTTCATTGTAATTGAGATCAGACTCTGATGCCACCAGCAAAAGCTGCAAATAATCTTCTCAATACCATTATTTCACCCTTACATTTGCTGGCAGAGCTTCAGCAACACGTTTTGGAACCTGGGATGCCTCCTTCCTTGGATTGCTCCTACTGGCAGGGGTGCATGGCTGGCCAGATGATGTCTAAAGTAAAAGCAAACCCTGTCTTGCTGGGGCTCTGCCTGTGGGGACACTGGACAGAGTCCAGACAGGGAACAAAGTAATCAAAAAGAGAACAAAGTGATCAAAGCTGTCTGCAATACACAGGAGAAGAGGAAAAGTGACATGATTAGGAATAAATTTACACTTTGAAGGAGGAGAGGTGTGACTGTGCTTTTCTAATTCTGTCCAGGACTCAGAAAGAGACAGCCAGAAAAAAAAAGTAGCACTGGGGGAGTTATTTTCTCATGGTATCTCCAGCCAAAAGCAAGTTGTTACCAGAAGTCTTCTGAGACACATTGAGTCAGGAACAGAAAAAAAAAAAAAAAGCACTTTGGGACTTAAGGCAAGATGTAGATGGCTTGAGGCACCCACTTGAAGAGCTTCTCCCAGAAAAGCTCCAGCCAGCAGGCACAGAGCCCTGGCAGTGCAGCACCCGCGGCGCTCCGTGGAGCACAGGCACGGGCCATCCCACCCCACGGCGAGCACACGGCGTGAGCAGGCTTGGGCACAGGGACAAACCCTGCTGCAGACTGTGGAACCTCCCAGGGACCAGGAAACATGAACTGGGAGAGCTTTGTCCACAGGCATCTGTGCTCTGAACAAAGCTACATCTCCGCGGGCTGCTTCTCTCCCCTGCCAGCACAAGTACCATCTACCCCACTGGGGCTTTTCTCACATTTTATAGGCAAAACAGAAGGCCTGACATGGAGCCAGTCCAGGAAAGGGATGGCTCAGCTTCCCTCCAGTCTTGAGTATTCCAGGGTGAAGGTCTTCTGCCGACTGGACAGGTTGCTCCCATTAGAGACAGCAACATTTGGAACAAAGGTGCTAGTGCATCTGCATCCTTTAAGTAGCATGTAAGCAGTAAACAGCCCCTCTGAAAAAGCAGGCACAGCACCCTAAAAGTGTTGTTCTTCCTCTGGGCCACATCCATGCTTTAGCTGCTCTCAGGATAAAGGTGTGAAGCAGTAATATGGAGGAGAAGCCTTATTGCAGTAAGCTGCTTCAGACACTGCTTTTCCTGACATCCACACTGATTTTCTGCATATATTGCGTGTGTATAAATGTATTTGTACATGAAAGCATTTCTATGTATGCATTTTAAGATATGAATATATGTATAGATATGCTGTGTATATTTATTTAGATTGTGAAAAGACTAATTCATCCTGCATTAGCAGCACTTCAAAACCTCAAGCAGTGCTAGTGTGAGGATGGAAGCTTGCTGTTTATGCAGACTGCTGTTAAATATAATTATTCCTTTAACTCATACCTCTCTTTTCATATAATATTAGAACATCCAACCAAGGCACATCGCTGGTGGCTCAGCACTGTGTGTGCAATGATGTGGATGGGACAGGTGTCCCATCTCTGGTATTGATACTAACATCAGCCCATGCAAGACTTGCAAACAGCAATAAATAAGTTTGACACAGCTTTAGCAACACTTTGAGTTGTTTTGTTTTGTTTTTAAAAGGGAATTGAAAGCAGTGCTAAATAAAATGAGAGGGGTCACAAGTCTGTGGCCAAAATGGAACAATAACCATAGTAAACTGTTGAGCAATAAGAAACAAGAAGAGTTTTTCTTGATTTTTTTGTTTATTTGTTTGTTTATTTGTTTTCTACCCTCCTTGAATGTTTTCCACTTCATGTCACCCACTGGATTGTGTAAATTCATTCCATCTGGATCTCTCCCAGTTATGTGTGCTGAGACACTGGCAGTCTTCGAGTTGGGCAGAGCAGTTGCCTCTGATTCAGTTTTCTCATTACTTCTGTGGGAATGCTACTCTTTCCCTCTGTGATGGGCTGAATTTGTCCCATGGGAATAGGAGCTGTTAAAGAGTAAAGAGCTCCAGCATTCACCCAGTGATGTCCAGTGGCTTCTGACCCAGTAGAAGTAAATTGCATGGCAGTCTATACATTGCAGCTGCCACAAACCACCCCTCAAGGCAGAAAGGATGATAGCTTCACTTTTTCTCCAAAATGTTAGTGCCTGGCTTCCAGACTGGCTGAGCTACCAAACACCAGCCATTTTTTGCCACCCTGTCAGGCAGCAAAGTCCAGACCTACCTGATGGCCACATCCTATACCAAGGAACAGCACAGCAAACTACCAAGCACAGCAGCATTTTGAAATAATGCATCGAAGTGTCAAAAACAGGGTTAGGATCTCATTATTGCAAGCAGATTTTGATCTCTCACACCCACAGAATCTCATAGACTGTTCCTCAGGTGGCTTTCCTTTAACACAGGCAGTAATAAAGGCTTTGAACCACGGTAGGATCAGTGAGTGGTTCCACCTGCAAACCGAGTCCAGGAAGATCTGGAACCCAGCAGCTGGGCATGTAGAAGGCACAAGGCTAAACCTTGTCCTACATCCTTGTCCTGGAGAGGGCCTTCCTCTGAGCAGCTGCAGTACATGCAAGGATGTGCAAGTTGTCATAAAGTCATATCTGTGTCAAGAGGAAATTGCTTTTAGTTGGATGAGGCTGACAATCACTCCTCTTTAATGGAAGAAATCTCAATGCATGTGTGACATTTAGTAGAGCTACTCAAATGACTGTGAACTGTTTAAATAAAAGCAGAATATGGCTCCAAAAAGTCAGTAGCTTATGAATATCAATAGCATCTCAGTGGGTTAAGGGAAAAATACACTACAGGTGGCTTTCTAATTGACCAGAGAAAATTTTGGAAATTTAATCAACACATTCAGTCTGCACATGAACAATTCATTTCACAGATGTTTTGTTAAGAGGCCCACAGGCCTTATGCGGAGGAAAAACTCCATTCAGCAATCTCTTATTTTTACTCACATTGTTGAGTGGAGAGAAAATAGATGCTTCAGTTGACAGTTGAGGTCCCTTTTTGCCACACATGGCCTACATGTGAAGCAGCTACCAGTCCAGCCCAGTACATTTACAGAGTGAGCACATATTGCAACAGCAGGTACCTATAAGAAACAGGAGGGACACAAAATAGCAGAAAAATTATTAATATGCTGCACATAGCCACTCGTAGCCTTTCTCAGATCTTGTGTAGATCTTGGAGCATCAAGACTGAAGTTCTCTGTGAAGGTATTAAACACCCAGTGTTTACTCCTTGATGTCTGTGGACAGCATTTTTCTGGGAAAAAAAGGTCTGTTATTTATTTTTTTTTGGTGTAGCATTTCATTAGATGTTACGAAAGAAAAGAAACTTTCTGCAAAAGTGGAAAGAAAAAGCAGCATTTCTGAATACCAAGTATCCATGTGAGATGTTTTTGTTTGTTCCTCCAGCACAAGCCAAATCTTAATCTGCTTATTTTTATTAGTGTTATTGATGCATCAGGGAAAAAAAGTAAGCAACCAGAGAGTGTTCTTTAAACAGATAATAAAAAATCCCTCATTCTCAAAATCGAAAACAGATTGCTTCATGCCTGAAAAATATGGTCTCATCGTAGGCATTGTTTTACAAGGCAAATAGACTCTACTCATTTGTAAAATGAGGAACTTTCACAAAGAGTGAAAACCAAAAGTGCTGACACAAGAGAGGAAGAATGTTACCGCAGTGTAATGTGAAGAAAAGAGACCAAAAAAAATCCAAACCTATACACTTTCAATCCTATGCATATATGCTAAAACTTTTTTTTATATGATTCAAATCCTTTAAGGGAAAAAAAATGAGATCTTCTCTGATCAAGGTGTCTTAGACCAGATTCACCTGGGAAACGTGTGTATGCCCAGAAGTGATTCTGCCACCTTCTCCTTCACATGTTTAAATCTGATTAGCTCTTCCATTAAGGAAAATTAACCACATTTTGTATCATTGAAAAATGCATATGGGTAGAATAGGCAGAAGTATTCTTGTAATCAATGACCTTTCTTCTGTCCCCTTCCTTGCTGTTTCACTTATTGGAAAGGTTTACCCAGACTGTACAGTGAGTAAAAGAATGGTTCCCTTTTTTGCAGTGGGAATTACTAGAATTACTGTATATCTGTACATAATAACAGTATAAAAAAGAACAGTTTTTTCTTTAAAAATTTTCTATGCTTTCCCCACTGAGAAGAAATGGACAAAAAGCCATTATGACTTTATTATGGCTGACATCATTTTTAGTCAAGAAAAAGAAGGAATTGTAAGTTTTAAAATCCTGAAAAATAAACCAACATAGATAACACAACTAAGGAATTTTGCCCAAGCCCTAATATTCCCATAACTATTTTAGAACTTGGTGGCGGAAAAAAAAGGCATCAAAATTTTCTACTTTGACTTCTAATTAGGAAAGCAATATCTTACTCCCTAGAAAAATAAGTAACTCTCTGCTTCCTGACCACTGTCCTATATTTTGAAGCACATCTTTTAAACACCCCATGTCTTCATTGTGTCTTTGTCACGAACCAAGACTATGATCTAACACTTAGTCAAGAAGGGATCTTCCTGGTCCAGGTCCTTCTGGTGTATCACACAACATCTTGATGAGCAAAGTCTCACATGTTTGTTTCAGACTGTGATAACCACCTTAAATTGACACCAGAAGAGATGCTTCCTTCTCCAGACAAAAAACTGTTGAAACACCAATTCTTTTTAATGAAACCAGAAGGCTCAAAAACTATACTGCCAGAAAAACTTATTTCATCAACCACATATTATAGTCAGAAAAGACAGAAAACTCAGCAGTGAGTCAGGAAGGATGGTTATTTCAGATTTTAATACTAATAGTAATCTCTAGACTCATCTTTAGGGAAAAGGACAAACAGAGTAAAGGGCCTCTCTCTAGAAGGTAAATATAAAAAAAAAAAATCTCTTTTAGGGGATTTTCCAGATAATGATAATAATAAAATGTTTTAAAATAGAAATACAATGCTAGTATTACTACTGCTAATAATAAATAAATAAATAAATAAATAAATAAATAATGGGAAGAGTTAGTTATCTCATTCAAACAAATAGGATGAAAAACTGGTGCAGTTTCTTGAATAGCCATATAATAATTTTCACTTAATAGAGAAAAAACAGCAGTAGTAGGGATGTAGAAGGGCATTCATAGCTCTTCAACTGATATACCACAGTTGTTGCAATGGCAACATTGAAGGCATTATAGCAAGAGAGCAGAAGAAGGATATAAAAGAAATTTTTGGAATTTTGGTGCTTTGAGAAGGATTTTGAGAGAAGGCAACAAGATTGTTTAACAGAAAGGTTCAGAACTGTCTTTGAATTAAAGGGAAAGCCACAAAATGCCCATAAACCTTAGTTGTAATGACATGGTGACATTAAGTTATGAAGAGTCCTCAAAATAGAAATAAGATATTTATTTAGCTCACAGATCAATTGGGATGCGGTTTGTATAAAATGTATAGATAGATAGATAGATAGATCTTTTCTTCTCTATAGTTTGTTTCACATTTTGTGATTCCCACATTTTCCCATCACTGTTTAGCTGCCTTTCTCTTATTCTATTTTATTGTAGATAATGACTTAAAATTAGAGCTGCTAAATACATGTGCTAATTGGGGAACACCAAGGGGACTGAAATTCAGATTGGTTTAGATACCAATCTAGTTTCCAGTAGAAACTGTATTTCCCAGATCTATGAAAAATAAGTGCTCAGGCACTGAGACATTAAAAGATCCCTGCTCACTCAAGTTCAAAAAATGTTTGCTATGTGTGTTAATGAATTATGATCTGAAATATATTTAGTTCATTGTACCTCTGAAATATTCTATATTGAGTTTGATATGAAGATAACAATATTCAGTGCTTTCTTTCTTCTCATTAAACTAAGGCTTGCTTTTCCATCTGTAAGCAGTAGAATAGAAAGGTCTACAGGCAGTCTGGCTAGATATTAACAAAGCTGTGCTTCTGTCTGTTCATTTTCATAGAATCATAGAACCACAGAATGGCTTGGGTTGGACATGAACCTGAAGATCACTAAGTTACAAATCCCTGCCATGGCCTGGAACACCCATGGTTGCTCCAGACACCATCCAGTCAACCAAGCCTTGAACACTTCCCAGAATGAGGCATCCACACCTTCTCTGGGCAACCTACTCCAGTGCCTCACCATCTTTACAGTAAAAATTTTCTTCCTGATACTTAATCTAAACCCTCCCTGTTTCAGTTTCAAGGCATTCTCTCTAGTCCTATCACTACATGCCCTTGCAAAAAGTATCTCCCCATGTTCTTTGTAGTTTCCCTTTAGGTATTTGAAGGCTGCAATTAGTTCACCCTGAAACCTTCTCTTCTCCAGGCTGAACAACCTCAAGAATTCCCTCAGCCTTACCTCATGGGATAGGTGCTCCAACCCTCTAATAATTTTCTAAGATTCTGACAGCTAATGTCTTCTACTAGCTATGCAACAACTGTGGAAATGCAGAGTTGAGTTTTCAGTTGCATGTGGGTCATGATACACTTTGAATGGAATACCAACTCCAAGGGTAGCCAAGATATCCTTCTGTATCCTTGTGAGCTGATGATGCCTGTCAGGACCTTCCTTTGATGCATAATGATGATTCTTATTAAAATTTCTTGAATACTGATACAGCTGCATTCCTTGATGAGTCTAGGAAACTGACTCCTCATTGCAATCTGCTTAAAGAAATATGCTGTGCCTTGTGGTAGGAGAGAAGACTTTCAAAAGAAGTGGGATGCAGTGAGACATTAAATAATGATGGTAACAGCAATTTGAGATGTCTGAAGAAGTCTGTAAGTAATTACAATAGAGATCTTGCAAGGTGTTTTGTTATCAGAAAGCCCCAGTTTTAACTTCCCTTCTCTGACACATGTAACACAAGGATGATGAATTACAGCTAAATTTGCTACATGAATGTGCAATTCCCTTGATCTGTAGATTGTGTTAGTGTACAGCAGTGGCTAGTGATGCATTGCATCTCACTGGAAAATGCCTCTAGTGGTTCTGGTGTAAGAGCTGCTGTGAGACTCAGCTCCCACATAGAAGGAATAGGCTTGCCTTTAGTGTATGCTTCACTTGATACATTTAGGTTGAGTGATTACAACATCCTGGAACTAAAATGATAGGCTAATTAGGAGCTGGAACGAACTTCCCAAGTCACTGGGTTCATCATCTCCTGCCTTTACTGGAAGCCTTATATAATGCCTCCATAAAGCAGCAGAGCTTCAGCTGCAAATTACTCAGTTTTTGCAGATCCTCCCACACAAAGGCTCTTCCACACCCTCCCTCTCTTGATAGTCTCCCTTTTCTTCTCTTTTCCTGCACAATTTCAGATCCCCTTTATACACTTTTGTTCCTGTGCCAGCACTGGAGTTTGATATATATAGCCCTTCTCCCTTTCCACTTTTTACTTCTTTGATTTATTTCTGGAAAGCAATTATATCCTTTTATAGCCTTCATTTTGTTAGGCTAAGAGAGATAGACTTTTCTAATCTCCTCCTCCTGGAAGACAACATTATTTTCTCCCAATCCTCTCTGCACCTTCTTTGCATCTGTTTCTCTTTGAATTTTCCCCTTCCTGAACGTGGCTGACCAGAACAGTACATAGCAATCCAGATAATTTTGCTATATTTGTATTAGAATGGCAGTATTTCCCTCTCCTTCCTAGGGGTCTTCTTTAAGGCCATGTCATGCTGGCAGCTCACAGCAACCTATGACTACATATTCTTCCTCCTAATACATTTCCAAAAGATGAGTTCCAGTATGTAGAGAAATTGATGGCATTAATCCATAACAATGTGATGACTTGACACTTAATATTATTTAATTTCTGTTCCTATTATGCCAGTCCTCAAGGTCATTTCAATTATTCTAGTATTGTTGTATCGTCTGAGTTCTCTTTGGTGCTAAAAGTGTCTAAACAATCACTAGAAAGAGTCTGACACGTGGTCAGTCCTGAGCACCAAGCCTCTCAGGAACTGCCCTTCCATCCAGGAATACCATTTCCTTTGCAATACCAGCTGTGGTTGCCTCCTTTCCCTAGCCCCCACACAGTACATGTATGTGTCCCCATCTGTGTCATGATACAAGCTGCAGGATTATTGCTTTGATGAATCCCAGAGAGATTGTACCTCTTGTCGTTCTTTTCTCTGGAAAGTCAATATTATTCCACAAACAAATGTGTATGGGATGTTATAGCAATGCAAAATTTGTATTTCATCCCCTTTTCAGCATCCTTGATTTTGCCTAGAGCTCAACTGTTTGTCCTCCAGATTAACACATATGTAAATTCTGCCTGTAAAAAATTTCAGTGGCTACACCTGTTTTCCAAAACTAATCAGAGTGGTGGGCAAGAATTACACTGATTCAAAAATTTGAATAGCTTTAATACACCAAAATAAATGAAGCCTTCCCGAAAACATTTTTTTTTTTAATTCACAACAGACTTTGCATTTACAGGAAACCACTTCTAAAATGCACCAGATTGCAATATTTTCCGTGTCAGCTATTTAAAGTGCTCCCAAGAGTTTTCCTTTTGCTTATCCTCCAAGCTTCCTTCTCCCAGTTCAGCCTGAAATTCCATAATAGAAGAGCTGATCCAATTTTTGCTCAAACCACTTTCACCGCTGGCAGTCACTAGCCTCATATGAAATAACTTTGTGAAGTTGACAAAAACTGGAATTTGATCTCCTATGCAGGTCCGTGCTTTCCAAACACATTCTGGTAAAATTAGGAAGAGATTGCATCATTAAAGCCTGCAGTCAATTCAAAAGACTTTTCTCAGCTCTGCACCACACTTTGTGACTTTGCAAAGAAGCGTTCAGAAATTTCACACACAGCACAGACCACAGTTGCCCATTTCCTTCATCATCATAGGGTGGAATTAAAAACTTTTGGCCAAGCTGCCTAATAGGCAGCTGTTTGCAATTAGATGGAGCATTACATCCATTTCTTAACAAACTTCACAACCGGATAACTACAGTATGAGCAATATACCATGAAAATTTGCCAGCATGTTTAACTTCTCTGCATTTCTGGTGGTTTCTCTACCTAGCCCTCATTTTCCCAGCCTGCTCACATGCTGTCTGACTCTTAGCTTTCCCATTTTGTTGCAATATGGCTGCTCACAGACTTATGCAAGACTTTTGTCGGTCCTTACGTAGATGTGCAGTTCTGTGGCAGGACATAGGTTGCAAAATTAGTGCATTTGATCTTTCTAAAAATAGCATTAGTGCCTGAACAGAAAGCCAGCGATAGCGTGTTTTTTTATATACTGCACTTTCATTTCCCTTGCTAAATTGAGGTTAAATACCACTTATCTTGCTCACACCAATAGTCTTACTGACGTGGTTTTGCACAGAAAATTAAGAAACCTTTTTTGCTCTTTCTTCCAGGAGCAGAAATAGAGTGCATGACACCTCTGAAGGAGCAATTGTGTTTGCTACACCTTAAAAATATGTGTCTCAAAATAAGAGACAGAATATGCCTTTTGTCAAAGCGCATGTACCAGAAAACAGATCTAAGTTCAAAAACTATAAATTCTGCAAATGTAGGGATTCTAAAAAACAAATCAATAGAATTCCTGTTTCACATTAGTTATTCTGCTCTCTGGAAAGCTCCAGTATCCACAGATGTATCAAGAACCATAACATTAATGCAACTGGCCTTCAGACAAGTTCCAAGGGCAATAAGACAAGCATTACTGGGCTCAGCCTGTACTAATATGTTTGCTAAATTTCCTCTTTCCCTGCCTACAAAAATGAACATTGTGGGCCCTGATGATTTTACTTTACAGAGAAGAACAAATTTGTAGAAATGTAGCATACAGAGCAAGGGCAGGGTGAAGGGTGGCAAAGGTCTCATCCCTTCTGTGGACTGAAGGGAAGCACTTAGGGCTGCTTAAGAAAGACAGAAGATCAGTTTGATTTGGCAGTCAAGCAAATGAGAAGACAGCAGGACAGCACAAGACTGGCATAAACTGGGGTAGAACAACCAGATAAAAGGAAGAGCAGGTTGCTCCAAGATGCCAGGTGTGAAATTATAAATGTGTGGAGGTCCCTTGCTGTTATTTTACTGGGAAAATGCTGGGAAACAGCCCTGCTGAGGTGATGCTTCTTTTCAATTCACCAGGTCTGTCCAAGTGACCAAGTGAAGGACAAGCTTCCAGGATTTGCTGTCCAACAACAGGCAGCAGCTCCCACAGTGATACAGGCTGGTGCAAGCAGGGGAGAAGGAGGTGGGACACAGTGAGCTCTGCACCTCTCCCAATGCCAGGGTTAAAAATCTGAAGTTTTAAATGGGGATTAATAAAAGAAGCATAGTCAATGTGGTTCAGAGACAGGAAAGCATGCACTTAGAAATAAGCTGATACTCCTTATATTAACAATGTCTAATTTTTTATTAACATTTCTCAAACTACTCAAAATATGAAATTTAAGCCTCTTTTGCAGTTCACCTCCTGGCCAAACTCACAAGGCACTTTGCACAGCTGGTACATTCTGAGTGCAAAATGTATTTCTGGGCCTATATGTGGAAAGGACGAAGGGGGAGTTAACTAAAGCTATGCTCATTTACTGGTCACTCATTCTTAATTTTCTATCTTACAGAACTGTATTTTCAAAGAAGGACTTACAAAACCCCATATGTTTAAATTACATCTTTATCCAGGAATCTGAATTATGGGTTCAAAATTTCGTAAACTGGATAGTTTCCGGATTTCAAAGAATTTACTCTCTGGTATCCTAACTGTCATCTTATTTAAGTCACTGATAAGCTTGTGCTGACAACAATGGGAACAGGAATTACTTTTTCTAAGAGAAGCAGGACAAAGGAGCTATCTTAAAAGAGCCAACTTCAAAGGAAGGAGGTCAAATAACCTGCTGTCGCATAACACATCATTACATTGGCATTCTCCTTGGCTCTTGCATTTAAACTTTGTAGAGAGGATAAGGATACTAAAAAATAACACTCAGAGTTTCCACTTCCTATTAGTTACTGTGCTTTGCTGGAAGAAATTGATATCTATAAATGTGTCACGGGATACAATATTACTGACAATTTTGTCTGGAAAGAACTGCCACATGTTTCTCCGCTCTCCCATCCCTATACATATGTTTTGTGGCATGGGGTTTTCTTTCTTTGCCTGTATTCAAGAGCATGTCCAGTCTAACTTCCAAAGCCTATTTGTTCACACAGATAAGCCTAGTCTTCAGACAGTCAGTGCACAGAAATTTTTGAAAATCATCTTATATCAGAAACTTTTGAAACAAGCATTCAAAATCTCTAGTCAACAGAAAACAGAGCAAGCTTCCTTCAGACAGCCCATCATACCCCTCCCTCTGAAAGTCTTGATTGCCTTAACCAAACTAAGTTAGCATCTCAGAGGTGATTTCATGTGGCAGAGTGAAAATATATCAGTTTGAAAATACTTCTGTGCCACAGAAGATCTGTATTTTCAGCATTTTATTCTCCCTGATCAGACTGCATCTCTGTTGTCTCCCACATACACGGCCATACTGCATTTTAGAAGAAATACTATGGTTTTCCAGCAGCACTGTTTTCCTGTAAAGTAGTATATAAGACATGTAAGTACCTCTTGGAGCACACAGGAGAGACTTAGGATTGTCAGGCTTCCAAGTTTGGTACAACTAATTGCACAAGACATGTACAGTGCATTGCCTGCAATGTCCTCCCTTGCTTTCCTAAATGTGATGTCTGACTTTTCTGCTGCCACTACCAAGCACCTGCTGGCTCAGAGAAGTCCTTGGCAGCCCACACACACAAAGTATCACAATCAGTGCCTGGGCACACTCCCATCACCTACACAAAATGCTGGAGGAGGGAAGGAAGCCATTTGTTATGTTCATTCCCACTTTTTAAATATCATAGGCTCACAACTAGGGCACAGGTGTAGAAGGATTGGGACACAAGGTTGCAACACCACTTCTTCCTAGTGGGACTTAAACCTGGTCACTGAGTGCTTAAAGAGTGACTGCAGATATCATGGTCTGATAAGCATGCATTCAGATGAAACTGGAATAATATAGAATAAAAATATTTTCAATGCATCATTTTGTAGCCCTTTGTTATTGGTAATTAACTAATCTTCTCACCTAACCTACCTGGTGTTATGGATCCTACCTGCAGGACCTATTGCCTTTGCATCTGCTGCCTTACTGCAGCCTCATCCAGGGACTTACTTGGTTTTTATTTTTCCTTTTCTCTCCTTCAATACATTTTGATTGAAAATGTGCTGGACTACGAGGACTGTTTCATTTTGGTGTGGAAACCATTACTCTAAAGCACACGAGAAATAACCTATTAGTGAACATCCACAGTTAACATGCCAGCCAACCATCTTGGTTTCAGAAAAGTTTGTAGTGTGAAAAAAAAAATCTGCAAGTCAGCCATGAGAGAATGAAAGCCAAGGTCAGGGCAATTCCCAGGAGCTCTCCCTGGTTACAATAAAGGAAGCTTGCAAAAAGCTGGAATGAAATTAATCTTCACAGATGTTAATGTAACTGAGATTGGAAATTGGCCCTGAACACGTCTCTGTGGAGATATTATAGTTCTAGATTAAATGTGAAAAAAATGTTCTTTTATGATTATCATCTCATTGTTAGACAGCAGATTTTACCACAAAGCATTTGATGTTTGTCACTGACAAGAATGTTTTATCCTTCTCACATGATGTGACACAATCTCTGGCCCCAGACTCAGAATATATCAGCTGATGTCAACACTTTCTCCTTCCATGTTCTAAATATTGCTGATCAGGCCAAGTTTCATTTCACTGAAAAGACCACTTTCTTCCCTGGCTGCGTGGAAGAGAGAAATTTGTTGGGTTTCAGACGTGATACCTGCGTCTCTGTCCATTTAGACTGCAACCTCTGCAGTTTTCAGCTGAAAACTTCCCTACATC
Source organism: Erithacus rubecula (assembly GCF_903797595.1). NCBI lineage: Eukaryota > Metazoa > Chordata > Aves > Passeriformes > Muscicapidae > Erithacus > Erithacus rubecula. The sequence continues at coordinate 41,945,493 of NC_136685.1, forward strand.
ACAAGGAAGCAAGAGAAATGTGAATTTGCTGTTGGGGTACAAGCTCCCAGGGAGTTCTTAACCTGACTGTCACCTCTTCTCTGACTGCCTCTTGCTCAGGAGCACTCTGCCAAAAGAGATACTCTTGGAAAGAGCTGCAATAGTGAAAGCAGAAATCTTTACAAATATTGTGCTGAACTAAAATACTGAATTTCAAGATGTCATGCCCAGCTCCTTTAAGTCAGCCCTGCAAAAGTGCTGAGTTAATGTTTATGATAAACATTTAATAAGGATAAACATTTTTTTGAGTTGCAGCCAAAACAGAGCTACAAATGCATTAAGTGCAAGTGATAGAATGGGATGTCTGATGACCACTAGCTTCTGTCTTCTCTGATCCTATCTAATGTACATGGTACCCAACTCAGGGTGTTCAGGCCACACTTATTTGGTTTTGTTCAGTGTCTTTCTACACACACATTCAAACAAATATTTTGTTCTATATCCCTTTTTATGAACTAGTCAAAACCAAAACACCTCCAAGAAAAAATCACGTGTATGAAGTTACCTGCCACAAGTAGTTTTTCCACTCAAATTTCACTTTATTCATGTTCTCAGAGTTCCTCCTTCATATGTTCTCCTTCATTTATCTTCTTACCATGTGCTTCATGTTCCTCTGCAGGAGTTATTGGCACTGTACTAACAGAGTATTTGTTTTTCAATTAGGATGTGAAAAATATTGCACTCCTTCACATGAAAAGTATTTTTGAAAATACTGAAAATTTGGTTGAGGGATTCAAACATGATGGCCCTGAGAACTCACTGGCTACACTGAGGAGTTGACTTGGGTTTGGCTGCAGAAATTAGCCTGCTCTGAGAATGTCTCTGTCCAAATATGAATATTTTTTTTAGGTAGGAACCACAAGATCAGGAAACTTCAAAGCATAGCAATACATTTGAAATGGCAAGATGTTTTAACAGGAAGTCCCTTTTGTGGGTAGGTGACATCCAATTCTAATTTCTTATTCAATTAAGCTCTTTAATTTGGGTTAAACAGAAAATTATTTCACTCGGGGAATCTCAAGTTGGTCATTTGGAGAACCCATTCTGCTCCTGCTGAAAGCAAACAAGAGAGAGGTAAAACCAAGTAGTCGAAAATGTTGTAGGCTCTCTCTAGAATTGAAGTCATTGGTCAGATGGTCAGATAATCTGGGGTAGCAGGTTGCTTTTGCTTTAGACCCCGTGTTCTCCTGGGATGTTATCTGGGTGTAACCAAATCCCTGCACTTCACTGTGAATGCTGCAGAGCTCAGTAGGTCTCTGATAATATGGCAAAATGGGAAAAGAGAGCCACAGGGCCGAGCAGGGAGAGAAGGAGGGAGAAGAAGGCAGATATGGGGTGTGAGTGCAGGAAGGGGCACAAGAAAGAGGCAGAATGCTGCCCCAGGCCTTTAAGCTTGGTCTGGTCCCATGGGATGGGTGAAGGGGCCTCTGGCTGGACTAGTCTGGATCATCCAGTGACTGAGGCTTACTAATAAAGGCAAAAGTCTCCATGGCAAAGCAAGCCTTCCACTGGGGAATTCCCCAAACATCTGCTCTGCCCGAAGCTTCCCTTTTCTCAAGATGCCAAAAAAAGCAGGGAGGGGGGAAGGGAAACACAGACTTTCATTATTTCAGTCACCATTTTGGACTGAAATGCAATATACAAATTATGTTCTAATTTCTGGTTCCCACACCCTTTTTTTTCGCCAGATAGCAACTTTGGGCTTTGGTGCCGCCAATTATCTTCCTCATCTGTGCTAATTTCAGTTTTCCAACCACCCCCAAATCTTTTTCATACACTCTGATATAATTTATTGGTATAAATAGTATAACACTTGCAACTGTCCTTTGCTTTCCACCTCTGAGTTCACCATTTGTCCTTTGTGGAAGGATTTTGGACTGGTAAGTCTGGATTGGCTCCATTCCCCTCACTGCCCACTTAGCAGCCTGCAGCTGGTGAAACATGTACCTAGGCCTGAATATATCCTTTTTACTCTCTGCAGGCATGCCAAAGAGGTAGACAGATCTGCACAGAAAACACAACAAAAAGCAAATTTTGGTAAATCTTACTTCTAGTTCCAAAGCACTTGTACAACTACTTCATGTAGTTGCAGTTTAGCTTTATTTAATGAGGAGAGGAGAGGAGAGGAGAGGAGAGGAGAGGAGAGGAGAGGAGAGGAGAGGAGAGGAGATGGAGAGAGAGGAGAGGAGAGGAGAGGAGAGGAGAGGAGAGGAGAGGAGAGGAGAGGAGAGGAGAGGAGAGAGAGGGAGGAGGAGAGGAGAGGAGAGGAGAGGAGAGGAGAGGAGAGGAGAGGAGAGGAGAGGAGAGGAGAGGAGAGGAGAGAGGAGAGGAGAGGAGAGGAGAGGGAGAGGAGAGGAGAGGAGAGGAGAGGAGAGGAGAGGAGAGGAGAGGAGAGGAGAGGACGAGGAGAGGAGAGGAGAGGAGAGGAGAGGAGAGGAGAGAGGAGAGGAGAGGAGAGGAGAGGAGAGGAGAGGAGAGGAGGAGGGAGAGGAGAGGGAGGAGAGGAGAGGAGAGGAGAGGAGAGGAGAGGAGAGGAGAGGAGAGGAGAGGAGAGGAGAGGAGAGGAGAGGAGAGGAGAGGAGAGGAGAGGAGAGGAGAGATCTCTTCTTTGATGAATCCATCCACAGATACTACCTGCACCTATGCTGTAATTCTCCCCATATGACATTTTCACTAACTCCCCTTCTTCGCAGCAGCACAGACCAGCTCCACTCACACACAAGTGTGCTGAAAGACCTAAGTGCTTTCCTTTTGCTTGATGTTTAAACCAGAAATTTCAGACTGTGCATATTCCCTGTATTGAAACAAGGGCTATGGTTCTGATAGATGTCCAGGATATTACAGACTAAACCAATACGAATATTTATTTCCAGTAAACAGGTCTTCATTTAACAAAATTGCATGAGTATTATGAACTTAAGAAAAAAAATCTGTACTGTATGTTTAATTAATCCTCTAGAGACAATAGTCCAACAGTACATGTGTTCAATGTTATTATTCCTGTGTCCAGCAATTACAGTACAAACTGATCATTTGAGGCAAAACTAAATCCCTCTTGGAAAGTGGACAGCATCTGTTGACTAGCTAAATAAGTTGTACATTTCATTTGCCAAAAATGTCTGATGGTCCAAAAAAGGCCTTTTTGAAGTCATTCAGTTTTGGAAAAGAAAAGTACTAAAAGATCATAATGCTTTTGTGGAAAACATTTGCCCCAAAATTGGAAACAGCTGAGGGATGTGCAGAAGTGAAGCCGTTATTCATACCTTGTTTTACTGAAATTTCAGGGTGATAGATTTCAGGGCACATCAGTCATACTGCTGTGGCCTAGCTTTAGGTCAGCAGCTGATCCTCTCTCCATTCTCAGGACAGGTCTCCTCCACCTTTTTTGCTGTGAGGCTCCAGGGGAAATCCTGGCCACCCATCAGACCTTGCTGCTAATGCAAGGAGCACCCCTGCCCCTTTAAGGGGAGTTTCCCATGCCCAATTCCTGGCAGGCAAATAGCAAAAAAGTCTGAGCTGGAAAGATCAACGGGGATGGGATTTGTTGCAGGGTTTTTTCTTGACTTCATTGCCATAGTCAAGGCCTGGGAAACACAGGGATAAGCCCCTCTACAGAAAACATAGTCTGAAGGAAGGAGAGTAAAACATGAGCCTGAAGATGCTCCCAAGGTGAGCACATAACACAATATAGCTGGGCAGCAATTTGGCTATTTTCCTATTACTATTTTATTGTTCAGGGGTAAATAAATAGGACCGTACAGATTTTCATTTATTTATTTTAATTATTCACAAAAATCTGAAGAAGTTTGTTTAGGCCATGATTTACCATTGAAAATCTCCTGAGATTACTGTTGTTAATGGTTATTTTATATCCCTGTAGCCCCCAGGTGTGCCTCCTTGCTTTTAGGGGGATGGCAATACTGACTTACAAGAGGAACAAGAAGAGAGTGCAAAGAAATCTGAACAATATTTTGCTTCTTGCATAGGTAATAATTTGCTAAAAAAAAATAATAATTTCATGTTGGTCAAAATTAACAGGGTTTTTTTAGATAGATTTTAAATTAATTATTCCAGTGTCTCCTTAAAACAAAATATTTTGATGTTCTCAATTTGAAAAGTTTGAAATGAAAGGGAATTTTTATCTCAAGCTACATCAAAGTTGGCGAGACACAAAACCAGGGATGTCAAAGAGCAATCCTATTTTACTGAGGAAGAAATGAATGCCTTTATGGTAGAGAAACTCAAATTTCTTTTGAATTATGAGCTTCTACCGAATCAAAGAAAAAGAAGAAGAAAAAAAAGAAGGTATTAATTTTGAGAGCATCATTTTATTTTATACAGAACAATGAAAATAGAATGTCAAGAAACATTATGTTTGTCTATTTCTTTCAGTGCAAATTATAGATATATGAAATGTTTATTAATAATTTCAACAATGTGCAAAAAAAAAAAAAGGGCAAAAAATAAAATCTTCTATACTTCCTACTTCCCCAATCTTTCCCCAGACATTAAAATAAATGCTACACCACAAACTTCAAGTCAAAACATATTTATTTATGGTCATTTTCCTATGCCATTTCCTATGACTGCAGATATTGGGTTACTCTACAACACAATATTTTCCTTTCAAGAAATGAGAACTAGGTAGCCCTTGCTAAACAGAACTCTCTTCCTAAAATATTCTCTAATGACATGGGAGAAAGGGCTTTATTCAAGTGGCCACTGTGTAAAACTTAAGATGTTGAGGGAACAGAAAATAAAACTCACTTTTAACTAGGTTCTAATGGCCCCTGACTGACTGTAGGAGAATTGGTTCAATTACACAGTGACCCACTGGTCATTGCATATCAATAGCTGGAGCCTCTAATAATGCCAATAAACCATTTCTTTTGTCTCCTTTGTTAAACTGTTTGGCTTGAAGCTATAAACTGGGGACAACAGCCTCAAGTGTCCTCCTATGCTTGTGAAATCATTATGGGGCACAGAACATTTTGGAGTTTTGAATGTCTGCTCTAGAAGGGGCGTCTCCCTACACTGAACTGCATTTCTTCACTTGCTGGTTTTTCTTGCTGTTCACACTCCAAGAAAGAGTAGAATTAAAAGATTACCAACTTTAGATCCAAATGGAATATACTCCCCTTCTCCTGTCAGTCTGACCAAATATAGCCTTTGGGTTTCCAACTGACCTTATACTGTGGCCTGTTCTTAAATAATCAGTTAATTAAAAGGTGACATATCACAAGCACCAAAACTTAAAATAACTTTAGTCGTCTAAAAAAAGAACTGATAGCTTTTCCTCAGAGGAAAAGTACTAGTAGCTTACTGAGAAAGCTTAACCTCCAAGGCCAGTCTAGCTAACTATGGCCTTAGGGACTAATCCTTGTAAAGTCCATCTGGAGAATGTCCTAATTCCACTGCCTGCTCTTTACAATCAGCCTTCTGCTTTTTTCTCCACCCTTGCATCCGTTTAGTGTCCTCATTTGCTTTCTAATGACTTTCTAAAGTGAACTCAGATCTGGTTTCTTTCCCGGATGACCTTTAGCTGGCTTTGCTTTCCATTCTTCCCTACATCATGGCAATATGAGCTGCACTGCTCATATCAATATGAGTATCATATCGATACCATATGTTCCAGACACAGAGCAGGTAACTAACAACAAAGCTGAGCCATGCCAAAACACACCTGCAACTTCCCAAAAGAGTAGGTGGAGCTGAGTAGGCATCTAAACCACTTCTGCACTTTGAAACAAGTAAAGCTGCTGAAAGATTTTAGCCCTGGCAGGCAGGGCCAGTGCTTCCAATGTACTTTTCTGTGGAGCTTGATGCTTTTCTGAACTTCCAATAACTCAACAAGGTGAGTTAAAGATGAGGCAGCGACTCTGTTCTGGACAAGGTCACATGCCAAAGCAATAGTTTCAAATATTTCTACCAGCCTGATTCTCAAATACTGCAAGTACTAAGAAGCTCTTGTTCTTCTTGGAATCAGTCATCAGATCTGTCATGCAATTACCACAGAGCTACTTTCATTTGGAGAGAAGTGTAGCAACAACAGCCTGATTTCTGGTATTGTGTTTATTGTTTCACCTCCAGAGTATGAGCATAGTTTCTTAATTGCAGCGTCTAATTCAGGAGATTTTATCTCTTTACATGTCCCCAAATTGTATTCCTACAAATGGAGATGGGGCAGAGTGCACCCCTGCAGAGCACATCTTAGGTTTTGTGCCTCACATCTCCCAGGAACCCTTGGAGGAGAAGTCTGAGGATCTCTAGTGGTGTGTGGACCAACAGCCAAAAAGCAGGAAGCACAAAGTCCTCACAGAAGGAAGTGAAAATACTGCAGTGTTGCAATCACTGTAACATTTTATGTACCAGAACATAAAGACCAATGAGGCAGTTCATCCCTGTTGAGATTTGTTACATTCTAGTTTTCAAGTGCAAGCTCTTTAAACAAGTATGTCTTGCAGTCAAAAGAGCTTGTCGAAGGAGCCTTGTGGTGGCATTAATTCCCACACATCCTGACACACTGACCTGAAATGCTCAATTCCTCTTACAGCATCAGGCTTCTTACTAACAGGGAAATCTTTGATAGCGAGAACCTGACAGCCTGGCAATACCAGAGAAGTGAAAAACTCCTTGGGTAAAAATAAGTTGGGTTAAACAGATACACCTATGCTAACAGCTAAGTACCTGTTTACACTTATTAGTCACCTCATTAAAAGTATTAGTCTAAATAACGTGCCATTTATATTTGTTAAACCCATTTCACAGGAAGCTTAACTAAAAAGGAAAGAGGTTAGAGGCCAGATTTGAACCTCTGCATAAGTAGGTGGCTAATCACAGCTTCAGACACGCATGGTGGAGGGGGAGGCCCTGAACCAGGGCAGACCTAAAAGGTTCACACATGCGTGATCGCCTCCCCAGTGCTTGAGCTTGAGGCATGTTGTGGGAGAAACAAGAGCTAGCACAACTGGGAATACCTTTTACTGCTCTGGGAATAATGCTTTTCTCTTTATGGGCAGGCTTTTAAATTATCTCTCCATATAGCATATTAACAGCCTTGTTTTTTTCTGAGTGCTGCTCCACATATGTGGTGTGCCTGCAGATGCTGTGCAGGCTGTTCCAGCTCCCCACAGCCCTGCCAGGTCCCTCCAGTCCTGACTTGCACACTGTCCTGCTCCTTTTCTTTCCACAGCAAAGGTTACCAGCTGTGGGACGCACCCTTATATTCTAGGAACTATGATGTTATTAACAAATTTATTTTTCCATGTAATTTGAGAGAGGAGTAAACGGCAAAATCTCAGCTAGCACAGATCATTGCAACCCATTTGTGATGGGGAAGTTTCATGATACTGTGCAGAACAATGTTGATCATTACCAAACAAAAATTTGATTCCCAAAATCCAGGCACTGGTAGAGACTCAACAGCCCTCCCCAAGCCCTGGTCTCCAGAAGAGCTAGATGGAGAAATAATTCCAGGCAAAATGCTTCTGGTGCTGTGTAGATTGGACCATTATTCAATTTTCAGTTGGTTTGGGGTTTTTGTGGGGATTCTTGAGCCAGATTCAAAAAGGCCCTTAATGGACATTAGGAGACAGGGATAGGACTGAAGTCCCTATTCCTTCCATCTCCCAAACTCTGAGCCAAGCTGTGAGCCAACATGCTCAGAGACTGACAAGTGGCACCAAACAAGCTGAAGGAGCACACAGGTGGGGATGGGAAGCAGTGGGCATGGAGAGAGGCAGAGTGAGACCTTCCCCAGCAGTGGCTCTGAGCTTTACGTCAGCTCTGTCCACTCCTTAGGCACATCTACATCCACACTGGAAGCCCTTGTTCAGCTGCCACCAAAACCCCAGAAGGTCTTTATTGGCCAAAAGGTTTTTAAGTTTTTAGCTCCAGACCTGTGTGCAACGCCAAGGCTATCCTGACACAGAAAACTGAGGAGCTTCATGCCCCTCCCACAAAATGAGCCAAGTTGGCTTCCCAAACAGGAGGTAACATGGCAGAGTCAGGAAGGAAGAGCTCCAGGTTCTGCATCCTGGTCTCAGAACTACTTCATGCTCATTGGTGGAGAAGAACATTAGGAAGACTCTGGGATGAAGGCCCTTACAACTACCCACAGCACTGAAATGAGACAGGTCAATGCTCCTGCAGAACTGCAAAAGAAAAGAGCCATTCTTGGTCAGGTGCATGGTTTACACTTTGCAGAGTGACAAATCCAGAGCAAAGGAAGTCAGATAACTCCAGTGAGATGCTGGAGGACCAGAAATCCCAGTGTAAGAGTTGATCCCTTGGCTAACTCCAGGAAATTATGGGCAGGATATCTACAGGAGGTGAAACCTACTCTGAAATGCCAAATTCACCTCAAAGACTCAACAGGCATCACAAGGTCCTCACCCAGGGATTGGGAAGTCAGATATCAGCAGGTGTTGTGCCATTTAACCTGTAAGCAGTTGTGTTCACTATTAGATTGGACCTGTCAAACCAAATCTGGAGTTATTTGTGTTTGTGCTTCACTCAGGAGTTTGTGCAAGAGAGCAGAAATATGAACTGTGTAGATACCCTCTCTCCATGCCTAAGCACAGCCAAAATAATTACCAGATAGTGGTTAAAGGGACCCACAAGAGAACCCCAGAACTCCATGCTAAACAAGCAAAGATAAAATTGTTGTGACACAGGTAAAGGGACAACAGCAAAAGGCTTCATTAAAGGAAAAGGGATCTTCTGTGCAGGGACTAGTTTCTCTTGTTGGAGATAATACCTATAAGGAATAGAAGAATCCTAATGTTCCTATGTTCCCTTCTGAAATACCTTGAAGTGTGTTACTGGAAACTTACTTTGAGCACATATCAAGATATAAATGGTGTGAATCATTCCAATTTACCAGAACAGAGGCTTGCTTTTTATTTTCAGTGTATTTGTTTCTAGAGAATTTAACCTGTTTACCTCAGAGCAGGATTATAGACATACTGAAAAATTACTTAAAGCTCCATGTAAGCTGAATTATTATTATTATCATTATCATTATCAATTTATTATTATTCCAAAAAGAGTCCAAGTTACTAATATAAGATATAAATTATTTCAGGAGATTTTTAAGAGATAGAAAGGTATTCAAGTAAAACTAAATTTACAAGTATATCATATTCCTTCTAATCACTTGTTTAAACTTTTGAAACCTCTTAAATATATGTGAGATGAGATGGTGACTTCCTAGTTTTCTGAGTGAGGTCTTGTTGTGACATTGTCTGCTGGAGTTCTGTGGATGCCAGGAGACAGGATGCCTGAGCAGCACTGGGGGAAGAGGAGGCAATGCAAGCCCCAGCCACAGGATCCCACAGTGCAGCACTTGTCCAGAGAACATCAGCCCAGTGAGTCCAGATTGTCTCTTCAGCGAACACAGCAACATCTCTCTTTTCAGGAATGTTTTCTCACCAGAGAAAATAACTTGGACCAAATAACCTCCCACATTCCAGTCATCTGCTCTTACTCTCCAAAATATGAGGAGAAAAAGCAGGGAATTTACTGGTGAAGTCATGGGAATATGAAAACCATTTTGACTATGAAGAGAAAGAATTCAGTAGAGACTGAGCTGTTGCTGCTGATTTTAGGTAGAGCATACTCAGGTACTAACAAGATTATAAAACCCAGATAGGTGCCTAGATAATCAGACAGACAGACTGAGCTTATTTGTTTTCTTGGTTTTTTTTCTTTTGTTGATTTGTAGCCAAAGATCCAAGCAAAGATCTTCACAAAGATTTTCCATTTACAGCAGTCTGTAAATGGTATTCTCTCACACAAAATTGTCTGAGAAGCTGAGGAAGACAAAGAGAACTTAAGTATTTTTAGTGCTTTTTTAATAAACAAGTATTTGGAGTGCATTCTCCATTCAATGTACATGCAGATCAGCCTTAATAATAACACATTATATTTAAAAAATTTCAAAGAAAATACTTCAGAGAAAGAATAAGTCTGAGGAGCCTTAAACAAATATTTTTACACCATTTTACTTTCTTCCAAAAGTTTCTTGAAGAAGACACTGGATTTTATCATCTAAAGCACATTTATAGAAGTTGACAAATTTAAATTATGACATGACTCTGTTTCTTAGTCCAAGGGCTCATACATCCCTGTGTCACACAAGCATCTGTTTAGATACTGAATCCCAACTGTGCAGATTGGGCAAAGTTTCAGGCCTTTGTTTAAATTTTCCTGTAAGAATTAGGTCAGTTCTGATCTTCACATTTTAATAACTTCCTTTCCAACTGAAATTCAAATTGCTGAGAAGCTTTGTAGGGGAGAGGAATATTCCCATAATGATCTCATTTGAATAACCTGAGAAAAACAACACGCGTATGGCTCCGTGCAGGTGAGCAGGATGCAGATCAGCTCAGGTCTTCCCACCAGGCTGAATCTGACTTGCCTTGGATTTAGGGTTAGGATGAGTAGGATAGCTGACACTGGGTAATTCAGAGCATCCCTGTGCAAGGCATGGGCACAGACAGTGCACACCCTGTGAGGTGTCTCCAAGGGACAGAGAAATGGGTGGAGAGATGGCCACCCCTGTAGCTCTGGGTACATTGCACACTGCCTGTGCAAGAGATGGGGGACAGACAAACTCCCTGAAGAGATATAGTAGGTGAATCCTGCTAATTCCTGAGACCCATAACACAGGCTGTGAGGTATTCAGTCATGTTTCCTTAAGGAAAATGCTGCATGGAAAGATAATAGCAACAGATATGCTAGCAACATATGGTTCAATGAGGGGATTTTCCTCTCACAGGATGTCAGACACCTCAGTCAGCCCAGTGTGGGGAGTGGTGAGAGCAGCAAAGCCCCTTCTTCACAGGGGGCTGAAGTTCAGTTCCTCCCAAACTAGTTCTCTGAAATCTTTCTGAAGCAACAAACCTGGCAGAGAAGCTAAGCCCATCTAAGTCTTACCACACTGCAAGGAACTGGGTACCCAGTGCCTGAGGAAGCAGAGAGATGGATGCAGCAGAGGACAGAAGGAGAAATGAAGAAGGGAAAAAGGTGGATCCATCCCCAGTTTTCAATCTAGCAATGGCTTGCTATTAGGTTGACAGCTCATTGCCTATAACATCGGTAAAGATCTCCAGAAAAACATTGAAAAGAGGATTTCTACCTGCATTAACTACCTATCTTTTCAATGACTTTTCCTCCATCAATGCAGACCTTCCACTGCCTCACCTGTAATGACTGACACCTGAGGGGTGCAGAGTCCTCCCCCACAGTATGGAAAGAAAGATCCAAGCAGCTGCAGCAGCTTGCAACTAAGGAAGGCTCATTTTTGTTCCACTCTTGACTAGAGAGAAACCCCACTAAATCTGATAATTAAACCGTGTCTGTCAGAGGGTGTAGGTGAACCTACATTGCTTTTCATAAAGGACATATCTTTGTTTCCAAAAATGTTCAGTAAATTACTGAGTCAAAAATATGTTATAGAGACTTGAATGCTACTTTTAGCCTCAAAAGTTATACCTGACCTTCCTTACTGGGTGTTTATTTTTCTGCCAGGAAGCTGGTGCTGAGAATAAGTTTCTTGCAAAAGATGCAGTGTCTCAGAGTCCAAATGGTATGGCTCAGAAAAGTAGTCCAGGGTCTGATCCATTCTTTGATAGCCATGGGTCAGCTCTATTTGATTTTGCTTTTCCTTAGATCCTCTGTGGTTCAGAAGCAGAGTATTTTGGGCTCTTGGAAACAGATGGATCGAATCTGCTGTCCAAGGACACGAGTGGTGCCATGCAAGGCATGAGAAACAGAGGTGCACAACTATTCCCTGCAAAGAGTGATGCAAAACTGCTTTAGAGGCAGGACTGAAGCAGATCAGCCCTGTACTTCAGCAGACTATGCTGCTGGCAGCCTCAGCCCTTCCAAAGCATTCCCATCTGCTGCTGGCTTGCCAGTTTATGGGCCTTGCCAGTTGCCCTCTCTGCAAGAAAACATCATGTCCAGAGACACTGCTTTGCACACACCTTGATGACAATTCTATGAGTTCTTGCCCTCACTCCACTGCCTCACCACCCCATTCCATCCAGACACAATGTGCTAAGTGCTCTGCTCACCAGAAGAAGCATCATCAGGCCACCACACACTCTGAGCTAATTCTGTCTGCCTGGAAAATTTTGCAGTCAGGGACTGTAAGACCTGTTTCCAATGCCTGCCCCTGCCACATTCCTTGTAGGATACCCCTGGTCACCATCTGGCAGCTTCTTGGGTGACTCAAAGGAGGAATGAGGGCAGCTGGGTTGCCCTGCCAAGTCTCCCCTATTCTGTTTCCCTGTTTTCAACCCACATTCTCTCCTCTATATCTTTGTTCATAATTTTTGCCACTTGTGACCATTTAGGTATTTTTCTTCCCCAGTATCTTCTCTTCATCTCTCCTCCCTCTGTGTATGTTTGTTTTGTTTTGGTTTTTTTACTAAGTTTTGTTTTGTTTCTGTTGGGGATGGGCTGTTTCCCATACCTATAACAAAAAACAACAATAACAAACTAAAACAAAACAAAGAATAAGAAAAAAAACATGGGGACAGGGGCCAAAAGCAGATAACTTTGGAGGGGTACAAAACAAGGGAAAATACAGCAATATTTTCCTGGTACAGTTTTCCAACCATAACATTCTCCTAGCCTCCAGAAACTTGCAGGTCAGAGATGTAAGCAAGTACTTTCTTCAGAGACATTGTTCATCAGAATTCTCCTTCCTTAGTAAGCCACAGTGGAGCTTGTTGTATTATCTCCCTGAAATAAATTAATATTAAAGGTTATGTCTGGCTGTGGCAAACAGTACTGGGTGAATAAGGCGTGCTGCACCATGCCCATAAATGAGACAGAGCCATGATGTCCTTGGAGAGAGAACAGAACTTTTACAAAGCCATGGAGGTTCTTGCAAAAAGCCTCATTACAAATGCAGAGCGTCTGCTCATAAACCAAAAGTCAGTTCCTGCCAATTTCCTTGTACACTTCTAGCTCCTGGTGCCTTATGAAGTGGGGCTGGGTTTCCTTTCAGTAATGAAATGGAAAATGAAAGAGCATGAAGGGGCAGCAGTGGCATGCTCTAGCAGACAGATACATAGGAAGAGTAAAAGTCTTACCTTCTTGAAGTTAGCAGGATGTGAACACTGACTTCATGGGGCCAGAGTTTCACTCTGATCTGTACAAGCTGCCAGGCAATCTCATCAGTCTTTGGAAAGTGCTGCCACGCTTGTTATTTGCACTATTTTCAGCAATTTTAATGACATTAAGCCCTAGGGGGTGAAGCCCCAGGAAACAGAAGGATGCAGACAGCCTGAGTGATAGTATCATGAGCCCTGTTAACTCTCCTTGCTTAAATCAATACCCTCAACTGCTCCATGCAGAGCTGCAATGAAAGGAACAACACAAAGCTACCACCCTGAAAAGTTTTCGAGGGAAAACAAGCAGAGATCAGCCAAAAACTGACCGTCTGGTCAGACCAGACCACCTTTTTCTTCCTCTTCTTTGTCTTGGGAAGTGCTGAAAATTCACCACTGAGCTTGCACTCACTTTCTGGATCAGTCTTATGACCATTTATCTTATTTACATTTTTGCTATTTCCATAACACCTAATCTAACCACAGTTTGTTAAAGAATTGTGGGCATGTTATATGCAGGTGCCTAACTCCAGCATAAATATTTACAGCAGTGCTGCCACTTAAGACTTTTCACATGTGGCCTTTTTAGGCAGTAATTTATGTGTGTTTTAACTCTTCTGATGCATTAGAGCATGCAGGTGAAATTTCTCCTTAAAAGTGCAAACAGTGACATCAAGTATTGCCTAATAGCTAGAATATGCTGCATGTAACACCCATGCTGTTCTGGGATCTAATCCTTCAAGTATTCTATGCCTGGCCCAAATAATGTCTTCTTTAGATTTCCACAGCCTAACACATAATGCTGCTTTTTTTTACAGTCTATTTTTTTTTTTTAAGTCATCCCATTTGTCCCACTTCATTCATTGGCAAAAGACCCAGCTGAACCGAATGGCAAAGGAAGCATGCACAAGTCGGCAAGGAGAACTTATAAAAGCACCCATATCTTTAAAAAACTAGTTTCAAGAAATGCATACAACATTTATTGTGTGAATAGAGGTTTGTGAAGGACCCAAGCCCTTTTACTAACTAAATGCAAGTAAGAATTTAACAAAAACACTCCTGAAGTTTAAAGAAAGAAGCTGGTCATGACAGAGATTAATGCTCAGATTCAGGGAATCCACTTATTAATTTTGTCAGGCTAGAAACAATGGTTAACAGTTTCCAAAATAGCTGAACAGTGTCAGCAAACATTTGCTTTGACTGAACTGAAACCCTCCCTTGCCCTAAGATCAGCTCTGGGACACTTTCAGAAAAGCTTCCTTTATCTCTTGACAGTGTGAAAAAAAACGTTACCTGCAAATTGACTTATGTGTAGAAGGAAGCTATCATTCATGCTAATGGAGCCCATCAGCTTGCTTTCACTGTACCATGATACCCTGGAGCAAAAAAATGTGAAGCCTGTTAAGCCCTGGGCTTAGCAATAGGATTTAACAACTCTAAAATGCCTACCTTCCTCTGTACACATGTTGTCGACCACTATCCCACACATTTCTCTGTTTCTGTGACAGCTGGTCAATGTAAACTAGCTCTTAAAAGATTTTATGTTGATTTTTATGCTCTGGGAGCTGTTTTCTTAAAATAAACCTTACAAATTTTAAAAAGCAAAGAGACAATGGGAAACTACAGTAGAAAACAGAGCAGAAAATTGTACAGAAAATTGTTTACAAAGCTCGCAGTAATTTGGTAATGTGAAGCATCTTCACTGCTCACTGTGCTCCTCAAATAAAAACTTGGTGGGCACATTTTGAAAGCATTAGAGATTGTGACTCCTCCAAAGACATCCCTTTTTTAAAATGTGAAGGCATGACAAGAGTTAATCCAGACCACAAAAGCATGAAGAAGCTGGCCCTGGTTGTGGAAAGGCTTTGACTGGGACACTCAGGTGGGTTAAGATGCAACAGATGTGCCTAAGTGGTGGGCAGCAACTTTGTTAGAGATATTTTACCAGTTAATAGTTCACGATGCTAACGTGCAAAGAAGTGTTCAGTGCAGAGAGAAATGGCTCTAAGCCATGATCAGCAAATGAGGAACATCAGACTGTTCCCAGCCTGGCCTCCTGAGATCTGGAGCAATGCCAGCCTGGGATCTGACACACCCCATCTCAGGCAAAAGAAAGGCTCATTGGCAGGCCCTCCATCTCAGGTCTCCTCTCTTACCCACACAAGCTGATCACAACTCTCCAGAGCCGATCCCATTGGCCCCTACCCTTCACTAGACCCTGTCCAGTACTGTGAAAGCACTACCCTCCTGGTGACCCAACCAGCACTGCATGCTGCTGGGCAAAAGTTTGGAAAAAAATGAAGTCATTGGTGATGGGAAAGGAGAAAAAAAAATCTCAAGGATATGACAAAAATGGAAAGAGAAACAGATAAAAAAGAGATCTAGGACAGGGCAGAAATGTTATCCTCAAAGTTGGCACAGAGCAGATACCCTTCAGTTTCTGGTGACACATCCCTGCACTGTGGATAGCTGGCAAAATGAGGCTGGTCAGGAGCAGGGAAAAAATAAGCAAAGCTTCCAGGCAGAAGATTTTATGAAAGCCTGCAGTGAAGTGTAATGCTCAGTCTTCAGAGCACATGGAACCAACCAAGACTGCTGCCTGCTTGACAGAGTCATCCACATGCCCTACCAAGACATGTGGGATCCTGAAAGAACCACAGAGTGGGCTGAGTGTTCCCCTTCCCTGCCTGTTTTCAGAGGATAGAAAGGGCTGAGGCTTAGTAGGGCTCTTTCTCTGACTCTTGAAAAGTCCCAAAGATACAGTAAGTTAATGTGCAATGCCTCTAGGCAGGCTAAAGAACATGAACCAAGATTTTCAAAGATTTTCAGTAAACAGTTTTTGTGTCTCTATAGGGTATGTATTCCATGCATTTTCAGCATTTTAGCTCAGACCCATCTTCACCAGTCCCACTACACTACTTTGTGCAGAGATTCACCCACTAATCATTTCAGTTTGGTCTCACAAATTCTTTCACTAATTCTCAGCTCTTCCCCTGGGTATAGCCAGTAATTCCCCTCTCCCACTCTTGTCCAGTGTGCACCCCTCAGTGGGTATGGCACCAAAGGACTCTGGGGATACATAGGAGTTTCAAAGTCCATAGTGCTTGATGAAGGCTACAGAAGTCCTACCAGGAGGATAATAAGTCTTTTGAAAAATGATTCCTTTGCATCCTGTTGTACTATAAAAGTGCATTACAGACCATAGATTGTCTGGACATACAAATGAATTCCCAATGTTTAATCTATCTGAATGTCTTTCTTGTGGTTTTTTACTTCAGTGTAATCCTTCACTAAACATTTTTCAGCCATTAGCTCAGGACAATACATTTTTCATTATTAAACTGCCTCATGTTTTCATTATATCTGCACGTCAGATTTTACTTAGTGATATATCAGTGGGATCACCTCTCTTATTACTGCACTTGAATTTCTCTTCTGAGAAAAATACAGTTATTTCAGATGAAAAGGGGCTCCTCCAAGTTAAATGGCCATGAAGCATATTACCAAAATAGCTACTCAGAGAAAGAGAAAAGACAGCTTTGGGGTACCCTGATTGCAACTTTGCAGTACCTCAAAGAAGCCTAGAGGATAAAGAGAGATTATTTACAGGGACATGTAGTGACAGGACAAGTGGGAAGGACTTTAAGAGAGTAGGTGCAGATCAGGTATCAGGAAGAAACTTTTTACTGTGAAGGCGGTGAGGTTCCGGAAGAGGTAATCCAGAGAAGCTGTGGATGCCCCATCTCTGGAAGTGTTCAAGGCCAGGTTGGATGGGGCTCTGAGCAACCTGGTCTAGTGGAAGATGCTCCTGCCCATGGCAGAGAGTTGGAATTAGATGGTCTTTCAGGTCTCTTTCAATCCAATGCATTCTATGATTTTCTGACTATTGATTCTATGGTTATTCTTGCCAGATCCATGGCAATCTGTATGAACTGAAGTAATAATAGCAAAGTACTCCCATTTATGAGGAAGGAACCAAACTAAAAGTGAACTCACTGGTGAAAGGTGCTACGTGTAGCTGGAGGAAACTCCTTACCCACGGGAAGAGCTGCCCAAATGGACAAGACAGATAAAAGGTGTGAGAAAAGAAGTGTTGTTGCCCCATATTACGAACTGGGACTTGAGTCACAGGATGAGTAAGTGATCCGGAGAAGGTCACACAGGAAATCTGTGTCACGGTTGGTTATTAAACCCAGATTTCCTGATTTGCCACTGAATCCCATAATTACAAGACCATCCTTCCTGTCCTTTTTAACTCTATTCGTAAAGTATCTCACTAATTGGGCAATGCCTTATGGGAACAAAAAACCTTCCCTGCATCCTGCAGCAGGATCTCAGGTGACTCCCACCATCAGATTCCTGTCCATATCGCAAGAGCCTGGCTGAGGAATTGCATTTCCTTGTGCACACCAGGCTGCCCGCACACCCTCACACAGGATCCTCCCACCCAGTTTATGCCTCACCCCTCACACCCCCTTCCCCTGGTCCTGGGCAAATCTCACAGCCCTCCCCAGTGGCATCTGAACCAGCTCTGCTGCTCCCATCATGTTTGGGGGGGTCTCCTCACTTTGTGTGTTGGGGTCTGCCTGGTAGGGGCTGTGAGATGTGATCAGAGAGGAGGCCTTGGTGATCTTCAGGGCTGATGCTGTGGTGCATTTAGGGAGTCTATTTGAAATAAAAAATGGGGTCAGAGCACGCACAGGCTGGCTAAATCTTATCCCTGATACCTCAAGCAAAATGAGGAAAAAAGACTAAAGGTGGCCACGTCCAGTGGGAAAATGATCTACCCAGAAGATTTCTACCAGCAGGGGGAGGAGAACTGGGGCTCCAGGAATATCAGATATCCTGGCAATGTAGGGAGTTTCTGGAAATCAGAAGACAAAGGAAGTTGGGTTGGGACTCCTGTGAATAAGACATGAGAAAATAAAATGGACACAACTCAGCCTACCCAGGAAAGAAAGCAACTGACAGCAAACAGAAAATGTCTCAAATACCAAGTTAAACAAGAAGATAATTATACAATCTCACAGATTTCTGTAATTTGCTTAGGAAGACTCATCAGATCTACAGATGAAAAAAAGGAATTTGAGTTCATTCTTAATGGTCTTCTGAGAGGTTTACAATCTGGTTTTGGAAGTGATAAAGGAGTCAGTAGGGAAATAATGAGAAGGTACAGACAGACTGTTCTCCCTATGGAAGAAGCAGCAAACTCATTTTCAAGTTTAAAAAAACAGAGCCATATGGCTAGATGGTAATGCAGGGCTGAAACCTATTTAATATCAGCATTAACACTATAGAAGCTGTTGCTATAGTAGTGACATCTGGAAGAATCCTTCAAATAGATTATTCTCTAACCTGGATGAAGGATTCTGCCAGTCTGTCTGTCAAAGAAAGCCTTCAGAGCAAATCAATAACAAAGATCTTGTTACCTGAATGCAATGTAATTTAGTGGCTAATCAGTTTGACAACATTAGAAACACAAGGAGAGAAGAAAAGAAGAATAGGAACAGGGAAATGTAATTAACATCCAAGAAAGCAGAGAGGACTCCAGGAACACAAGGAGAAACATCAAACTTTTATATGCCACTACCTAATGGACTTAATCAATAAAATCACACCTTCACTGTAAACTGCTCCCAGTCTAGCTGACATTTGTTGTTCACAGGCTTCACTTAAAAAACATTAACACTGCCAATAGATAGTATCATTAGTGAAGATGACAGATGCATGCACAAAATACTGCTTATTGCCAGAGCAGTGATAGACACTGTCCCAGTTTTTTTTCTTAATTTTGTTTGAGTACTGTTTTGTTGTGGCCAAATGAAAAGGCTACTCTTGACTAATTAAAAGGTCTTTGCTGAGCACAGACATTTGGCAGTCACTAGATATTCAATTCTTCCTTGTAGCTGGTTTCTTTGGATGAAACAATATGTGAAAATATTGCTAGAAAGAGGAGTTTGTTTGTCTTTTTGTTGGTTTGCATTATATTTATGCAAAAGCATTGTGTACCTGATTTACTTCTCCTGAAACTAAGGAGATCAGCTGAAGCTGACAGGAGCAATTCTCAGCCCTTGCACCTGATCTGGTCATTGAAATTGTAAAGTCTAAGGAAGTTAGTGTGATTTCCATTCACTTGCACAATGTATAAAACAACTGCATGTCAAACACTCTGATGTGAAATTGTGATCATGACCACATGTTTTTGGAAAGGAACAGGCTGTGTGAGTGGGACAGCATTAAGCTCTGGGGATATTATTGAAAAAATCTTGGAAATAGCAATAGATATTTTTCACACTTGTTTTCAAAATATACTGTCCTTTGCATCCCTTAATGTAATGTACCTATTTGTTTCCTGGGGGGGAACAAACTATTTATCCATTGAACAGACATTGATATTCATTAGGGGGTCTTATCCCCATCCCTTCAAAATCAAAATGGGTGAATACTGGGTCCCTCTATATCTTCACCACTCAGTAGAGCAGATCTTACAGAGAACAAAAGCATGACACAATTCCTGACTTGAAGTCTATGGGCTTCTCAGGTAAGCAAGGGAATCCTGCTTCTCAGGAGCAGTCATGGGCCCATATAACATTAACAGGTTATATGTATTTATCCCATGAAGGCAACAGAAATTGTGTCCCAGAGTCCAGTGGGAGCAGACTCTTGCAGAGTTCCCTAACACCATCTAAGGTGCCACCTCCAGATGTCTCAGAAAATGAGTGTTTTTAGAATTCACGCTGTCCTGGTTGCTCACAGACGCACTTGAGTGAGAGCTGGATGCATGATTCATATCAGTAACTTTTAATACCAATACTGCCTAGGTGTTAACACTAAATGTGCTATTTTAGTATGCCACATTTCTCACACAAAGTAATTCTGGACTTTCTTGTTCATGAAGCAGAGATGGAATTTAAAAATCTCAGCACTATTGAAATGTGAAAATAGATATAACCCTTAGACCAAACAGCCCATGCTTTTTGCAAATTTTGTTTTATTTAGATATATAAGGGTGATATAAATTATTTAATTGCAGAAATCATTGTGTGTAAGCAGGAGTAGCTCTAAGAAAGAAGAAAGTAGATGGAGCGCAAGTAGAAAAAAAAAATACTTCATTCCAGTTCTGAGAAAGTAGTTAAGAAGTCCCTGGATGGCTGTTCATGCAATTCTTACTCTGGCAAAACTGCCACTGATTTTAATTGTAGTTCACTCCGTTGGATCAGCCTGCTAATCAACTAAGCACTTTTCATTTCATTGCAAAGAGAAGGTGTGAGGAAAATGCCATCATATCTCCAACCATCTTCAAAGCCTAGAATGTCTTCACACCATTTCATGGGTTTCCCCTTTCCAGTACTAAAAAAAGGATGCTATAAAAGTCATGATTTAAATGATATATTGCAATTTTATGGACTTGGAAGCTAATTTTGCTTAGAAGCATTTTTATGGACTTTGGAAGCCAAGAGCGGGGGGAAGCAGAGCTCTTGAGATCAAAAACTCCTTCTGTAGAAAAAGGCTTCAGGGGAGAGCATTTTCTGCCTCCTCTGGATAGGACTCAATTGCTTCTTAAGTCTCCAATATTAAAAGGGTTTTGCTGGAGAATATGCCTATAAGAGGGAATTCATTTTATCTGCCCTGTGCAAACAAAAGTGATTATTTTCAATTTCTGTTATGAGAGTGAGAAGGGGGGAAGTCCTTTCCAGGGAAAAGCTGTAAGATGTTTTTCTTAATTAGTTTAATTACAAAATGTACTAAGACTATTAGGTAAGCATTAGGCTGTTTTTGGGTTCAAAACAGGCAGATGTTAGCAGGATTAAATCAAAATACTTTATACGCCTTTGAAGATTTTTTTTTTTTTTTACTTAAAGACCTCGGTGCATTTTTTTTCTCTCTCTTTTTAGGCTCTGTAACAGCTGATATTATTAGGGTTTTTTCCTTTTGATTAAAATTATGCTCATCTAACTCATGCAAGTCAGCTGTCATTAGCAAAGCAAGTGGGATCTGGCCTATGGTATCACATTTTTGGAATCTGACTTTTTTTTTTTTTTTTGTATTATCCCATTCTCCCTGCTCCAATCAGATCCTAATTATAGCCAAATTACAGCTATTGTCTCAAAGGCTGAGTAACATATTTGTGGTGGGAGAGGAGGGAACAGAAGATGGCTCATTTTAAAATGGGAATTCTACAAAGTAGTAGGAGTTGTTTATAACAATTTTAAGGGAAGATGGCAATGATGGAGAAGGGGAAGGGCATCGTTACATCCAAGTAGGAGGGAGTTACACTTTGCTGAATCAAAGTTGTGTCTCTACAGTTTCCCTCAACATTATAATGCACTCTGTCAGCTGCTGTGAGGCACTGAAGAGCTCGGTAACTCCAGGGTAGCAAGTACAGTATATCCTGCTTTGGGATCTAACAAATATATGAATAGCTAAAGTACCACTGGAGAAATAAATGTAGAACATATAGAGAAAGATTCGTAACCATAAGCAAATCTGCTATAAACTTAAAATTATGTCACCTTTACATACACTCTAAGAGAAGAAATAACACTATATTAAGCAAAAGTGTAAGGAGGTGAAACCCATGCTTGTGCATCCTTTAGAGGAGTAACAATACTTCTCTCAAACCATAAAAATTATTTGCAAATTGAATATAGGCCAAAGTCATTTCTGGCACAAGTATCCTTAACCATTATCATTGGCTGACAACCTGGCATAACTGCTTTTAAAAAATGTATGAATGTCATCAACCTTAAGTGAGAACTCAAACTAGAAAATGCAATAAACTCTTTTGGTCAGAAAGGCATTTTCCACTGGTAATATATTTACAGAGCATTTTTACTTTGTCACTTTCAAAAGCCATTGCTAAAGACCACCTCTAAGATTGCTTAATACTGCAAATGACCCCAAGATACATGCAAAGTCAAATGAGAGACTTCTCACACATTCTTGCATATCAATAGAAGTTGGTTTACAACAACAAGGCTAAACGCAGTATATTTTATTGCATTACCCTGCTGCTCACCTCAATAAGATGAAAATGTAAAAAGTCTTTTTTAGAATTTGGTTTTCAAAAGGCACTTTGGATACTTGGAAGACTTTCGTCTCTGCAACTGGTCTAAAAGTTTATTATTTTCTCAGAGACTATCTTCACTAACATCTACTAGGTAGACAATAACAGCAAAAAACACCAGGGCCGAGTGATGATGAACAGGCAGCTGCACAAAAAAAGTCCATAAAACAGAAACCCATATATGGACAATGCTACAAAGACAATGCCACAAGGAATATACTGATATATTCAGAAAAAAGTGTGCATTGTGAATATTTGCTCTTGCATGTGCATGCACCACTCAGTGGTCTACCTTTCACACACAAAAATCCCTGTCATGGCCTTTGCTGAAACAATGGAGGCTAAAGTCCCTGAAATGTTCTTCCTGCACACAAATGAGCTGTGCAGCTCCTCCTCAAGGAAGAACTACATAAATGTCATCAGGTGTTAGTGTAATGCAATGACCATCAGATTCTATTAAATTACTAAATCTATTAAATGATTAAATTCTTGGTCGCACCAATTTGTATCAAGTGTAAACATACGGTGAAACACTTTTAAATCAATTACCTGATGATAAAGGAATAATCTTCTTAGTTAAATGAAAGCAATTAATGTATGGCAGGGCTATGCATTTAAAAGGTTTCCAGGATCAAAACCATCTATTTGATAGTACCTAAACTCACACTTTCATAAGTTAAATTAAATATCACTAGCAGATGTTGAGTAGCACACTCAGTGGTTGTGCACTAAAGCACATGGAAAACAAAATAGTGTTTCCATTTTTTTTCCTTCCCCAGCACATTTCATTCCACAGGATGGCACAATGCTGTAATTCCCAGAACACTGAAATGCAGCCACCAATTTTCCTCCTGCCGTTTGTTTCAGTATCTGAAAACATGACACCAGGAGGGGAGCAGAAGGGCTGCTCCACTCACACTGCTAAAAAGTGACACCATGGTGTTCTTACAAGCCAGGACAGCATGAAGAGCCTGTGAAAGAGAAAAGGAGATTCAATAGAGCCAGATGATGTGCCCCGAGGCAATGTCTCAGCTGCTCAAGGTGACAATGGCTGCGGGGCCAGGCACATCCCCATGCTGGACCAGGAACACAATCTGCTTGTTCTGGGACTTCTTGACAACAAAAACTGAGACTATTGAGAAGCCACAACATGCACCAGGCCAGCTGACAAATAATAAATACAGTCACTGCTTTAGGTAAGAGCCTTTACAGAAATTGCATACGGAACCTGCCACACTTTCATAGATTTGTAGAATCATTTAATTTGAGAATGACCTGTAAGATCATCAAGTTCAGCTGTTAATACTGACAGTTTTTATTTGACTTTTGCTATCTAAGTCTGTCTCCTCCTTGGCAGAACTGTGGCCATTGGTCTTACTCTTGGGGATATCAGCCTAAGGATGAATGAAGAATTGCAACTCCCTCCAATTTCACACTTCACTTGCAGTCTTCTTTATTCCTTTCAGGCAACTTTTTTTAGACATTATGTTTGCAGTGTGGTGGCATTGACAGAGAGGTGGGTGTGACCCCCTTCAGATGCACACATCCTTTCTTCCTCAGCCTGTGGTCCATTTGCCTTAACACGGGTCTCACCAACAGCATGCACCACCAGGGAGGTAGGAGTCACCCTAGGAGGCATGTCACCACTGAGAGGTCATTTGCTGAGCAGAATAATGACAGTGAATGCCAAGCATGAGCTCAGGGGCTCTGGCCCTGGGCCCTAGCTGAAGAGTGCATTCTGTTGGATACTTTGACCATGCTGGAGAGGTCTCACAGCATCCTATTGCGGGTGTGCTGAATGATGTGCGCTGTTAAGTGATACTCACGAGCAGCGTGACCGTGCCCGTGTAATGCACAGTGAAACAGCATTACCCATGGCTTGTGCCAGAAGTCCAGTCTCCATGAATGTGCAATATGCAGTCACTCTGTGGCAGGGCCTTAGGGCAGCCCCATTAAGTGGCAGCAACAACTGTAGGTGTTGGTGGAACATGCTGATTGATATCCATTCTGCTGAGAAAATGTAGCATGTTTCTGGAGCTGACATAGCAGATCATCCAGCACAAGCTCAGTGGCCTCCAACACTGCAGGGCATTGTGTGCATTAGATGCATGCAGTTGTGTGACTGCCAGGCTGCAGAGGGATGGCTACCTCTGCCTTCTCAGTGCCCCTTTCCAGCATTCACCCTAATTCTGTGTGAGAGAGAGAAGTTGCTCTTCCCAGCACACGGGGAAGGGAGAAATTCCAACCTGCTGCCAGCCTATGGCTCAGAAACTCAAGCTGTTAATGCAGAGTCCCACAGGTAAGTACACAGATTTGCACAGAGTACAGATAGAGAAGGAGACAGGAGTCTAGGGGCTGTTTCTTTGACTGACTGGCCTTTGGCAGCAGACCTTTCCTAAAGTTTCACTAGTTGCATCCTTAATTCAGTCAGTCAATCTACTGTGCACTGTCCCAACAATTCTCTCCTTCCTACCCTTTCTTTTGTCCCCAACTCCTACACCTGTATTTTTGCTTTTTTTTATATCCAGGGTTTCACTGTATCCTGCCACTTGGTGTGTCTAATACCTATGTCTCTATGGCAAAAATAAAACCAGAGATGGGAAATATTTTCAGGATCTCTATGTCCAGCTGTAAAATCTTTGGACCTGTGTGTCTTTGCTCTGATCTCATTCTGAGAGCCATTTCCAAAAAGTGATACACAAGACCCTTAGATGTCAGGAGGTCCTTGAAATACTGAGTGACAGCTTTAGCTAATCACATCATGAATGATAACAAAATTAATTTCCCCCATAACTTACTAGATTGCTTGGCTGTTTGTTACCACATCCTGCATCCCAGGTTTCACTGACAAATTAGAAGAGCTCCCATCTACACAAGATGATACAGAACTGGATCCTTGGGAGCATCATGCATAGTAAGTATTTATTTTAGAAGTATTTATCTCATCATAACTTTTCACTCACACTGCCCTTATTTCCCAAACTGACTTCTGGAATTTCAACTATGTTTTACCTACAATGCACAGCCTATATACCACATATAACTGTCAGGAAAGACTTTGAGCTCTCTCCCATTTCTGCTGAACTTCATCATAAATTCCCCTTAACCTTTAATGCATAGGTTCCTGTTCTTTCTCAAATGATTGAAGCTCACTCTTAAAAACCAGACCTAAGTATTAAAACTTGGAAAATAAATTCATAACACCCTCTTCTACTTTTTTCAAACCCAAACAATTGACCAAATTGCCTAATTTCAAAAATCTTACAGAGTGGAAAAAAAATGTCCTGCCTGAGACTCCACACCAAACTTAAGCCACAAATACATTTTTTACCATGACCATTTACAACTGGGAAATGTGTGGTTTATAATGGAATGATTATAAAGCTTTGGCTTGGGATGTCACAGGCATGCTGGTAAGATAAGTAAGAATGGTGCCAGTTCTGAACCTTCATGCATGCTAGGCGCAACTATTGTAATAAAGCAGCTCCCTGGCCCTTTGTACACAGTTTTACCAGGTCTGGGTTTTGTGGAATTCTCTTTTTAATAAAGTATATGGTCTAAGGCCCAGCTTGAAACAAAAATGCTCGTTGCTTGCTGAGTTGTATGAACTTTGGAAATATGGCAATAAAATGGACACATATGTTCTATTATTATTATTATTATGCTTAAAGGCTACAAAAATAAATCATTTGTGAAGCCCACATGGACAAAATGAGCACTGCCTTCTGCAAGAGTCTGTACTTACATGTATCTGTTTACTTAGATGCATCTGTTCTTGATATCTTGTGGAAAAATCAAATATTGTATCTTATGAAAAACCATTGCTGAAGCATTGTTCAAGAAATCAATCCTAAACCAGAAGTCCATTAAAAAAAACCTGAATACCTGGGTCTCTCTGCTTCGAACTCTCTTTTATTGTTATTAATAGATCATTTATCTTCAATATGGTTGGAGATAAAAATTCCTTTTTAAAGTGATGAAATGAAGAGATTTGCAAGTGCTGAAACCCCCTGATCTTTCCCTCTCTCTCATCACCTGATACAGGCTTAAGGTTTCACAGTTTGTAAAAATCAATGGGAAGTTCTCTCCTTGCCAGCAGACTGGGCCAATTTAATAAGTACCTGAGCAGAGAGGCAGTGGAAGGGGCAGTCACCTTTCGCCTGGCAGGAGGAGGAGCTGCGAGGGCCGGGACACTGGAGTGCATTGTGTCCCCGTGCGAAGGCCTGAATCGGCAGTGACGAGGTTTCTTCCCTCCAGCTTTCCCCCATCAGCCTGACTGTAACCCGGAGGGGAACCTGCGGGTGGATGGACAGCTTCTGCCACAGGATGCAGTTCCCGGCGGTGGGGGAGACTTCACGTTTCCCGTAAAGGGCGCTCTCATCTCTCTAGGGCAAGCACATAGTAGGGAAACTCCAAGCAGCTGCCAGGCAATTTCCTTTCAACTCTGTCCCAACACCACTGTTTACAGTTTTGTGAAGGCTGCTCTGACTGTCCCCTCTCCTTCTTTCCCTCCCACTTGTTCAAGTTTGTCGATACCCGATCCATGAACATTTGTTTCCTCCTTCCCTGGAGGAGTTTTGCGCTCCACTGACCTCAAGTTCAGCCCCGACGAGGCTGGCAGGAGGGCTCAGCTGGCTCTCGTTTCCCCTCTTGCTGCAGTCCCTTCTGTTGGACTAGCAAAGCCAGTGTAATTCAAGCGGGGCAAGCCTTCCCTTGCCAGCTCCTCACACGGCCCGGGGTTCCGCTGACGGGACAAACTTCATCCACCCTGTCCCGAGCCACTGAGGTGAACCCCCTACCCTCCATCCATGGAGGTCACCGGTGCTGGGGGTGTGCAGGCAGGTCAAGACCCCCAGCCCCACTCCGGCTGCCCTTAGCTCTCGTCCCCGGTCTGCACCGCTGCACTCTGCTCTGCACCGCGCACCTGCGGCCGCGCTGCACCTTCCCCAGGTGGGTCCCAACTTCGCAACACTGCTGTGGGTGCACGGGGGTGAAGCACTGGGGGGAGGAATTGGGATGGTTGGATGGATGGACGGATGTGTATTTAACTTCCCTCACAGCTTGATCTCCAGGTGGTTCGCCCCCTACCCTGTATCAGCATCAGACCTCTCTTTCCTCCCCCCCTCCTCTCCCCACTTCTCCCTCTTTTCAGCAGTCACAAAGCCATTTGCATTACCCCGTTGGGGCCGTCCACTGCCATCCCGCGAAGATGGATTGAGGAGGGGTTGGGGGACCGAGGCTCTTGTCTGTCAGCAGCTGCGCTCCCCTGCCTAGCCCTCGCCGCGCCCCGGAGCGCGGAGCCGCGGGGGTGCGCGGAGCTGTCGCCGGCCACCCGCGGCGAGGACGGGAACCTGGCCGGGGAGAGAAAGGGTGCGCGGCCGGGCAGGCAGCGGCGCAGACCCCCGAGAAACGCGGAGCAGGGGAGGGGAGGGCTGGATGCCCCCGGGCAGATCAGCGCGGGTGTCCCGCCGGCTCTCCCGGCGCCGTGCGGAGAGTGTGCGCAGGCAGGGAGCCGGGGGCGAGAGGTGGCCGCCGCTCCCTGCCCGCGTCGCGACTCCGCGCACGGCTCCGCAGCCCGGCGGGGAGAACCGCGCTAATCCCCGTCCCGCGGAGCCGCTCCGGCGAGGGTCCCACGGCACTCGGAAACAGCCGCCCCTCCGCTGGCTTCTTCTCTGCCACCGGCCACTCAAGTGTTTATTAAATGCCAGTATTCGTTGCCTTCTAATTAGCGGAGCCCGAATCCGCCTGCTTTGTCTTCTTCGAGACTTTGCTTATACATAGAAGAAGAAGAAAGAAAAAAAAATTTAAAAACCAAAATCTTTATTTTATTTTAATTAATTTTTCCCCGCAAGAAGAGCAAGGGAAAAAAAAAATCCAACCAAAAAAAACAAAACTCAATACATATTAT
The DNA here is from genome assembly GCF_903797595.1 of Erithacus rubecula. Classification (NCBI taxonomy): domain Eukaryota; kingdom Metazoa; phylum Chordata; class Aves; order Passeriformes; family Muscicapidae; genus Erithacus; species Erithacus rubecula. Next base: position 41,973,631 of record NC_136685.1, read on the forward strand.
AGGAGATAATCACTGCTTTCTGATCTCCTTTGCCCGCTCTGCCGTGGGTTATTCATTCCGACTGCCGCGCTATTATTTATTTCCGTGTATTTATGCTTCCCGATAGTTACTCAGTAAAGCTGTTTACGCAAACTACAGCGAGGGAACAGCGGCAAAACTTTTGGGAAGGATGTGAAAATAAGTGTGGTTTGATAGTAGTGCCAGAGCTACGGCGGAGCTCAAATTTAAATAATCGCCTTCGACGTCGAAGCACTTTGGGTATGCGTAAGAAAAAAAAAAAAAAAAAAAAAAAAAAAAAAGAGCACACGCTAAGAATAACGTACTTTTTTTCGGTGCTGCCGAGGAGCGGGTGGGGGAGACGGTACCGTCTTTGCTCCGCGCTGGCTCGGGGCGCGCTGCGGCCGGGCGGGCAGAGGCCGGCAGAGCTCCCGGCCCGCCGAGCCCGCTCAGGTGCGCCGAGCAGCAGGCGGGCCGCGGAGAGCACTGCTGAAAGGAGGGGTGTACGGAAGCTGAGGGCTCATTAGCGCGGCGCTAATTGACGCTAGCCTCCGCAGCGCATCTCTCAGGTGGGCGCGGGCACCGGGCAGCGGTCCCTGTGCCCCGGGCCAGTCTCGCTGCCACCGGCCGGGGGCCCTGGCCGGGCGCTGCAGCCGGCGGAGCGTTCGCCGGCGCGGCTTTGCCACCGCCCAGCCGGATCGGAGGCTATTTTTCTTTGCACCAGCCGCCGGCGGGATTACCGGCACGGCCTTGGGCTTTGACCGCTCTGCAGAGCGCACCGCAAACAGGGAACTGCTTGGTGGTTCCTGCGCTGGGAGGTGAATCAGCCACCGGCGGGACTAGCCCTGATGCTCGGGAAACACGCTCAGGCGGGAGTCGGGAAGGAAAGCGGGCATCTTTTTCTGTTTTTCCTTCCCGGGGATTTATGTGAAATAAAAAAGTCCCTTTTAAGTGCGTTGTAAAGCGCGAGAATTTATAAGACACGAAGTCCCTCGGCAGGGGGATTATGTTCGCTCCCAGGAGTTAACTCGTTCCTCGGCGTCGCGAGCCGGAGGCGGGAGGTGGCAGAGCCCCGACGCTCCACAGCGGCTCCGCAGCGCTGGGAGCCATTCGCCGGGGCTGCTGCTAACGTGTCCCTCCGTACACGGCCTATAAAAACCCACTCCCATCTGTAAGCAGCTTCTCAGAAGCTAAATAAATGACTGGTTGTTATCGGCTGAGTTTATTGCTTGCCGTTAGGGTAAAACAAAACTAACTTTCTGTAAATAAACTTACCCCCGGGGGTGAAAAGGAGATTCCGGGAGGCTGCTGATGTCTCCTCTGAGTTGTCCTAAATGTAGCGTTTTGCATAGTCTCTAGCGGCTACCTGGTCAATACAACGCCACTGAATTATTTGTGGGCGTTCAAAGAAAAGAGTCCCCCTGCTTCCAGGGGGAAGATATATATACATGCTGGATTTTGAGAGTGGGGAACAGAGACCTGTCTTCAAAGCAAGCACTTACTTTCCTCCTAAATCACTTTTCAAACCCAATTCACCTAATCCTGGTGCCACCTGAGCCTCATCCTCACTAGTATGAAAAAGATTGTATTGTTGGGGCTCTGGGATGGTTGGCAAGCTATTGATTTCCCAGCTGTTGAGAAGACAGACTGAATACAGTTCAGCCGATGCAAACAGACAGAGCCTGGCTGAGAGATTGTTTTCCCCCAGAAAGTAACCTTGTGAGATGCTGAGGTTATTGACTTTGGAGTGGGGAAGGAGGTGTCTGATAATCAGCTCACTCTCTATCTCTCTTAGATTTATAGCTCAGGGCCTCCCTGTCACTCCTGAAAATATAATCACGCTGGCAATAAACCCTGAGGGAAGAATGAGACAGCAAGTGTTTTTTCTCACAGGTAACGCAGTGACCTCTGAATTACATTCTTAAATGATCCATGATCTTATAGCAAGCTCACTGCTGGTTGACTTGATTGCCCTGCCTTGGTTAAGGTGCCAAAACTGTCCCAGCACGTGCAGGGCTGGTAGCCTGTCCCACAGCCTCACTGCAGAGGGGCCCAGGGCGCCGTGCCCTGCTCTGGCTCTGAAACTGCTGCCACAAGGCACTGGGCTTGTCTTGAGAAATGTAATTTGGGAGGGGGGAGAAATCTGTCTCACTTTGTTTCTCCAGATGGGAAAACTGTACCAGAGGGATTGGTAGGGTTTTTTGGTTGGTTTTTTGGAGGTTGTTTTTGGTTGGGGGTGGAGGTTCTTGACAGAAACATTTCCTGTCTTCTTTGCAGAAATGTATTTTATGACCATTTTGCTGTGCAGGTTTCTCCCTCTCTGGACATTGCACAGAGTAATGTAACACCTTCAATCTGTGGAGCAGATACCTCTTGGTTTCTTTATCTCAGAACATGCCTTTGTCTTTCTTCAACCTGTTCTTGCTCTTCAGCAAAAACTCACCTTTTTACAAGCTGTCAAACGTAACACTAACAGCTGAGCATTCCTTTGGAAGAAAAAAAAAAAAAACAACCCACATATATTTACTTAAAAATCACTTAGTATTTATTACTCCTTGATTTTTTATTAGCCTTTTACCCATGTCTCTCACTTTAACTATAATCCAGAGGGAATGGGCTCTCTCCTGTGCCTGTAGTAGATATATCCAAACAGAGAAGGGGAAAAGAGTTGTTTAATCACTTGTAATATTTCTGATATTTAAGGCCATTTTTGAGCAAGTAAAAGATCCTGCTTTGGTGTGCCCTGTGCTAAAAAAGGTATTGTTTCCAAAACCATGGTGTATCTGCTGATAAGCAGATTCAAACAAACAGCACAAAAGACTGCAAAAGCACTGCTTCTACAATCCCATTCTACAGAGGAGGCACGAGGGACCATCCTTTAAGAAGGAAGAACACAATCAGGAGATTATGTTCTTCAGGCCCTTTGACACCAAGATGGCCCAAGCATCCAGCTTTTCTTCACTTTCTTTCCTAAACTCAGTTGAGTAACCCCAGCCTGCCCACACTCTGGCAGGCAAAAGGAGGATAAGTGCAACTCAACTAAGTGGTGTCCATCTCAACTGGTGCAAGTGGTTACTTTGGCCAAAAGTGTGACAGACTAAGAGGAATTTCAAAGAGGCCCAGGGCAGCCACGAGAATGGGTAACAGCTTGGGAAATGTTAAACAACAGACATAAGACTTGAACAGCACATTCACTGGTTTGCTTCTCAATTTGTTCTAGTGACTCAGGATGGAAATCTGGACATCACTGTGGATAATACAGTGAAAAGCTCTGGTCAAGGGGCAGGGACAGTAAAGGAAGCTAATTAAATATTGGATAGCAATGGAAAGGGAAGGCAGGCGTGGGAGAAAGATTTACATAAACTTTGTCATCGTGTAGATCAGCGGGAAGCCCCTGCCAAAAACAGGATCTCAAAAAGAAAATAGCAAAATATAATGGCTCAGGGAAAAGCACCATGAATTGTCAGTGATCTACACAAAACTGATGTTTGGAAAGACCACTGGCTGCTTTGGGGAGTGTGGGATAATCAGAGGATAAGAGATGAATAATACAGATGTGCAAAATAAAATGTGTGTAGACGATAGATTAGGAACTTCTTGGCCCTCATGATTTGTATGAGTAATACATAAACAAGACAAGAGGAAATGGAAAAGAGATCTTAGGAATTTTCTGCACAAGGGAGAGTTAACTTGTGGAACACTGTCATCAGAAGCCATTAAAAACAATGTCTTGATGGAATTACAGGAAAAAAGCATAGATGGATGGAGAGTTATACTCTCAAATAAAAATTATAATATTTTTATATTAACACATTTGGAAGTAAACCAAATCTTTGTCTCTAAGCCTAAGTAACTGAATATTTAGGAAGAAACATGATGAATCCAGAAATGCTATTTTAGCATTTTTACATCTTCCCCAGAAGTAGTCACTAGTAGTCTGAGACTGAATACACCTTGGATTGAGCTAATATGACCATTACCATGTTTTTAAATCTCTCCTGGAGGCAACTTTCCTTTCTGAACAGCTTTCAGTCCAGCTTGATAGCAGCAATTCTTGAACAGAATTCACAGAATAGAAATACTGAATATAACACTAAAATATTAAGTAGAACAAATCAAATAAAGTTCTACACTTTTCTTCATGTTATTATAGCATCTAGGTGAATTAGAATATCTCATTTTAATGTCAGAAATATATTAAGTCTTTAGATTTTTGAAGATGGGATTGGGAAGCTTTTGAGAATATTAAACCTACTGCCTAAATAATAATGTGGAATGTATAAACCATCACCTCTTCACCCTATCCAAAATAATAATCACAAACATTTTCTGAGTCTTCCATGTGGCAGAGTCAGTTTGACTTTCTCTTCCAATTCAAGTAATCACTACAGGAAATCTTCATATTTGCATACTAATTTTTTGAATTGAATTTGGTTTTAGTTGAACTAGAAAAGAGTGCCAGCATGAAATGTAAAATTTCTTTAAAACTACCGGAAGTTCTACCCTTATTTTTGTTCTTTAACATTTAGTAAGAATAATTTCAATTTACCACAGCTTGGCACTATCAGATAGTGCTTGCATATCCAGTCTTCTAAGTAGTCTGGACAAATACAGTGATTCAACAATTTAAAAAAATATATATATCTCAAATTAAATAAACCCAAGAGCAACCACTGATACTCATCAATGGCCCTCACAGACCTACAACAATATTTCTTTGCCCCTCCAAACACCCATCTCTTCTAGTCAAGAGGAAAAATGAGCAGGGGGTTTATACCCTGAAGGAAAATGTCATCAGTAGAGTCAAGCTACTTGAAGCTTAAAAGAAAAGTAAGCAGCAATTTCCAGGATTCTAATGCAGTCACTCCTCCCTCAGTAGAGGCTGCACTTTAATAATAATTCCTCTTCTAATTGAAATTTCCTATACATACTCTGCCAGCTTGAATCAAATTATTTCAATGTTGGACTTCTGCAGCATCTTGCAAACTTGTAAACAACCATGCTTGCAATCACTGTGACCCAGTGACTGCTCTATTTACCTCGTACAGAAAAAGTAAGGTGCAATGTCCTGCCCAAGCTTAAAGAAGGTCTGTCCAGTTCAGGAAGAGAAAGCTCTTCCTAATTCCCATTGTGGAAGACCACAATTCCACACAGTGTTTAATGCAGCCAGCCCACCTCACACAGCACCACGTTTGTCGCATTTTCGCATTTTCAGTTGTCATTATGGCCGAAGGACAAAAAAGGCTATAGACTGCCCCAAAGCACTTTTCCTCCAGCTCTTCTTTCAGAACAGGATGCCATTTAGACTCATGCATACCATTAACATAAATAACCTCGGAACTACTTAAATCGCAGAGTTTTCAAGTGTTTGTAAACAAAAATGTGTGCCAGGTATACGTTTTAATTTATCCCTTCCTCCTGTTCTTTTGGTTTTGGTTTTTGCTTACAAACGTTGGTAAATTAGAATATTGCAAAAACTACATAAGGGTTTAGGTTAGCTCATTCTTCCCTTCACACCTCAGCACCTTGGCAGACACGCTCTGGGTATCTTGACATGCAAATGCATGTTGGTTACCTTGGATTATTCCGCTATTATTGAATATTTTTACTGCTGGGCAGCACTCCTCCCTGTAATTTTGGGGATGAAGAGCCTTTGATTCAGTTGATTTTTAAAAAGTATTTCACTTGTTTGAGAACACTTTCTTGATGTTGCAAAAAGCAAAAAAACAAAGTCACCCGATTTACTTAAAATATCATGGATACTTGATGGAAACTAATCTGGATATTCCTTTTATTCTAGCCTTTTTTTAGTACAAGTGATGTTCATTTAATTGCACATATTTAAATTACAATGTCCTGTGAAGAAAGTGAGACAAAAAAAATCGTGCCTCTTTTTAAATTAAAATAAAAGTAATGTTCCTTCCTCTCACTTTCTGTATTTTCTGCCCTTTTCCTTTGTTTTCCAAGAATCCAAAGGTAAACGAGGTTGACAAAAATGTGGTAGCGGATGGGGGAAGGAGAGGAAAGGTAAGATAACATTATTTCAGGTCTTTGCTCTGCTTTGTTAGGATAGATTTAATCTTTGGGCAGCATCAGAAGATAGACCTGAATGGCTGCCTGATCATCTCTTCACTCTCTCCTCTTTTATCTGGATTACTCCTGACTCTTTTCAGGGATGATATCTCACTATTCTTACTTGATAAATTAGGCTATTGTCTACGTGTATTTCACTTATTGTAAAATGTTTTCTTTCTTAACGTCAGACCATTGTTCCTGAGTGGTGAGCATGCTGTCACTTGAGACAGGGTGAGAGGATGGAACTGCGTAACTGGGGACAGATTCTGCTGTATTAGCCAGTTAGCAGTAGCTTGTTCTCAAGTGCTCTTGACTTCATGGCAGTTTGTAGCAGAAAAAAAAAGGGGTCAAAGTTGGCCTTGTAATTGAAAAAATGAAGAAAGATCATGAATATTATGGAATATGGAACAGTCTCAAATGGCAATTTAATTTTCAAGTTAGCAAATACTCAGAATTACACAATAATGCCCAGAATAATACTCATGAACTGGGTGAGTTTTGAGAGAGCGTTAGTTCACAGTCTGATTTATTAGTGCTTCTTGTTGCCTTATGATAAACACTAAAATTTAAAAAAGAAAAAAAAAAAAAGAAAAAAAAAAGAAGAAGAAACAAACACAAACACCAATGTTACAGTCATCTTTGCTCCATTTAACAGCGAAACTCAAAGCTAACAGTTGTAGTTCAGAACCAGAAACCTCATGACAGAATACTAAAATGTGTGGTGCTGGGACTTTGCTGTCACTGAAATATATATTCTGTGTGGTAATCTTTTATCTAGTTGTGCACTGAAAATAAAAACCCCAAACCAAACCCTGCTGTAATTACATTTTGCTTGTTCATGCTGAGTAAAACATGTCAGATATTTGGGGAGAGCAGGCTGAGATGCAGAGGAACCGAGCACAAGCATGTGCTGGTGTTTCACAGCACATGCAGCCTGATTGTTGGCACCAGCATCAGCCAAGCTTCAAGAAAAACCAAGGGATTGCTGTTGTGCTTGTGACAAAGGCTTGGGTGAAGGTGGTTACAGGCCAGCTCATCAAAAATTATGAACATGAGTTGTGTGCCACGTTTGATGACTGTTGAGAGAAGGCCCAGAGAGAAGGAGCTTACATAAAAGCCAGGACACAATGCCAGTTGACTCACTCAGCACAAGGTTGCCTCTGTGCAGGGCACTTGTAGCCATAATTAGTGCAGTAAGTGCTGCTGTGTCTTTTGGGAAGCATTGGGAGCTACAAGGTCCATTAGGTGGTCAGTGACCACCTGGCCACAAGCATCAGGCAGGTTATGGACCTTTCACAGGAGACACATGGAGAGCTTCTCTGGGACGGCTACTGCTCTTTCTGACTCTCTCCCCTCAAAGGCATCAACATTAAGACCAGGGGTATTAATGGAAAATCACATTAAGAGGGTAGGAGAGGGCAGCAAAAGAGAAATTGTAACTCTTTTTTCCTTTTTAATTGTTCTTTCAAAATGAAGCGGGGATGGCAACAGCATCTGACATAATTATATAGAGCATGCCTCCCATCCTGGAAATAATTATTCTGAGCTCAAAAATAATGCTGCTGGACCAGATCAGTCCCTGGTATTCATTGTGGGACACTGGATTTGCTGTTGGTGGGGTGTTGAGCAGTCTGTGCCTATAGGTGTGGGTGCAGAGTGTTTTGGTGGGAAGCATGGAAAGGCCCCGCAGAGGCACCATTCCAGATGCTGGAGATTGCTCAAGGAGATCCTCCCTCTGGCTCTCCAGTGGGATTTTCACCAACTCCTTTAGATAGGCTGACATAAGGGATCAAGCACGTTGGAGGGCAGGATGCGTGTGGGATCAGCCCCACCAGAAAACAGAGCAAGCGTGCTAGTCTGCGGCTCCCAAATGCCCCACTCCTACCAGTCCCCCCGCCACACCCCTCTGCTGCAGCGCTGCACGCAATTCTCCAGCCCGCAACTCCCACGGACCCAGCTATATTTTTATTATTCTCCTTTTTCTCCTCCTTAAAACGCGAAAGGGAGGCTGACACGAGCAGAGCCGCTCCTGACACCCCGCTGCAAGGGGCCCGGCGGCTGCTCGCAGCCTGGGAGGGATGCGGAGGGGCTGAGCTCTGCCCCCATCCCGCTCGGGAGCCGGGCAGCGATGAGCCCCTCGCTGCCAGGGCTCCTGTCGGGAGCCGCGGCCCCGGAGCCCCTTGGCGGGGCCAAAGTGAAAGTGAAGCGCCTCCCGAAACCCTTTCGGGGGCGGCGGCAGGAGCCATGTGACAGTCGGGAAGCAGCCCGGGGGGCGAGCATCGGGAGGCGAGGGTGTGTGGATGATTCCTGAGGGCTCCGGTGCTCCCTCCCCGCGCCGCCTTCCCTTCCTTTCCCTCCCCTCCCTGCATCCCGCACCGCCAGCATCTCCCTCCGCAGCCGCACTCGCGCCAGTCCCTGGAGACCGGGCCGGGCCGGGCAGAACAGGGCAGGGCAGGGGAAGGCGGGCGGCTCCCCCTCCTCCCTTCTCCTCCCCTCTCCTCCCGTCCCGTCCTCTCCGCCGCGTCCCCCGAGGCCGGGCAGGGCAGGAGCGCGCCCCGCAGCGCTGCCCCCGGGAGGAGGGACTCGCCTCCCCAGCATGATCACGGCGGCTTATTAGGGTGGTCGTCTCTCCACCTCTTTTTTTTTTTTTTTTTTTCTTCTTCTCTTCTTGTAACTATTTCCCCCCCCCACCCCGCCCCCAATTCCCCTGCTCTCCGCGGCTGTCACCGCTCTCAGCGCCGCTCTCCCGGGGCTGCCCCGCTGTGCCCGGCGCGATGCTGCGGGGGCCCGGGGGCAGCGGCAGGTAAGGGGGAGCGGCCCGGGGCCGGCGGGGCACGGCCGGGCAGGAGCTGCCGCTGAGGAGGGCGCGGAGCCGCCCGCCCCCGGAGCAGCCCGCTTCTCGCCTGCCGGGTTTGTGCCTTCCTTTCTTTTATTTACGTTACCCGTAAAAAACTGTGATCACCGGCACCCGAAAGGATACCCCGTCCCTTCCCCCCGTCCCCAGTGGAGACCTCTGGGGTCTCAGACCCTGCCGGCATTGGCTCTTGCTTTGAGACTCCCTGTATCTGCATTAAACCTGTTTCCAGCTGCGAATCATCCCTCTCTGCAGCCTACTTACCTCGCTGCCCCCCGGAGTCTCTCACTCCAACCTTTCTGCCTGTTTTGATTTTATTTCCTCCCCCCGCCTCTCCTTGGTTTCCAAGGGACTCCCCTCCAACCTGTCTGTAGGTATGTTTGTGTAACCAGACACTGAGAGTAGCTGTCTGCCGAGGAATTAACTCGGCAACCCCCAAAGCTTAGTTTGCATTCAATAGAGGTGTTTGTTTTTCAGGTTTAAATCTCCAGACGGGTTGAAGAAGTCGCCCAAAAGGAACCACTTCTCAAATTTTGTTTCCTCCCTTGAAATCCCACTGGACGTGGAGCAGGTGGGAGATCGGGAGAGGAAAGTTTTTGGGTGGAAGGGGGTGGTGGGATGGAGAGTGATCGGGGCTGAGTGGTGTGGGAAGGTGGTGGAAAGAGTTTTAAAGCTGGGAGAGTGGAGCTGCACTTTCTCTCTTCCCCTCTTCAGCGGAGGATAGCTCAAAGCTCTTGCTCTCGTTCGTTAAAAATAAATACTACAGAAGTTGGCAAATTTTGTAGTTTTAGAGAAGTGGATTCTCTCCAGGATTAACGTAAAAAATGTTGATGTTTGAGGAACTGCTCTTGCTCAACCCGTAAATAAAGTGGAGATTTTGAAGTTTGTCTAGACTCTGGTAAATGAGAACAAAAAATATTTCATTTCTTGAAGGGCATCAATAATTGTGAGGGTGGGAAGGAGAGGAGGGAGTTTAACTATTAACCTTTATCTGGGCTCATAAATGAGTTGAAACTCATGGTTCTTAAGCTTCCTTTATGCATTTGCTTTCCTGTTTCACCCCCCCCCCCTTTCTTTCCTTCACTTCAGACGGTGAAAGGTAAATTAAAATAATGATGCTTACATTAATTGGACAAGCAGGCGATTTTATGGCTCACCAGTAAAAAATAAATGCCACGGGAAAGTTGCTGTTTGCAGTGCAAGCGGTGGGAAAGTGGTCTGGAGGGCGTGGGAGGGGGGGGAGGACGGCAGAGAAGTGTGGCTGGCTGCTGGTTGTGCTCTTACTTCAGGGGGTTTGCGTTTGTGTTTCCAGATCTTCCCTTGAAGGCGGCGAAGGACAGTTTGTGGAAGGTAAGAGAGCCTCTCCCGCAGCACTTCTGTCCTGCCCACGTGTGCTGTGAGTACCTGGGTGTTTGCTCAGGCCCGCAGAGCCAGCACACCCGTGCTGGGAGGTGATAAACAGGAGACTGTCGAGGAGTTGTTGCTGGACACCGTGTGCGTATTGGGAAGCACAGGATTTTTTAGGAAAGAGATTAGCTGCTTTTACACGCTGACATGCTTGTTAAGTTAATTAATTCCTTCCCCCCCAAAAAAGGTAATAGCCTTTATTTTCTTAATCAGGACGTAGCTTGAGAAAACAGCAGATGAAGAGTACAATGAAAAAGTTTCTGTTCTGACTCTTTTCTACAGTGGAAGTAGTACGCCTAACTTTAACGTGTAGGTTGTTTCCATCAAAGATGTTCGTATCTATTTTGGTATGAATTGGGGGTAAAATTGCATTTTTTTCCAAATGTTATTTTGTGGCATGGTTCTTGCCAGAAGTGAAATAAAGTTACTCTTACTAGTTTTGAAGATTAACTGTGTCCAGCCACCGGAGGTTTTCTCCTTCGTACGGGCTTAATGAAGTGAAAGCAAGAGATCCTGTGGAGGAGGCAAGGGTGGGAGAGATACGGGATCGTAAAATTTGGCAGAGCAAGTGATTGAGTGCAGTGTCTTTGTTAGTTTGTCAGCATAGAAGTTACGAGTAAAACATGCTTGTAAAATGCAATTTCAAGCAATTTTAAATTAAAATTTAAAAAATGCTTTCTCCTTTTATTTTTTCTTAGTAAGAACAGAGTCTTTCACCTATTTGTCATTGTTTTGTCGTTCTCTTGTCTAGGAATCAAAAATGCAAAGACTGAGTAATACTGTTTATTCTCTGTTGTAGAAATCTGTACAGCATACTCAGTTTGGAGGGAGTTCCTCATCTCCCCCCTAAAATGAGTCCTTGTCAGCAACAAGTGTGTTGATATACGGATCTGAAGGATTTGGGCATGATGCCAGCCCAAGCAATTTAAATGACATGGTTAATACTGTCTCTACTGTTCCTTATCACACAGTAGTTGTCTTTAATAAAATCAGTGGCTTCCAAGTGATAATCACGGATGACAAATTTAGTGGAATCCTAGCATCGTGTTCAGATGAACTCTCTTGCACCTAATGGTAAATATGAAATGCTAGTTCCAGATGGAGTATAAGATTTTGGGAAATATACCTCTCTCCTCTAAATATGTGATTTCTTTAAGACAAATAAGAGCCAAATATATTATCTGAAAGTATTTCTAAACCTGAAGTGTTCTCATGGATGCTACTGCTAGTAGTGTAATTTTAAAAATTTCTCTGTAGTAATAAATGTGTGTGGGACACTGCATTCTTCAAATGAATCTTTATCAAACACTTCAAAAGAGGAAACAATTTTACATAAATTAGGTAAGCCAGTATAGCAAATATAACAAATTAAAACACTATGTATCTCTTGTAAAGCATTTAGGGTGGAAGTGAAAAAGATCAGCCCATCAATTTCAGTTTGAAATAAGTGTCCTTTAAAGAGCAGCAAATGCAATTTCAGAAACAAGCACATTGATAAACAGCTGTTCACAACGGGAATTTTAAAGTTCTTTGAGTATCTCTGGTAATCATATCAATTTTTCCCCTTGTCAAATTAAGAGATTACAGCGTAATATCTAACTACATAAGAAGAGAGAGTAGTACACTTGACAGTTTAACTGGAAATTGCATGTATGATTGCTTAGTTTATGACTTTTTTAAAAAGGTTTAATCCTAAAAATATAATTTACAGATCTCATTTCCCTGATTTTCAAACCTGCTATATCTTGCCAATAGCTGTAGAAGTGCTTATGTTCTCAGCAGCTGTTAGGAGTTTGCTAAAGCACCTAATAATAATGTGTTTTAAACCTTGTGGCTGTGATGGAAATATAGTGCTGTGTATAAGTTTGTGGTTTGGATAAGTTTGGAAATGTTACTAATGGTCAAGATTGTGTTTTGTGAATTGTCATAGATTTTGTTTCTTGTGGTTTTTGTTTGCAAAATTCATTCCTTTGAGACTAGTGAAAACTAGTAAGATACTACCTATGTCTTAAAAGTAACCATAGATAAATAATAGTAGTTTCCCAAAAGCCTTGTACAAATGAAGAAGTCTAACAAATTTTTTTCAACTTTATGTCTCAAATTATATCACAGTCACACCAAAAGTTATTAAAGTGTTAGCTTTTGTCAAAGTGCATGACCCAACCTGAGGTAGCTATGAAATGTTACCATAAAACACTTGTGGCCCAGAGAACGGAGCAAAGAAGGGAACATGCCTTCATGTATGAATTAACTGTATAACAAATATGTTAATTTTTACCCTATATATTAAAACTAAATACTTGTTGGTTCCAAGTAATATTTGAGATACTGTGCCTTCATATCATCAAGTACTCCTAAAAATATTTTTTAATTGAATTGATAGGTTACTACTCTGTTTGGATGCTCTGAAATTATGATAGTGGCTTTCTGATACTCAGGATATGAAGTTAAAAGTCACCTTCATTGCCCTTCTCAAACTTGATAGCTTCTTCAGTTCCACAGTTGGCTCCATGTTCCACTTCCCTTTTCACTCTGAAGTCTGGACAGAAGTCTTGTCAGTTGTACTGCTCTGTGTAGGGCTGGGGTGCCCATGCTTGAAGCCATATGGGGGTTACTCTTCCAGAAATGTTGCCACCATTTGAAATTCCACTTTTTTATTAAAACCAATGCTAAGTGTTTCTTCATTAAGGATGTATCACAGTAGAAACCACACACTAAGCATCATGTACTTGAAAAATTGCAAGCCTCAAAGGGTTGGGTTTTTCTGGGTGGGGTTTTTGGCTGATTTTTTTTATGTTGTTGGTTGGTTTGGGTGTGTTTGGGTATTTTTGTGACAACTAGGCACATTAAATACATAAAAAAAGTGTTCAGGTTCAGAAAGCATTGCAAATGTAGTGCATCTGAAGCATTTCTCTATAAAATAACTTTGTCTTTTACCCTCTCTTGTTTGCCATGTTCATCACTTAAGACCTGAAATTGCCAGCATGCACAGTAAGCACAGTCTTACTGCTGTGGAATGCCACTGAAGTAATTGGAAAAATTTTTGGTAAAGCAGTGCCCTATGTTTGCAGAATGGACTAGCCCTTGTCTTTTAAGCTCTGCAGGGAAGGGAATTGTCTTCAAAGTATTTTCTGTAAAGTGCCTGGCATGTCTGTATGAGCCAAAAAATGGTAAATAATAACAAACAGTAGTTGACAATTTATACAGACTCATTTTTTAAAAATTATTATTATGATTTTGGAATTCGCCTAAAGGGTGCTTTCTAGCAAAAAGAAAAATGCCAGAGTGGCTTCCAGCTGGGGCAAGATGTGCTGTGATGGCAAGAGAAGCTTTTAATCAGAATAGAACTCACAATTAATCGATAGTATCTTCTGTGAAGCCGTCGGGTCAAAACATCAACTGGCGTAAATCAGTGAATCTCCACTGAAGTCTGCAGAGGCACGGCTGACTTACGCCAGATGATGTGAGTGTCCTTTTTGGCTTTAACAGTTTGCCTTTAATCTTCCTGCTGCTTAAACTTTTACTATGATCTGCCCACATTCCAGAAGCATGGAAGGACTATGGGATAATGTTTCCTGATTTTCCTCCTCCTTTCAAGCCTTTGGAGGCTTTTCTTCTGCGTGATGGTGTATGCTTCATTAGTTATGTGTGCTCTAGTGTCCTCTCCAAGCCAGTGCAGATAGCTGCCCTTCTCAAAATCACACCTGCAATTACATTCTGAAAAAGTCCAGTCCTGTTTATCTTGTCAGATGCAAGAGTATTGCAAACAGCATTCAGATCATGGTGTATATGTAATTAAAGGTTTCTAATGCTGCTGTTATTAACCCTCTTATTAACAATTTGTGTCGTGTGAAGAAGTTTTAAAACCTTGTCCCCTACATTTATTTCCCAGAATAATTTTATTTTGTCTGCTAAGGGTTGGAATAACTTTAGTTACTAAATGCATCATCCATACAAAATAATAGAAAATGCAAAGTTTGTCTTGTGTGGTGGGATGACTCCCATGATACTTGTGCAGTAAAGAGGAGAAATAAATATTTTTTCTCTTTCTTACAAGCTGCTAATAAATATTCTTGAAAGCAGTGTTAGTAGCTAATTCTTGTTAGACATGGGAAATCTGTTTTATTAGAGATAGAAAATCTAATTGATTTTCAAATTTTCAAGCTATATCTTGTTTTCCATTGAAGAGGAGTGCCATTTTTAGAATTTCAGCATAAATGATTTTAAGAAAACTTGCTTTATTAAGTAATGTAGAAAAGTAATCAAGTTTCTTAGATGCCTGCCCAAAATTGATGGTTTTGAAGAAGGATTTGAGACCCTTGTGAGTGTTTGTGAGATTTGGAACAATAGAGAAATCATAAATCCTAGAACACAGGGACACTAGCATGTTCTGAAGGGAATTATATGAGCTGTTTAACCATACATTTTTTTCTCAAACTTCTCACCCCATGTCCAGATTTTTCCGATCTTTGTAAACTAATATTATCTTCACTGAAAAAGAAAGTAATAAGAAGAAAATGTTGTGCCCAGATGCTGTACTGCAGAAGGTGACACAGAAATGTCTGTAGAGCCTGATAGAGAGAGGATTCTGCAGGTGGAAATGACCATACTCCATTTCCTTTGAACTGACTGGAAAGCTGCTTTCCTCTTTCCACTCTTCAGTTCTTCCAGAGCTATAAAGGACCATAGTAACCCAGCTTTTCACCAACATTTTATTAAAGTAGGAAATATATGTAATTACAACATTTCAAGTGACTCAATAGAGATACACAGAAAACCAATAATGTAAGCAATAATTTTAGTTTTTTACAGGCACTCGGATGTCTATTTTGTTTGTAGGTAGGAAAAACTTTGGATGGAAATGGGGCTAGAAAAGGGCAAGAGTCGATGCCAAAAAAGTAAAACACATATCAGAACTTCACTTGATTTTATTTTCTGTTGGTGATGCTGCCTTTGCAGAAAGTGAAAATATTCCAATGAAACTTTAAACGGGACTGAAAAGCTGTAAGAGTGAGCCATTTTCAAAAATGTGCTTTTTCAATATACTTCCATCTTGTGTAGGAAGATGTGCTTTCACTCTTGGTTTTGCATCTGTTTTACTGTCAGAAACTCTTTGCTGGTCTTAAACTAGTCCTAGTGGGTCATCAGCTCCAGCTGAGATATGACTGTTCATAACAGCTGAGTATCTGATATTATTCTAACTTAAGAACCTGATCCTGCTAATGTAACATTGTTAGATCTCATAGATAGCATGTTACAGTAAGGAAAACAAACTTCTAAACACTTACACTAGAATTCCTTGAAAATATGACTTTTTTAGGATATTTTCATATGAGATGGAAGTCCTGTTATTTCACAGGTTTTAGTGGTTTTCTTAAACTTCTGTATGGTAATTACAAACTGCAGCTAGTGACAAAGAATCAAATGCTGTAAACTAGCTTTGTAGATTATTACGTCTAAAGGTGTTTATAGGATTGCAAATATTTCACTGGCATTTAATCTATAGCTAAAAGAAAATAATTTCTCTGTTCAGATTTTTGTTACACATTTTCAAGGGTTTTTTTTCCTTTTAAATAAAATTACAGAAGTATACAGATGATAAGAGGTGTATGTTGTGAAGTGATTTAGAGAAAGTAAGAAAAGAAAATAATTTTCTAAGTGAAAATCAGTAATGCTGTAAATTATTTGTTTTGTACGAGCTTTTTTCCTAATTAGTGAAACACCCCCAAAAGTGTCTTTTTTTTTTTCTTCGAAAGTTTTATAGATATTTTAGAACAGTGGAAGAATTTTATGTATTGTGTATTGCTTTTATCTTGCAGTAAGGATTTTTTTTTTTTTTAAGGCTAGATCCCTGAGGATTTTATATACCAACCTAAATGATTCTATAATTCTGTATTAACTACAGACCCCTCCCAGCCACTCGCAAAAAGTCTGTGTGGTGCTGACTCATGTAAGGTTTTTGTTTATAAGTAATTTGAGTAATATGATAGACATGCTACATTGGATAGCAAAACATTGAAAAGTTTGTGGATCAGGAGTTTAATCCCTCCAGCTTTGCTCTGCAGTTGGTTTTGGGCAAGTTGAGTGTCCAGTTATATGAATGTGAAGCGGGAGGGGAACACATGGGACGGTTCAGACAAAGTTGTTTGCACGGGTGTGTTTGCAAGATCAGAGCCTTGTAAGTTGGCTCTTACGATTTCAAAATGAAAGCATTTTAACTTAGGAGCTTAAAAGTAGCTACTCTTAATTTAAATACACATTGACTCCTGAAGTCTCCCGAGTGCTTTTCTGCTGTGACTTTGTATGCTGAGTTATCTATTTGAGAATGAAATAATCTATCAAAGCAAAATTAAAAAAAAAAAAAAACTGATCAAAGCAATTGTTAGAAATTACACTATTTGATAAGATCATCTGCTGAAAATAAAGGGGGAAATGAGATCTGACAGAGGTAAAACCAGGTAAATAGCTTTCAGCTCTGCTTTTGTTATTCAAGAAGAAAGAGAAACAATAGGTGCTGTTTAGAGTCAGGAGCTGCCCTTCTAACCTCTGCTGCTCTTAAAATGCCTGAAGGTTATTGCATGGCTCATGGTGGCTTTTATGTTTGCAGTTCAACTTTTAATTTTCTAACAAAGGGAGATGTGGCACCAGCCTGCTGCTAAACACTGTAAGGAACAATCAGAGAAAAGAATGGGAAAATTCCCTCACACTTTTTTCCTCCATTCCAGTTACTGAAGTACACTGTCATACTTTTAACAGAAGAGCAGCACTTCCTCTTATGTTAAGCTGCCAAAGCTGAAGACTTGTTTTTTTAAATGTAGGGACATTATGAGGATGGGATGTGCTTTTGCATTCATTAATCACAGCCCAAAGAGATGATTTGTTGCATGCTGTTATGGGAAGTGATCTGTACATCCACAGGGGCTGAATGTATTTCAGTAAGATTTTCAGTTCTTGCTGCACTGCTAAGACAGGGCCGAGTTTGCCTTAAATCCAGCCTTCTCAGCATCACAGCTGCCTGTGCAGGAGTGCTCCCACTGAGTGAGAGAAGCACCTTTCTGTGCAGGCTGTGAAGGGGTGCACAGTGTAAGGAGCACAGAGAGACTTCAGTCGGGAGTGTGCTGGCGTGGCCATCGCCGCTGTTTGGAATACCGTGCTGGCTGTGGCGCTTTGTACTCGGATACCAGCGCCACCAGAGGGGTCAACTTCTGAAGGTATTGTTTTCCAGCACAGCTGAAAGTAATGGAATGTAACAGTTTTAGGAATGTACACCTGTGAGTATATAATAAGAGAGTATCTGTTTGTGTATTTTCACCGCTGACATTCAGATCAAAGGTCCCCTAGGTGGTGGTGGTGTAAGAAAAAGGGAAAGGGGCCACATGTCTCAGCAACTCTGACCTGCCGTCCTGTTTGTTGTTTGCAAGTTTTCACTGGAAAATCAGTCAGGAGCCTGTGTCCACGAGGTGACTTACTTTCAGTTACTGCATCCGAATATGCAGTTCAAAAAGCTGGCAGTGATTAGAAGAAAAAATACTGTTAGCAAGTGCTGCCACTTAAATACTGAAACTAACGTCCAGTCTTGCATTGAATGCTCTGGGATATTGTCACAAGCCCTTAAAAAAACCCATTGTGTTTTGGGGCAGAGACCTCTGGATGACCGATGCCAAGAAGGCTGACAAGTAAACTGAGAAACTTCTTCAAGCTTTTGCAAACACATACCAAGTAAAACAAAACGCCAAGGAGGCAACTGTCTCTTGCCCTTCAGCTTGCTTAAAGCTAAAGGAAATCTATCCCAAATAGAGGAGAATCCTTCAGGCCCTGAAGATGTTTAATTGATCATCAATTTCACCCTTCTCATTAAATGGCTTTTCTTTTTTCACATGGGCAAGTTTTAAAGATGATTACATGATTTAACACCCGTTAAATCTTCTTCTGTTGCTGAGCATGGTGAAAAAAATTAGATTTAATTTTAGATATGCAGAATAAGTAGCATTATGCTTGGTTTCTTTTTATGCAGGTTATGTGGAGGTGTGCTGGTACATATTTGTGTCATAATAATGTATGCTATTGCTCCTGGCAGTAGTTCTCATCTTCATTAACAGAACTTGCTGAAAAACTAGCTCTTTAAAAAATTATTAAAGTGGAGAGACTTTTACCATCAATTTTTCACTTGCTTCTGTGATGCATCTGACTTAGATATATAGCAAAGGTGTTTTACACCTTTTGAGAGTCCAATGTTATTTTTCATTTTTCTTCAGTGCTGGCACCCTGTTAGCTACGGGGAGTTTCAGGCAGAATTTTCCATTGACTCAAGGAAGCCAGCAACCACATTGTTAGACTTATGTAAACCTGAATGTAGAAGGAAACTGCTTGTGATTTTAGGTGCATGTTTGGTTAGAAGAAGTAAGCCAGGGGTGTTGGGTAACTGTGGTCATCAAAAGCTTAGTTTGGTGTCTGTTCTCAATGTGCATGAGACCTCTTGCAATAATTTTTTAACATGTTGTGGAAAGTTACCCGTGCTTTGATGATACACATTTTTCTCTTTCCTGGTGGGCTCTGCAGCTCCAGATTGCTCTGGATGAATTCCTGGGGCACATGGTTTGCTTTCTGGACTCAGGCCTGGGAAATCTGCACCTTGCTAGGTGATAAAGAGGGTTGTTTAGACAGTTTGATTTAAGATATTATTTCTGAGCTAGACATTGAGATCGAGTCCTTATTTTGCTTTGTCCAGATTTATTCCACAGAAAATCACAAGCTGGGTATAATTTGCAAATGTTTTCTTTAGTTGCAAAGTTTTCACAGTGTGTTCTCCCAGTCGAAGGGTGGGGAAAATATGCAAGAAGGCCTGTGACAGCATTTTACACAACCCTTGGCCACATGGTTTTGTTTTATTTTTGTTTTCTGTTGGCAGGCACTAAAGGGGGTGTTAATTCGTGGCCTGCTAATTTTGCTTAGGAGGTCTGTTCAGCCAGCAGCACAAAGAAAGGGTTGCCAGCCTTGCAGTTGCCTACGGCAGCTGTGGCACAAGAGTGGCAAGTGCTGCTCCCATCACAGGGCTGGGCTGTTGTGGCTCACAGTAAAACCTTCAGCCCAGTTCCTCCTTTGCTTGCCCACAGCATCTTTGGAGAGCAGCAGCAGCCTTCTTTTGAGCTGGTGGTACTGTGTGCTTGCTGTGCCACCCCTCTGTTTTTTCAAGCTATGTGAAGGGGTGACTTTAGGGTGGTGCTTCTGCTATATGCACTTCAAAGCTACATGGAAACACCTAGTTACCTTAAAGATTGCTTCCTGAAGCTTCAGCCTGAAGAATGTTTGCCTTCAGATGTAACCCCTTTAATTTTCCCACCACAATATTGACTGTGAGCTGTGGTGGTGAGATGTTTACCTCCTGGACCCTGCCCCAGGCCTTCAGTTGTATCTTTGGTCTGTCTTCTGCCTTCTCCCTTGCTCTAGATCTGGCTCACAGCTGATGCCATACAGACCCCAACCTGCAGACTGAAGCACAGAAAACCAAGTGGCTTTCTGCAGAGTTATCTCAGAGTTATCTGCTGGCT
This sequence comes from Erithacus rubecula, assembly GCF_903797595.1. Taxonomy (NCBI): domain Eukaryota; kingdom Metazoa; phylum Chordata; class Aves; order Passeriformes; family Muscicapidae; genus Erithacus; species Erithacus rubecula. The sequence goes on from NC_136685.1 coordinate 41,993,512, forward strand.
TTTCACAGCAGTGGACTAGTTCTGCCACCAGCAACAAAATGTGGTGGTGGGAGCAGAGAGCCTGGACAAGGGGGAATGATAGCACAGCCCTAGCACAAAAACAATTTTGTTACTTTTTAAGTATTGTCAAAATGCAGCTCTTTCCTAGCACTGTAGATATTGCCCATATTTCTAAGCAGGAAAGCCTTTTAATTGCTTTATCACATGTCTGGACACACGAGAGAGCAAAACAAAAGCCTGACACAGGGTTAGGCATCACTGTTAGAGAGTCTGGGGGAGGTGTCTCTTAAATGTTATCAAAATCCTTGTTCAGTGCTGAGAGCTGGTCTGTAATGTCATGTTATTTTTCTTTATATTTCAAGGCAATATATTAGCATAGACTGGGAAAAGATACCATTTAAACCCGAGGAATAAGGCTGCAGTCTGTCTAGCTCTATCCATCTCTAGTTTCTGCTTTCTTATAAAAAAAACTTAATACCTTAGCAGGTATTTTTGGCTGAGGAAAGGGCTCTATTTACAGTATTTATGTAAACATTTTTTTCTCAAGGAAATGCCTGTCACTGTACTTCATACTTTAGGTGATTAGCCAGTGAGAGAAAATTAGTTTGTTGCTGTTTAGCTTGCTAAACACGATGAAACATATTCTGCTTATGTTTCTGCCTTTCAGCTTTTTTTATCTTTTGCTTTCCCCCCTAAAACAAGGCTAAAGAACTAAAATAGGAGCTGTCTGAGTCTGAGATTGGTAATGGTAAATATTTTATAAAACTCATTTTCATATTTTGGTAATCAGCTGGAATGCTGAATAAATCAAACCAAAACCTCAATGTGCTACATGTGTAACTTAAAAAAGAACAAGAAATATTTTATTAAAATACCTTGCCCTGAGAGTTGCTAAGTTTTCATCTCAATGTATGAAATGTTAAAAGCCAGCAAAAATACCTAGTGAGACAGAGAGCTCAACGGGAGGCGGAAAGAAAAAAGGTAAACAAGAGAGACAAGTGGATTTTGATACAAAAATAAAGGCAGCAACAAGTGCAATACCTTCTGTCTTCAGAATAATGTTGAAATGAGTATAAAATCCAGCCTTGGAGGGGCTTTGTCGTGTTAGAGTAATTCAAAGGATAAAGTAATTTTTATATTTTCTTTGCTTCTATTTAAGTGGAATTTCTCTCAGATAAACAAAGCAAGACACACTCAAAGACTCTTTCTGCCTCATTTAAACACCCCACCTTATCAAAACTCCATTTCCCTGAGTGATGGATCCTGGCTCTGGGTGGGAGAATGAAGTATTCAATTACCTTATTTTCATGTGCTAATGAAGCAGAATGTGGCTTTAGGGGTTTTCTTTTCAGCGAGGTAGCCTGTTTGGTTATGCACATGCCGCCTTCTTATGTTGCCTTCCGTGTCCCTGCCTACAGCCAGGGTGCCCTTAATGGGCAGAGGGGCTAATCCGTCTGCCTGACAGCGAGCCTTGGCCTTCTTCAGCCCAGCAGGAGCAGCCCTGCCCTCTAATTAGAGGAGCCATACAGCCAAACTCCTTGCCTCGAAATTATTTCTTCTGGCACCTCTTGCAACAAATTTATGTATGCTGGGAATCCGTGAGGGGTGGTTGTTTTGGGGTTTTCCCCCCTCAATTCTTCTCTGAGCCTCTGAGTGCTGATGTGAGCTCACAAGTCCTCAGCCAGCTTCAGGAACTCCACCTGTCTTCAAATGGGAAATGTTCAGCTTTTAAGTGTTTGCCATGGTTTGTCCAACTGAGTTTAAAAAGCTCAGCGGGCACATTTGTGACTGAAAATCACAGGTAAAGGGTATTTTTTATAGCAGTGTTGTGCTTCTGCTGGTGCAGGAAAGGCAAATATTCACCTCTCACTCTCTTCTGGCATCCTCAGTTTTACTTCCATGAGGGATACTGGTTGAATGGGTAGGATGACTTGTGCCCTTTTATGTTAAGCTTTTACCAAGTGCTTGGATGAAATAGAATATAAGTCACACAATAGCTCCTTAGCTGCAGTTGCATGTCCTTTTAGCACCATATAATGCAAACAAACTTGTTTGGGTTTTTTGCTTTTTTGGATTTTTTTTTTCCTAGCAACTGTATGCTAGGAATTACTGTGTTGACTTCATCCCAATGGATGATGGAGAAAAATAGCCATACAGAAATTAAGAGCCACTCACTACCTGTTCTGAAGATGAGGAATTGGAAAAAGGCAATAAATTTTCCTTTATTTCTTCCCTCAAAGGATGAAATAAAAAAGCTTTACAGTGTTCATTGAAGCATATGCAAGTTTGGAATTTTTGTGTGTCTGTGTATGTGTGTGTGTGGAGACTTCTGAAGAAAGCAAAGAATGACTTAAATGGTTGTGGTAGGTGTAAGAATAGTCACCTTCAATTCTCCTAGTAGGTCAAAGGAGGAAGTGTGGTAGACACTGAGGATTTTCTAAGGTGCACCATGCTGCTTGGCATTCTGGTTTCTCCTGAAGAGGGAAAGAAATGTGCAAAACCAAAAATTGTATATTATTTTTATATGCCTTTTCACAAAGGTACCAAAGTTAATGGTTTAGTGGTTTTGTTTGGTCAGGAATTACAGGTGAAAAAGTTAGGTGGCAATGGATAACAGTCCCCAGCTCCTATTTAAACGGAGCTTAAAAAAAAAAAATATATATATATATTCCAAGCAGTCTGTGTTAGAGGCAGAGATCAAGAAGCAGCCCTGATCCATGAGGGTACCTCCAGTAATTTGAAGTTAATGCATATTAAGGCTGCTGGGAGAAGTGACTGAAGGAATCTGGAAGAAAATGAGGTAACCTAATAACACACAATGTGTCTGAAGTGCATCACAGGTCAGATTTGATCAATGCAGTGACATTAGCAGTTCCCTTTCATGGAGGGGAGGCCAATGCCATGTTCTGCTGTAGCTGGTCAATATGGCTTTTGTGCAAACATCCTAGCCAGCAAACATCCCAGGAAATTCACCTCTTGTGAAGGAAATTCCCTGCATGCTTCCCCCCCCCCTCCAGCCCTCCTCTGCTTGGAGGGGAATTTCCATGCCTCTCCCTTATCTCTTGCCTATCCTATCTCCAAAGTGTGCTGAGGAAAAACAAGGGATATTTGGAGCTCTGCAGAGTACTAGCTAACTTTGGCAACCAGAGATGCATACTGTGGTCTGGCCAAAGTCACAACAGCTCTTCCATCCCTCAAATTTGGGGAAACAGCTCTAACTCTTCAGCTAGAGCTGTGCAAAGGAGGTTTTCATGACAAATAACTTTGCCAATACGTGCTGTTGTGGAAAGCAAAGCAATTAACTTGGTTGGTTATGAATTCAGTTTGTTGTTCTGGTTAAGAGTTGGAGAGCTTTCAGCTGAAACTTTTTTAAGATTTTAATTTCTTTAATCATTCTCAAAGTGTAGCATCTCAGAGCTTTCCTTTAGAAATAAAACATGTATTTTTTAAAATACTCAGGCTTTCTTCGGAAACACTTGAGACTTTTTTTCTTCACACTGCTTAACATTATTCATTCATCCTAAAACAAAACTTTTACAACATGCAGAAAAACACCCACCTCCTGCCTTCTTAGCTGGTTTTGAGACAATTCTCCTCCTTCCCTCCACTTCTTTTTCTATGTCACTCCCTTAGATCTGAGTAAGTAGAGTCTGGTATCTCAGTGTGACTTGAATTTACTGAAGCAAACTTTCCAGAGTTTTGGAAAAAATAAAGGGAAGCAAAGTAGCAGAATGTCACTTGAAAAAGTAAACTTATTAATAGTGCTGCACTTGGCAAGAGCAGATACTGTGCATTCAGAGCTGGTAGCAAATTCAAATGGGTAATAAACTCCATGCCTGTTTTGCAAAACTGTATTTCTTAGAATCAAAATAAGTTTCTTATTACTTTAGTTACCCTAAGTTTCAGCTTATTTCCCATGTGTTTCTCAGCTGAAAACATCCCACTAAAGTTACTCTTTTTAGCTCACTTTCTGATTTTCATGCCTCAGTACCCTGCTGAATCATTAAAGCTGGAAACAGTACATAGGTCTTTGTTTCCATGAGTATGCTTACTAAATTCTTTAGAAATTGGTAAGCTGGTGTGTTTTGGAAAACTTCTCTCAGAAAAAAATAAATTTTTTTCACTGCTTTCCATTTTAGATTGATGATGACAGGAAATAGAAAAAAATTATGATGGTAGAGGTAGGACCTTCTACGTTGTTTTATATTGGGAAATATTTTGATTTTGTTTTACAATGATGTGTCTTGCACTGTGATATATACATAATTCCTGGACATGAATTTTTTTTTTTTTTTAATGGGAAGCAGTTATCTTATTGAATCTCATCTCACTTAGGAGGGATCTGTGAAAGTTGTATGATCATGCATTGTAACTTCTGTATATAATAGGTATGTACAGCATAACCACCGAATTTGGAGTGCTGAATCACAGTATTCAGTGCCAAACAGTTTATAAGATAGTTTATAAGTCTCTTATAAACTTCAGAGATTCACAGACTAGCAGTCCTCCTCCTGTCTGGTTATATTTAGTACCAAATGTATCTCCCCTAAGAGATATAAAGCCAGCAGTGTCAAAATCCAAGCAAAACCAAGAAGAATTAATTGACAGTGAAAAAATAGCAAAGGTCATCTCAAGAAGGGAAGCCTTCCCAGTGAACAGATTACAAGTCTAAGATTAGCATTTAGACAATGCCGCTTCTTGCATATCAATAAACTGACTTATGCAGATGTAGGGGACCATGGAGTTACACTGTGCAGGGTAGGCAGCCGTGCCCTGGAGAAACTGAAAGCACTTACAGCTAAACCCTTATCACTGCACTCAGTTCAACCTGCTGACTGTAGTGCATCAGCAATCATAGAGCCACGCTTAGGCTGTGCTGTGCTTGATTTCACTTCAACTTCTGTGTAGACTTAAGGACCCAAGCAAGTAAAGCCATGACAGTAGCCTGCTCTTGAGGTGACCAAACTATGGTAAGTGTCAGAAATCCACATCTGAAATAAGAGGTCACACGCTCTTTACCAAGCGCAGATGAAGAAAAAAGGCTCTTTGATGTGGCTCTAGTGTAGTATCAGCTTTGTCTGTAACAAGACCTTTGTGCTTCGAGCTTGATTTGTGTTGTAGAAGGCTGTGCTGTTGGGTGGAAGGGCAGATACAGCTTATCCTTCCTGTCCTCTCCACCCCCACCCGCCTGCTGCACCTCTCGGGTTTGGCTGGCTTGAGTCTAGCCTGCTAGTCCTCATCCCAGCCCAATCACCTAAACCCCCAGATAATCCCATCCCAGTGCATAAACCAGAGCAGCCATAGCAGCAGTAAACAATTGCAGAGCAGCTGCTTATTGCAGACATACCCCCACTGGAAAGGCTGGTGGGCATCAAATGCTGCTGCCCAGAGAGCAGCACCTCAGCTGGCAAGGGATGCCTTGGTGTCTCCCTCTGGCTCCCAGCACACATACCAGCTTCCATACCTACAGAGTTTAATACTTTGCTGAATGTACACCCCTTCTTAATATTAGCATTGCCTCACTGCTACTCATACCTGTTTCTGTGCCTGGGGCAAGGCCTACATAGAACATAAGGATCCCTCTTTCATGCCTTTCTTCACAGTCCTCATTTGTCCTGGCATTTTCTCACTGTGAAGGAGTTTGTTTTGATACACCTGATCTGACAGCATAAAACAAGACAGTGTCCCTCTTTGAGTCATAATTATTGACAAATTAGGCTTCTATCCCTGGACATGTGAGCATGGTAAATCTCCCAATGCTGTGTTGTAGGCAATGGATGTGGTAGGAAAATGGTAAAGGATGACATAACTAAGTGGAGTGTGCTACCTGCCTTTCTGCTATACTTTTCTCACACCACTTTTGTACCACTGTCTTTTGAAGTGCCTTTAAGTTTCGTAAAAAGTGAGTTAGGCATTCTGCTAGGTAAGAAACATCCCTCCCATCACATTGCTGTAATTAATCTATTACAAGGGTCATTGGCTGTCCATGAAGATCACAGAAGGGGGTACTTTGCACTTGGTTAAGGATATGCTCATCTTGATTTTTGTAAGTTAAAGGGGTCCCACACAGCAGAATAGTCACTGTTGTGCATGCACAGGCATGTTTTCTCCATGCAGAGACTTGAGGTGCAGGGACAGAAGGGCTGCCCTGAGAACTTTGCCTTCCCTGGCCCTCACTGCACCAGTAGCCAGAGAAGAGCAAGACAAGGCACAAAGTTTGCACTGGAAAAGCACTTTCAATGCCTGGGCTCCCAGTTAGGTTGTAATGTCATTTCAGCTGCCAAGTTACTAATGCATGGCACAGGTGAGCTAGCTCTTTCTGCTGTCTCACTTCTTACCTCTCTATCCCAAAAAATGCTTATACTCCCAGCTCTGCTTTCACTGGTGTATAACAATTGTTAGTGATGGGCTATGCAGTGTAACTACTCGCACGGCTGTGGTGGTGAGAATGAGTATTTTTGGAGTTGAGGAAGGAGCCAGAGCACCAAGGTGCCTCTTACACTTGTGGTGTGGGGAGTACAAGAGTGAGAACCATGGGTGAGGTGTGCCTAGAGTTCCCTCCTCCCATCCCAAGGACTCATGGGACAGACCTAAGGTGCCAGATAGGGCACTCTGCTCTTGGGCTGGAATGTTCTCACCTTTTATTAACCTTCTCTTATTTTTCGAAACATATGCAGAGTATTTACCAGCCATAAAAAATACACTATGAGGAGCTGCTATATGTAATTGCAGCTGCCAGAATGAAAGAAGCTGTTTTTGTGAAGCTGGTGATAATGTATTTAGAGGGCAGTGAGTTGCTTTGGGTTTTGATGTGATGTTTGCACACTACCTTACAAAACTCGGTGCAATGCTTGTGTTCCCAGTGTTAGGGAGCAAAACTTCCATTCTCTCAGGAGATCCTTCAAACAGGGGTGTGTGAGTCAGAGCAGCCAACTCACAATGTCCATGTTGCCCAGACTCCATCCCCCAACATGACTGTGAGCAGAACACAGGCTTCCCCCCGTCATTTGCTCAGCAAATGGAGAGAGAGGATGCCAGTGGGAAAGGCAACCAGTGTGGTTCTTGCTCTGGCATCTGGGCAGCAGGTGTGCTCCCAGACTGCCTGCCTGCCTGCAGCTGGGGCTGTGAGCTCTTACAGATACTGAATCAGCAGGAGCAGAGGGGTTTCACAAAGCAGTCTCTTAATTTGTGTCCCCCAAACTCCATCTATCCCAGATAGGGACTGTGTTATGGAAAACGGGGCTGTTTATCAGGTCTCCTGTGTTACTTGTCAGCCAAGCAGCTGGGTTTTCAAAAATATTCCTCAGCAGCAGATAGTGTATGGTAAAGAAGTGCTTATTGTTTGTTTGTATTTAGAAAATGCCACTAAGCCATTATTAATTGTAAAGGAGATATTAAAGCAGGGTCATATTTCCTGCAAATTGATCTACCATGTAATCCATAATTTTTAGTTATATGGTTTAATATCTTTGTGTGGTAAGGCAATAGATGCATCACATATTCTTGCTGAAAATCAGTTTGTTCAGTTCTAGATCTGCTGTATAGGCACTCCAGATCACAGCTCACATGAAGGACTGCCTCTCGAGGTATTGTCCTGGGAATTGCTCCTCCATGCATCAGAAATCTGGCTTTTCTCTTGCCTAGGTCAGGAACAGAAGAAGAGCTGATAGAAGTCGCTCATCACTGTTAGCCATGAAACAGCCATGACCTTGTTTGTTTTGAGCTAATTTTCGGATGAAGAAAGCATTGACATTTCTTTCCCCTCTTTTTAGATTGATGGGTAGAAGCAGTCCTTGGGACTTGGATATTTTCAAAACAAAATATTTGACCTGAAAGGTAATATTTATAGCAGGCAGCTAATAGAAAACATGCCTGCCCCCTCTCTGTGTCTCTTGTGTATGTGTGCATGCACTCTTTGGGTTCCCTCCTGGGCCTGACCTCTGCCGCACTCGCTGCAGCTTCATTGACTTCACCTTCCATTCCCTTCCCCTGATAAATGAACCGCTGGAAGCAGCAGGGCTCGGTATGCAGGGCAAGCAGGGTGCAGGAAGTTCATGGCAGTCCCGTGGCATTCTGATCCTCGGCAAATGTCCCTTCCTGCCGGAGTGATGGATGGTGTGGGGCTGCTGCAGCAGTCGCCTGTGAACTCTGAAGGTCACCCGGGACAGCGTATTCTCCCTTTGGAAAGAGACCCTGCAGGGATGTTGATTTAGTGACATCCAGCAAGGACTGACCCTGTCAGTCAGTGCAGTAATGTTGGGAGTGGGGAATGGTGCTAGCATTGGGTCACTGGATCTAAAGCAGGAGGAAATGATAGCTGGCCTCTGTAAAAGCGCTCCCCTGGGCTGCTGACTGGACCTGGCAGGTGGGAAGGGGCTATTTTGGAAGAGGTGTCTGGATGAAGGAGCAACTGCAGTCACAGCTCTCTTCCAGCAGCAAGTGCTTTGCATTTAAGTGAGGACTGGGGAGTCCTCATCTGCTTGCAAACAGGCGCTTTCTGTTTTTTTCTTCAAGGTAAAAATATCAGGGGGGCAGTAGTTTTCTAGACCTTAAATACGTTCATGTCATTAGAAATTGTCCCTGCACTATTTTTGGGCTCCTGGTTCCGGTGAAGTTTGGGTTTGAACAAATCCAATTTTCTTGTGTTTGGACCCCTGTGCATATCAATAAATCCATCATTGTTCAGTGAGGATTTACTGTGATGAGGTGTGGCTCAGTGGGATTCAAGGTGAGTGCAGTACCAGCTGTGAGGTGCCTATGCCATTAAAATGAATAATGAGCAGAAGCAAGCCAGTTGCAAAAGCAGCATTTGGAGTGAGGTGGGAACCAAGCACAGTTCTGGTCCTTTTCAGGACCAGAAAAGGGAGACCCTTTTCTCTACTCAAGATGCAGTGCTGGTGGCCTATTTACCATTGAAGCATTTGTTATACTCTAGTATGGCCATAGCTGCAGACTTCACCACATATTTGAAAACACATTCTATTTTTTCCAGTCAAAATTGCTGATGCATCAAACAGCAGTGACTTCACAACAGCTGGAGACCCAACACAAAAATCCTGCATTCCACAGACATCGCAAAGTTCCTGCTTTTGGTTCAGCCATTATGAGTTCAGAAATAGAGATCATACTCTAAGCAAGTTGGAATTTGAGTGAATTTCAGCTGACTATTTATTGAAGCTCTATTTAGACTGGGCTGTGATGAGTCTGGATTGCAGAGCTACAGCCTGCGATCAACACTCAGCAGGAGGTTATTTAGATTAAATACCAACTGCCTTGGAGTGGTGGGAAAAGTTTCAGACAAAAGTTTTATTTACTGGGTTTTTGGACAAAGCTGTGGGATTGCAGTAATATTTTAGGAATTCTGCTGGACAGATAGTTTTCCTTCTTGAAAAACTGTTCTTTTTGCATTGCAGTGTTCTTGAATTCAGCTACTCCCTTATGTATCCTCTGATCATTACAGTTCATATCCAATTTGCTCCCCTCCTTTATCTCCTTACTGTGAGAATGTAATCATCCTTTTGCTATCTTTTAGTCTACATTTTTTTTTCTGCCAAGAGACAAACAAGACAAGGAAGAAGCTTTGTTTTGGGGGGGGGAGGGGTAGGGAGAGGGTGGAGGGATAAGCATCACAGTTTTCTCATTTTTCTTGATATTTTTCTCCCTCTTCCCACTTTACTTTCCATTTTTCATGCTGACCCTCCTTCTCACCTTTTCTTTTCCTGTATTCTCTCTAAAGGGTGGGTGCGCTCCTCCCTTTTCATCTACTCTTTTATTTTTGAAAATAAGAATCATGACTGATTGTTTTTTCCTCTCATCATTTATCTGCTTGTCCACACCTGTTTCTTTCACTTTGGTTTCCTTCAAGTTTCAGCATGCATTTTCTCTTGTTCTGCTATTTGCTTTTCGTTTCTCCTCTGTGATTATGCCAGATCCCCTGGTCCCCCCTCTCCTCCTTTCCAAGCTGCCAGCCCTAGGCTTGCTTCCTCCTGCCCAGCCCCAGCAGAGGACTTTGCAGCCTGGCTGAGCAGCCCCTGCTGCTGTTGCAGTGCCAGAGTCAGAATTGTGCCTTTCCACTTCTCCTGGCACAGTGGCATTTGGTTTGACTTCCAATGTGATTTGCATCGTTTTATTTTGGGGTCAGCCCTTTCAAAAACTAAGGCATGTAGGAAGCACCATAATGACTATGTCGCAATGTCAGGCTTGAACTGCATAAAAGAGGGTCCACTGACTTACTTTCAGAATGAGTGCACAGTGTATAAAAATCACAGAGAGGAAAAATTATAGTCATGCAGCTAATGTCCTTGTAAACAGAATGAGTGATTCAGTAAACAAATGTGGCAAGCAACTCCCTGAAATTAAGAAAAATGCATGTTTCCTGTAACACTGCTTCATGTTTATACAGGGTGTCTTGTCTTTTTTTTTTGGCTCCATTGAGTGAGCAATACAAAATACTGGAAATTATAGTTAGACTATTAAAGGTCTCCAGCATTTCTCACTTATGCAAGTAAGTGAGATTTCCTGTTTCTCATTGTCACCTGACTGCCACGATGGAGGTATTTGGTACAATTGTTAATTTTATCTAAAAGTTATTTCCTCCTTTTTTTTTTTTCTCTCTGAAGCTTTCTCAACTGCCACAAAAGTTTCCTGAAATTAGTTTTACTAATTAGCATATTCCTCTTGCCTCAGTTACCTTTCTTTGTATTGGAGCTCTGAAGGTTCCAGGTGAGACAATGCCTACCAACCCAGTCCTTGTCACACAGCAGTGTGAAATAGGTCACAAAGGGCCTTGGCTGTGATGGGCTGGAAGCAGGTGCCCTCCAAAAACTACAGTCACAGGTGTGCACTGTACATCAGCAGGGAAGGGATTGGAAGGTGGAGGTCTGGCAGGCACCAGCTCATCAAAAAGTCAAATGCTAGGGCAAACCAAACTGGCCCCATGGCCAGTGCTTAGCAGATGCATTGGACAGAAATGCCAGGACAAATATTTTGTCTGTAGAGGTGCAGTCTGAAAGGCTAGTGTGTGAAGCATGTCACTGTGTTAGGCAAAGAAGATTATGCAGACTTTATACAATGGAGGCACTTTACATTACTAATTTAAGCAAAATTCAGCAATATAAAAATTATAAACTTCCTTAAAATAAAACTGAAAATACTGAGAGCCTTTGATCAGAATTTACTCAGGCTCAAACTGAAACTCTTACTTGATTTTCCAATGTCACAGTGAAACCAAACGCTCATTAAATCACTGTAACAAGTATTTAATATCCTTGAGTAGTCTGCAGAAGTTTTTGTTTTCAGAAAATAATTTCACCAAAGTAATGTTTGTCATCTGAATTTTGCTAAGTAGGTTAATCAAATTGTAATTTAGTATCTGAACCACAAACACCTTGCAAAGCTCTCTGGTTTCAGGTCTTACATGCTAGTTACTATATTTCCATCCTGCCTAGCATAGAAATAAAACTTTAAAGGTTATAGCTTTTAATCAGAAACCGTAGGAGACCAGTCTCGAGGTGCACTTTGTAACAGTGTCTCCTGCAGAACCTTGTAGTGCTCAGACAGACTGTTTCTTCCTACATCTGTCTCATACAAGCTTTTGGGGAGGCTCCCATATTTCAACATTTTCATCTTTACATCCTAGTGATGAAGAAACTGAAAACACTCTTTCTGTTTGGTTCAAAAATATGCCAGCAGACATGGGGAAATTATTATTAAAAGGGCCAAAATATGAGTGGGCAAAAAAAAAAGCTTCACAGGTCCTCAGCTTGTACAGTACTCCAGTATCACAAGTGGTGGAAGTGCAAAATAGAGATCAGTGAGCTGTTCATGAATTGTTTTCTGCAGGGTAGAAAGAGTCTCTGATCCTTAGCTGGTGTGCATGGACTTAGACAGCTTTTTCTTTCCAAGGTGCTTCCTTGCAGAAGCTGTGATCAGATTGCAAACCTTCTCAGACAGTGCTAGACTACAGTGATTTAGGAATGGTGCCTGGTGCTGGCCAGGCAGGAGCCACCACAGGAACGTGTACCATGGCAGCTTCTGAGCAGTGGAATCCACATTTTCAGAAGTGCAGTTAGTGCATCTCTGTTTGAAAATGTTTAAATAAAACTTTAAGGTAGTTTGGGAGGATTTTTGCTCACAGGCTCTGTAAGCACTCATCCATGTGCCCCATCAAAATTGCCAAAGAGGAAGGCTCCTTTAGCATGTGTGTTCTACTGTTTAACATCTCTATGTTCCGGACAGTTCACAATAAAACTATAATTAGTGTGATTGTTAAAGCAGACTAGCAGCATCCCAAAATTCAAGTACATAGCTCAGTCGCTAAAATGATTGCACATCAGCAATAACAAAAATTCTTATACAATAAATTTTTCTTTTGCTAATCTAAAGAGAAACATGCTTGTTCATCATACAAACAAGCCACTATAATTACCTTCCTATTTTGGATTTCATAAGTACATCACACAGGTAATTTTCCAAAATCTAATAAAACAGATGGGAAAAATTATTTGCAACTCATTAAATGAACCCTTATATATATAAATTAAAATGTGGTTTCCCTGTTTCTACAAGCTGTTTGCATGCCATGCTATACTATTGTCTAGAATCTCCTAGATGAGGAAAAAGTAATGAATAACAAAGCTACACTTTTCCCCAGTATAGAGGTGACTGCCCAAGCAGAGATTTCTAACAGCCCAAAGAGAATTCCTGAGAAGGCATAAAACAACTATATAAGTCTAAATAATAACTCTTCTAATTGAATGCAGGGGTCCCAAATCACAGCTTAATAGCAATTCCCAGGAGCATATTTTACAGCTCAGCTGAAAATAAAATATCAATGTTTTCTTTTATATGAGTTTCTGCAAATAATGCATTCAGGTTGTGTCTGTGTCCTCTCTTACAAATTTGGTCCAATGTTCTGTCTCTGAAAAAATGGCAAAATTGAAATTGGGAAAAGTACAACTTGGCCATGTATTGCGATCATGGATTTTATTTCACTCATGAAATTTTGAGGCAAGATCATGAATTAATGCAATTTTTTTAAGCCATCACCAATTTCACAGCCCATACACAAATCACACAAAATAGATTTATAGCATATCAATTGCAGTATTATCAGGAAGATGTTATGTGGCCCTGAGTTGGTTTGGTGCACTCTGTAGCTCTGAGCAACAACCTCCAACATTAGGTCATAAAAATAAGAAGATACACATTTCTTGGTCACTGTGCATTTGGTACTGAACTGAGGTAGATTTATGAAAGAAGGTATGTGTGAAAATCACTATTTCTAGAAAACGTACTGCAGGAAATATCCAAACAGTGCTGTGAGGTTAGCACACTTAGGACAAAAGGAAAAAGTATAGGTCCAGTTGCACAGATTATTTTCTTTTTTTTCATTATTTTTTTTTTTTTTTTTGTTTTTTTTTTTTTTTCATCTAGATTAATATATTGTGTTTAGATGAAAGGAGATATAAATAAAGTTCCAGCACTGAAAACCTTCAGCAGGATTCCCCATGACAGCAAAGCAAAGTATATTCATTTGTCAGGCAATTTAGAGTGATAGTAGGATTCATAACTGTTTTGTTTGTTTACTTGCTCATAAATGTTTTTTATTTGGGCTGATTTTAGGTTGGCTGTGTGCAGAGGGCATCAAGCCATGTTCTGAGGCAGTTCTGCTTTGTTACATTTGGAAAAAAATTGTTTGGATTATGGTTTTCCCTCAAATTATTAGCAGGAACAAATGGTGCTTGATTTATCTTGTTTTTCATTTGCATAATGATCAACGACAGGACAGTGCCTGAATTAGCTTGGAAATCACACAACTGTTTTTATTTGACCTGGTTTCTATATTTGGATAAGTTTCCTTTTCCTGCATGTAAATATCCATAAAAATATGTTGAAAATTTCAGGTCTCACCTAGTTATTCACTTTGTTGTGGCTACTGGCATCTTTAAGAGTTCAATTCTCAAACACTTATGTACCAATGTTCTACTTGATGGCTTGTTGACACACATTGTTCAAATAACACCCCTTCCCTTTCATCTGATTTAATGTCATATTCTTCTTAGATATTCATGGAAATTAGAGATAGAGAAGTAAACCTGTGCAAATTTTTCACTTGTGTAAGATTCCTGACTCTCATCCAGTGTTTATGGACTGCAAGTTGTGCGTTAGTTAATAGATGGCCCGACACCACACTTATTTAGGTAGAAGGCCTCCTGTGCCTCTGAAGCTCGGGCAGTTAGTCATGTTATCATCATCCACAGAACACTCTTTTTCCTATGGAAAGACTGGTAGCTGCACTGTTTATAAGCTGGCTACTAAGAAGGCGTAAAACCCCATACAGTTCTGACTGTTCCTCTACATGGAAAGTACAAAATAATTTAAGAACTGTGTTTCTCTTTTTTACTCAGGCAATGTTCCGAGTAAGATTTCAGCAGAATTGCTTTTGTGATGCAGCAAAAAAAAACCCCAAACCTGTCCAAGGACTTCACTGTCTGTCCTCTTTCTCTATTTTTTTACATCTTGCAAACAGACATTGCCATTACCCAAATTAACCTCTTCTGAGTTTTTCTTTTTCCCCCTGGTATTTGGATCAGGCTTCTCTCTGGGTGGGGCAAAAAGTGAACTCTCCTAACATACAGTACAAATTAGGTCTTCTTTAAAACAAAGGCTTCTCTTAAGAATAGCTGTATTTTATTTCTGACAAAAGAAGGGAAAACACAAGTGTGCTCAGTAAATCAAGAAGTCAAATGTGTGTAATCTGATGCCAAGTGTAAACATGTATGGACTTTACAAGGCTCGCCGACACTAGATGCTCTGATTTTCTTTCATTTGAAAAAGTGCTTTTGAGTATTCACAGTAGTGCTTGCAAGAGGCAGTCAGAATTGCAAAGTGAATAAGAGCAGGTCTATGCAGCAGCTTTTGATGAATCGAGACACTTCTAGTTTTTTTTATGAACACATTCTTTTCTGCTGGGAGTAGCTAATGCAAATGTGATAGATCTAGCTAGCAGCATATGCAGCAGGACTTTTTGGCCTGGCTTTTTTGGCAGAAAGTTTGTTAAGTGATACTATAAAAAGCTGCTAAAGGGTCAAAATATAGTCCCTCACATGCTAGCTAAACAGTTTGATTTCAGTGGAGGTTAAATACATAACTGCTTCAGGATATTGGGCATAAAGACCACCTGAAGACTCTTCCAGCACTGAAAGGCCTGAATAACTTTCTGTGTCCCCTGAAGGAAAAATTGGAGTGCAGAAGTTACTGCTTTAAGCCATATAGATGTTGTCGTGTTTTCACTGCTATTCTATCAGGCTGCTGCTGTAACAAATCATGGTATTACTTCATCTGTGAAGAAGCACTGCTGTAAAACTAAAATTGGAGTGCTGCTGAAAATTCGTACTGAATGCTTCAAGCTGTGTTAATTATATATCTGTAAGCACTCTGGTACTAGTGTTAGTTGGGTAGATCCCAGAGGTCTGCCAAGAATTTTTTCACATAATTTTAATATTAACAGTATTTTTGTAGCTGGGTATTTATTTTAAATAATGATTTCCAAGCAAAAAATTATATTTGTATTTGCAGTTAGTGAGTGGGACTTCTGCTCTTCAGTCATCTCTCTAATTACACCCCATGGCTGGGAGATCGTGTGTTTAATTTTTGCTTCTTCATACTTCAGAGCTATTATCAGATTGCTTTGTGGGGAAGCAAAAATAATGACCTTTACATTTCTTCTGAGGATGGTCTTTGTTTCTAGCAAAGAGAGAGATACTGATGAAAATGCAGTTTTTCAATGCTGAGAGACAGTGTGCCCCAGAGTGGATGCTCTGAACTTCCCAGCACACAGGGAAAGTGAAAGATCAGGATGTTACATCACCTTTCTTCCTTCCCTCTCTCACTTGATGTTGGCTGAGGACTTGTTCAGCTACCACATGAGCTCCAGCAGCTGTAGGACCACTCCAGCCTAAGACATTCAGCACTTCTGAAAAATTTGGCACCAGAAGCCAACTGAAGGAATGCATGGCTTGCAGCTCTGGAGAAGTATGGTGCCCAGGGAGCTGCAAGGCTGGGTTGGGATCACCACACTAAGCTAATGCCCCTAACGTGGGCACTCCCTAGACAGCCCAAAAAATCTCTCAGTGAGACCAATTCCCTCTCTGTTACCATCCAGTAGGTTGTGGGTGCTTCTCAGGAAGGAGGGTAGGGGAAGGGGAAGGGAAGGTGTGCTGCTGCCTGCCTTGCCTGTAACATCAAGTCAAAGAGACACCTTCCAAAGAAGAGCTAGAAGTGCCTAGATGGATCCATACAGTGATTTTCGTTCCCTCCCATCTTCTGCCAAGCTTTTTCCATGTAAAATAAGAGAACTGGCTCCTCAAAGTCACTTGGATGAATTTAAACTCTTGAAAGTGTCACGTAGCCCTTGGAAAAATTCCAAAAAAATCCCAGCTTATTTGGAAAAACTGTTCCTTGACTGAAATGCACAAACATTGGTCTGGATCCAAAGCCTTGAAATCAACAGAGAGACTCTCATTACAGAGGGCTTTTGGATCTGACTGATCCACTAGTGGCTATGACCAGAACAATGGTCTGCTACAATAAATAATTTTTAGATTCATGTTTTCCTGACGCCTACAAAGTTTTGGTAAGAGTGGAAAGGAAAGAACAACCTTCCAGTGAAATCTCCTTCTCTTTTCCACGCTCCTTGAAACTGTAGTTTATGACTCTTATTGTGCTATTTTGAATGCAGTACCTTTTCTTCTCTCTTTTTGCAAAAATTAATGATATATGTAGCCATTGAGAATGAAGAGTGAATTAGCTGTGCCAAGGACATGCTTTTAATTTCCTTTTCTGTTTGTTTTTCTTCACTGCTCAGTTCTTTTGATTACTTGAATCCATAGATCCTCCTAGGTAGTTTAAATACCCATCAGAAGAGACAGAGACAACAGCAGGGACTCAAAAAAATTCAAATATAGTTCTAATACTCTCTGTCTTGAATTTTTTGATGTGCCTTTTGCATCTTGAAACTGCGTATTTGCTAGTATCATTTGCTCTGCATGTTTTTTTCATCATTTGGGTTTGGGTTTTTTTACTGTTAACAGCAGATACAGTGAACTTGCTTTGTCAGAAAACCACAGCCTTTACTGCTAAATGCAGTGGAGAGCAAAGCATTGGTCTAGAGGTTGGAGAAAGGAGTCTATTATGTCTTATGGTATTATGACAAAATATGTTACCTAGAAAAAAAAGCCAAGCAAAAATTTAAATTAGCTCTGAGAATATGGGGGTTTAGACTATCATCTGTAACATTATCAAACCAGCTTTTAGGAACTGTAAGTCAGATCATGGAGTTGCCTTAAAAATCATAGAGTATGAAAATAGTATTTTGGGTTCTGGGCTTGGTGTTAATAGATTTCAGTTTCAGGCTTTTCTTTGTCACCAAGACTAGACACCTAATTTCTTTCATTCCAAACTGCTGAGATTCCCACAAAATCACCTTTTATTTTAAATACAAGACTTTAAGAAAAGCCTTTCTTGTAAGACTCACTGCTGAATTCCAAAGAGCTCACAGCACTGGTCTTACATTAAGTACAAGCTGATGGTAAATAAGCAGTTTTCCAAACTTACTGTAATAAATACATTCTATTCCTCACCTCTTTGAATACATGCCATCTTAACATCCTTATATATCGTGCTTATAAACACCTAAAGGGCACCTGCTACCCTTAAGTGTGCAGAATGGTCTCTACTGTGCCTGCAGTGGCAGAGGGTCTCCATTTCCAAGGTCAGATTGGCAACTCCAGGTCTGTCCTCTTCTCTCTTTTGTACTGGGAAAGGAGAAAGCAGGGGGCAAGAGGGTGCAAAGTGGCCCTGTCTGTCTCTCTAATTAGCAATGTTAATTAGTTGCCTTCTCCCAGAAGCCATGCAGATGGTGGAGGGGTGACCATGGTAATAGGTTTTTCTATTGCCAAGTCTAGAAATTTAATAGATACTCAAATTATTCATGGGCAGTAGTACATCTGAGAAATTGATGCACTGGCAGAGAAGCACTGGATGCTCTAGTAGCTCACTGACTGACCTGCTGAGATTAAAAATATGGCTGTATCATCTTGAAGCATTTCAGAGTGATGAATCAAAGTGCACTCTTCTTTTAGACTCACAGTGAAGACAGGAATGTTCTGGAAACAGGACCACATTCACAAATAAGCTCTAAAGGCTTCTAGCTTGGTCCAAACTTTGGGATTCATGACAGCAGGATCTCACAAATGGGCTCTGCTTGCTCATTCTGGAGGAACTAAGAAGACAGAAGAGAAAATGTGACCCATATTTTTGCCCTTCATTTTGAAAAGGGATGACTGTTTCAAGGAGGATGGGGTTGGGATATCCAAGATGGGATGATTTTGTTTTACTGAGTCCCAAGGGAAGGAGGTTTGGCAGTCCTGTGGAAGACAGACAGAGGTGATCTAATGGTGGTGTCATGCACTCCTTTGTCCATCAGTTTTTGTAGCTGGAGCAGGACAGTAGCACAGCCCTGTACAAAGGAGACATAGTAATTCCTGATTTTGCTCATTAATACCTTTTAACAGCTCCTTTTTCTGAGTACATGGGGCAGAATGATAAGAAAGTCCCCAAGATGGGGATTGATGTATGTGGAGTAAAAAGCCTCTTAATACCTTTTGACTGAGAAAATCCATACTTGGCCCCACTTTTTAAGTTACTGTCTCTGGTTTGGGAGAAAAAAAAATTGAAGCACTATGCTTTGGTTTGGGTTTGTTTTTTTTTTTTTTTTTTTTTTGTTTGTTTGTTTGTTTTTTAGTTGTTGGGTTTTTTTTGTTTTGTTTTTTGCTTTTTTGGGTTTGTTTTTTTTTTTTTTTTTGTTGAGTGGGTGTTTACTGTTTTGGTAAGGCCCTTTTAACACTGAATGTCCAGAGTCTGCGTGCTGTCATACACAAAAGTTTGTGTTTTTTTAATATCTTGCATTCCTGAAAATACATAATTATTTGCTTTCTGACTTTGTAATGGAATAGTACTTGGTGTATATATGTATACATATCTGTGTGTGTGTCTGTGTGTGTCTGTGTGTGTAGATGTCTCCACTTACAGTAAATGTGGAAATAGGGAAGACCTGAGAAGGATAAACAGAGTCAAAGTGAATCTCGGAGGAGATAAGTGGTGAAAATGGGTAAACAGAAAACTCCACTTCTGTGGGAAAACATGGAGGAGCTAAACCACAAACAGGAGAGGAAACAGCCAGATCTAAACAAGTAATTTAGCAGCGAGCTGCAGCAAATGTGATTTTAAAGAACAGAGTGTTCACAACAGACATGCATCACTGCTGAAGATGAAGTGTGTGAGCCCTGCTTTCCTGCTTCCCCATCCCCAGTACCTCCACAGAAAGCTCAGCCTCTCCTGTCCACCTTATTTGTTCAGTAGTGGACTTCATACGATCGATTCAGTTCTCATTAAACTGATTTACTGGGCTCGCTGGCTCTGCTCAGCTTCAGTTTATTCCTACTTTGTTTAAAATTCGGGAAGTGCTGGGGGAGGGGACAGGACACTAATGGCCGTTCTCGTGTAAGTGGAGTGGTAGCTGATTTATTGCAAAGGTTATAAAGGAAAAGTATTAAGTGTGTTCCATTCTACTTGGCAAAGCCATCCTGCACAATGTCCAACAAAACCCTGAGAGCGCTGGTTTGTACCAAAAAAAAAGGAAAAAAAAAAAGGGAGGAGGGGTGTGTGTGTGTGTGTGTGTGGAAGGGGGATGCTCCACCAAGATGTGCTCTTCTTCTTTGAGAGCATTAATTAAGACTGTAAATCACAGCAACATGAAACAACTGTATTTGATGGAACATGGACAGTTCTGGAGTTCTGCTGTGCTTGCGCCATCAGTTTGAATACCTACACTGAAACACTAACGGGAGAGCAAACTTCAAAGAGAAATTCTGGCATGAAGAAGCAGTCTGCAGGATCATTACATGGATAAAGCTGTAAAATAGACTCCTCTGTGCAAACTGGGAAGGAGGTGGAATGAAAGTTTGAAAGGTTTATAGGAGCTCAGGCTTGTTTTACTTTCATGCACAAAGTCAGTCCCACATTAGTTTGGTAAAATAAGCTCGTGTATTAGAGCTTGGAATAAAAGAGGGATAGGAGGGTGACAGCAGAAAAAAAATTGTACTTGAATAAGGTAAAACTCTGTTAATATCCTTTAAAGCTAATTTTCCTTTTCTAATTAATAGTTGAGGGAGTTCATTTGTCACTTCATAAGTAGTGGTGAGTCACATTCCCCATATTTATAGAATTTAAAGCCTAAATTTTTTACAATCATACAGTTTCATCTTCAGCAGAACATCAATAAGAGAAATCCATTCAGTAATTCCTGCACAGTAGTCATATCCTAAATAAATGTGCTGAAGTTTATATTTAGGAAGCCATTTAATCTTGTTTTAAAGGCATTAAGTAACACAGACAACCCCCTGTGTCAGATTGTTCACTTTATTATTTATTTAAAATAAAATATAATCTTTAAAATTTATTTCTCTTTGACTTCATCTAGTTACAGTTTTTTTTGCTGTTGTGTCTGTACTAGGCTGCAGTGGAGTGGTTCTAGTGTAGTTGAGATGATTTTGATCCATTGTGGCATATAGTCCATTTGATCCTTATTTTCCTTTGGTGTAAAGAACTAGATGCACGTAACATTTTGATGAAAAATGGTCTATCCTTAATAGTTAATTCATAAGCAACTTATTTCCCAGCACAACATTTTAATGTAATTATAAGTAGACTTCTGTCCAACTACTTGTCCAGGGTTCCTCCAAGTTTTTGGTTTGCCAAATGGGATTTGAGACGCAATTAATAACATGGTGGATTCCAGAATTGCTGATGAGGTTAATTTTCCTTCTTGTAAAATATGATACTGTAATAGAGATGTTCTCTTTAGATGCATGAGATGGAAAAGAAATTGTAAAGAATAACTTAGGAAAAAAATAGTTATCTGGAGTTATTTATATTTAGGAATCAGGAGCCATGTTTGCAGCAATAGCTTCCATGCTTACCACAGAGCAGCTTCTTCCACTGACGCTATTAATTTTATGAAGGTTAACCCTCTGATGTTATAATAGTATTTTGGAGATTGTTAATTAATATAGATACATTATTTCTATATTTACGTGTAATATAAATGCCTAAGCAATAAGCAGGGAAAAGGAATTTGTTATATTACAGGAATGTGCATGCTAGAGGGTTTATGGAATGAGAATTTGAGTGCCTTAAACCAAAGGTAGAGTTCAAAGTCATTGAACTTGTCATAACTTGCAGAAAGAGACAAATTGCCTATATGCTACTTAGGTTCTAAAGGAAAGTACTTCATGTTAAGCACAGTGTATCCACTACTTTGCCACTGTACTGGTACTTGAAAATAGTACCTCTCCTTTCCTTAATGACAGAAAAAAAACACATTAACTGACTTTCTATGACATTTAAGACAGCAGCTTTTTTCTTCACAGGGAAGCAGGATTGTGCTGGCTTAGCCTGCAGTGCCTTTCAGAGGCACTCAGATGGTCTTGGACACAAATGAATGTGTGCTGTTTGCCCAGAAGGGTTGCACCATAGTGTGGTCATGTGTTTGGAAAGGCTAACACTTCATGTCCAAATGTAAATAAAGGGTGCACAGTCTTGAGCTGTACCTATGCTGGGAAAAAAAGCCTTGTCAGAAACTCTTGGATAGCAGCAGACTTTTTTTTTTACTTCCCCACTGTTCTCCTGTTGTCTATCAACCAAAGCAAACAAACAAACCAAGAACAACAAAAACAAAACCAAAAACCCCCAAAAACAAATCAACAAAAGAAACCCCCCATAGCATAAATGAATGCTGTGTTAATAATTCTTTTTTAAGAAAGATATTTCAGTGTTACTATAGAATTTCACACAAAGGGCATATTCTCAACTTATTCCTTATTCTGTTGTCTTTTGGGCACTGGTGTGGCTGGTTTGGATTGGCTGTGACTAAATAGGTGGTCACAGGAAAACCATGCATTAAAATCTTCTGACCTGAAATGATTGGCAGATGCAAAGGCTCTGTCCCAGGCTCTTCAGAACAAGCACACTATAACCTTGGTTCCCTAGTTGCCCTGGTGTATGTATTCCTATCCACTCTTGGATCATCTGGGAAGGCTACCCAGTTCAGGGTTTAATTTTCATTCATAGATAATTTCTATGTATGGGAAACAGTCAAATATTTCTGAATGGGAGCTCATAAAGCAAAACAGAAACAAGGGAGACGCTTTTCCATTTCTTATTGACATCAGATCAAGATCCACTGTGTAACTGGGAAATACACTCCATGCAAATGAAGTCCATGGAGTTGCCAGCCAACTGAGCACAGGCTAGTGCTGTGTAAGTGAATGGGCTTTCTGCCCACTCTGGCTGAATCTGTGATAGCAGCACAGCTGAGCAAATGCCCTTCAACACTATTAATTACCAAAGTGGCTGCTGTTGTCATGTACCAGTCTGTAACTTAGGTAAGCATGCTTGGGGTCTCATCTTGTGGCAAGCACATTTACTTGGAAATGTGAAAAAAACCTGAATTTCATGGCTGGACTTTGCCTCCAGCATGACACTGGGCAGGAAGTGGGGGTGGCATGTTTTTCACTCATCTCCACATGCCAGAGTTTGAGTCAGTTTGCTCAGAGCTTCCTTTACTGTCCATGGAGAAATCCAGCCAACATTTACAACACATTTATCAATCTCTTTGAGACATCAGCAACAGAGAAGGTTACATCCAGTCAGATGGACACTTAGCACCAGACTTTAAAGTGTGTTGAGATAGATGTCTGATGATGCAGACAGATACACAGTGGGTATGTCAGAAGATGGTGGAGATCACTCCAGGTTTTCCTTTTTTCCCTGAGGAGGCAAAACACCTTTAACAATCAGTCTCTGAACTGCTGGGCTGGTGATGTTGGCCTACTGGGCCAGCCTTGGGTTCTGGATATTTACACTGCACTGCTGGGGAGGGTTACCAGCAGCTGTGGCCTGGTGCATCCAGCATTCTTTTGGACAATACCTGGACACAGCTGGGGTGTTAAAGATAGACCAGGTGTCGTGGCCATTGCCATAGGTGACTTGCATGCAGCCAAGTGAAGGACTCTGAATGGTGCTGGTACATGACACAGGCCCTCCTGGGTGAGTAGTCTGGTGCCATAGAATGGTTGCAGCCGTGCCTGTAGCCTGTGTGTCCCTGCTCATTGTTTATTAAATCGCGGCCACACTGTTCCCTGGCTCAGAACTGTTTATAAGAGTAAGTTAAAGCTTGTGGAATAGTTCCCAGACAGGGTAGTTTACAGCCAGAGTAGATCCTTGGTCCATTTTGGTCACAGCTGTACAAATCCTTTATCACTGGAGAAGACTGGGATGGGGGAAGGTAAATACGTCAGCAGGCAGAAAGAGGGAGGTGGCAGCAACTGCTTTAAACCAGCATTGCTGCCAGAAACTTGTTCCTCAAATGACCCCCTGTTGACTTCACCTGCCAATCCCTGGTCATTGAATAGTTCAGTATATTGGCTTCAGGGAGCCCCAGAACAAAGACTTTCCTTAAAAAACTCAGACCTTACTCAGATAAAACTCCCACTCACGCCCCAGGGAGTTTTGCATGACTCAGGATTACAGGATGGTGTCTCAGCTTTGTTGTGTGCACTCCCCATGGCTGGTTTTAGTTCTGTGGATGAATAAAGGCTGTGCCCATTTATAAGAAAACTTGATTTCCGTTTGCTCCCGATTTTAGTTTGCTAAAAGCTTTATCATTCTCTTTATAAGCTAGAGAAGTGAGGAGGAAGGGCACCCATCCAAAGGAGGTGCCTTGGGAGAATGTGGAGAAGGAGAGGGCTTCAAGGATATTAGCAGGCAAGCAATGGTATTTGAGATTTTTAAGTAGCCCACACTCTTCCCAGCGTGGGCCCCAAGGTTTCCAAGGTGAGGAGTTGCTCAGTCCTGGCAGGACTGCTGTTAAACTCAGCTCATGAGTCTGTGCAGTGTTAGGGGATCCTGAGGTGCTTTTTTCCCCTCCTCCTCTGTGACAGGTATGGTGCATCATGCTTTTAGTTTCTCTGATTCTGCAATTACTCATTGTGATTTTGTGTGAGCAGGTGTTAAAATACCTTCCCCGTCAGCATGTCCCGCAGTTTCTGTTTCATTGGATGAGACAGGAAAGCAGTCACTTCAGGGCCAGGGAACTGGGCCTCATTTTGTCAGCTGGAAGGTGACTAGTTAAAATCTAACTAGCAGTCTCACACCCAGTGCCTGACAGGAACAGTCTCTGAAGAGTATTAAGAAAATAAAAATTCCCTGCTCTGTCATATAATGGAAATGAGAATACTTCAACAGCCATCCCCTCTAATCTGTTAGCCAGCCCTTAGCAGCTTACCAAGCCTGTATTTAACCTATTTCCCTAATGGCAATTAAATGTTTTCATTTCCCAGGGAGAGGATTGCCAATGAAATCCCCCTCTCCCCCCCAATCCCCATCCTGTGGCTCCCTTCTCTCCCTCCTCTTCCCCACACCCCAGCTCCTTCTTCCTTAGCCCAAGGCATCCAAAGCATTCCCCGTGTGTTTGGGTAGCATGCAGTGAGGAAGAAATGATTAAGCAGCTGAATGTTTGAAATCCAGCTAAATGCACCGATTATTATCTGCTTAGGGCTTTCTTATCTCGAACTGTGTGGTGCTTAATGGTAGGCCCATTGTTTTCAGCTCAAAGGTATTAATGAAGGAATCAGGGCAGCAGGCTGATGTCATAGGTGGCTGAAAGGTGACTTGTGCACTGATTTCCCTTACTTCACCCCTTCACAAGTCCCTTCCAACTAGTTCAGAAGAAGGGTTAGTATTTTTAGAGTGGAGGGAGGAAAAAAAGTCAGCAAGCAGCCGAGGTAGCATTTGTGCGTCTGGTAAAAGGATTGCAGAGGCTCCTAAATATCCTGCTTAAAAGATGTACTCTCTGAGCTTCTGCTCTACTTTCTCGCTCCGGCGAGGCTCTGGAGCGCTGGCGCAGGTGCGGGTGTGAGAGCTGTGCACAGCCCGGCCAGCACACCGCTCCCGATGGCCTGACCCAGGGGAGGCTGCCCTTCCAGGGAAGAGACCTGTGAGTAGCTGCACCTAGGATGGCTCCTTGAGGTGCATGAAGCCCTCAAGAGGAAGCACAGTTTAAGGAGGTGCTTTCGTAGTCAAGTTATCAGCTGAACTTTTTGTCACTCTAAATCCTTTGTCACTTGTTAAATCCTTTTTTTTTTTTTTTTTTTTTTTTTTTATGTGCATAGTTATTAGATGCAAAGTGGTGTATGTTGTGTGAGGAGAGACTCTTCTCTCTGGGGTGAGATATCTTGAGTGTATTCAGTTTTCTATTGCAAAACACAAGCAGGGAAAGAGGTAAAGATTCAGAATAGCTTATATTTCATTGTCGTGGTTTGTATTTTTAATCATACACTTATTTCTGTAATTCTTTTTGTGCCAGATTTAATTGGGTATTCCTTCCCTTTTTTAATCGACATGAAAAACACTCTCTTTAACTTAAAGAACTGCTCTACATGGTAGGACTTAGGCATCACATACCTGCAAAAATGCTAAAATTTCTTCTGGGTTTTTTTACGAACCCATCTAAGAATTCAAGGAAAGATATGCTACCAGAAACTGATTTGGGGAGCTTTTGTGATTTTTGGAACAATAAAAGAAAACCAACTTTTAAATAGTGGAGTCATAAGGTAGCAAGCAAAGAGTTACTGTGTCCATAAATATCCAAGCAATATCTAGTCTCAGACTAGAATAAAATAATAATGCACTTTATTTTTTCACTTTAATGAGACAATATTTTTGTGTAATATGTAAGTTAAACAGAGTCTTTGTGATTACAGTTATTATGTCTTTGCTGGCATGGGATTCATAAGATAGGATTTCTGTCTTACCTAAACAAAGGAGTGAAGAGCTTAATCCTTTCAAATTTTTGATTGCTTTTGTTTGTTTTTCTCAATTTCAGTTTAGTTGTGCTTTGATGAACATGCAGTGGCATTCACTGTTCACTGGAGTACTCTGTGCCTGTTGAAGGAGCTATCTAAACAGTCCACTAGCAAAGACAGAAAGTCAAAAGAGAAAGCAGAGGAGGAAGAGTGGCACTGCATACCCATACATGCATCAAAGCCAGCTGCTGTCTTGAGTAAGATTTACTTAACAGGAAACCATAAAACACCAAAATGCTCCCTTCATTTTTTTTTTCAAGGGAGAAAAAGAACTGCATAGCACTAGATTGACTTTGGGGTTTGGTTTGATTCTTTCAGGTTTTTTTCCATTTTGACTTATTAGTTCATGACTGGGATTAGTTTGTGTAGGGTGTTTTTGGTTTGTTTGGGGTTTTTTGGGAAAGGTTAAGTGAACTGACTGGCACTTCCAGTCCTGTCCTCTCCCATCCCCTCCTGTCCCCCTCCCTGTTTCTGTAGGTTCAGCAGTAAAAACCTATTGAAATGTGAGATTACCAAACTGAAGCAATCAGTCTGAAATGATTAAGGAAGATGACTATTCTTTTCTTCAGGTGACCAAAAGTCATCTTGTCCGGAGTTCCTTATCTTCAAGGTACTATTTCACAACCGTTTCTGTCTTTCTAAGTATGTATTTCCTGTTAAAATCTGAAGACTTGACATTGTAGGTAAGCTTGTATGTACCAACTAACACCAGCAGTTACAAAAATTGGTATCTGTCTTTCTTTTGAAATGATGTTGAATTTTTTTTAAAGGAAAAAGTGTTTATTTATTTCTTCAGTAATTTAGGAGATTATGTGTCAAGCCTAGGGTGAAATTTTGTTTGCTGAACTTATCTTAAACCTCAGGAGGGGAGGAAGGTTCCGTTTAAAGGTCAAAGCATTTCAAGACTTCAATTCAGTGTATTTTTTACCTTTAAAGTTTTCCCTTACCCCACCCAGACCTTGGACCTTAGAAGCTTTTCAGATGCCTTACACATGTTCATCTTGTGTTGAAATTTTTGAAATAGCTCTACATTAAATGCCAGAACATTTAAATGTTCATGTACATATATTATTAACATCTACTGTGCACCAACACTTCTCTGGCGAGAAAGTCAGTGTTGGAAGTTGGAGGAGAATGCTGGAGCTGGCAAAATTCAGATGCTAATGATAATTAATTTATGTAGTGGCAAAGATAGGTGCACTGCCAGGTGCTTTACAGGCAGATAAGATCTGGTTTCTGCTCCAGTGAGTTTACAATCTGAGGCCCTGGTTTTGCAAATACTTATGCACATGAGTTATGCCACCGAGTGCAGTGACACTACTCATGCCTGTGAAATTACTCACCTGCAGTGAGCTATCTGTGTACAGTTTCAATTGCATTAGCCTTTCAATTGATTGTGCAGTGAGTCAGTAATTGTTCAGGCTGATAATTGTAGTCATTTAATAAGCCCTGCCAGTCAGAAATTAAAGAAAAAATACAGGAGTCACCTTTCTGCAAGGGAATTGAAAACTCAGGTTTTCCTGGGCGTTTTTTAGGAAGCAAACATTCCGTGTTAGATCAGGCTTTTTTGCATACAAATCACAGAGGAGAAAAAGTCACCCGATAATTGGAAGGGAAAAGTGTTATTCCCGTTCCTCATTTGTCTGATGCTGATCTTGGGGCCACAGTAAGAGTGTTTCCAGTGAAATTACTTTCAAGTCTGGGAAGAAGCAATCAGCAGAGGCCTTGGTAGCTGTAAATTTGTGGCAGCAGTCCCTAATTCATCTTGTAATACTATGACAGGCTCAGAATTGCCCGTATTTGGCCAGGGATCACCTCAGTGGACAGTTAATGAAAGAGCAGAGGGAACTTGAAGGTCAGTCACACTAAATTTTTTCTTGCTGGCTATGTCTTTTTTTATTGCATCCTATCTTTCTTTATATAATTTGTTAAAGAAAACCTTTTTTTGTTTTTGGGAAAAACAAACCTATGCCTCTTTGTTTATCTGCCTTTTTTGCTTGAAGCATTTGTAAAACAGCCTAAAATGCCTCAAAATAGATGTTTCAATTGAAATCACTTGACAGAATTCCACTTTAGCCAATTTCTTTTTCTTATCTGTGTGTGGTTATGAGAATAAAACAGCAACAGATGCTGCAACCAGGTATATTTTTGAGAATGGTATTTGTATATTGACATGTGGAACTGACCTCAGTATAATGAGAAAACTTCAGTTATTGGCTCACGATCAGAATAAATTAATTTGAACTTCAGAAAGCCATGAGACTAATTAAAATAACACCAGAAAATGCATTTGGGTCTGCTGGAGTCAGACTAACCAGCAGATAAGCTGTAATAGCATTTCTTTGTTGAAACACTGTAGTAAATGGGGGCTGATTTATCAGAACACAAGAGTTTTTTGTGACATGTACAGCATAACAGACATGTTGGGAAAAAAAAAACAACCAACAAAACAACAAAGAGAAGTCATGGATTAAAAATTAAAATGGCCTTTTCTTTTTCTTCTTCCCTCTCTTATTTTATAAGATAATTTCCTGTCACCACTGTTTTCTCTTTTTGAGAATATTTTCTTTCTTTGGAGGTCATCAGTTCTTATATCTTGTTTTATCTCATTCAGTCTGTGTCTCAGAGTACCTTGTGTCCTAATCTTCTCTCTCTAGCTTATGCCTTCAATCTTTTTGCCTCCTTTTTCTGTCTTTTCCATAGTATTGTTTTTATCTCTCCTTTATTTCGACTTCCATTCCAGATGCATTGTCTTCCCACCTCAGAGTTCCCTTCCACTGTTCAGCCTTTGTCAGAAAAAGATTCATAGGGCTTACCATCATTTGACCTTCCAGATAAAGTATTTTGAATGACCACTCTGGCTTCAGGAAAAAAGGAAGTGTTGGTGGATGAAGCAGTGTTTTTTTCAGTATCTGAGCTTCTTTCAGTCACAACAAGATCACTGCTACTTCCTCTCAGATTGAATTCAAAGTCGTTTGCAATTCTTGGGAACCTGCATTTGCTATTAAACTAAACCTACAACATAGGGAGAAATGAGACATTAAAAAAAAAGTCGGTTGAGAAGTCCACTTTCTTCCTGCTGTACAAGGGAAAATTAAAAGATATTGAGGGGTGAGTTTATTTTTCAAAGGACATTCAATTTAAACTAGTGATAAGAATTCACTGTCTTTTAATGGTTATCGTGTAGTCAAGGATGCCCTTACTATAAATAGACTACAATGAGCTTTTCTATTTGTGAACTTGGGATCCCATGTCACTTTTTAATAGGCTTCTGCAGCACACATCCTTTTGCCAGTTTGTGATACAGCAGAGGTCATTGCTAGCTGCAGGACCTGCTATTGGCTGTGCCTGTCTTGACTGGTGGGACATCTCCTGTGGACATTGTGACTGTGGCCACTTGTCATTTACCAGCACCAGAGGATTTCCATTCCCAATGCTTTTGCAGATCCAAGGCAAGCAGATCACAGATGTGGTGTGGAAAGCAAGGTGATGCCTTCTACCTTGGCCATGCTGTTGCATCTGTACAGATAAAAGGGGGTTTGCCCATATACAACCCTTTGGAAATGATGCCAATACAATCTTAGTCAAGTCTAGTGGAACAAAAATGGTCTTGGTCCTTGCACGAGCCAATGCAGGGAACAAGGTGGCCTCTCATACTTTTAGCAACAACTCATTTCTACACATGCTGAGCTTCCAATATTTGTACAAGAAGCTGATCTGTGAAGGTTGATTGGAAGTGATTGAGATTTTTTTGTGTCTCAATTTTGCATATTTCTGTTTAAATCAAATTAAGTCATTGTATTTAAATGCTGGATTTGGCAGAAGCAAAATTGGTTGAAGGAGGACATGAAAATCTTCTCTGTGTGTGTAGATGTCTATTGTTAACTTAATACAACAGGGTGTCAAAACCCATAACACGCTAAGTGTTTATAAAGTGGGTTTTTTAATGGCGTAAAAAATCCAATAACAGCCAAGAAACTTCTCATTATGAGAGGAGAAGACATTAGTGCTTTTCCTGACAGTGTCCGTTTTCATGGGGGATTCCTCTGTAGAACACTAATCAAGTCCATTCAGAAATATCTTAATTAATTTAATTAAAATCTGTCAGATCAAACTGATTAGCCTGACATCCAGCCTGGTAGGATGAAGGAGGCTGGTACATGCACTGTAAGTGTGTTGAGGTGTGTTTGCCACTTGCAATCAGAAGTGTGTGGCTACTGTGGGATCAAAGCTGTCTTTCATTGCCACCAGAATAAATGTTTTGACTACTCCCCTGGGCAAGTGATACAATTTCTTTTTGTTAAAAAATATTTTATACCTCCTCAGCCCCAGCAGCTCAGGAGAGACAGCAGGTACCTGGTTCTGCGAGTGATCAAAGGGAAGCACGGGGTGACCTTTCCTGTTCCTCCTGACAATGGGAATACAGATTAGACATTTCTCATCCTTTCACCATCCTCTGTCTCAGCTGTTGGCCATGGGTAGGACAGAGAGGCCATGGAGGCCATGGTGACAGGGGTGACTGTATTTTGATGCTGAGCATGGGTGTTGCTGCAGCAGAGCCTTCCAGGCAGTGGTGTGTCCACATGTTCTTTTGCTGCCATCTCTCACTGAACTGAGGTGGAGCCTGAGAGACTGCACTCTCTGCTATCTGGCTGTGCTTGTCCAAAACATGAGTAACTACCTCAAACACATAAGCTTCTTAATTTTGCAGCTGCTAATAATGACGTGTGGTTTCTATGGCAAACATCAGGGCAGCCAGTGCCAATCTGTGTCTCTAGGTCTTTCCACTTCCCTTAGCCCACACATTTACTTATGAGTACCTCTCATCTTCAAAGATTTTAATAAGCACTTTTATCCACCGTTATAGTGGGATGGATGCATCAAAAGGGTAATAGCTAGTAAATACTCAATTTTTCAGGCCCTAATCCTGCAGGCGCTTAGGCATATGTTTTAGCTTTATGTAATTCAGGCTTCAGTGGAACTATTCACAGTATGTGAAGCTAAGCATATGTGTAAGTTAGGAATTGTAAAGATTAAATAGCATTCCTGTTAGCTGGAAATCAAAAGGTAGATGAAAACAAGGACTCCAACTACAGAGGAAATGCAGTTTCTGAAGGAAGAGCAACAGCAGCAGCTAACATTAATGACTTGCCAACACTGTCAGTGACACATGTTTGGTCTTTATTTGTGAGAGGGACTCTTCTGATGGCAAAATACCAATAGGTCAGTTTCTCCAAGGGTGGAACTCATCTGGAGCATTGAGCTCCATTTCTGTGGGCACACACCTAGTGAAAGCATCTTTCTACAGTTTGGAAACATCTATCCAATTTAAGTACTTGGGCTTCACCAGACTTTTTGCCAGGAAATGATCAACTGTTGGAAGAAATAGGACGTAAGTTTCATCTGCAGATGCCTTTCCTGAATTACACCTTTCCAGTACTTTCTGGCCATGTCAGGTGAATTGACACCAATACCCTTGAAACAGACAAGGTAGCTTTAGTTTGAGCCTGCAATAAAAAGGGTGTGTTGGTCAGTTTAGGATCTTATAGCTGGAGGAAGATTCTTTATTGATTCATGGTGGTAAGGATAGGGAAGAAAAATAGGTAGAAATAAGCCACTTGCCACACTAGCTAATATATTTCTCCTTATTTTTTTATTTTAAAATAAAATTGTAAAAATATTTTGCCTTCTCTGCTATCTAAGCCTCAGCTTAGATATTTAGACCCATTTTTACCTGCCTGCAAAAGACTTATTTGATCCTGATCTTGTATTATCTCTATACCAGCCCAGGGATCCACCCATGACAAGACCTTTTAGCAAGAAAATGTATTACAGTGTACATGTAATAAACATGGTCTCTGTTGGTGGTGACTAAACTCAGGCCATTCTTCTAGTGAAGTACCAGAGTCTATCTTTTTTTCTCCTAATTGTTTTTACTATGAAGTCCTTTCCTGGCATCTTCCCAACTTCTCCATTAATTTTCTCTTAAGATAATGCAAAACTGAATTCTATTCAACATTGTTGGATTCTGCTCTAATTTTTTTTTTCCTAAATGTCCAGCAACTAACTTGAAAAACTTCAAGGTTCCAATCATGGAACTGAGACTGAGTGGTAGGTTCAAAAGATTGCCATAAGGCATATTTGTAGATATAAATGGGCAACAAGAAGGGATTTTTGAAGATATATTTTTAGAAAGATTTTATAAAATTAGTCCCTTCCAATGCAGCAGCTGTATTAGCTGTAGGTACAACTTGAATCAAAGTGATTTTTATTTTTTCTTCATCTTTTTCAGTCAGCTAACCTAATATTTTGAGGAAATAACACTGGACATTATTGATCTATTTTTTTCTTTTCTTCCTGGCTCCTAGGTCACAGTTTAGGCCCTAGTTCAGCAAAGTACTTAAGAAGAGGCTTATCTTTAAGCACATGTTCAAGTCTCAGCAGAGTAAATGAGAATTAAGCAAATACTTAAGTACTTTACTGAATAGGGATAGAATTAAGCATGTAGTTGAATGTTTTGCTGAATCAGGGCCTTAAAATTAAAAATTAATCTTATTTGTGCTACGAAGATTGGAAAGCTACGTGCTAGATTTGGATCTTGAATTAATATAAACCAGGAACAGGGTAGCACCAACTGTCACAAGGAGAGGGGTGTATAGGTGTAAAAAGGGAGTAAAGCTGGGGTTGTTAAAATCATGGGTAGGAGAGATGTGCATTCTGTTCCTGTGTCTGTTCCAGGCTAAATTACTGGAGACTGGCATTCCTTTGTGCTTCAGTCCTGGTGCTGGTGAACCCTGGCATTTATGAAGAGTCCTATAATGTTAATAGCTGCCATGCTAAGTCTGAAGTTGCAGGAGAAGGGGCTTAATCTTTCTAAGCCTTAACACACACTCTATTTGTCCTGTGAAGTGAAGGTAATGCCACTTCCCTTCTTTCCAGCTCTTTGAGCTGGTGAGGTTTCTTTCTGCATGGTATCATGATGCCTGGCACAATGCTCTTGCTGCGTCTTCTTGAAGGTTTTGTAATAAAAGTCTATAATAATAAATCCTGTGCTTCGGGCTTGACAAATTTTTTTGTGTGACATGATATTGTTGCAAGCTGGAATTTTTGTCAAGATTTAGGTTGGTACAAAACGATGGCAGCATAATTAATTTGTGAGACTCTAGGAAAAATTATTTGAAGAAGTGTTTTAGCTTTCCACTATTTTTTACTCAGACAGCTGCTGTTTTCGGCCTGGAGAGTTGACCAGGTTATGGATGTATGTATACGGGAACATTTGTGTGGACCAGTTGTATGGATGACTGTTAAATCTGAAAACAGCTTTTATGAATTCCTTCTGAGCAGATTTTGGTATTGGCAATAGGCACTTGAGTGGTTGAAGTGAGGTATTTGACAACCATCTCTTCTAAGAACATGGAATGTGTGCCTGGAGCAGGCTCAGTGCTCATCATGATGCTCTGTGTTGGTGTCACCCTGTAGCAATGCTCAGAAAGACTGATTGACCCAAGTGCTTCTCTTCAACGAAACTTCATGTAAGGATAGCTGAGCAAGGAGGCACAGCGAGTGTAATATGATCTGTATGGGTGCTAGCTAATGGTTAACTGGCTCTGAGAACCTGTGCTCCTTAAACAAACGCTATCAGTGTGGGATGAGCTGTCTTATTTCTGCAGACAGCCTTCTTCAGCTTGGGGCTAAGGCTTTACTCTCAAGAGTGAGAGAGAGCTGGAGGGCTTTCACTGCCTGCTCAAACAGGGAAGGGAAGGAAGGCATCGCATTACCAGGGCTGCTGTTTTCAAACCTGAACAGGAGGGATGGGGGCAGAAGGGTTTCTGAGTATGTTCTGAAGTGTGTAGGGTGGCTGACCTCAGCTCAGCTGTTATTTTGATTTTTTAACTGTGGCCTGAACAGGTGCTTGACACAGTGTAAAGCTGCTCAGGATAGCTGGCGTGACTTTGTGCTAAGGCTTAGAGAAACGGAGAGAAATAGGCAAGATTATGCTTCACACAGGAGTTACAGTGTGGAGATACTCTGTGTGCAGAATGAAGGGGCAAGACAGTGCTGAAACTTTGAGCTCTCTGTACAAGGCAGAAAATTAATAGATCAGGTGAGTCAAAACTGTGGATCTTGTATGTTGGGGGCTTTGAAAACTTTGTGGAAACTGCTTGTTGTTAGACATATGGGATAACCGTCTTGTTTTCTGAAATTTCAAAGAGGCATAAATCTACATTTGTGTATGTGAGAGACCTCTCACCCAAATAGAGTTCTTAAGATGATAGCATTGTATGATCATCTCAATTAGTCATCTTGGCTTATAAGATGGATTATTATCTTAAATCTGAACTGTTTAAAACACACTGGTTCTGGATGAGTTGCAATAGTGTGGGTTTGTTTGGGGTTTTGGTTTTGTTTTTTTAATGGCAAATACAAATTCCCCTCTATACATTTGAAATGAGAAAACTAGGGGTTTTTTTTTGAGAATAAGCTAATTATTTGTTCCTACAAGTAGAAATCCAGAATTCAGCATTGAAGGCTTTAAAAGCATATCTAGAGCAAAATTAGTAGGCTTTACTTTTCAGTTATGGCCAGAGTAAGTTGGAATTTCATTTTTTTGATCCTGACTAGTAAGAGATATATTAATTGCATGGGAAATTGTCTATTTGTGGTTATTTTTTGAGACTAACTTTTCCTCCCTTGATGAATGAAGTATCCACATCTAAAAACAAGCTAGCTTTGTATAAAGTGATATATTTTTAACTGTGTAGTATTTATTTCTTAGAATAGAAATCTCTGTTCAGAACAGAAGTTTACATTTTGATGCATTTAAAGTATTATTTTTGACCAGATAAAAATTCTTGGTTAAAATATTGTTGGGCACTCAATCCCCTCTTCATTTAGGTTACTCTTGCACTGATGTAAGTGCACTTAATTCAATTGGTCTCCCCATGACTTAGAGCATTAAACATGTGACAAGAAACTAAATTATGAGACTTAAAAGACAGCTCTTTTTCTTCTAGTTTTGTGTTATTTATTAACAGTATACTTCATTTGGCTTTGGTTGCACAAAAGATCTGTCAAGTAGGTTAATAGTAAATGTCACTTCCTAGTTAGCATGACTTGTGTCTGGCATACAGAATGATTATTTTACACATCTTGCATCCACAAAATAAAATACGTACCTATATTTTTTTAGTTATTCTTATGAAATTACTATTAAAGAACAAAACCTTAATTTGTTACCTTGTTTAAATAATTTTCTCTTGACAGAGTATGGTTTGATATGATAACTGAATTGATTTATAATACAGAATGAAAGAGAGATTACCTTATTTTAAACAGATCAATGAAATATTGATAGGCCTGGAATGCAAGTGATTTTGATCTGTAAATTCTCCTGTCCCTTTTTTCTTTGGCAGAAAAGTCACATTTGCACCATTTCTAGGACATATACTCTCTCTGTTAATGGCAAAAAGTTTAAACTTGTAATTCAAAATATTTGAAGCAAATCAGAAATTAGGAACCTGGAAAACAGGCAGCTTTTGAACTTCAGGTTTGTTAAAGAAAAATGCATTAGCTGTTTTGCTGGGAAACTCCTCTTTTAAGCACAGCAAAGTTACAAATTTTTATCTCCTTATTACCTTCTTGGCTTAAAGTGACAAAGTCTAAAAAGACTTCATGAATACAAGTTTTGGGATCTTTTTTTGTTTTGTTTTGTTTCACTAACATCCATTTTATGGAGACTTTATGAGTTCCTGTGCATCCTCCAAATATTGACACTGCTGGGGCTGGATAGAAAGTTCAGACCAAATCTTGAACCTCCTCTTGCTGGTTCTACAGACTGTCTGGAGTCCAAAGGTTACAAACTGCTTGTAAACTATCTCCAGAATAAAAGCCTGTGTGCCAGGACATCAGTGCTGGTATTGTGTCCTCTATTCTTTTCCTAATTTGCAGTTTCTCCCCATCCTGCCCCCGTGGATTGTCAATGGCCTGAATTGTTTCAGTCTGTTTAATTCAGCGAGGCTGTGCTAATCGGTGTCGCCTGAAAGCCTGTCCTGAGACCCCGAGACTTCAGAGATGTTAATTCGCTTAGTATTACAAAACTAAAAAGGAAAAGGAAAAAACAACAAAAAACAAACAAAAAACCACCCAAACAACACCAGAGTAGTTCTACATTGTCCTCTCTAGCGGCACAGACATTAAACCCTTATATTCTGCAACACTCAATACACAACTTTCAACAGAACAGCTCTTAATACCCACCAATTTAAGAGAACTGTTCTCTTTAACATTAAGCATTTAAATTACTCTATGCAAGATTGAATCGGTGACTAAAAATCAACATAAATCTTCCTGTGAACCCCAATTAAAAGTTTGCTTTGCTTAGCTGTGCAAGATGCGCATGTTAAATGAAATAAGTCCATTTATGTCCTTAAACCTCAGGCAGTAACAACTCTGAACCTACAGCTTTCCCAGAGTGGATGTGGACCCATGCAGTACGCACCTGGAGGAGAATCTAAGAGCTTGAATTACTGCTGAGGCTCTCCAGATGGTTCAGTGGGAGAACACAATACTCAGGAGAGGAATCCCAGGAGCCACCAAGTTCAGCCAGGAGCATCCTGAGTTCAGTTCAATGACTTGTCCATTTTCGCGAAGTGGAGGATAGGGCATAGTCCAACCACATCCTTCCCCAATAAACATAATTGCCCTGTCTGTTCTTTGGATATCCTTTGGGGATCCAGGTTCAACCTCTCAGGCAGAAGTGCAAAATAGTAGATTTCTTCAATGTTATTAAAAAATTTGTTCTAAAGGAACATTTCTGCCTAGAGCCATTTTCCAAAGAAATACTTTTGCTGGAGAGACGGGGAGCAATCACTTACAGCTTTCCACAGGCAAACACTCCCAACTGTGATAAATTTACCTTGGGTTTAGTTCATTAAGAAAACTTCATCAGGGAAATGCGATTTCTCCTCACTGTCTGAACATAGCAAATAGTACTTATCTCCTTTGTCTAGCTGTTTTTCAGACATTAAATTCCTGTTAAATGGATCTTATTAACACAAGCATTTTTTAAAGCCACACATTCTTTTCCACTGCATCAGTGTGTGTTTTTTAGTTGGTAACACAATATGTACTGTCAGTGGTTTATCACGGTGATTAAAAGTCCTGTGAAAGTAACTTACATGAGTCTTTAACTGTGAATTGATCTTCAGTGATCAACTTAAACTTGTTGCTTTAGTCAGGAAAAAAAAAAAAAAAAGGGCTTTTTTTGTTTGTTTTTTTGTAAAATAGCTTTTACTGAAAATTTGGGTTTGTATCATGATTTTTTTTAATGCTTTTGTGGCATATGCCTCATGCATATTCTCTAAATACTCTTCACAGCCAGCAGCAATCTTAATGACAAATCATTTTGCAATGCCTCAAATGTTCTTAACTCTTGGTGGGATAATTCCATATTCAGCGTGTTAAATATTTTCAAGGCTGACTTTTAATCTGCAGGTCAGTTTTGTTCCGCGGGCAGTTTCAGGTGCTCGGTATCTCCTGCTCTGCGTAACCCGTCTCGCGTGCGCGCCTATCTAATCTGGCGGCAGGTGAGAAGCTGCAATTTGTGGAGATTCTTATCGAAACGCAGAAAACTGATGGGGAAAGAATGGCAACCAAGCTGTGGTTTGCCCTCACAGTATTCATTTTGTTAAAAAAAAAAAAAAAAAAAAAAAAAAAAAAAAAAAAAAAAAAAAAAAGGTTGTCACAGAATAATCTCCATAGCTGTTAAAGCATAGCAGGTTGCGTGGTTCAAAGGCAAGCCCTGCAGAGCTGAGCTGCGTGGGGCACCAGCGCCCGTCACTCCCCAGGAGCCCCCATGCTCACCAGGATCTGATTGTCCAGTGATGCAAGAGTTTGCTAATTAAACAGTTCACAGAGGTGTTTGGGGCAGAGCCTGTGGACATTTAGCCAATTGAACAATTTATTGCTGTAATTGAAGGGGTTAGCTGGTGTTTATTAACTAGCCTTCCTGTCACGTTCCGATGGCTGGACTAACCCTTGGTCCCTGATTTGTTTTCAAGTGTCCCACCGGTGGTGTTGGCGCTGCA
Organism: Erithacus rubecula; assembly: GCF_903797595.1. NCBI lineage: Eukaryota > Metazoa > Chordata > Aves > Passeriformes > Muscicapidae > Erithacus > Erithacus rubecula. The sequence continues at coordinate 42,031,583 of NC_136685.1, forward strand.
GTGTCACTCTTCAGGCTGCCATTTCAAGGCCACAACTTCACTTATTGGCCTTTTGCAAATTCAGCCACATTACTAGACTTTTTTTTGCTTGCTGGGGCAAGTGTTTTATTACAAAGTACTGTCACTTTAGAGTGTAAAACAATATTTTAACTAAAACGAAAAATAATTTTGGATTATTAAGATATTTCAGCAAACCGCTTCTGTCTTGAAAACACTTTCTGGCTTTGTAATCTCCTCACAGCACTCATTTATTTTCCCTTAATGTTTATGGTCACCTCTGCCGTGTCTATCATCATTACAGCGGGTGTGGGGCTGGGATCCAGGCGTCATTGCAGCGGCGTGCAGCAGGGCTTCCTTCAAACCGCTGAGGCACGCGCAGTTTGGGACACAAATCTATTCAGAGGAACAATGAGTCCTGATGGTGATAACAGGCTGCCTCTCCCCCTTACCCATGAAAGCTTCTATAACTAGAACTAATTGGCCGTTCTTAAAGTGCAATTAGCGGGGATATTAATCTAGGCCTGACAGGTGTGAAAATGTGTTTCTTTGAGTGCATTCAATAGACACCCTCCCTATCTGATCACCCGTAGGAGGGGTCTGAAGCAATTGTACCTATAAACTTGCCAGCCTTTAGTTTGTTGGAACAGAACAGCCCACTTTTAATAATTGCATTTAAGTCAGATGACATGAACTCCACAGAAATGGATGGGAGGAAGTTCACTTAGTATTGACATAATAGTTGGTATCACTTCCATCATTGGGAAAGGAAATTACTGCTTCTGCCTTCATTTGGGTACATGAAGAAAAGGGAAGACTTTTTAAAAATAAGTATTTTTATGAGAAAGGTAGTACTGATTTGTTTTGCATTAAGGATAATAAGGTGTCCTCCCTCGGTTTGCCTCTTACACAGTTTGATAATCTCCATTTGCAATATTTGCTGCTTTCCTCATTTAGTTGTTCTTCATCCCAATGGGCATAGCATAGAGCAGAGACTTCTAAAGGCGTTGCCAACAAGGGTAGCATTATCATCAGTTCTGCAGTTTTTAAATAGTAGTAATGTAACTGTTTAATTCCAATTGGAGATGGAGTTTCAGGACTCAGGATGGATACAGCACTAGTAGTTCAGCTTTGCTGCAGCTGGTGTACAAGGGCACAGCTCAGTGGAGCTGCACTGGCCTATACATGTCCCAAGATCCTTAATTTAACCAGCAGACTTATTGTGGGATGCTGAAAGGGTTCCAGCTGAATCTGCAGATGGCTCCTTGTGCTAGTGGGCTTCAGGCTTGGAACTAAATGAGGAAATTTGTATTTCCCATTTTAATTAAAAGGAGCATTCACAATCTAAGACTAAAAGACAAAAGCCTACCCCAAAGACATGCATCTGTTTTACATAAGATAAATGCATTTTAAGAGTGAGAAATTGCTTGAAGATGGTCTTGATACTGAAAATAGTGTGAGTTCATGGGCATGCACATGCATGCATACTGCTCAGTCAGCTAGAATTTTTTCCAAAGATGGAAAACTTATTATGTATGGTCTGTCCTGAAAATAATATCTGCATAATGCTTTACTAATTCACCCTTCTGTAAGTATCTGGATGTCTAGACCAATGTGATATTTCCTAGAAATACCTTAGAGGACTTGTTTAAAAAGGTGAGTCTAGGTCTTCTCAGTCACTCAGCACTGTCTTCTGATAGAAAAGGCAACTTCATTTAAAAAATTGCTCTACTAAGGAATAAGGCCCAGCTTACTAAGGCTGGCATTTTTTTTGCCTCACTGATGTTATGGAAAAGCCCCTCTTAGACTAAAGAACTTCTTGTCTGAATTTGCTTGGGAGAGTTTTGTTCTTCAGAAAAATCCTTAGCTGAAAAATCTCAATAAATAGCTCCTTGCTGTTTACTTCATGATATGCTCAGCACAACCACATCCTTTCCTGACCTTGGTAAAACCAGAAAGCAAGGAAGATCATGCTTGCATAATGAAAAAAGGTTCAGCAGCCTTCAGTAGCATGAGCAGTGATTGAGGTAGCCTTAGAAACTGTGTGAGCATGTTCCTGAACCTGAATTTGTGTGCTTTCTGAGCTGTAAAGCTTATTAACATAGCTGTTAATGTATCTGCATTGGCCTCTTGATGCCACGATACCCCTCAGGACACAACAGTTTTCCACAGCCTTGGAAAGGCTTGGAGCTGGCTCTCAGACTTTGCAGCAGTGTGCTGCATGGTTAGACATGTTCTCTTGCATCTTGTCTAAGAAAGGCTCTGCATTTTCTAACCTAATGCAATCAAATTGATTTTGATTCAACACAGATGACCAGCATAGGAAACAACACTGCTTCTGGAGCAATAGCAAGGTTTGTCATTCCTTTGGAACCCATTGCCCTTCTTCCTGGCTTAGGAGGGGAAGGCAGTCTTTTTCTTGCTTACCCTAAATAGTGCAAAACATCGAAGGGGAAGGAGGGTCTTGTGATTGAGATAAAGGGCTGTGATTCAGGACTTGTGGGTTCAGCTCCTATTCCTGTTGTCTGTTTTCAGTTAAACCTTGGGGAAGTCATTAGATCTCTTCCTCTTACACAAAATCCCGGACTATTCCTGTCTTTTCCATTGAGCTAAGAGGTTCTTGTCACCAGCTGCACATTTGTATGCCTTCCTCACCATTGTTATCCACTAATGCAAACTAGAGAGCCTGCCTTCTCATATTTGGGGGGGAAAGTTGAGGTATTAGAGTTTTGAGGGCTGTTAGAATGCTGAACATGATCCTATGCCCAAATTTGCTACCAGAACTCCTGCTTGTCTTTTCCTCTCCCACACGAATTCTCTCCCCTCACAGCAAATCCATTTCTCCCCTGTTTTTCCCAAACCATCAAGAAGTGGAGAGGAAGAGAAGAGACAGCTTTCCCCCTCCCTACTGTGAAACTGAAATGTATTATTATCTGTCTTCTCTTAACCAGACATGGCAACAAGATTACTCAAATTCATGTCAACTGAATACGAGTTATGCAGTTTTGCAAGTTGATGACTAAAATTATTGGAATTACCCAGAGCAAAAATGGTTTGTTATAGCAGGAAATTGGAATATCTCTTGGTGTTTGCATCATTGTTTGTCGTGGAAGCGTTAAGTCTTGCTGCTTCATGTCTTCACCCTTTTTGTAGACAAAAAGGTACACAATAAAGAGGTTTGTTCATACTTGCTTAAATTCAAATGGTTTGGACATTTGCTTTCTTTATACCTCAGTTATATTTTCATTCCTACTTCATTAGCAAGTTACTTTGTGGTTACCCGGAGTGGCACTTAGTAATTGTATTAAGACATTTCTCTCTTAGATTTCTAAAATGTAATAATGCAGTAAACCCTGCTTTTCCTCAAGAAATACCTGAGGAAAAAAATGCAGCAATTAAAAAATGCTGACATAATAACTGACATGGTTTTTATTGATGAAAAGTTGCAGCTCTTAGGTGCATGGCTGGTAAGAAACAAGAGACTAAATAATAGCTACCAGCATCCCGAGTTTGAAAAGTCAGAGGAAATGGCAGCAAGAAAAAGCAAATGAAGATGGATGAAATCCCAGGAGGGTGAAGGGAGATTGAAGGGAGTCCTCCAGGCTGGGCAGGGCTGAGGGGCTGACTGCTGGGTCACCTCAGCTGCTGCTTTTTGGAGTGGTGCTTTGAAAGGCGCTGCTTGGAGAAGCGTTTCCTGGCCGCCGCACACCATTGCAGATGCTGCCTGTGGGTCACTGAGAGGTCACCTCCAGTTAACTCAACACCCTCAGTGAGGAGAAACCTCTTGGGGATAAACTTGCATGCTATCACTGTCTAACCAACACTGAGAGAACTTGCAGATGCTTAACTTGCTCTTTTGCCTTGTTCTGAAGTAGTTTTCATGGCATCATGAGCACTGCCAACTATTACCTCTCCACTTGTCCAGTACAGCAGGTTCAGCAGCACCAGTTTCTACAACCTGGTGGTTGGGCTTTCTCCTGACAGGTCCCACTCCTTGTGCTGTGCTGTACTGTGCTGTGGGCAGGGCCAAGGTGCCCTGCAGTGCCTCACCAGCACCTTGGTAAAACTGCCAAGGACCAATAGAGACCTCAGGGTCTGCGGAGAGAACAGCATCCCACACACACTTGGATGCCCCAGAGCACGTGTGGGTGCCTCCCAGGCTTGCTGTGTCTGACAGGATGTGGCTCCTGGTCCCACAGAACCAAACCAGGGCACTCACAGTTCCATGGGTCAGTGCCAAAGGGAAGATGCAGCCCTTACGCCTCTGCCTGCAGTTTGAACTTTGCCAGTGACATCAGGAGGGGATGGACTGATTGTGAAGGTGGGTGGTGGTTGCTTATGAAATGTAAAGTCCGAGTATTCTCAGCAAACTGCCTCAAGTCCTGTAGCTGCAGAAGCAGAGCAGTTGCATTTAAATAATTGTCTTCTTAAAAAGATCAAAGATGCCAATAAATGGCACAAGTCATGCAGGAGCTCATTTTACATATATGCATAGAGACACGAGATATCCATGCATTTTACATTGCTCCCACGTTTTTACTTCTGGCAGCAGTTACAGAGCCCTGCTCACAGGTGGGTCTGTTATTTCCCTGGTAGGGCTTTCTCAAGTGTCCATGCAGATTCAGGGCAAAAGTCTGGAAAAGGTAAAATGCTGAGGCAAGAGGACTGAAGTCTGAAAAACCTCTTCAGGTTTCAGACTGTTCTGTTCTTGTCCATAAAAGAATTTAGTAGGTATATATTTTATGTGTGTGGGTACATCATTAGATGCATAAAAATACATACGTCTGTTTTCAATAGAAATGTTCCATGATCTAAACATCTTCCAGATAACATCTTAAAAATCTTAGGCTTCACATTTTCTCAAACAGGCTTGTTCAGGGAAACGAAAGAGAGTGCTTGACAAGATTATGGTGTTGCTTCTATACATTTCCTTTATTCTTGTGGCTAAAAGGAAATTACAATGTGTTGTTAAGTCAAAGCATGGTCTGTGGAGCTGAACCAAAAAAACCCTTTAAATGGACTAAAATTCCCCTTCTGATAAAAGGGAAAACTACACAGCAGAGAGACAGGATATCTTTAATTTAAATAGTGGGTTTAGGTATATTAATTTGAGTTCAAAGCATCTTTCAAAGGGTATGATGCCCACATTTTTAATTTTACCTAATACTGAGCATCTGGTGTGGACTGGTTTGTGGTACTGAGAGCAAAAGGAAATACATTACTCATAGATGAAAGGAGTGAGGGGGAATCACTGTCCTGACTAAAAATAGCCTTTTTTCCACCAGTTAATATCAGCTGGAGGTTTGATTAAATAGTAATTGTCTAGAAAAAGACAATAATTGAGTGTGACTGTTTCCTTTCAGAGGCCAGGCCCAGGTGGTGAAAGTTAAGTATTGTCCTTCAGATAAGGTCCTGAAAGCAGTTTTCCTGAATGTCCACTGAGCCCTTCTGCAAAATGTCCTTTCTGGGTGCTGAGCTGCAGACAGACAAAATCCAGGCCTTTTTGCAGGGCAGCAGCAGTTTTCAGGGATGTAGCACCAGAGGATTTTATGGCTGCATTGAAAATACAAAGCTGGCTCACCTCTTTGGCTGGAACTCTAACCCAGAGGCGCAGAGATCACAAGAGACAAATGTCTTGAATTAAGAAATGGGGTTGACATCTATAAAAGTCAGAGCACATCTAGTAGGCAGCATGTGTAATAAGATGATAACATTATATCTAATAGGGAGATTGGAAAGCTGAAAAATATGCAGCTTCTGTTCAGATCTGCACATTCAAAAACAAAATACACCAGATTAACTTTTTTTTTTTTTTTTTGTTCCCACACCTCCCTTTCTCCTTTATTTGCTGATCTGAATCCCTATGCTCTTTTCCTAAAAATCAGATCGTTTTTTTTCAAAACAAGGTTAGTGACAATCCTGGTAGTAACTTTGCCCATTTTTATCGGAATCCATAGTGAAAAAAAGTGTATTTCTGTGAGGTTAACAATATTCCCCTCTTTATTTCTATAAGGTTGTTCTCTTTGAATGACCCTTTTAGTCATCATAATATTAACACTTACCATTTGTCTAGGGCTTTAGGTGTCATGAAGATCTAAACATTATTTAATTAACCTTTGCTAGTGTCCAGTGAGTCAGAGAACTGTGAGATAGAGCCAGACAGGAAGTGCTTTTTCTGCCCTCCAATAGTTTTCAAATTGCTGCTTATTTTGAGTTGAATGGACTCAAAACTTTGAGGAGGTTTTCATGAAGGAAAAATGGAGGATGAGAGAGCGTGAGAGACGCAGTGGTTTACTGCAAAATGGCCAAAAGTTCCAGAGTGCTCCCTGGGGAAGGGAAAGCTATCATTTCAGCCCTTTGTCCTGGCTGGTGAAGTTTTGGAACTTTAGCCTTACGCCTCCACATGCTGAGTTGGGACTGTAGTGGCTGAGCCAGAGCCAGGCCAGCCCTGCTGGGTGGTCTGCAGGCAAGCACTCTGAGAGAAGGTCACCGTGGCCTTCTAGTGAGAGCAGCTCCCAAAAGCTTTGCTGGCTGCAGCTTGGACCTTCTTTTCTTTCGCATTCCACGTAAGTGGTCTCACTGCGAGGTGAGGCTGAGCTCTTAACCAGACAGAAACACCACTTACTCAGAAAGCAGCACATCTGTTCTACTGGGAAGCCTGGGTTTTGGCCATCCAGCATTTCCCAGGGGAAGTTGACCCCTTGGGTCAGTAAGGGTAGTTGCTTCAAAGACCACAGAAATTCATGACATAATCAGTTTGAGAATTCATACATCTTGATTCTATGGTTTAAACCACTAGGCCACACTTTTTCTGAAACAGGTAGGAATATTTGCATTTTTATATAGGGAAACTGAGGCACGGAAAGGGTCTGAGGTTTGCCAAAAGCCACATACTAGGCCTGTGGAAGAGCTAAGAACAGAACCCAGGTTTCCTGATACCAGCATGAATGATTCAACCACAGCACACTGTGAGGGCAGAACAGGAAGGAGAAAAGAGATAAAAAATAATTTCTTCAGAAAGTAAAAATTCTTGCTTCAGGTAGTGTTTTCCATTATACCCAGACCATTACTACATCCCTATAATCTAATTTTTCTTTACCATTTGGGTTTAATATTAAATATTGCATTGGCACCTACCCCTGGAAACTCCTGGCCTTCTGCTAACCCCAGATTGGTGGGCTAAAATGAGAGACTGCCCCTTGAGAATATAATCCTGGTCTGCAGGGGGCACAGGGATTTCTTCATCTCTGTGCAGCAGCCAGTTCTTTGCAGTTACTGGTGCCTGAAGCTCCACGTTTAGGTACAGCACACCACATGGAATTTAACATGAACCTTAAAGAAGGGACAGGAGCCTTCAGCTGATGAGAAGAGTGATGACTTCTCTTGTGGCAATTTTAAATATGTAGAAAATACGTATGAAATTTTAAAGGGTATGTTGCCCACAAGTTCAGGAAGGCAGATATTTTCCTGTCTTCCTTCATTTAAAATATAGTGGAAACCCAATATAATTCTGCTCACATTTATCAATGTGTTTTAACAGAAAAAAAATGGGGTCAATAAGTCCTCTGAAAAGAGGCTAAAATGAAGGAAGATAGGGTTCATCACTTCCATATTTTGAGCCTGTGACTTCCAAAATCAAAGGCTTGGTAATCCTAATGGATTGACTTCCAAATTTCCTTGGATTTGTATTGCTGGACTTGTCTCTCTCCGGGGCTTAGCTGGATCCCTGCAGATAGATTTTTTAGGTTTATATGGTGTAATTCCACTTAGTCCAGCTGTAAACTTGTGATGGCTGAATTAATACATTACAAGGGGAAAAAAAAAAAAAGAAAAAGAAGAGAGTATACCTACAAACCCCCTGGCTTGTAAATCAAATCCTGAGGGGGGAAAACTGGACATTTCAATTAGTTGGTTGTGTGGCCTGATTGAAGAACAGCCCCATGGCTAACAAAGCTTTGTCTGTAGTATCAGCTTGCTCCTCATCCACCAGGACAAATAGAGTGGTTGGTCATTAACGGGCTAGCCATCGGGTAGGGGTTTTGTTCTTAAATGGGGGCTTTGTCTTATCCCTGCTGTTTAAGCCCTCTCCAAGCACTCCTCACCTGTCATATCTGTCATACATTTAATTCATCACGCTCTCTGGTCAAAAGCTACACTGATAGTATCAAAAGAAGAGGAGGGGGCTTCTTATAACTTTAGCGATCAAAGGAGATTACAAAGCAAATAAGATTTTAATGAAGACGGCAGGTTTGGAAAGGAGAATTTACTGTGCTAACACATAAATGTTCGTTTTATCTGTATCGTATTTGAGAGTGGAATCCCAAGCTATTACAGAGGGAAGGATGGATACATGTGTTGGTTCGTGGTTTTAATTAAAAACACAGAGGGAGGAGATGTGGGGAGGAAAAAAGAGCTCTTTTATTTCACTTTAAAGGTCATATTTTTATTCTGTAAATATGATAAGCAGACTGTGTTTAAACACAAGTTTATTTTAATGGTGACAAATACATCAGGCAATTTGCCACTGAACTGATATTGTCAGGCCAATGCTCTCTGTTATTTAACCTAAGTTTCAAAATACCAACCACAGCACTGAAATACACTTGGCCTCATGGTATCTACTAAAGAGGTAAAGCAGGCAGGCAGTTTCCATCATAGTCAAGGAAACACATGTTCCTAGGATGTGATGGGGGCCAGAGCTGCAGAGATGCACCTTTTGTGTCAGTGGGTGTTTTACAGGAAGGCAGCCCTGTGCCAGTGGCATGGGGAAAACTGCCTGTCTTCCCTGACAGGGAAGACTTCCCTTACTGAGAAGCACATGCTGCCCTGTGGCACTTTGTCATGGAATGTGAGCCTGTAGCATGCACATCTTAATTCACAGAATATTCTGAATAGGAAGGGATCCACAAGGATCATCTCTTCAGTGAATGAACTATATAGGGATCAAACCAATATCCTTGGCATTGTTAGTGCCATACTCTGACCAACTGAGCTCTGTCAGTGGCTCATTCACTATTACCTTTTATTAAACTTGCAGTCTTTCCACAGAGGAATTTTCCCATGTGGGACTGTCAGTCCAGAGTACATGCTCTGTTTTCTGATAAGGTGGAAACGACTTATGGGGAATTATCTGTTGCAGTTCCTGATGCTACTAGTGTGCAGGACACAAATTCTGCACAGCCAGTTATCTGGAGATTCAGTTAGCGGCAAAGACACTCCACTGGAAGCCTAAAGATTTTGGAGCAGATCATCTTGACACATAAAAGATAGCCAGGGGATCAGGCTCAACCAGTGTGGATTTATGAAAGGCAGTTGCTGTTTGACTAACCTGGTCTCCTTATGACCAGATGACCCACTTAGGGGATGAGGGAAAGGCTGTGGATCTTGTCTACCTGGGCTTCAGTGAAGCCTTTATACTGTCTCCCACAGCAGTCTCCTGGCTGTTCATGGCTTGCACAGGAGCACTCCTCGCTGGGTAAAAGCCTGTCTGGGTGTCCAGGCCCAGACAATGCTGGTGAATGGAGTTACATCCAGCTGGTTACCAGTGTTGTTCTCCAGGGTTCAGTACTGGGGCCAGTTTTGTTTAATGTCTTTATCAACTACCTGGACAAGGAGTTTAAATGTACCCTCAGTTCACAGATGACACCAAGTAGGGCAGGAGAGCTGATCTGCTGGGTAGGAGGGCTCTACAGGATGATCTGGACAGGATAGGCTGGGTCAATGGGCCAAGGCCAATTGAATGTGGTCCAACAAGGTGAAATGCTAACTCCTGCAGTTGGTTCACAACCTCATGTAGCACTACAGGCTGGAGGAAGAGTGTCTGGGAATCTGCCCAGCAGAAAAGGACCTGAGGTTGCCAGTTGACAGTGACTGAACATGAGCCAGCCTGTGCCCAGGAGGCCAATAAACCAGTGGTATCCTGGCCTGGACCAGCCACAGTGTGATCAGCAGGACCTGGCAGTGACCAGGACCCCGTACTCAGCACTGGTGAGGCTGTACCTCAAACACTGTCCAGCTCTGGGCCCCTCACTACTCGGACATTGAGGTGCCAGAGTCCAGAGAAAGGCAGCAAACCTGGTGAAGGATGTGGAGCAAAAGTCCTTTGAGGAGCAGCTGAGGGAGCTCCAGGTTTAGCCTGGAGAAAAGGAGGCTCAGTGAGGACTTAGTTGTTCTCTCTGTCAAGAGGAAACAGCCTCTGGCATGAAGGGCAGTTCTGATTGGATACATTAGGAAATATTTGTTCACTGAAAGGGCTGTCAAGCAGTGAAACGGGCTGCCCAGAGAAGTGGTGGAGCAACCATTCTAGGGGAAGGTATTTAAAAGCCATGTAGCTGTGGCACTTAGAAACATGGCTTAACAGTGGACTTGGCAGTGCTGAACTCATGGTTGGGGTGATCTTTAAGGTCTACATGATTTTAAGGGTCTTTTGTAATTGAAGCAATTTTGTGAATTTATCAAGCAGTGCTTTGGGCACTGGCTGGCATCTGTGCAGTATACAGAGCCAAACCTGCCCTGTTAGCAGCAGAGTTAGGCAGCTTTACTTTGCAATTTTTCTTTGTGATGAAAAAAAAGCCTTTGTGATTGCTGAAGCCTTTGATAAAAGAAGGGTAGTTTGTATTATTAGCACGGATGTTAACATCTTTACTTCAAAGACAGGGGGGAAGTGGCTGCCTAGCTTTCCTTAAATTGAATTAAAAACGTGGGGTCCAGGAAGGAGCTCACAAAACCATGTCTGAACTTGTCAGCCTTTACGGGTTTAGGTGGAAAACTTCAGTTCTCACTTTCCGCTGAGTAATACTGAGAGCTCATTATTTGTGTGGTTTTCAACCTGGCTATGAATTATGAATGATTTACTTAAGAAGTGATAAACTATGGGTCTGCCCTTAAGCTAAGGTGCTCCTACAGCTGAGGTGTTTACCTTCAGCAAGGATATGGTCCCCAGCACACTTCAGATGTTGGATGTTGACGTTAATATCTTGTATTTCATCTGAGGGCTAGTATCCATTCCTTAAGATGCTTTTCTGCAGCCCACAGGATCTCCTGATATGCAAGCCCAGTGAACTAGTTTTACGGAAAGAGAGATGAAAATTCATGTGTGATCTGTCATCTGGTGGCATGAATTAGCTGAAGTCAGACCCAGATTTTTTTTTGCAAGTGAAAATGGGATAAAGATACAGACAGTACTGTAGTTCAGAAACTCTGCTTGAATCTTGCTTTGAGTAAGCATGTCAGCAAGCAGCTTCTAAACTGATTTGTTTTAATTGATAGCAATAAAAACTGTGAGTGAACAGGGCCTGTGTTTATCTGATCCTGTGATGAGACAGTACAGCAGAGACAGCTGCAGCAGGGCTCCTCCAGTGCTCTGAGGGTGTTAGTGGCACTGCGAGTTGATCTGCAAGGCTCTGCCCTGTAAACAGCACTGGCATCTGTGCCAGACACAAACATTTGCATTTACTCTTGGTGTAAGGACCTCCATGCTTTTATTTATCTGGAAACTCTGAGGTTTTTTTTCCTTTTCCTTTTTTTTTTTTTTCCATTCCCTAAGTTAAGGTGGCAGAGGCTAACTTAAAACATAGCCTTTCCTTTCACAAATTGAAAGTTCTGAGAGGGTGTTCAAGTTACTTGAGGTATAGACCAACCACCTCTACTAATATGTTCTGGTAATAGATCTTAATAGGTTTTTGCAAGACCAAAGTACTTAGGTAAAGAAATATTTTTTAAAACAACATAGGTCCACATGACAGCATATAAAAGTCAAATGACAGAGCAATTCATGGGTTATTGTTACAAAACTAACCTTTCAAACAAGCTCCAAAAATGTTCTGTGGTTGAAGTTTCACTTATGGAATTTACTTTTAAGCCACTTTCTCCAAGTTTAAATCTGTCTACAGAAAACTTCAAAAACTTTTTGTTGTTGTTGTTGTCAGGAAAAGAAAGAAAAATAACACGCTCTTTTTTTTTTTTCTGTGCTAAAGCAAATGCTTTAAAAATTCATCACCCCATACCTGACTGGATTTTTTTAAAAAATTAAAACCTTCAGAAACAACTGGGCATCAGTTTTCTTCGACAGCACAAAAGCCACCGCGCCAACATTTAGAACTGCAACACATCAAGCACTCTTATAGCTCATACTTTATTCTCTGCATCAAAGCTCTGGTGGGGGGGAGTAAAAACAGAGAGTGAGAGAGCGAAAAAGAGTCAAGCTCTTCAGAGCCTCTAATGACGCGTGCCAAACACGTGGAAGGTAAATCCCCTAATTCAGTCTATTCTTTCAGCATTCCCTGGCGGGCGGCCAAGCTAAATATTTCTGCTGGATAAAAAATGCACCCTCCTATGCGGCACTTTCTTAACAGGATGGCTCTCCAGCTTTAGCGGAGGGGGCTTCTCTGGGGGAAAGCCAACATGTGTGTTCTCTTATCTATTTATTTATTTTATTAAAAAGGGGCTTTATGGGCTGTGATTGGATTAACTTAGTGAACCCTGGAGGAAGAGGAAAAACAAATTGGGAAGCTGGTTTAGCACCCCCACCTTTTTGTCATCTTCTTTTGGGATTTCCTGGCTGGCTGCCACCTTGAGCCTGTTGAATGTTCTTTAGATCAATCAATTAAAAAGGCTTTAATATTTGGGTGATTGGAACGCAACATATGGGCTGCTGGTGCGGATGTCATGTGGTGCGTGGAGTTAATTGAAATGATTAATAGAGGTGTTAGTTTCTTCAAGACTAATTGAAGAAAGAATATAATTGGAAGCATAGACTAACCATTATTGTTGACTTTTTTTAACATATTGCGTCCCTTAAACACTTGTACATGTTTATAAACATGCAGATGGCCTTTGTTTAGATGTCTTCAATGTGGTGATTTGCAAAATCACATCAACTCTACAAAACTCAAATTTATTTTTATATAAATTAATGAGAAAAAAAATTTCCCTGTGCCTTGCCTGTTTTCAGTAGCCACTATGTACACTGAATTTCTGGTACCTGTTTGTCTTTACTTCCTTGCCAGACTTAATCCAATTGCTTCATTCTCTTCATTATCTGTGGAGTCAGAGCATCCATCCACAGAAACTGATCAGGAGCCTCTGAAGGTCCATTAGTGCCCTCTTCTCTCTGCACAGTGAGTTGTGATAGTACAGTGCAAATGTGCCAGGTATTTCAGGGAATGGCATCACTATTGCACTGCCCCAAACCTTGTCAGCTTGGTCATATTTCATTATATAAATATATAAAATGATTGTCAGCAGCCTGGATTTGAGAGTCATAAAGAAATGTCAAATTAGAGAAATTCAGAAGATTTAACTGAGATCAGTTCTTTTGGCCTCTCTCTACTTTAAGTATAGTAACTTTTTTCAGGAGTAGTAGCCTGGGAATTTTTTATTAAAATTTCTAAGCTATTGTGAAATACGAAATGAAAGCAATGAACTGGCTGCAGAGGACATCTGGCAGCAAGGAGAGAGTATGAAGGATGTGTCTCTAAAAGCCATCCTGCCACACAGGCCAGCTCTCAGGGTAGAAATGGGGAAACAGAAAACATGAAAATCTGGTCTGTAGTCAGTAAGCACGGGCTGGCTGCCCGAGCACTGCGCGAGGAGGAGCAGCATCGCGTCCTGCTTGCTGCTGGGCTGTGGTTACAAGTGCCACAGCAAACTCTCAGATGAGGATTTCTTAAAACTGAAGGCAATGGCTTAAATGACTTATGAATCTGCTAGAGGGCAAGTGTTCACTTGTAGAAGAAGAAAATCAGGCGAGATGACAGTGAAACATTGATCTAAAAGGTAAGTCAGTTTGGATTTAGGACTGATAAACTACATTTGGAAGTGCATTTTTTTCACACCAGCCTTCTTTTTGCCTGCTTTTTGTAATAGGGGAAATGCTTGTACATAATTTTAACATTCTGGAATAGATCTGTCTTCCTGAAAGGGGCATACATATTTTCTCTATTTGTTTTCCTTTGCACATGTGGTGTAATTTATGCATTTGTGTATCTTTTCCAGTAGTCAGAAAGTTTATTCTGCAGCCCAGAATAAGCTGAGCAGCGAGGTGATAGATAAGTTTAGAGGGGGTTTGTTGTTGGCTTAGAAGAAAAGAGTATAGGATGGTTTTAATATTTTAGAGTCTTCCCACACAGATTTCCAGTGATGCTTTGAAGGCAACTGTGCGTCTGCAAAGACTTTGAGCCTCCCCGGAAGATGTGGCCTGTCTTGTGTACAGATCTGAGCAAGGCGTTCGTAGAAAGGAAGTGGCTGTCCTGCTCTGGGGGCTGAGAGGAAGGGAAGACATTAGGTCTGATTGCAAGCTTCCCTTACTCCCTGTTGCCTGATTTGTGTGCACAGAGTGCCTACACTTTTAAATGAGAGGGATGTGCTGAGAAAGACTGGTGCAAACTTATTCTTTCAAAAAATTTTTCTATTATTATTATTTGGTGATGAGATTAGTCATTTAAGGATCTGGTTTTACTACAGTAAGCTACTGCAATTACATAGTCACTTGTTTACTTTTCTAATCTTAACAGTGATGGAAATTAGGAGTCTCAGCATTCCGTTGCCTGTATTGCCCATTAGGATTTATTTAGTACAAGAAAAGGAGAAAATTGTATGAACTTACTGGAATAGGAGCTTCATCTCTGTCTCTGTCAAACCTTGCCACATTGTATAAGCAAAAAAAATCTAGTGCATTGGCCCAGGTCACTGAAAGAGGGAACAGCAGACCAAGGAAAAAGGGTTAAATCTATGCACATGCTTTGTATGTGGCTTGTGTCTGATGGCACTATTCTCATACAAAGGAGAGTTTTTAACAACATGCCCCTAAAATAAATCTCAGGGAGCTATATCTAGTACTCTGCTAGCATCACCAATTGCTAAGATAGACAGACAATTTGCATTAGGAGATCTCACGTTAAGGTTCTCATAAATCTACCAAATTCTTAACGTATGCCTCAGGTGTTTCTTGCATTTTCTTTTCCTAGAGAAAATCACAAAAACTATTCTGTCATTTCCAAGAATTTGGAAAAAAATTGTATTGCTAACATTAGGAGTGTGATGACTTTTCTGTTGAAAAGTAATCTCCACCATGACTGCTCCCATTATTTTGGAGCAAAGTTTGAATGACAGGTTCAGTGGCTTGAGAAAGGGCAGCATATGTGGCAGGGGAGGGTGGTGGCTGTCATTGTCTGGGATGGTCAAATGTTATCCCCTCTGCCAGGAGAACTTCCCAGCTCATGGATCTGCATGTGTGCTTCATTTGCTCAGGTCTCTGCCTGAGCAAGACCAGAACACACTCTGGTAATGTCCCCACCTGTATCTCTGACTCCCACACCCAGGAGAATTGCTTTTGAGCTAGAAGTCAGCGTAGAGGATTGGCAGAGCAGCTCTGCTAGGAGCTGCTGGAGGGCATCACAGCTCCCTTCAATGGGCAAACACTCTTGGGTCTAGAATGGAACACCAGAACTGAGAGCAGGAGAGTTCATGTCCATGAGCATATTCAGCACACGCTCATTACAAACTGTCCTGAGGTCAGAGTGTCACCAGAAGGAACTGTTTTAAAAAGCCTGTGAACAAGAGCTGAACCTGGAAGGGATTATGAAGGAGGAGAGACTATGCCTGGAGATCAGCAGTGTCAGGGAAGAGGGAAACTGAGAGTAAGGTTAGTACAAGAGCAGGGGATTTATCTTTATGGGTTATTGTAGACAAAGACGAGCAAGCCTGGTGTAAAAAGCGGGCAGAATGTAAGCCAGCTCTGATCCAAAAGCTGCCTGACTGCATTAGCACAGTGCTAAGCCCAAGCTAATATATCCGGCTTCTCACCAGGGCTTATTAGCTCGGGCTCAGTGCCACACTAACATAGTCACAGCAGCTCCAGTTGGCCTGACACCATGTCTGCTCAACGTGTGAACTGGGCTCAGGGCTACGTGCCTGCACAGGAGCACCAGGAGATGCCTGCAGACTGTTCTGCACCACATGATGAGGGGGCTGTGGAGGCCAGGCCTGCTGGTCAGGAGGAAGGGGCACATGGGGATGGAGAGCATGTCATGCTTGCCTAAAGTGGGCAGGAAAGAAGTGCAGCGCAGAGGAGGAACCAGGAGGGACTGAAACTGGCTTGATGAGAAGACTTGGCACACAGGAGCCTGGGTGTGGGAGTGGTACATGTGAGCAACTGGAAAGGGAAACTACAAGAGGGGTCAGGAGGAACAAGCTGAAGACTTGCTGGGCAAGGAAACCAATCAGAAATCTGAGTCAAGCACTGGAAGAGGAAGAACAAACTCCACACCACACCTGGCATGAGATCAAGATGCCTGAAAGCAGTCATTCCTCTGCTGCCAGCCTATCACCTGATGAAACTCATCCACAGAAGTGTCCTATCCCATACAATGCTTGTGCCAACCTTGCCAAAAACAGCCGGATGGTTGTTCTGAGCCACATCTGCCAGTGTCCCTGCCGAGGTCTGCCTGTGGCAGATCAGAATACCTCAGCTCTGCTCTTGATCTGTGTAGGCATCAGAGTAGTGCCAGGTCATGACATCTCTGCTTTTTCTATTTGCAGTCTCAAAAATCAGCATAAAAGCTGTAAAAAAACCTTACTGAAATTGCAAATTCAAGTTCTCCAGAGTTTAAGGTTGTTTGCCTAACTCCAATTTGATCCTCTTATGCATTATGATACAGTCTTTAATTACTCATTTAATTACTGTTAACTGGCTACTTGTCTCATTCAGGCATAAGACAAGCTTGCTAGTGGAGATGAATTGGGGTGGTGTAATAAAATGTTATCTTTTAGACACTCTTCCCGCCATCTCATTTGCTGCTGGCTAAGGAAGGAAGATGGTCATGGTAGGAAGAAATGCTGCTCTCCTCTGAAGAACTAGGTATTATTCCTACCTGTGATTGGGAATAAGATTCAGGCCAGTTTACCTCAGCAAAGCCTTTTGCAGGTGGGCAATAATTTTGACATCTTCCTGGGTGCCTGATGTGAAGCCCTGCAAAACACAGAGCCATCAGAGATGCCAGGAAGAGAAATGCTTTGAACATATAAAATAATGCACTGTGCTGAGTAAATCAGCTTCTCTGCATCCCAAAAGTGATGTATGCTTTTGATGTTAATGTCATTGTGTCTCCATACCCCTTCTGCAGAGTGAGAATAGCAATAATACCTTCATCAACATATGGGGGAGGTATTGTGAAAATCAGATTAGTCATTATTTGATGTTTGTGAAGTGTTCAAGTGCTGCTGTTCTGATGAGCAAAGTGGAAAAACACAAGACAAAATTGGTTGTCTTCATTTGACTCTGTGGTTAAAGTAAGGCACTGGGCCTTTCAAGGAGAAAGGAGAGAGAAAAAAGTCTGGGAAAAACGGCTCTTCTAGTCAGCACCCTTCTTGCTAAACACCAAATGAGATGGAGAAAAAGATGGTGCATCCTATGCCAAGACTGCAGGACTGAGTTTCTGTACACAATCTTAGATCACCTGGCATCTCCTACCAATTGAAAGAATGCCTGAGTTTGCACCATAATAGGTCTCCATTTACTGACATTTTGGAGTGTTTGTCTCACTGCAAAGCTTGAGGTTTTTTTATGTGAGTCTGTTGTCTTGCAAATCTGATGGTTGGCTGTAGGTTTCTACAGAACTTTGACTCAGCTTCAGGGAAGGAGGAATGAAGAAGCAGAAGAGTGAACTTCTGGAACCCTCCTTTCCCTGGGTTTGAGCAATCTGTGCTGTTATGAAACCTTTTGAAATCTCATTTGCTGATGTCTTTCTGACCCCCCAAATTATTCTTGTGTAAATGTTGACACCCAGCAGAGATGAAATCATTGACTTGGGAAAACATAACTAGCTTATCAGAAACTGCACGATTCCAACAATATACTAGCAACACAAGCCTTCTTTTTCCTTTATTTTTTTGTATTTTTTTAATTGTTTGTGGTTAGATGGCAGATGGTATTGTGAATCAGTCTGCACGTAACTGAGGAAACAGAATGGTTTTTTCAGTTCACATGAACCCAAATCCCTGTCACATATAAAACAAGTTTTATTTTTGGTTATTCTGTGTGCCTATGATTTTTATATCTTTACCCATTTCATGTTGATAGTTTTAATTTCAAACTCACGGGGTGTATAAGCAGAACAAGAACTAGATATGTTTTCCAACCAAATTCAGGCTGTCTGTAAATTTTCTCTGTGTGTTGTACCCATAGCTCACTGAAATCAAAGAACATCAAAGTTTCTCCACTGACCACCTGAAATCAGTTAGTACTCAATTGGTTCTTTTTATGATTCTGACACTAAAGTTATGTGATTTGCTTGCTGAAGGAAAGTGATTTAAAAGTGGACAGACAAACCATCAGAAAAATGTTGGGGCTTTGGTCTCCTGTATCATGCCATTAGACACCAGGCAGGGCAAAAGGAGCAATTGCAATCCGCTTTTTCATGTAAAGCCAGAATATGCATTAAAACTTGATTTTACACCCTGGATGTTTAGGATCACAAAGTAGCATCATAAAGAAAAATCTTTCTAGAGAGTTTGCTGTGCATAGGAGAAGGGAGCTGCCCTCTAGCAAACTAGGAAAAAAAATCAAAATAATCTTGTTGGTTCAAAAGCATTAATTTTGTGTTCTGCTGTACAGATGTGAGTTTTGGTGTTTTATGTTTTAAATTAAAGGTGTGGCTGAACGTTCATTATCCCTATGATAAAAGCAGTAGGAATAGGTGCAAAATGGCCCTTGTGCAATGCTGTAATTTACCTTTATTTTAAACTGGCTTACACATCTTAATACATTATGACAATCAGAATTATCAGGCCACCAGGCGGAGAGGAGTTTGTTTTGTTAATTGCTCTTGTTAAGCCTAATTACAGAACGGGGTGGAGTGGATGTGAGGGGAGGGAGGAATCTGCTAGCAAGAGGAAATTCTAAAATCCTCAGAGCAGTTGCAGGCAGTGTGTGTTGGGGAGCAGGAGTGCGGGTGTGGTGTGGAGAGCGTGAGCATGCGTGTGTGTGAACGAGTGTGAGAGCGAATGACAGACTTCCCATATGGACTAAAACCCTGAGATGCATAAGCTGGAGGTGGGGAACCTGTGCTGTGTGGACACATGAAGGTACAGCTGAACAAAGAACTGTCCTGTAGTTTTCTTTATGAACTAGCTCCTTCTTTTTGGAGGGGGATGGGGGGAGGGAGATGCAGATTGCTTACTTTGCTGTTAGTCTTTGAGGTCTGCATTAGACAGAGTGTTAAAATGGTTTGCTGATATGCTGCACTATTCTTTGATATTACAGGTAGCCACGTAGCTGTGGATTGCTCTCTTAAAGCCCTTTGAAATGTTTTCCTTCTCCCCAGTGACTGTAGCAGAGATGTGCCATGCACAGACCGTGTTGTTTGTTTGTACTTTCCGATGGAAAGCACACATCCAAAGAGCCCTTCTGCCCTGCATTATTCCAGTTTGTTTATGTGCCCCACATTACGCTGTTGGCGAATTACTGTGCCTGACCCGCATTGTCAGCCCCCTCCATTGCCTCGGGAGCCTCCGGCACAGAAGTTTCTGATAAGGCAGTTTTGAACAAGCCAGACGCCAAGTGAATGATTCTGTAACAAATCTGTTCTGTTCTCCTCTCCGGGGTATGTTACCTGACTTGTTTGCTGCCAAGGTGGTTTTATTGGTTTGGCTACTGGGTGGAGGGAGGAGACTAGAACAGCACACGAGTCACACTTTTGTTTTGGTTAATTACAATGCACACTTTTAATAAAACCTTTTAGTGCCGTGAATTAAGTGTCACTGCAATCCTGCGCAAGAAGAAAAATGCTACTGCTGTTGTAGCTGACAGCTGAGTGGTTTGATGGCCTGCGTGAGTCTGAGGCTCAGAAGCCTTTTCTTTGCTGGCTAGAGATACTGCTGGGTAAATGTGTTTACTTTTTCCTTAGTATTTATACTAGTTAATGTGTCGCACTAGATAAATCTACTTCCTGAGTCCATCTTTCAGCTTGCTCTCTTCCCTCCCAATTGACAAATGGTTTGAGTTTGACACCGTTTTATCAGTTGAGCCCCTGCTGGGTGCTGCATGCCTGCTTGTTCCTGCTTTATCGTGAAAAGTGAATTATCTGCAATATTTTGCTACCATCTAACTAGCAGTTGGCAGGCTTTTATATATGAACTGATTTAGATTTCAGCAAGGGGAGGCTGTTGTCTTTCTCTGCAAAGCCGTGTTGTTGCTCTCCAGGAAAACAAAAGATCCCAGAGCTTTCTGCACCACAATCTGCTGCTGTCCCACTTTCAAGGAGGTGTTTTGTTTGTTGCGGCAGCTTCCTATCTTAAAATGATAAATTGAACGGACATGTGTGCTGTTTTAAACCGCTGTCTCCAGGGCTTTGTGTTCACTTAGGATAAAATACATTATTTTGTGGTAGGCTCTGGTGTGATTTAAACTTGGTTTAAAGATTACAGAGCAAAAGGGAAAGCATCAACATCTTCAGCAGTGGTAGTTTGATGAGGAATAGCTGTCAGAAGAAGAACTCTACTGACTTAACCTCAAGTGGGTTGCAAATGCATTAGGGATTCATTAATATTAATAGTAGAATAGACATTTCCTGCTTTCGTTTGACATCTTCCAAGCCCGCTTTTTTTTTTTCTTTTTTTTTTTTTTAAGAGCAACTTGAAGTGCAGTTTTAACACTTATTCAAGTTACTACAAGGATGATAAGCTAAAGTTAAACAGAAGGAGACCTCTGAGTGTGTGGGGTTGGTCTCTAGGAGTCCTGGAATTTGGTGCTGTGCTTTAGAGAAAGATTGTGGTAAACTCTCGGGTGAGACTTTCAGGGCAGTTTGCAAAATGGGTTCGTTAGGTGTGACTGGAACCAGAATAAACTGTTTTTGAAAGAAATTATTCTATGAGGGTGACAGGAAGGTCAGTTTCAAAATTACACGTAGAGGATAATGACTGTGTAGATTTCTAAGGTGGGCACAGTAGTGGCTTGTTCATAATTTCAGGGGTGAAAAGCAAAAAAATTCAAGCCCTTCTTGAGCGTCCAAATACTTGTGAGGTTGACTGCACAGTTCGGTTTGAAAAATGAGTAGATCCAAAGTAATTTTTACTTGCTTTCAGTCTTCTAAATCCTGTGATGCACATTTTCACGCTTCTGCTCTGTCACCAGCAGGCTTCCAAGATTTATTCAATAAAATGAAAAAAAAAAAAAAAAAAAAAAAAAAAAAAAAAAAAGACAAAACCACCAAATATCTTTGAGACATAAAATGAACCCAAGAATTTTGTTAGGATCAGGAGGGAATGTGTAACTGAAATGATAATTTTTCAGCATCCTGCATATCACAGTCTCACCCACCGAGCCCTTTAAGTAAGAGAACTTGTGGCAGCAGAATGAAGCAGGGGCTTATTTTCTATAGAAAACACAGCTGAGAGCCCCAGTTTGTAAAATATCAAAAGAAAACAGGTAATCCCCCACAAAGCACCTAGTCTGGCAAGTCTAGTGATGCAGCAGCTACAAATGCAGAAGTGCACATGAGTTGGCAGCTCTTACTGATAGGGCAATTTGAATTGTCAGTGTGCGTCTGCTCTACTTGTTGAGCCTAATGAAAAGTACAGTTTAATCACTGGTGTGCCAAATTGACCGTGATTAGCTGTTATTGCAGATTAGTGCATTGTCTGGGGCTCCAGAATTATTGATCCGGGTGCTGTGCTCTGGTGTTTTCTGTGCCCTCTATCGTAACCTCTTCTTAATGCTTAGGGCAGAGAAGCAGGGAAGGAGAGTAGGAGGGAAGAAGTCCAGATGGGAAGAAAACAGGTCCTGAAAAGACCACATAGGAACTAGGTCAGGTACTCTGGAGATTAAAGAAGCATGCTTCATCCCTGGACGCAGGAGGCAGGGACAAGTAGCATACAATTACGAGGAATTAGAACGGCAACAAGTAGTGCAGATTTATCAGCTTTAATTGTCTATTGTCAGGACAGAGCCCTTCTTGTAGATCAGGCGCTGCCAATGCTTTAATACCTCTAATGGACTCTCTATTGTGGGATTATCTCTCCTAAGGACAATGTATTTCTTAAAACTAGTTGTTTTGGGAGACGGAGGGGAAATAAAAGAAAGAAAAAAGAGAAGAAGTAGCTGCAGCCCTCAGTTGTTTTGGTTTTTTTTCCCCACTCTGGTTTGTCACATTTGCAGGAAGTAGCTGAGAGCCCAGTGTTGCTCTTCTGTCAGCAGCACTATTCCTTCAGGGGAACTGATAGATACCTATTGAACATTAACCCCCTTTGCTCCACCTTCCCCAACGAGCTCCTCCAGAAACAATAGCTGGTTGATAAAGAGCAGATAAGCAAGGACACCCGGCTTAAGAATCTCTCTGCTATCTTTATTTTAAAAGCTTTCCTGGGTTTTGCAAAGTAAACATTACAACATTTAAAGAAGGATAAGGTGTCAACTATTTAATGAGAAGTTGTGTTTAATAGCAGAGGAATTCTTCCCTCCCCCAGCCAACACTCAGGTATGAAAAGACTGTTATTTCACCACCCTGGGGTAGGAGAGGTGGAGAAATGACAACTGTACTCTTAGAAGCTTAAAAAGTGGTCCTATAGACCAACCCTTCCAGATTCCCTAATCAACTTTAAACGTACAGTCACTATTTTGAATCCTTTGGTCCTCAGTGCACAGTAGCCACATTGCAGGATCTGTGATAATCTGTGGGTAAATATTTTCATTTCCACCACATGCACTTTGTCATGGTGTGTAGCTGTTGTTTTTGTTAATCTGTTTTGAAATGCGCATCGTGGCCAGCTCTTTGTCTGAGAAAAGTGGCATAGTTCCACCCATGGCTCTTGCCCTCCTTCTGCTGTGTTCATCAGCTCCAGGAGACTGGGCAGCCCAAAGAGTGTCTGATGTGAAAACTGAATCGGGCAGGAGCACAGTCTGAAGTTTCACCATTGTTCATGTCACTGTGTCTTACCAGAAAGGCTGAGGAGAGAATACCCCAAAAAGTGTCATGACTGCCAAGTTGGGAAGAGACATGAAAGTTTAAATAATGCAATTTATTCTGAGGTGACTTCATGATTTCAGCTAGTTGTGAGCTTGTTATGGGGCTGATATCTAATATATGTATACCATCTCATTCCTCCTCCATGGCAATCTGGAAATCAGCCTATTTTAAATGAAAATTTTCCAAAGCACATTCTTTTTTTCAGTCCTCTTGTCACCAGTAAGGTTGGAAAGTAGTTAAAGCGGTTGGAATGGGTTGGCCAGCTGTCATTCATTTTTTCTCTGACTCTGTTAAAATGGACAGAATATTCAAAACTCCAGGGCTGGGACCTGAAATGTTAAATTTGTAGTCAGATTTTCTTGTCCAGTATAAACTTGTGTTGGTAGAAACATGCAAAGAGAATAAAAGTGTTTTTGTAGGGGCTCTTGGCTGTCATCCCTACCTCTCCCAAGACCATCATTGCTCAGAAGTATGATGGGAAGGTGATGGTAGCCAAGAAGGGAACATCTGTGGTCTACCTTCTCACAAAGCCTTCTTGCTCTCCTGATAGCAGGCCCAGACAGCTGCAGCTCCTTCTCCTCAAACTCAAACCTCAACAAGAGGAAAAGGCTAAAGCTTAGTTCTTGCTTCTGTGTGCTGTGAGAATGTTTTTATTCCATTGGAGGAGAATTGTTTTGGCTTATTCATACGTCATCTGAGCAGTATTTTAATGAGGCCTAGTGGGAAACAAAAAGGGATATGGTATTTTAGCTTGACTCCTTTTTTCTCTTTTTAAGGAAAATTTCTTGAGAGGATAAAACAACAGAAACCAAAAGTGATGTTAAGGCTTGCACTAGGCAGTAGCTGAGAGTGCAGCCAAAAGATCTGCTCTTGGTATTGCACAGCCAAGACAAAAATAAACGTTTGGCATTTGGAAGTGCTACGAGGCAATGACCAGGGTGCTCTGTAATTAAAGGCAGTCCCTGAAAGCTGCATGTGTTAATTCAAAAGCCTCCTGGCTATAGCACACACCACCCCAAATGCCCTTGCAAAAAGCTTCTTGTAGATTCAAGTGCAATTTTAATTTCTCTCCTTGTAGGCAATACCAGCTGAAGTTGTCTAGGGCATACAAAGCCTCTGAGATCATATCTGAAGCCCATAGGCAGGTTTTGCAAAGGTCAGGCCAGTCTGAAGAGAAGACAGCTTCTCTTTTACAACACAGTGTAACTTTTCCTGTGGCACAATCACTAAAGTGTGCTGAGTCTCTCCCTTGAATCTGACAGCAACCGTGTTTTCAAAAATGTGGCCCCGAAACATGAGTGCATATCAGAACTTGAAAGCAAGTTCTTATTAGAGTTTGATTTCTCAGTTGGCTTTTAAAAGATGTGCAGTCGTGCAACTACATCATGTACCTTCTCCAATAATGACCACAACTGGTCCCCAAATGTTTACCAGCACAAGGATGCCTACATGCAGGAAGTGGGAAATGGGGGTGGGTCTGGTAGTTACTCTTGATGTGGTCAATCTGCCACTGACCTTGTTTGGGGAAGGGGAGGATGTGAAAATGAGACTCTCCTTTAATCTCTTGTGTGCATTTTATCTCCCCTCCAACTTTTTAAAGAAATTTCATCTATTAGAGCCAGCTCCCTTCCCTCCTTCTTCCCCTTACAATTACAGCAGGCACAGGGAGAACAGCAGCAGTGGCAGCTGAGGCTGAGTTGCACAGGCTTGTTGTTGAGCTGAAGTGGTGATAGCATCAAAGGAAATGGATGGGGATTTCTGAGATCAGAGCTGTTAGGGCCATTCATGATTTGTTGCCAGGCTGAAAGCTGCTGCAGGGAGAGCTGCCTGAGAAATGCTGATTAATACAGTAATTGAGGTTTTCTATGAGCGAGAAGGAAAAAATTAAAATATGACTAAAAATGTTCTTTTTGAAATGAGCAACACTTTGAGACTGCATATTCCAGACAATAGCAGCTACTGGTACAAACGATTTCTATAAAAGAGCAGAAAACTTCTGGTTGAACACGGCGTCTTTTTATGTTTCTCTCTTAAGGAGGAAGGTCAGAAGGTCAGTCTATATATTTCTTTAATGGCAGAGTTTCCTCTGTGATTCTTGCTTTAGTACACATTCTTAACAATTTGTTTCTGTCTCTTTTTCTTGATAAACTTAGTTTTATTCCAGACCAGGCACTGTTAGGCTGGATCTGCACATTAGCAAAACCTCTTCTGCACTAAGGTAGTTCTGGGCTCAGCTTCACTGAGACACCTGGAGCTAATTTTGGGATAGCCTCAGAGCGTGCCACAGAGCTATTTGAAGTCCATAGGCTTCATAGGCTGTACTCACCTCCCCAGGCTCCTGGGATAGAGCTACACTGACCTGGGATATTGGCATCCTCCTGATGAATATTTCACTTCATCTGATGTGATCTAATCTAATCTCTTCTTCCTCTTGTTTTCCAAAAGCATTCTCAGTTCCTTGAAAAGCAGATTTGCTTTTCCCCCCTGCTCTCCTTCACATTAAGAAGATCAGTCTGTGAAGGAAAAACATCAACCCTTTCTTCTGGTCCCCCCCCCACCCCCGGCCCCCCCTCCTTTTTTTTTGTTTTACTTGCAAGCTAACAGGGAAGTGAAAAGTTCTGAAACAGCTGCCTCTCGGAGTGAGACTATTTTTCGGTAAAATAATCACCTTCAGTATGACTACATTGTTTTTCTGTTCTATGCAGTGTGACTCAGCATCAGTTAATTAACCCAATCAAGTAGGCCGGATTTCTCTCCTTTAATGAATGGTTCTTCCTACTTCAGAGCCTTCCTAGACCTCGTTTTGGATGTGCCTCGGTTTTACAGGGTATATCCAATTACACTCATATCCTTCAGCCCCAGTGGTCGGGCCACCTCTCCCGTGGAATTACGCGGTGGTGGCAGTTAAGCCAGGACACTCACTTGCCAGCAGTTGTCCTACTTAGGTCTGCTGCCACGAGCCTGCCGCGTTAGTGCACACGGAAGGTCTTTACACAGATATGCTATTCTCAGCATCACAGGCCCAAAATGGCAAGTAATCCTTTCCACAAGTCTTTTTATCAGTGGGAGGAGAAGCAGGTTAAGGGAAAGGGGTTTGTGTACGCCTGTCAGAGAGACAGACAGGCATCCGATTGCATAAACCTGCTTCCCGCCCCCACTTCTCCCTTTTTCCTGTGAAGAAATACGTAACACCGAGATCACCCTAGAATACAAGTGCATGTGTGTTTAGAAGAAGAACGTGAAACTATCTGCCACGTAAAGTTCCAGGCAAGTGATGAGAAATATGCTTGCAGATGTGTGAGAAGGAAAAGTAGTAGAGTTGCCTCACAGTGAAGCAGCTAGCATTTGCACTAGGCTGTGGATGGCTATAAATGGAATTGTGCATCACCGTTCCTCTGAGCCCGAGGATGCCTTGCTGAAGAGACAGGACCACTGAAGGAAGTAAGGCATCTGGTTGTTTTGTAATGAGAAGCAGGAATGCTCTTAATAATAAACAAACAGGACATTGTATGCCATCATCACAGGATGTCCTTCCTTCAGCCAGCATGCTGACTTGGATCGGAGGAAAAAAAATTGGGTGCCGGGATCTGCTGATGGTTCTACCAACCCTCCTTCCATCAGCTGTGTGTTCTGGATGGCCGTTCGCAGATCTGCCCCGTGCAGATCCGTGCTCGTTTTCCTACCGCGCTGCGAAAGGGGCATCGGGTTAGGAAACCCGTGCTGCGTGCCGTGTCCTGCTGCTGTGAGCTTCCCTGCTGTTACCAAGGGAAAGAGGGAAGGTTTTGTTTAAGGGAAGAAACAGAGATGTTTTTCCCAGTTCCTCTTGCAGGCACCGATTAGAGACTCGGGAAAAGGGATAAAATCAAAACTCTGAAACTCCCAAATTTGCCATCTCAAGTAAAATGTTATAATAGTTGACGTTTGGGAGCAAGGACTTTGAATCGAGTTTTAATCAGTAAACTAGTAAACTATTTTTTAGTTGGTGCTTTTTATAAAGTTTTATCAAGTCAAACTGCGCAAGAACGAAAGCGGGCACGTGTCAAACTCCGGAGCTTAAAAATAGCACGGAAAACAGATTTCTAGTAAAAGCTGCCTCAGGTGCGCTCTCCGCGAAGCGCCGCGGTGCCCGCCCACCCGGCGGATCCAGGCGGCGGGGCAGCGCCGCGGCTCTCCCAGCTGACGCACGGGGCCGAAAGGAAGGGGGGAAAAAAATAAAATAATAACAGTGATGTAAAAAAGCCAACGCGGGTGGGCTGGGCGGGGCAGGGTCCGCAGGTAGGGCCCCACCTCCCGCGCTGAGAGGGGCCGGCGGAGGGAGGGAGGGAGGGAGGGAGGGGCCGGTGCGCGGCGCGGGCGGGCGGGCGAGCGGCGGGCGGGCCGGGGCGAGCGGAGCGCGCGGCTGTGGCAGGCGGCCCCCCAGCGTTCCCCAGCGGCAAGAGCAGCAGCACCTGTGACAGCCGGGGGAGGGAGGAGCGGGAGGGGAGCGGCGGCTGGAGGTGTGAGTCAGTCTCCCGGGGACCCGGCCGCTGGAAGGAAGGAGAAATGTTTACTCTGTAGAAATGAGCCAGGTTTGCCGCCGCCGGTGGGCTTCGGTGTGGAAACGCGCGCGGACTCTGCCCCGGTAAGGAGCGCGATGCCGTCCCCTCTTTCAGCCCCGTCTCCACCTCCCCGGCTCTTGCTTCTCGTCTGTCCGGCGCCCGCGGGACGGAGCAAAAGTTTCCTCGTCGCCTCTCCCGGATCGGGAGCGCTCCTCTGATCGGCGTTAACCCTTTCGCTCCGCCGCGCAGCTGTCACACCCCCGGCCCGAGTTTGGCTGCTCGTCCCCTTTTGCCCTGAACGCCGAGGGTCCGGCAGTGCCGCGCTGCTCGCCCGAGCGCGGTCGGGACGGCGCACGGGGCCGGTCCGGAGGCGGCGGCGGAGCTGTGCATTGCCGCGATCCCCGCCTCAGCCCCTCCGGACTGTGCCTCCGGGACGGCCGGACCCGGGGGGCGCCGAGGGTCTGCCCCGAACCCACAGCCAGTCAGCCCTTAACCTCTTTCTCGGAAGATCGTGCGCTTTCAGTCTTCGTGTTTCGTTTTTCCCGGAGGAGGGGTGTGAATTTCATAGTAGCTGTGTATCCAAAAAGGAAAAATGAAGGGATTTTACGCCGGATTGAGCGTCATTCTCAGTTACCGGTTTAGGCACAGATTTTGGTTCCTCGTGAGCCTTATGGAAAGAGCCCGACCCTAATACATGTTCGAGGATAGGTTTGATAACAGCACTCCTGTCCTGGACAGACAGAGGGGCTGAAGGACTTACTGGAACTGTCCTGCTAGGCTCATATCTACTGCTTTGGGATATTAATTCTAGGAGGTACCGTCAAAAACAAAAGGGATAGAATAACTTTTTAAAAAATTAATTTTTTTTTTTATTTTCCCTGCTCCTTTTCTGGTTTGACCCCCGGGAAAGTGTGGCAGTGCTTTGTGCAGGGCTGCTGCTTCTACAGTGATGCTGGCAGGATGTCGGCTTTCTCAGCCTTCCATGCCAAAGGATGAGGGGACGTCAGGAGGAGGCGGGGGGGCCAGGTTGTTTTGAAAGTTGTTTGTGTGTTGAAAGCCGGTGGGAAAGTTCAGGCTTCCCCATTTGGAAGAGGCAAGGCTGGGTTCCGCTCTTCCAACATGCGCTTTCCATTTTTAGCTTCATTCAGACGCAGACAGCAGTTCCTTTCCTCTTCCTCTCCTTGTTTGTGTGACACTTTTCTGAGGAAGCTTTTCCACAGGCGACTAAGTGGTCTCACGGCCATGACCCCACATTTTCTTCAGCACGGAATATTCTTTTCTCTCTGAAGCATTAAGGAAAGGGTCTGAAAAAGGTAAAGGGGTTGTCACAGCCTAGGGATTTTGTCCTCTTTGTTTTTGTTCCCTCATTACTACCGAGAGTGGCATTTTGAAGTCCTACTTCAGTCAGAGCAGCTTCGTTTACACTGCTTTTTGGCTATTACTCAACTGTACCAACTATCCTGCATACGCTTTTAAAGTGTCACAGACTACTGTATTAGTCACACTGTATCAACGGAAACCACAACACTGAAGGACAATGAGGATTAAAGGCTGTTTTCTTTTTTTCCAGGCTGCTACACAGTGTAGCTCGGACGCTGTGAGTTTCAAGAATCTGGTGAAAGGGAGAGAGTGGACAATGAAAATGGACATGGAGGATGCTGACATGACTCTGTGGACAGAGGCTGATTTTGAAGAGAAGTGCACATATATTGTAAATGATCACCCGCTGGATCCCAGTGCCGATGGAGGCACCCTAACTCAGGCAGAGGCTTCCTTGCCAAGGAACTTGACTTTCAAATACTCATCTAACTGCAAAGAGGTAAGCAGCAGTGCTCTGGGGAAGGTTGGAGTCAGACAAGCCAAATCACAGCGCTTTGGAAAGCGTGTGCTCACCCTGTCTTTGATTCTTTAGCATACACACACACCCTACCAACAACAACAAATGCTGCCCGCTGGCTTTTAATATGCGACCCTAATAACTCTTTTAAGAAACTGTGTGGTGGTCATCTGTTGTGTAATATTTTCACTGAAAATTGCAGCCAACCTCTCCCCGAAACTGGTTCTGTACCAATTCGCAAACAGTTAAATTTTCACACAATTTGAACAGCATCTGAATAAGCATATTTAAACTGTGGGGTAGTTCTTTGTGCCAATTTCTAGGCTGCTGTTTGCCAGGACCATTCATTGCCTCTGGCTCAGAGATTAAAGTGCCTCGGTTGTCCAATAAATAGCTTTAAAAAAGTAAAGGGGAAAAAAAAAAAACCACAACAAATTCCTGGAAATATGTTTAATTATTTATTTTTGTTTTTCCTTTGGTTATGAAATTGCTTTATTCTTTTCGTGAGCTTGTTGTATTCCCAACTTCTAAATTCTTAAAAACTCCGGCATGCCGGTTAAGGAAGTAATGGTTGAACTGTAGCAAGCTTGACAGAAGGGTGGCCGTAGCTTAAATTAACTTTTGTTTATCTGGGACAGTATCTTCACCGGTAGCTAGCCGTGCGAGTCTGCCCTATCCTTGTCCCTGGAGTGGGTACATTCTTTGTTGTTGTTTCAGAAGGGCTGGAAAGAAACAAGCCTGGATGAGCAATTTGGTTTTGTGTTTACTCCTTCGTATAGAGTAGCTATTATAGCTAGGTGTGATGTTCAGTAGCGTAACAACCCGGGGGACAACCCTTCATTTCTCCTTGTGCTGAGACTTGTGGTATAGCAACTATTACCTGTGCTTCTGCTTTGGCTAAATGTACTGACCACAGAGCTGAAAAGAAGAGGTGCACTCATCCGTGCCTATCAAATATTTCCTTCCAGAGAAGGTACTTGTTTAATCCTGTGTACAGACATAGGGCTGGACCCCCACCTGAAGGGTGTTGACACCGTGGAATTTAGTTTGGCAGTGCCTAATAGAGTGTGAAGTATGTTTGGTAAGAGGTTAAAGCTAAATTCTCCTTAAAATCACTCTTCTGTTTCCATCTGCTCTGCCCTGCCCTGCAGAACTTTGGCAGAGAAAGGTCATGCTCCAGAAGAAAATGTGTGAAACCTGATTTTGCATTATTGCATTGTTAGATAGGTCTTAGTTTGGCACGAAGGGGGAAATAAAGCTGAGACTCTGCCATGGGATACAGGAGGATTTCTTGATTGAGGGATGAGCTTGCACTGACAGTGCAGGTCGGTCCTTGGCCACCGGCTGATGACTGATTGGCTGCTGAGGCTGCTTGCTCCCTCTGCCCCTCTAGAGTCCTGCTGCTGGGGCTGGAGACATCCAAAGAGCTTTCAAAATTCCCAACACTGTGTTTGGAAACACCAAGGTGTAATTTCCTTATTCCCTGGTTCAGGTCAGTGAATCAGGAGGATTGCTGCCATCTCAGTGTAAGAGGTGGGGGGAGAGAGAAGTTGTTGAAAGATTGCTGGTTCTTTCTTGTAAAATGTGACCCGTGCAGCTCCCTGCTAGTGGGAGTCTGAATATAGGACATCCTCCTTTTGTTCTCCAAAGCTCCCCCCGGTCTTTCATTTGTGCTGAATTGCACCTACCCTAAGGAGCAATAGGAGCTTTTAAACCCTGACTATCTTTAAGGTAGCTCTGAAAGGAAGGGCTGATATGATGTGCTCTGCTACACTCTGGTGAATGTATGGACAGGTCTCATTTGCTACTCATCCGCAGGCTGAAGTAGTTGTAAATGGCATAATCCACTTGTGTGCTAGTAACTTCTGACATGAAACACAGTATTTTTTTTTTCTGTCTGCCTTCCAAGTTCGATTTTGTTTAGTGGGATCAGGGCTGGGTACGCGTGTTACTTTTGCATCTTGGTGTCTGTGGGTCAGTGAGGGAGCCTGATTCTGGTTTTGACCTCATGGAAAACCACTGGAGTCCTGACAGCTTGGTAGAGTGGGGTTTTTTCACTTTTTGCAAAAGGATGAGGTAAGACTTCGGGGGATGCATGTGTGCGTGTTTGCCAGTGAGTTTCAGATGTGAGCTGTCTTCATTGTTAACTTTGGGGAGAGCTGTGGCTTCATCTGGTTAAGAGTTTTAAATGCTGAGTCAGTTTATTGTCAAAAAAACATACATAATATATCACTTGTGAAATGCTGATACTGTCATGATTAGATCATTAAATCCTAGTGCTGTCACGATTAGTACTGTACCTCTGGCTGGAGCAGGAAAAGTACTGCGTGCCTGCTTAGGAGGGAGGAAGTACGGCCACTGCTATTTGGGGAGGGTTGCTTTTCCTATATCTTCTCCTTGCATGCTTTGTGGAGCTCCTCTTTAAAGGTTTATGCAATTTGCAAGGGAGCTCATGACACGTCATCATACTCTTGTTTATTCTTGGATCTTGATCAGGGACTTTTCTGAAGAACACATTTTTTGCTGTGAGTTCACAGAATGTGTCAACATTTTAAAAAATGAATTACTACTGCTCATAACATTTTAGGCTGTTAGAGCTACATTAAGTCATTTATTTATTTATTTCTATGCATGAATTATTTATCTTTTCCCCCAGTTTTGGCAATTGTCGAAAAATGATGGAATGTGGTGTCAGGCTTATGGCTCTAGAAGGCCATATGTGAATGATCTTTTCATGCAGACATTTAAAAATATCTTTTTCAATAATCTTCCCTTTGGTCTCAGTGCTTAAAGCCCAAACAAACAGTCTATAAAGTTTGTATCAAACTTCTTGATATAAAATGACAGTTACATTACTCTGCTGTCTTGAATACTACTAGTGTCTTATTCTGGTGTGTGAGCTTTGACAGAGGAAAACATATCTCGGCAAACCACTCATTACTGTTACATATCTCTGATAAGGCCATTTCTTAGAGACAGACCCTGAATCAGTGATTTTGGTGCAAGCAGTGATTTTGAGCCGCTACAAACTGTGCCTCACTGACCTCAGACACTTGCTCTCCCCTATGGCTTTTATTTATTTTCTATGTGGTTGCCGAGGAAGCCATCTGAAAGCATTTTATTTTGTGGCATCACTTTTAGAAAACTGATCACTGAAGAAAGGGGTAAAAAGTACACAACTATAGAACTAGGAGCTAAAAAAAAATTAGAATCGGTGTTAATTCAGGACACATAACGACCTGCCCTATTTGCGTGTGGAGAATGTTGGTATTTTGATTACGCCAATACAAGTTTATTCGGTGTTTTGGTATTTAAAGTAGGATAGTGGATCCATTGCAAAATACCCTCCCCTTGCAGAATTAGCAGGAGTCGTTGTTTTACTTCAGTGCCCTCTCCCCAGACAAAGACGCAGGAGCGTTGGTCATCCAAAGCGCCATCTCGGACCAGATTTGGGACCGGAGCCCCCCCGCCCCACGCCCTGGGGCCGCGGGCAGCCCGGGATGTGCCGAGCGGGCCCCGGGCGTGCCGAGCCCCCGGCGCCGCATTAGGACCCTGGTCAGTTCCAGGCCGCCGGCCCGGGCTCCCCCCGCCCCGCCGGCGGCCGCGCTGTCCCGCCCGGC
Source organism: Erithacus rubecula (assembly GCF_903797595.1). NCBI lineage: Eukaryota > Metazoa > Chordata > Aves > Passeriformes > Muscicapidae > Erithacus > Erithacus rubecula. The sequence goes on from NC_136685.1 coordinate 42,064,536, forward strand.
GCCGCTCGGCAGCGGGCAGCGGGCTCCGGCCGCCCGAGGCCGGGCCGCACCTTCCTGCTAGACGCGCGGCCGTGCCGAGAGGAGGGATCGCCGGGAGCTCTGGGGGAGAAGGGGTAAGCGCCGGGAGAGGAGCCGGGGGAGCAGCCCGCGGCCGCCGAGGAGCGAGCCCCGGGCAGCGCCGGGCGGCGGCAGAAGGGCTGCGCTGCCGGAGCGCCCGCGCCGGGTCCGCGGCTCCCGGGATGGGCTCCCCGCGGGAGCGGCGCGCCGGAGGACACCTGGCGGACACAGCCCCGCAGTGCCGCTCTGGCACAGCCCTCCGGCGCTCACCCCCGGCTCCGGAGCCGGGGCTGCGCCGCTGTCCTGCCGCCAGCCCTCGGCAGCTCCCCGCTTCCTCTTAAGCCGCCCCCGCCGAGCTGCGGCGGGGCAGGAGCCCCTTTGGGCTGCGGCAACCCGGAGCCTTGGCACCGCTGGCACCCTTCTCCGGGAGGATGCCCCTCATCCATCCCAGCAGCTGAGCTTGGGAGGGAACGGTGGAGGCCTAGAATTGCTGACCTGAGAGCCGCTGTCAGCTAAAAGTCATCTGGACAGCTTTATAGCCTGGTTTAGCAGAACTTCAGTGTTGGCACACACAGAAGTGCAGAACCTCTTCTGCCAGATTCTGATGGGTACAGGCTGAGAAATCATCTTTGCTTCTCCCCTGGCACAGCTCAACACAAACGCTGTCTGTAAGGTGGATATCAAAAAGTATCTGCTGTGTCAGAGAGTGTTTCAAGTTGACTAGTTCAAGGAGTGATTTCTAGAGATTCTGAGAATTTCATTAAAGTAGTTTTAATTAAGACCAAGATATTTTTAAAACCATGAAAAATCTCAAGCTATCATGCAGTAAAACTGGTAGGGTGTGCTTGTAGCTTGGTTATGAACTTTTCTTGAGAGGGCAGATGGATGTAAATGAAGATATATAGGGAAAATGAGAAGAACATCTGCCTTTTTCAGCTCTCTATGAGACATGTACAAGCAAGACAAAAATAAAACTGAGCCACTGAGCTTGTTTCAGCATATGGTAGGTGTAAGAAAATTTCTGGAAGTCCCTCTTCTCTCTCTTTAGTCCAGATGCACAGATCAATGGAGAATTTAACTACCTCTCCTGTTGATGTTTTAATTTTTTTTCTTTGTAGTGTGCTGAAAACACATGTTTAAATGCAAACGAGTACAAACAGCCACCACGTACACCCAGCAATCTGTTTCCAGGTGATTCCTTGAATCTATGGCTGTTACGTGGCCCCCTTATTTTGACTTTTAACAGGAAATTATGCTAGGTGTTCTTTTTTTTTTTTTTTTTTTTTTTTTCTGGTATTTTTAATCTTGACCAGCACACAGGCAAAGATTTCTGTCTGCCTCTCACTTAAACATTAAGAATCACACAATGTAAGAAAGTGTAGCATGAGAAAATCAGAAGGCTTAGCTAATTTGTGAAGCTCTGTCTGCATACATACCACCCTTTGCTGAAAAGGACTGTTAAAAGAAATAGAAAAGCTCACTGAAGTGAGCTGTCTGTAGGGTCTGACAAGTGCTAATCTCCTTTGGTAAGGACATTGATTCCTTGTGGGGTACAGACAGTAATCCCAGTTCTCAGTGTTCCCACTTCTGGTGTTCCTGTCTTGTTCTGAAATCCTGGCGAGCAAAAAGACAAGTGGCAGGATGTGTGAAGGGGTTATGTTTAACACATTTTGCCATGAGAGTTTATAATATATTTGGTTATAGTACCAAATTAATGGGCTTTTTACCTTCTTTTTTTTTTCTACTATTTGAGCAGCAGCATCAGTCTTGCAAAGGCTTGGGGTTTTTGGTTTACAAAATTGTTGGTTTTCTAACATTGTTTGGATACATTAAATTTAAGAAGATTGGTGAGAAACAGAGAGACAAAACCAATAACTCAGCAGTGTTTTGCAAAGGGTTACTCCAAGGCACGTTCTTCTGAATAATGATGAATTGCTTCCTGATTTGTGGTCAGTGACTTTTTTTGGTATAATTACTGTCAAGAAGGAAGCTGAACAACCAGAGTACATTTCTTAGACCTAGAATAGTGGAGCATTTTCTTCAAAATCCTTACACCTTTTTTGACCAAACCCACTTGACATTTGTTACCGGAACTGATGATTCCTTTTTGTACAAGAAGGTGACCTGTGAGTACATGTCCCAGAGCCATGTCATATTCTGTTTTGTATGCCACTGTATGCTGGTAAGAGAACTGAAGGTTGCCTTTTTTTTTTTTTTTTTTTTTTTTTTTTCTGTGTGTGTTTGTGTGTGTTCTCCTTTTAGCTATCAGGGCGGGTATAGACCAAAGAATGGAGGGGGGTGTAGGGTGGTTTCATTTTGATCTGGAAGAGCAGTCATTCCAGTTCCTAACTTATTAGAAAAGCAAGCTCTGTGGCAGTGAAGTGATTGATAGATATTGCATATTTTTGTTTGCTGGAACTAGACTTTTAGGGGTTGCCTTTGACAGGAAAAATAACTTCTGAAGATATTTGACAGTCTCTGCATACTTTGCTTACTGTTTCTTCTTGTAAATGTATTTCCAAAAAGCACATTTTTAAGGTGGTATTCATCACTGGCTCCCATATGTCTTAGGAAAATGTTAGTACCTCACAAAATTGTTCGTACTGTAACCAACACGATTGTTCATTTATTTATTTATTTATTTCTGTTTTGCTGACCTGTCACAAAAAAAATTCCTACATTATTTGCTTCACCTTGTTACATTTGGGGGACAGAGGAGAAGTGGGAGACTTCTCATTTTCTACTGGCAATGGACTGATCCTGTGCTGCTCTTCTTGTAGGTCACTGGAGTTATCAGCAAAGAGTACATCCCAAAAGGAACACGCTTCGGACCCCTGGTAGGAGAGATCTATACCAGTGATACGGTTCCCAAGAATGCAAACAGAAAATACTTTTGGCGGGTAAGTAGGAAAAAACATCACCACGTTGTTGCAGTAAGCAGATCACTAAATGAGTACGGCTGAGAAGCTGGGTCACTTCCTGCTGTGTGATGCAGGGACAACCTCTGCATGTGGCCAGGCACAAACAGGGCCAGTGGGTGAATTAAGCCACGTAAAAGCCTGGCTGTCTTGGAGGGACTGTGTGGGTGGAGAGAGCAGTGGACATGCACAGCTCTCTTCATGGCCCTGTCTTCCAAAATGTATCGATGCTGATTCCATAAAGAAATAGCTCTGTTGCTTGCTGTAGGGGCAGGTTATTTTGCATTTCTTCACAGCAGAAATTCATTTTGATTTATGTAAGTATCATGTCCTTGATTTTTCCCATCATGGAGAAGCTGTTAGAGTGAAAGTTTACTGCATAAACTTTCACTCTGGAATAATGATTCTTTTTCTGACATTTTTTCCTGCGTCTTGTATAGAACTTCTATAACACAGTAGTGGTAGTCTTCAGCATATATCATTCAATTCATAAATTTTTCTAGGCCTCCTCAGAAAAGAGCAGCTCATGGATCTTAGCAAAGGGAAAAGAGACAAACACCAGAGGTGGTACCTAATTTGTACTCCACAATATAAGCTGGAAGAGAGCAGCAGCCAATATATTTTGGCTTGGGCAGTCTGTGCTTGGGAATATGCTTCCAGTTTATCAGCTGACGTAATCCTCATTTTCCTTACAGACACATTATTAATTGTTAGAGAACATTCTTTCAGCCCCATCTCATTCCATGGATTTGTTTTGCTGCCTTCTAGCCATGTAGGTTGTGTCTAAATCCGTGGATTTGGGACTGTGTCCAAGCCTCTGCACTCAGGTGCCTGCCTGCCTTGGTAATATCCCAACCTCATATCCAGGTGAAACCCAGGGCATGCATCAGCATTCCCCACACCCCTTTCTTCCTGCCTAATTGAATCATTTTGGTTTTCTCTGATCGTCTTTGTACGATGTAATACAGCATTGCACAGGCAGTTATTTGCATGAGCATTTTTAGGAGCAGGCAATTGTTTTCACATTAATAAGGCCACAAAATGTTTTTTGCTGAACGTTTTGGGAGCTTGTGTCCAGCCTAGGAAGAGACCAGTAGGGCTGACCCTAGCCCCACCAGTTGTTGGTAAGACAGCAGACACAGGGAAGAAAGGCTGATAGCCATCTTGCAGGACTTAATTCCTACACTGCAGTGAGAAAGATTACATCATTCTTATGATGTGATTTTAAGGCTTAATGTGGAGGGATCCTCAGAAATAATATCCTAGGATCCATCTAAGCATCATTAATTTCCCAGTTATAATCTCTTGATTCGTTCAAGACAGACCGCTGCTCTGAAAATTAATTCCTTCCTAGGGGTCCGACACAGGCCCGCATGTGTAAAGGAAATTGTGGGAGATAACTTCTTCCCACGTGTTGTTGAAGGCATCCTGGGCCGGCTGGATGCGGGAACATCTGGGCGCCGCTGCCCGCGCCGGGAGCGGGGCGCCGTGCCCGTCATTTCTGGGAAGCGCGCCGTGACTCAGCACATCTGGGCGCGCCTTCCCCACAAGAGTGGGAGCTGCTGGTGCCTCTGCCGGGGAGCCGCGCTGCCCCGGCGTGGGAGCGCCGCTTTGGGAAGTGGTGGCAGGCGTCAAGCGCTAGAGCCCCGCGTTCCTGGAAGTTTGCGAGCCGGGGTGAGCGGAGAAACCCGAAGGCTCCTCTTGATGCAGCACAACTCGCCCAGCTCCCTTCCATTTTCTCATAACAAACACACCGCAAAATCTCTCGCAAGCTGCTTTGATGAGGCCACATGTATTTCCCCCTTCTCAGTTTACAGGAAGTTACTCTTAAAGAAAGTGATTCTGGTGTTTACGGCCCGCGTTAAAGGGCCAGGCCGCCTCCCCTCCCTGCCCGCCGGGCTCCGGGCAGCAGGAGGGTCCCGGAGGGGCCGGGGAGCTGCGAGACACACACGGCCAGGAACGCCCTGTGCAGTGTTTTCTCCCTGAGACAAGCTCTATCTCCCCTTTGGAAAGGCATTTCGAGCTCAGCGAGGTGCGCTGCTGGTGCAAGCTGCTCCCACTTCAAGGTCTGGCTTTTGCCTGGTCGTCTGTTTTCAGAAAACCAGGAACCCCGTTTCATCCAGCACGGAGCTAGTTCCCCTTGAGAGTAAGCAGTGCGGTTTTACAAGGGTGTTTCCTGGATTTCTCTTGATTTTATTTTTATTTTTTATTTATTTTTTATTTTTATTTTTAATAATTCTCTTATTCTTACCATTTCAAGAAATAGTAGCTTCTGTCAGTGATGGAAACTTCTTTCCCCCAAAACCACTGAGCAGTTTTCAGGTTCATGTTTTCTTGCCCCTCTGTGGACAAGTCAGAACATGTCCCTCGGTAGGAAAAGTGACATCTTATGGGCTAACCCCTCTCCAGATCTTCCTTCAATTATGGCAGGTGAATTTCATCTTTGCCTCGCCCAGCCTTCCTACAAAAGGGTTACAGTTCAGCTATGAGCAAGTGTTGCTTTAGGACTCTGGGAGGTGGAGAATGTTTGCATAGTTTAAACCTTTGGGTGGAGGTGGTAGGAAACTGCAAGCACAGAGGCCATAGAAAGAGGCAGAAGAGAAGATACTCTGACGTAGCAGAGCCAGTCAGTCTTATACACAGGTGACTCAAAGCATTAATGCAAGCATGCACTCAGACCTGCAGTCATCAACATCACCCACTTGTTGATCAGAGCACCAGGAAAAGGACTCTAAGGCAGACTGTTCACACAGAGAGAGTACTCTGCATTTCAGATTTTGGGTCTTGTTTTCCCAAGCTAGCAGAGACACAGGCTAAGATTAAATGGAAAAGGTGACTGTGGGCTTGCCTTTAAACACCTGAACTCAGAGGATGTCATAGATGAAAAGGCAGGAACACAGCCCGAACTCTTACTTCAGTAATATATGCTCTTCTAAAAAAAAAAAAAAAAAAAAAAAAAAAAAAGAGCTTATCACTTTTCCCTTCTGGACTCTGTGCGTACATGTTGCTTACTGTGCCTATATATATGTATACATATTCATTAGCACTTTTTCTCTATTCCAGATCTATTCAAGTGGTGAACTTCACCACTTCATTGATGGATTTAATGAGGACAAGAGCAACTGGATGCGTTATGTAAACCCTGGCTACTCTGTTCAGGAGCAGAACTTGGCTGCTTGTCAGAATGGAATGAACATCTACTTCTATACCATCAAGCCCATCCCTGCCAACCAAGAGCTGCTTGTGTGGTACTGCCGAGACTTTGCAGAGAGGCTGCACTATCCCCCCTCCAGAGAGCTGACAATGATGAACCTCAGTAAGTGTATTACACTATAAACAAGGAATGCTAGTAATGTCTCTTCTGCCTATACAATCTAATAATAAGTTGTATAATTACACAGCTGCATCATCTGTTGTGTCACAGGAGGTAGCTTGGAGTGGAAAAGGGGAATTAAAAAACCCAACACAAGAGAATGAGTTCCCTGTGCCTGTTCAAATGGAAAGAGATCCTAAAATCTGGGCAGTTACTTGTTTACAATCCGAGTCTTATCTGGTGAAATGCTGGACAGACAACCTGACCTTTGTCTTCCTAACCGTAGCTGTTGGTTCACTCTATGACTTTCCAATTTCAGATCTCACAATATGTTGAGCAAAGTCTGCTTTGGTGCATACTAAAGGCTGTCCAGTCATGTTCCCAAAGGGCTGCCCTCAATGTACCAGGAAGTGGCAATGTGCCATGACTCTGTCTAGGTGTCTGACCAAATACATGTTTACTGCATAATGCACTTTGAGCCTTGCTTCTACACTTATTTATCTTATGGGAGCCAACCTCCTCATCTGCTCATCTGGTTACTTGTGTTTTAAGTTTAGTGTACTTTGTCCCCATTTCTTGACTTTATATGTTGCAGCTTTCATTTTCTGTTCAAAAATAATAGCACTGGTAGAGGGAAGAGGTGTTTCCAGGAGCTTGTGTTCCTCTGTGGTTTCTGATTATTTCCAGCCTTGGTGCTTTACTTCTCGCTTAATCACTGCCTGACACCTCACCCAGAGCCCCTTCTAGAGAAGGAAAGATTATTGCTGACTTCTCAGTGGACTCTTAGGCTACTTCCTCTGCTGCTGCTCTAAGAGCAGAGTATTCTTTTGTCCTTCTGCCAGCAGCTACACTGAAACTTGAAAGAAAAACTGCAAGCAGGTTTGTTTTGGTTTTTTTTTTTTTTTTTTTTTTTTAATAAAAAGAGCTATTTATTGTTATTTAGCAACAAGAAATGGGTTATAAAATATAATTGTCACTTTGGGGATCATTAGAACTGTCATTCCATATTATAAAAATAATGTCACACATTGAGATTAATCAGAAGTACATCTATATTCTGTGGGTGTCACCCTTTCATTAGCTTTTTGCTTTTCCCTATAAATCAGTAGAAGAAAACTTGTCTCCTAATGACAGAGGGAAGAGAGGGAGGGAATGTCTTATTCAGCTATGATCTCTATTCAAAAACTATCTCACTGATTCTGTCATCTTTGCACATATGTCATTTCACCACTTTCTGTGCAGTTTTATTTTCTGATATAATGAACTGTTGACTTTTCAGTGGGACCTGCAGGTGAGATGAGACAACAGTATGTAGGGCTCTGGTGGATGAGGAGTTTGCTAAAATCTGGGCAGGCACATTTGGCCACTAGCTAGGAGGATACATGAACTCAGGATCGGTTTCCTGCATCTGCTGGCACCTTAGGCTTCCTTGCAGAAGTAGCAATTAATGTATTTGTAAAGTGTTTCTTACTCTGTCCGGTTACTCTTAATCAGGTTAAAACTAGGGGTGTCTGGACATGGCAAAATAACTGATTTTAGTAGAAGTAGTAGGCTCAATACAGGGATTTAAAGAAATGGAGACATGAGCCACAGTTTTGTAGTTCAGCCTTAATATTTGCAGTATTTCCAGATGCTGGGTTTAAAATAGACATTCTTCTCTTTTTAAAAATAATTACATTTAAACAATTTAGAAATTTTATGTTAGCTCCTTCCACCTAAAGAAAATAGCAGTTCAGAAAATGAGAAAAACTTGTAACTTTTTCTTTCTTTTTCCCTCATTCTCATGAGAAACACATTCAGGCCTAAAACCTGCAGATGGGCCAAAAACCCTACAGGTACCATAAGGACTGAGGTTTTCTAAAGTTAGCTTTTTGAAAAGTGTGGAAGAAAAATCTAAAAGCCTCCCAAAGATCCTTATTTGCCAAAGTCCCTGTAGCAATGGTGCAAGCAGGAGTGGTTTTTCCAGCATTAGTACTGGAACCAGATGAGCTTACCGTGAATGCCAGCACTGTGTAGCTTTCTTCTGCTCTTTTCTCTTAGGCCACTAGTTAAATCTAAAATTAGGGAGCATTGTGCTGCCTCTCCAGCCTCTCTCTCTGTCACAAAGGTACCCTGGCACTGCATTCATCCATGAGTAAAGTGCAGAGGGTTTGTCCCCAGTTCACTGGCACCCTGCACCTGCTGCAGATGTGGGGCTTTAGGCCAGCAAACACAGACTTGCTTGAGGGGACCCCTCCTCCCCACCCCAACTTGCTGGGAAGTCAGGAGAGTCCTCTCCAGCCAAATGGATTGCTAATATTTGGTGTTTAAAGTGGAATGGCTTCCCTCAGAAGAGCAGGGATGCATCACCACCTCTCCCAGCTCATGGCTGCTGGTTTTGGCACCCACTGAGGAGGAAGGAGGGAAAGTTGGGGTCCAGGTCCCAAGAGGCAGGCTGAAGCCAGGGCCTCCTCCCATGGGATACACCTGGTGTGGGCAGGAGGCAGCCAGTGGCCGTGGTGTGTTGCACCCAGATCTCTCCCTTCACTGTGTCTTGGGTGTGCAGTGCACGCCGGCCCGTGGGAGGCTTTGGAAGAGTCGTGCCTTGGCTGGCTGCCCAGCACAGGAGAGGCCACCTGGGACACACACCTAGAGACCTTCAGTCTTGCCAACTTAAAATATAGGCAGCTGCTTTAAGTGCCTCAAGGGTTTGGGGATCACAGCCTTAGAGTTCAGCGCCTTAGTTCCTCTTTAAGCACCACAGCAGGATGGGCCTCCGGGGAAAAATGTATCAGGGAATTTCTCTGGCTTTATTTCCTGTAATTAGTGGCCTCAAAAATGAGAGAACTACCACTGTAGAGCATAAATATATTTACACACCCACATGTAACATCTACTTGCCTCTGTAACAGCAAACTTTCAAATTAAAGGTAACTTCCCCAGCATTAGTTCATTTGTGCCACAGAAGGAAAGCATCCAGATGCAAGACAGCAATTAGGCTTGTACTTAGTTGTGGGTTTAACCCTGTCCTCTGTGTTTTCCTGAATTGGGGCCTTTGACCCAGTCCTTCAGACGCTGGAGCACACACCTACCTTCACAGCCATGATTAGCTCCGAGTGGAGCTACGTAACTTCAAATGGATGTTGAAGTGCCTGTGAGGAGTTGCACAATAGTGGTAGAGGCAAGACTCCACATTATCCCAGTGCTGGAAACTCAAGTGTCATTCCCTTCCTGCCTGTTTTGAGGCCCCTGATGTTTTCTGTCAAGATTTGAGATGTCACCTTCAGATGGTGCCCTTGTCCAGTAAATAGTTTTAAGTATGGTGGCACAAGATTTCTGCTAAAATTATATTTTCAGTAATTTGTTAAATGTGCCTAACATCTTTCAACTGCTCCTTCAGATTGTCTTTTAGTCTGTGTTTTTTTATTTAGCAAACACTGAGGAAATTTGCTTTGGCAGTTCCAAATGGTTTAGAATTTCATTCTTACCTCAGCATGGGAGGATTATTTTGGGATGGAGGGGTGGAGAGGATAACAGTTAAAAAAAACAAAAACAAAAATCCAAACAACAAAACCCCAGCAAAATCCAAACAATTGCATTGACTCAGGACACGACTATTTGATAATAATGTTCATATATTGCAATCATATGATGCAACTTCCTGCTGCTCATGTCATGTTTGTCTCCTCAGTCAAGTACAGGCAGGTGACATCTTTTGGTCAAGCTTCAGAAAAAAAGTTCAAGCTGGGGAAAGATAATTTGCATATTTGCAAAATATTTCGCAATCTTTTTGTTTCATTAACAGGTTTAACAAGACATTTTTTAAAATGCTTTTGGTTCTATGAAGATTAATTTTTTAATGCTTTTTTCTTAAATGCAATTTATTCTTCTCTTCCTCCTGCTGGCCCTGACAGGCTGGCCGTTAGCTCAGCCCTGTTGCTCGCTTTCCCTTTTGTTTATGGGCAGTTTCACTTTCTGGTTTTGAAGCTTTTCTGTTTGGGTTGAGAGGAAACATCTGCACTTGCTTAAAAAAATGCCTCCTGGAATGTTCAAAAGGGCTCAGGGAAATGATTTTTAAATGATATGAGAAGTTGTCTTCACAAAATCAGAATTTGGGGGCTGAAGTTGTCTTAATATTGAGAATTATTTGAAGGCTCCCAGAAAGACCTTCTCTGAGCAAAAAGTTTTCAAAGGCATGTTACACTGCCATGGACATATTTAGAAAACAGATGATCAAATTTTGTACTTCTAAATGTTGGTCTCCATTCTCATTTTGAGTGGAAACAGTCTTTGTTTTCCCCATTTCACAACTTCGAGGTTCTCTGTCAACTAGCAAAAGAGGTGCTTAATTTAGACCGAAAATGTGAATCGGCATAATTAAGTTCCACCACTCAAAGTGTTCAGTACCATCTTACTCCTGAAATTACTGTTGAAATTACTGTCTGCCTACAACCGTTTTTCAAGTCTTTAGAAAAGAACAGATCATTGTTTTTTATGAAATGTTTCTCAGGCTACAGCTCAGAGCTCAAGAACTGAGAGCAATGTCTATAGCTCTGCAGCAGTCTGTAGCTGGAACACCCACATTGGAGTGACTTCAGGCAGCTCCTTCACTCAAGTTTTATTAATACTTAAAAGTAACAGGAGTTTTGTCCCTTTTCCTCTTGCACGCAGTCACTAATCTGAGATCTGAGCAAATAATCTGTTGACCTCAGTTAGAAGTGGATCAGGCTCCTCAAGAGGCACGTCTGGGGTTTTTTTCCTTTCTTCCCCCCCACCCCCTCCCTTCAGATCAGTAACTTAAAAATGCAGCTGCTCTGTTCTTGTTTTGTCATGAATATCTTTTCTGTGTGTCCCTCTGACCACAGAAACTAGACAGATCTTGGAAGAGTATGTGCCTATATTTATTGTATATATATGTATGTGTGTGTGTGTTTGTATGGGGCTGGGGGTAGAAATGCATTTCAAGAGTGAGAGGGAGATATTCTGATTGGTAAAAAATCTAAGATCACAAGTTCAAAAAAATCCATTTGTAAGAAATATATCTCTTCAACTTTGAAGTATGGCTCCTTTAAGAGCAACAAGAAAGGTTGTAAACCTCTCAATCAGGTTCAGCCCTGGTTTAAATCCACCTTCAGAATAAAACTTAAGAACCTCTCCTTGGCCTCGGACATTACCTTCTCTTATTTTACACAGTGCTGACACAGTTGTTTATGTTTTGATCTCTCTGGTGTTCCCAAGTGTCCCCTGTGCTCAGGTAATAAGGGAGAAAGCCAAGAGGGGATTTATGGACCAAAGATAGCTTGCAAACCAAAGAGAGCTGTCACAGTTAGACTTGAAAAATAATCTTTAAATATCAAAACTTCTGTCTACACATGGAAATTAGTAGGAGGGACAGCTTTACTGGGAAAATTCAGAAGGGAAGAAAAGAGCAATTATCTTTAGTCAGTCAAGAGAGAGCACGGGATTGTTGCACAAAGACAGTTACGATCTCTGCATGAGCCTCCTTTCTGTCACTCCTGGGCTTGCTCCTGCACATAAAGCACGTACATCCCCACCCTCGTTTTTAACCTTGTGACAGTGGAAGCTGTTTGTCCAGCTGAAGTGGCCCCAGTTTCTCTATCACTTTTCCAGCATTACCAGCATTTCTCCTTCCTCTTCCCCTCCCCCGGTTTTGGTTTTTTTTTTTTTTTCTTTAAAAGAGAAAAGTGTCAATTTGAACTTCCTGCTTGACAAACCCCACTGAGAAACTGATACGGGCCTGATAAGGTAGTATTTATTTCTTTTTCCTGCTGGAAGGCTTCACAAGTCCTGCCTCCCACCCCCCTGTCTAGTTTTCAATACTGCCTGGTCTTGATACTTCCCAATGCTGATAGTGTCACCAGGAATGTTTGCTCTGAGACATTGCTGCGGTGAAAGGCAGCTGATAAGAAGATACAGATAATATTATCCACAGTGCCATTGTGAAGCTTCTTGAACCTAGTAGGACCTTTATGCTATGCCCAAAAATCTGGCTGAACTTCATTAGAAAATTAGTTACTAATCCTGGAGTACAGACAAAATTGCCACAGAAAGTAGATGTTTTTTAAAGCCAGAAAACATAACATGTTATTACGTTATTTTTTGATACAGCTCAACTCTGCACTAAACTTTGAATACCAAGAGAAGTAATTGGGAACCTATATGTGTGCTTATGTTGCTGTACAACACTTTTAAGTTTTATCATAAACATTTTAATTGAATTTAACTGTGTTCAATTGCATTTCATTGGAGCTTGAAAATATACAAGCTACTCAAAAATCTCAAACTAAATTTGCTTGTTACTAGCCTAATGCCATTTCAGAAAGGATGCTACTGTAAAGTGGGTTCTACTGTAAGCAGGAGCATGCTTTGAAAGCAGCTGTTTTCTTGGATACGTTTAATAAATGGCTGTTTCTTTTCCTTATAGGGTAATGTTGCCCAATGATAGATTCCATCAGGGTAGTGAATAGTGAAGCAAAGAATCTGTGTTGAAAGCAGCGTGGTCATTGCCTGTTCTCATGTTCCTCACTTGGTTCAGATGATCCTCCAAAAATCAGAAATAGCTGTTTCTCACCTCAGATAGTAAAGTAAGAACAGTCAGTCATGGAAGCAGAAAAGTTTCTAAAGGACTGCACTGTTTTTGAGTCACATACCTACTGGTGTTGGCTTGTACCTCCTGATGGAAAGCCTTGCACTAGCTATGATTATGAAACCTTCTTGTAGTTTTTCCCCCATAATAAAATATCTTACAAGTAATCAAGATTACATAACAAAGATAAAGGCAGATTTGTTTTTCCACTGAAGTCATCTTTCAGTGTGCCGTTAAGATTGTGTTGCGTCCAGACAGCAAGGTCTTTGAATACAAATAAATAGAGTATGTGCTGAACTGAGATGAATGTATGCTAGCTTCTACTTCCTTCTAAATACATATTTCTTTTCCCTTTTTTTTAAAAAGCACATTTCAACTTAAGCTGGAGCCAACCAGTCTTGCTTTCTTTTGCTTTGCTTCAGCATTTTTTTTATAAAATGCAGCTGTAAGCAGAGGAGTTTTGCATAGACCGAATGCCACAGAAATCTGCAATAAATAGTCTGCTTTGTTGTAGATGTTCCTAAGCAGTATATTTAATGAGTAATGATCTGTTTACTGATGGAGAATACCTTCTCTTTGAAGAAGGCTTTCATCCTAGCCAGCCATGGTTTTTTTGGTACTGTAAGTAATTGAACTGGCTGGTGAAGTGACTGCTGCGGTTTGGCAAAACCCGATTTGTCATGCCTTGTTATTTTACTGGGGAACATTTCTGGGAGCCTGTGTTCTGCAAAGTACTTCAGTTAAACCTGTATTGTGAACAAATGCTCGTTACCACATTTATTAGAAATACTGCTTAAAGAGACATTCAACAGTGAAATTAGGCACATTTAAGGGGGAGGAAAGGTGAAATCACTTCGCACAGTAGAGGCTGGCACTCTGCAAATGCATCATTGTCCAGATCTCTATGTACTGGTCGTATCCCTTAAATTAATAATGCTTTTTATTAACAAATAATACCAGCAGGTATTTCTTCTCACAACAATTAGTTTTCTGGCAAGTTGAATGATTGCTCATCTCTGAGAGTAGACCTTCCTTCCCACTAAACTTGTATGGGTTAGATTCTGTTTTGAAAAGAGATAATGCCAGTGACATATCTAAATAATCATTATCTTGTCTTTGTATTTCAGCACAAACCCACATTAATCCAAAGCAGCACAGCGCTGATAAAGATGAGCTTTATCAGAAAAGCGTCCCAAAGAAGGAGCACAGTGTGAAAGAAATCCTGAAAATGGAATCCAATCCTCCTAAAGGAAAAGACTTCTTTCAGACCAACATTTCACCAGTTACTCCAGAAAAAGACTTGGATGATTTACGTAAGAACTATAGCCCGGAGAGGTGTTTCTTCCCTCGAGTTGTCTACCCAATCCGACCTCACATTCCAGAAGACTATCTGAAAGCTTCCTTAGCATACGGCATGGACAGACCCAGCTACATTACTCACTCGCCTATCCAGGCATCTACTACACCAAGTCCTTCTGGGAGGAGCAGCCCAGACCAAAGTTTAAAAAGTTCAAGCCCTCACAGTAGTCCAGGGGTCACAGTTTCGCCTCTGGCACCTACTTCCCAAGAGCACAGAGAGCCATACTCTTACTTGAATGGATCGTATGGCTCAGAAGGATTGGGGTCTTATCCTGGATATGCACCTCCTGGCCACCTCTCACCTGCCTTTCTGCCATCCTATAATCCCCATTACCCCAAATTTCTGTTACCTCCATTCAACATGAGCTGTAATAACCTGAGCGCTTTGAACAATATCAATGGCATCAACAATTTCAATCTCTTCCCGAGGATGTACCCTCTTTATGGCAACCTCCTCAGTGGAGGTAGCCTTTCTCACCACATGCTCAACCCCACCACACTCCCCAGCTCATTGCCCAGCGAAGGAGGCCGTCGACTGCTGCAGCCTGATCATCCGAGAGACTTCCTCATACCAGCACCCAACAGTGCCTTCTCGATCACGGGCGCTGCTGCCAGCATGAAGGACAAGCCATGCAGCCCTACCAGTGGGTCCCCCACCGCTGGTACAGCAGCCAGTTCGGAACACATAATGCAACCTAAACCTACCTCAGTGGTGTTGGCTGCCACCGGCGGTGAAGAAGCCATGAATCTCATTAAAAGTAAGAGGAATGTGACCGGTTACAAAACCCTCCCGTACCCGCTGAAAAAGCAGAATGGGAAGATCAAGTACGAATGCAATGTTTGCTCCAAGACCTTTGGCCAGCTCTCCAATCTGAAGGTAGGCAGTGGAGAATGAGACAGGAGCCTTCTTTGAAGGCTCGGATTTCTCCCTGTAGGTTTTCGAGGAAAAGCAGGGTCAGGCCTCCCTTGCTTGTTAGGCTGCTTATGCGTCTGGGCTTAATACAGCCTCCCCCAGCGAGAAAGCGTGGTTGTGTGTTTCAATACTGACGCCACCTAATTAACTAGATAACATTGTATTTTGGCAATGGGACTCTTCCGCTGAGTTTTGGAAACATCTGAAATCACTTTTGTTGTAGTATTGGAAACTGCAAATTGTTAATTGCTTTGTCTCTCCCTAGGTGCACCTCAGAGTACACAGTGGAGAGAGACCATTTAAATGCCAGACTTGCAATAAGGGCTTCACGCAGCTGGCTCACCTCCAGAAGCATTATCTGGTCCACACAGGAGAAAAGCCCCACGAGTGTCAGGTACGTAACACAGAGAGAGAGAGAGATGACTGCTTCTGAGGCTGAAGGGACAGCAGGGCTTTGCACACCCCGTGCAGTGTGCAGGGAGGGCTGAGGGACAAACCCTTGGCTGCTCAGGGCCAGAATCTGCACCACAGCCAGGCCCAGCCCTGGTGCAGCAGCGTCTGTGAGACAGCACAACTGCCTGCAGCCTGCTAGAGCAACATCTGCCTGATACAGTTTTGCCATCAGCCACACTCAAAATGACATTCAGCGATATTTAAATAAAAAAGGTGGGGATTTTTTTCCCTTTGTGAGAAAGTGTGAAGATATAGAAAGCTGCTGCTTCATCCTGCCGTCTCCTCCTAGGTGTCTGTGATTTAAACCATAAAATCGCCTCCCACTCATTCGCTGTTTCTCTGTCACCCCCCACATTAGGTTTGTCACAAGCGGTTCAGCAGCACCAGCAATCTCAAAACCCACCTGCGGCTCCACTCTGGAGAGAAGCCTTACCAGTGCAAGCTCTGCCCAGCCAAATTCACCCAGTTTGTGCACCTGAAGCTGCACAAGCGTCTCCACACCCGGGAACGCCCCCATAAATGCATCCACTGCCACAAGAGCTACATTCACCTCTGCAGCCTCCAGGTCCACCTGAAGGGCAACTGCCCCGTCGCCCCGGCCTCCGGCCTCTCCATGGAGGACCTGAACCGGATCAACGAGGAGATCGAGAAGTTCGACATCAGTGACAATGCTGACAAGCTGGAAGAAGTGGAGGACAATATCGACTTGACATCGATTGTGGAGAAGGATATACTGACCATGCTCAGGAGGGAAATGGAAGGAGCTAACCTGAAAGTCTCTCTACAGAGGAACCTGGGAAATGGGCTTATCTCCTCAGGATGCAACCTTTACGAGTCGTCAGATATGTCAGTTATGAAGTTGCCTCACGGTCACCCACTACCTCTGTTACCTGTAAAGGTCAAGCAAGAAACAATTGAACCAATGGACCCTTAAGACTTTTTGGCAAAGTGATTTTTTTTTTAATTTATGACTTGGCAAGTCAGGGTGCCTGTAGCAGTTGCTTGTACATAGTTTCAATGCTGCAAAGCAATCTTGGCTTACAGTAGTTTCCCTACGCTCTCCAGATGAAAGAAGGAACTCCAAAGTTACTGTTTTCTCAGGGCATAAAAAGAGGCAAAGGACTGTACATTGCCTCGCCAGTTACTAAGAGACAATCATCTATCCATAATTATTTTTTCAATGATAGTACTTCATAATTTATTATGCAATTAATCATTCTAAAAAGCAATAATTAGGAAAATGTTTACAATGACTGGAAAAATTCATTGTAATTTTTACTTTAAATGTTTTTATTTTTTGTTTTATGGCCATTCTTTGTAGATATTTTTTTCCGCACATCTGTTTTAAGAACCTAAGATTAGGGTTTCAGTAAATGTGTTTTATGTACCAATGTCTTTTAAACAAATGTGGTTTTTCATATTGCCAAAGTTGGACATGTGACATACAGAATCCTAGATCTGTTGGTTTGAAAAAAATGCTGTGTACTTTCATGAGCAAATCACCCCACTGGGAATTGAAAAGAAAAAAAAAAAAAAAAAAAAAGCAAACCAACAATCCAGAGTAGCAGCCAGCAGGGAAGAAACTTTTTCTCCTGCCTCTCTGAGGAGAGGAGAAAGATTCTTCTACCTGCAGCTCTCCCTGGAACAGATGTGGTACAGCAAACACCGACCTGCCACGGACAATACCACAGGTTTTTAGAGCACAGCTCCAGCCCCACACATTGTCATGTAACTTTTAGACCAAAGGAACACATGAGCTTAAAGTGGCTTTTCCAAAATAAAATCTCACTCTCATTATTTTCTTTCCAAAAGCAGTTTAAAAACAAAGACACAAATATTATTCTGCCTAAAAGAGGGGTTTGGGCAGATTTCTTTCTTTTGATTTTTTGTTTTATTTTGGGGTTTTGGCCAGAGCCTTCCAGGGATAAAAAAAAAAAAAAAAAAAAAAAAAAAAAAGATGGTCAGATTCCCTGAGAAAGAAGGGGTTCAGTTTTACTTGTATTTTTCTCTCCCACTTTGCCTGGGTAGAAGTGGGGAACAAAGTCCTTTCCTGGCACATAAATTTTTTTTCTTCCTTCCTATACAACTCAGATTTTTCTCAGTATTTGTGTTTGTACATTTTGTGGTTAATTTAATTAAAGAAAAAAAGGGCATTGCAAAGTTGTTGAACAACAATTACCTCAGTGCTTGTGTCCAGTGGTGCAGACAATGCTGTTTTACCTAAATGCTTTGCTACTTTAGAGAAGAAACCAAAATGTGCACAGGGAAAGATAGAATGCACATCCTTTTATCTTTTTGTTTTGCTAAGCCCAAAGATGATATGGTGATGTTTGAGGTGTAGCAAAAAATACATGTATATTTATAGATATATTTATACCACTATACAATATATGTATATGTATATATATTTATACCACTTAAGTTGTGAGCCAAACCATGTAATAAAACCTATTTTTCATCTAAGTGTGAAAATCAAATGTTATCCCAGTTTTGCAGATACCCAATGACCTCAAAACCAGAAGGTTGTACCAAGGCAATTATCACTTGCAGATACACACACACAGCTGAAGGCAAAGCTGGAACTTGCAGACATGTGAATGCTGTCATCATGCATCCACATGTGGCATCCCAGTGAATTTGGTGGGAATGACCCTGTTTGCAGGCCAGGGCTCCTTCAGTCCCCTGCTCTCCTGCAGTCTGCACTGGGGAGGAAGGAGGCTGGTGGTCAGTCAATAGACAGCCAGAAACTGTAACAGAAAGAACTTTAAAAGAAGCCAAATATGACCCGTGCGTGATGTGGTCACAAATCCCAGTAAGGGCAGGATGGAAGTCAGGTGGGACAAGGCCCTTGTCTCATTGTGCTCTGCCACTAATGAGTTGCACAGTCAACACACAAACATAAGTAGCATTATTACACATCTCCCCTCCACGTATCCATTTTTGTCTGGTTATGTTTTAAAAAAAAAATTTGAATCCACCTCAACAATTCAGGATTCAGTGATCTCTCTTTTTCATGAAACTTCATTTTAATGCCTTCTGCTAAAAAAATAATCCTGAAATACAAGTCTCAACACAGTTTTTGAAGGACTCCAGTTCATTACATTTCCACTCCTGCAAATTGTGAGGCTGACATCTTTTAAATGTAGCAATAGTTCATAAATATAGTACTTAATTGTAGGATAAACCAAAGTATCACTACTCTGTCACTGGACACACACTTTTCCTATTATTGCCTGTAGTGCTTTCTTGTATTTGATACAAAAATTTACAAGAATTTATATGCATCAGCTTTAAGAATTGTTACTTCTCTTTACTGTTTCCCCCTCCCCTTAGACGTTTTACATGTGAATGTAGCAACAATCAACAGTGTTTTTGGGGGTTTTTTTTGTCTCTCTTAAGAAAGACTCTGACCAAAGTTAACAGGCTTTTTACTTTGCTAGAACAACAAACTATCATATGTTTACGTATTGGTTTACATCATTATTTATGTGCAAATTGTCAAATGTAAATTAAATATAAGTGTTCATTGCTTTACTGATGCTTCCCTTGTCTTCAATCTCTGCACCAGCTGGGTGTGCAGCCTGGTTGTGGCCCCAGTGCTGGTACACCTAGGGCGGTGGTGTTTTCAGCAATGCTGACTCCTGCCTTTGTGGGTTCTGATTTTCCCTCATTGCAAACTGCAAACAGCAATGCCAGAGCTGAATACCCTGGCTTCGTTTTGGACGGAGGTTTCCTCAGTTTCAGTCTGGTTTTTTTTAAAAAAAAAAAAAAAAAAAACGAAGAATTTTCAGTGTTTCAATGGAAATACACTTGAATGCTATCTGCTTCAGAGATATGTGACCAGGGTTCTCATTTACATTTTTCCAAATGATTGTCATTTCTGGCCTGAAACCCTAACCACCAGGACCACAATGACACACTCAAAATGTCAGTGTGAGACCACTTAGTCCTGTCTCAGCATGGTGGGAACTGCGTTCAAAACAAACGTGGATCTGTTGTAAGTGCTCACAAAGGAGATGTGAATGCTGCTCTAAATCCAGGGGAAGGTCAAGTGCCTGCCCCTCCCTCCCCACCTCAGCCCAAGAGTAACAGCAGGCCAGGATGTCCCAGAAAGCTAATTCAACATTTGCTACTTCCATCATTTACTGTGAGATCTAAACCAGAGAGGCCATGTGCTGCCCTGCCCTACCTGCATGTTAAAGAAATAACGTTCCTGCGCATATTGAGACACTCAGCGCCGTATGATGTTTTAAAAGTATTTCACTGTCCTCTTTAAAAAATTCATTTAAACATCTGTCTCAAGAATTTGAAATACTGCCAACACCAAACTGTGGAGTTAAGAAAACCAGAGCACTGTTGTCATAAACGTGCCAAATGCAGCATGTTATATTCCTATATTCGACAGAGCTATTGCTGTAATAATTTTTAAAAAAAAAACATAGGATAACCATTACCGCCATAAATCATACTTCATTACTTGGCAAAGCACTACGTTGTGCTGGAGAGTTATGTCCTGGGGACACTTGTAAGCTTTAGAAGATGTTTAATAAAACGCATTACATAAAAAGACAATGCACGTTATAGATCACAGCCTCGCGAGGCCGAGCGCGGCAGCTGCTGCCTCGGTTCCAGGCCGGCCGGGAGCTGCTGCGTGTGCTCCGAGCAGGAATACAGCGGGATCCAGCCACGGCAACAACACCACCACCACCAGGTCAGATAACCACAACAGCGTTAGCAAGGGGCAGGGGGGGAAGGGGAAAAGCTCATCCGTTTGGAGCTGCCACAAAGCACAGCCCAGCGTGCCCGCGGGGACCAGGCCTGCTGCCCATCCTGCTGCCCTCAGTGTGGAAGTGCTGGGGCCGAACGTGCTGGGCAGTGTGGCCTCGCCAGCTGAGCTGCTGTGCCACAGGACAGGCGAATTCCAGCTGGGATAGACTCCAGCACAGACACAGGGAGGATCCTGCCCTTCTGGCTGGTTTGTGAAGCCCAGTGCTTCTCGGCTGGGCACTGGGGAGACACCGCTAATTTCCAGTGTGGGCAATTATGGCCTTGAGGTCGAAAATGAAAAATGTGACTCACTGAGGGGGTATGAGCCCTTTGGGTTCAAATCGGTGTCTGGCAGCGCACGGCCGCGTCTCAACACGTGCTGGGGCCGCGTGGGATGCGGCCCAAAACCTTTGCTGTCATTCAGAGGTGTTACATTAGAGTGAGGGAAATAGTTGTGGCTGTAATTAAAGGCAGCCAGGAAACACTTGGCTAATTACTGCATGAGCCGGAGCTGAGTGGATGCGGTGCGGCTGAGGAATGTGCCTGTCATGAGGCAGGTATCTGCAAAACACAGGCTGTCATGGTGGCTAAAGAAAAACTCACTGACAGCATCAAAGCAGCCGCCCTGGCACTGAGAGGGAGTTTCCCTCCTCTGCACAGGGTTGGGGTAGGCTGGCAGGGAAAAGGCCATTGCCTGGCCTGGGATGTGGGGGGCACAGGTTGACATTTTGGCAACTTCAGCACAGTCTCACCTGAACAGCAGAGAAACAAGAGCTCTTGTCAAAGATGTGGTACTTCCCAAAATCATGTGTTTAATTTTTCATGAGATGCTGAAAGAGACCTATCCTGCAACCAGCATGTCTGCTGCCCTTCCCATTATCACAACAAGCACATGGAAGAGCTGGCAAAGAGCACAATTGAACACCTTTGTACCAACTGCCATCAATGATAGAGTTTCCAACACGCTGCATGACTCTGCTTTCACTCATTTTTGAGAGACTAGAGAACATTTCCCAACAATTCACTGTTGCAGTCAAACAAGAGAGGCCACTAAGCCTCACCGAGATCCTGCTGCCCAACTGCTGACTTCTGATGCAAAGTTGTATTCTTGTCCCACAACAGAGGGATCAGGTGTCTGCTTGGAGGTGTGTGCAAGCAGAAATTGCCTTCTGCTTCAAAGCCAAAGTATCCTTAGTTCCACCATGAGAGCTTGGCACTGGTTCAATGGAGCTCTGCACAGGAATGATGCTTTCCACCTCCAGGCAGCACCAGCTCTGCTGGCTCAAGCTGTTCAGCTCTACAAACTTCAGCCTGCACAAGCTCACCTAGGAAAGACCCCTGAGACATCACCTCAACACCCTTTGCCAGGGCAGGGCAATACAGAATTCTGTGCCAGCCAAAGCCTGGAGCCTGAACAACTGTCTTCTGGCACTTCAAAGGCACCTGCCAGCCATCACATCTAGCCACAAACTACTTTCTGGATCTGGGGGTTACACGAGACTGCCTGCACCCATAGGTAAACAAGGGAGCAGAAGCCCAGTAGTGGGGCAAGGATTTGCAGTGTCTGGGTGGGTGGCACACAACCCCAAGAGCTGACCCTCCCTGGCATGGACCCCTGCAGCTGGCAGGGGGGAACTCTGGCACGGGGCATGTATGAATTACTGCTCCTTTTTGACACCAGGGCTTGGGGCAGAAATATGTACCAAAATCATGGGGAGAGGCAGCACTGGTGTGTGCTCTGGGCAGAGATATCTAAAAAGAGATGCCTGGCCCTTCAGGAAAAGGAGATGGACAGTCAGAGCTCTCTCTTCCCTGTGAGCTGTCAGCCAGGCACCTTGGTGACATTTGGATGCAGTGGCCCTTCCTTCCTCCTCCCCAGCTGCACGCAGAGAGATGATTGGGATGCCAGACCACTTAGGTAGGTGTGACCAAACAGCCCTATTGAAGGGAGCAAAACCAGTATGACTTCCTTATTGTGCAATGATTAATAAAGGCTTTCAGCTCTTTTTCTCCATTAATTGTGAATAAGCAAGTCCTTGATCATTTCCTTATCCAAGTACAGAGTGAGATTCCTTACAGCATTCCTGCCCCGAAGTGGCCACACTGTACTGGGAAGAGAAGCAATTCCTGCAGTATTGAAACCACACACAGCAAAATCAGAGGCTGAAAACCTCTTTCTCAGTACACTTGTGCTGAGGACAGAATCAAAATGTGATACCAGTCTTGGGGTTAGGAAACCCAATGCTCCTGCCTTTACCAGTTAAGTTTTACACACTAAATCCTAATTTAAATGAGCAAAGGAGTGGTCAGGTTTTGGGCAAGAAGAGCAGTGAGGCAGGCAGCAATTTGTAGATGATTTCTTGGATATTATAGTTCCCAGTCTCCCTAAAGTTTTCCTATGGCAAAATTTTCTGCATGAGAACTGTCCCTATGTGAGCCCCAGGAAACATTTTTTCCCCTCACCTTCACCTTCTTAGACTACCTTGTGTATTCAGATGACCTTTTGTTTTTAAGGGACAGATCCTGTACATCTTTACAGACCAGATCTGTTCTGCTTGTCAGCCTCAAAGCCCCTTGCAGAAATGCTTCACTATGAGGGAGAAGTTTGGTTTCTTCTGGCCCCTCTAGAGCCATGTCCCTAGGTGGGGACCCAGTTAACCAGGCTGGGTGGTGTCCCAGAGAGGTCTCACTTTACTCACAACCAGCCATGAAAAAAACAGAAGTTAAAAATGTTGTAGAAACTGCAACCAGGTGCTAAGGGGAGCAAGAATACATGAAAAGTGAAAATTTGCCTTTTTAATAAGCCGTTACAAGTAAGTTGGGTGTTTAGGAGGGAGCACACACTGGTGCTTGTAGTCATTCAGTGAAGGTTTGGTGTTGTGCGCATGTTTTTAATGAGACCAGAGGGTGCAGAACAGGGCTCCTTTTCTAACCTATATTGCAGCAATTTGTGCATGTCTGTAGTTGTGGGTGTTATGTGCTTTCTACTCTGAGTGGTAAGTTTCAGTTTGATTCTGCTCTCGAGAGCTGTGGGGACAGTTTGCACTCGCCTTATCAACGCAGAATCCAAATTGCTCCACAGTGCACCCAGCCCCCTGACACTGCAAACTGAGAAAATACACTTTAAGCACAGAGAAATGAGAGAGGTGACAACCAGTGGGCTTTTTCTCAGCAGAACATCCCAGTCTGTCAAAACTCTCACAACCCATTCTGTGAGGCAATAAGCCACCTCGAGAGTCGCCCTGAGAGGCCTGAGCCCAGGACCCAAGCTAGCAGAGCCAGGATCCCAGGGCTGGGACTCTTTTCCTGCATTCCCTTTGGCCTAAGATCCTGCTTCAGCCCTGTTCCTGTTCACTGATGTCCCAGTAGTGGGGGTCCAGTCTACCAGCTACAAACTGGGCAGCTGCAGGAGGTGCTTGTCCATCCCCATTCTTCACTGGGCTGGCCCTGAGCAAGACAGGCCACAAGTCCCTGATCAAAATTGTGCCCATGATTAGAGATGGCAGTGAGGGAAGGGCAGGGCAGGTAGGTCCATGGGCCTTGGGAAGCAGCTCTAGTTTGGATTTAAAAGCTTGTGGTCTCAACAGCAGCCCCTCTTCCCAGCTGTGCAGTCAATTTCCAAATGAGCATTGCTATCTTTACATGCATTTGCTATAAACATCCAGCTTTCAGACTACACACCATGTCCATACTGGTTGTTCTGCTGTCCCTACAAGGGCTAAGAGGAGCCATTCAGGAGGAGTTCAGCATAGCTCCCTGGGGATACCCCAGTTCCTATTGCCCTCCTTGGGAGCCACATGTCACAAATCACTGTGTGACTTGTCCATAAAATACCTGAGTATTTCTAAGATGAAGTTATGACCTACATAGCAACTAAGGGATTTCCTTCCTCCCTCAGATCTGCTTGAGTTTGTAATCCCCTCCAGATACAACACTCAGGAATGACTGTGTTGTTTGCTGCACTGTTGTTGGTCTTGCTTGACCTCAGATAGCAACCCAGGAGATGAGGTGGAACAGTGCAGGTGCAAGTGGTTCAAGATCTGCTGGGCACAGGCACCATGGCTCAGGCCCTTGGGGCAGGATTATCCTTATTCTGCTATTGAGGACCCAACAGAGAGGCAGACTGAGGAATGGAGGGGACAAACTTTAATAGAGGCAGAGTGCTCTCCAATTTCCTTCAAAATCTTAGCTACTCATCCAAAATGAAGAGGCTGGAAAACAAGGGCCCTCCCTGATCATTAAACCCATTTCCTGAAGCAGCACACACCTTCTGCAAAACAGACTTAAGTGCCTTGTTAGACTTGAACATACGAAATCTCACTTCTTTGCCACTGGTCTCTTGCCCATTATCTCCCTCTGCATCCATTAGCCTCAAGGAAATGCTTCAACCCCATGTGGGTCTGACTTCAAAAATATATCAAGAGAGATAGATCCAGACAGAGAGTTCAGTTGCAGGGTCTCATTTACCCCTGATTCAGGGTGTTTAAATGTGGGATTACCAGTTAATGCCATTCTTACTGTAGTTTTTAAAAATTAACTTTCAGTCTAATTATTTATATCAATCAAAACACTAAGACAGTGATGAATATCTACACAGGGGAATATATCCAAGGTCAAGCTTATCTAACTATGTTTGTTTAAAGACAAACTTTTTATTTTTCATCTGAAAACTTCAGTACCTCAAGGCCAGATCTGAGCAATAAAGACAAGGACCCTGGAGCCAAGATGGTTATGTTCTGGTTTTGGTACCTCCACTAACTTGTAGTGAGGTCTGCAACAAGTCAGTTGACCTTCCCATATAGCACCCCACTCATTTGTAGAATAGGTACAAGACTTGTTCAGGCTGTGGTGTAGGAGTAATATTTGTACCTTGTTTTGAGATCCTCTGATCTCTAACTGCATGTAGTTTGTTGTTCATAGAGAGAACAAGTTGCTTACAGTACTATCTGCAATATCATAATATTTAGAAATCCTCACTTATGGGCTATGACTACCCTGAACTCAACACAAACTCTCTCTGCCTGAAGGACCTTACAAACGAAGCACTATTAAAAACCCAAAAAACCACAGTGGCTAGGTGCACAGCTTAAATTTCCATTTTCTCTCAGCATTTTCCCACGAGGGGATTGCATGTGAGAGCACACAACAGAGAGTCAGATCACACCCGGATCGGTTGCACTGGCATGCCATTTGGCAATACAAGAATGACATAAATTAAAGTGAAACCTCTTCACCTCAGCCTAAGTGAAAATGTGAAGAGCAAGGGGGTTGAAGAGGAAGGGGATATATTGATCCATATCTACTCAACAGTCAGACCAGTGGTGTGGTGGCAACAAAAGACGTGCCTTTGCTCTTTCAGTAACTAATAATCTATAGAGAACCATTTCCTTTTCTGCTGTTGAGATAACACATTCGCCACCTCAGCTTCATGCAAATAATTCATGCCTCTGCTTACCTAATTTACCTCTCTGGTGCAGACAGAAGGGCAGAAACCTCCCACCAGCACTGACTGACACGCTGCACTGAAAAAAGAGCTATCTTTCCCAGAACTTTTTGAAATGCTTAAATCATTAGAGGACAACTGCACCAAATGCTCAACAGGAGAGACATGGCTCCATAAGATTAAATGGGTTAATTTTGCCAGGCTTCAGTCCTGCATCTAACCCACATGTGGTTTGCAGGCTGGAACTGACATTATCCAAAGAAAAGCATTTGGTATCTCTGCACACAGACCACAGCTGGTCAACAACTCATCCCAGATTTAAACACAATGTATTAACTCTCATCTGTTGCCAGAAATTAATATTACATGCTATTAAAAGCCTGGGCCCCCAGAAGTATGCTGAACTGAGTGGGCTTTGCATCACTTGGAAACAAACAGGTACCAGGTTGGACATGTGTCTGCATCTAATGTAAACCTTGTTCTAATCAAAATGCTGACACCACTTTCACTCGCTCACTCACACTCACATCTCTCCCTGCATTACTGCCTGCAAGCAAGGTTCAAATGTCAAGCACCAAAAAACATTATGAAGAGACAGAATTAATTAAGCTTGTCCACACATAGCTTCAGGAGCAGCCCTTGCTTGCAGGATCACACACTGGTTTTCCCATAGGACTTGTACCTTACTCAGTGCTCAAGGCGGGGAATGCTCGTCCTGCATGGGACAGGGGAGGGATGCCATCCCTCTCACCCCATCTTCCTTTCCGGCTACACGTCTCTGGCCTTTGTGCTCCTGCCCCACTCTCCAGCTGCGACCATTTGCTCTTCAGGGCTTTCAGTGGACCCATTGGAAAGATGGCTGAAGGTTTTGCCTGTGTCAGTCAGTGCCCATGTGGGACAGGGAGGTGGTGCCCCTAGGCAGGACTGAAAAAGAAACAAAATACAGGAATTTAAAGTCAAAAACTCCCTTCCGGTGCCCAGAATTTCAGGGGAGTCCCATGTGTTATTTGACTTCAGCTTATCTTAACCTCAGGGATCAACTGGGAATCCTGAACACCTTCAAACCCATCACAAACCAGGGATAACTATATTACATGACCTGTGAAAACTCAGGTTGAGTGACTTGCCCCATGCAACAACTCCATGGGTAACACCCAGTGGAAAACATTACCCCTAGGAAGCACTCCAATCTCTGGCCATGACAGCCCCTCCATCTATCCCTCCTCTTTCAAGAGACCACCTCCAAGGTGTAGGGTTTACACATTAGAGCCTCCTTTGGTTCCAAATTCTAGAGGCCTAAGGCAAAGGTAACACACATCTTGTAAAGACTACATCATTGCACATGTCCATGAAGGACCGACTGAACATTAATCCCAGCTTTTCTCATCCTCTGAGTGCCTGAGATTGCTGCCTCAGTGCTGTTCTCACCAGCTACCTGGGCAAACTCTGAGGCTTTGGAAAGTACATGCACTGGTAAGATTTGTCCATTCTGTGGCTCTCCTGTGGTATGACTGCACAGCATAGCAGGATTGGCACTTTCTATGTATCAATCCACCAGCTCTGCTCACCATGGCACTGCTGCCAGGAAAAGTCTGTCAGCCATGATGCAGACTGGCACAGGAGGGTGGTGAACCTTCCACTCCTCTCCATCTCTGTTTCCTTTCTCATTCTTCCCTTTCCTGTGCCCATCCCTGTCCTCTTGCCTTCTAGGTGAGAATCCCTGGGACTCCTGGATCCCTGCCAGTTCTGCAAGCTGGAGGCCACCAGCTTCTTCAGTCTTCCCAGAACAAGAATTTCTGGTGAAGTAAAGCAGTGAAACATCACTTTTCTTTGGAAAACATAGTGCCTAGTAAGTGAACCCACACAACTAAGGGCAAGGGTGAAATAAAATACTAAGAGAGAGAAAAAGAAAAAAAAAAGGAAGAACATCTTTTCACAGTCTGTAGATGCAAAGTGAAACTATTTTGATAGATTCAGCTCTCCCACATTGAAAGGTCCAGAGTTTCTCATCTCCGATTTTACTCTGAGGCATGAAATTTCACCCATGACATGACAAACTGTAACATCCATGATGCTTTCTTGGCTCCCTGGAAGCCTGCCAAAGCTCCCCTTCAGTATTTTGCTGGGTGGATATTACCAAATCACTCTTTTTTTGTGTGTGTATTCCTTGTTTTGACACATCTTTCTTTACTAATACTTTTCCCTGCAGCTGAAAATCCAATGGTATGGAGCTGGTGCTCTTGTTAAGACACTGACATCTCCATCCATGATACATCCTGGATACAGGCAAGCAGGGAAGAAAATAATTTGGTCCATGCTAGCAAAGTGTCCTGTTCACTGCCAAGTGATCACCCCCAGCTTTTTTGTGGATGCTGAGAAAATTGCTGACCTGCTAATGTATGCAAGAGCCATTTGACTTCAGCCTCTTCACAGAGATCAGAGATTTACCTGGCTCAGCAGAGGGCAGATCTGCCCATTCGCAGCCTCATTGAGGATGGTCTTCAACTACAACCCATGTAATGGACATTTAAATCAACACTGATGGGCATTTAAATCAGAAGCATTTTAAATGAAGAGAATTGCGTTTCAACCTGATTTTACAAAAGCTCAGCCAAGTGCTTGTCTTCCCAGAGTTAGATCAAAGGGATAACAATTTCATATATTGCCTTTGAAAAGATTCTTGTGTTGCTCTATTCAGTTTTAGCAAAATAATGATCTAGCCACAGGGATGAAGGAATTGGTAAATGTTTCAGTTTGGGCTGAACATCTTTCAAAAGGAAATGGCCTATCTCAAGGAAGTTACAGAAAGGTTCAAGGGAGTGGGTGCCATTCATTGTCTTGTATCATACAAGGAAACAACCTAGGATTAAAATCTATTATTCTGGGATTACCCTATGAATTTTCCTCCAAGCATTGTGAAAGGTTTCTGTCTCCCTGTTGACAAATCATCTTCTACAATGTTGTCTAAATACATAGTACCTCACTGTCACCATTGTTGTACCCTTTGATTCAGGGGAGTTAAGAAGATAAACCAGGAGAGGTGGCTGGTGATTGGTTGTACCACCTGTAAAATATTCACACCTAATGCATTGTTTGCTAGAGTTGATGCTTGGAATATGTTTCCTTCTTCTCCCTCATGAAAATGGTCCTGTATCTTCTTGGTCAGTTTTGGCATTGACACATATGTGTCCTCTGACATGCTTCAGGGATAACTAATGTACCTCTAGAATGATTTTTAAAAGCTAGGAATGGGGTGGAACAAAACACAAAATCTATGCTTTGGAGAATTTTTGTCCTAGTATACACAGAAGTTACACAGTGTTTGTCTCCTCCCTCTGCTCTAAGGACAGAGGTAGCATTAGTAATACAAAGTATGTCACTCTTCAAGCTCTCTTGCAGCTTTTAAAACATAGACAGCAAATGGCAAATTTACCTTTCATCTCCTTTTGAAACTTAAGTTAGGCCTTACTGGTAACAAGTGAAATTAAACTGGTTGTTGCTGTTTAACTTCTCCCTGTTGTTTCCTCATATGAATTAGTCATGACCAACTCTACTTGGCAACTGTCCTTACAAAAAACAGAACAGAGAGAAGGGTTAAGCACTCCCATACAATTTACCCAATAAATTTGTCATACCCCTCATATAGAGTTGTCCCTCCAGTTCTGCCTGTTCCCTAACATATCTGGCAGTTTGAACAATGTTGGCAATATTTGAGCAATTAGGCATTCCAAGTGGAAAGGTTACCCTCAAATGCAGGGTGTGTTTTGTCTTGTGCCTTTAACCATCCTTGATGAGCATCAATTGCACAATAGCTGTGAAGCAGGAATATCTTTCAATTTCAGTATGGCCTGGCTTGTTTTGGTTTAGCAAAAGGCCAATAGTCCAATGCAAGGATGGGATAATCACGCCTTGAGTGTTATCAAGGCAGATCAGAGGGGGGGGAATTTCACGGCAGTTATCACTTTCCAAGTGTTAAATGCTTTGGTCATCCTGGCACAGCTGCAAAACCAGGTAAAAGATAACCCATAAAAGAAAACTCTGGTGGAGCTTAGAATAGGACTGCCAAGGAGGTGTGAGACTTGTGATTTATTTCTTACTTTTTTGGTTGAGCAGCATTAGGACCTCAGTTTCTTTTTAAGCAAGTTCTCAGAAACAGTGGTCTGTGGTCCAAGCAGCAAGTTCTGGGCAAGAGTGGGCAAAACTGGAGAGATCCTGCAGCCTTGTACCAGCTGGACCTGCAAAGATCGAAGTCAGCCAGGATAAAAGCACCTCCCAAGCCAGCCAGCCAGCCCAGCAGCCACCATCCTCAGCCCAAGCCACTGCTGAAGCTGGACAGCAACTGGGAATTGCAAAGAAGAGCGCTGCAGAGAAGCACCCCAGGTCAGGAGGAGGCCAGCAGCTGCTGGACTGGCTGCCACAACCCTCCTCTGCCAGCAGCAGGGCACACCCAGCAGCCAGCCTGCCTGCCCTGCCCGGCAGGGATGCTTGCCTGTGTAGTCAGGACCTAACTTAAGACAGAAAAAAACAAATCTAAGCAGCATGGAGAGATGTTTTGCAGGTTACAGAGATGCTGCCCATCTGCCCTGAGCCTTCACAGGAGGCCTGGGCACTGGTGGACGAAGGAGGTCAAGTCTGGGATGTCTATTTACCCCCTCCCACAAAACTTGAATGGGTCTGAATGACCCAGCCTGTGCCAGGGTGCTCCCACAAGGCCCCACATACCCCACCAGGGTCACCTGTGCAGCAGCCCTGTTCTGGTAAAAGCTGCTGGGAATTCGGCACCCAGCCTCTCCACTTGTGGCTGGTGGTATTTCCCTTGCTGGGGTGATGTTGACGTTCGTAATGAAGCTTTGGCAGAGAAAGAGAGACATGTTGTAACCATTAGCAAACTTTACATTTAGAATTTATCTGAGGGAAGGACAAAGGATAACTCAGCTTGATTAGGTTTTTGTACAAGTTTGGGTCTACACTCTCCATTGTAGTATCAGTCCCAGTCTTCACCATTTTCTTCCTCTGACCCAGAAAAACTTGATCATGAAAATAATGTTAGTTAGAAAATAATGGAACTGATAAGTCATTGCAGGCACATGTGTGTCTCATTATACATCAGTTCGGTTTCACTATATATTTTACACAATGTAACATAAATTTCACTACGCACCACAAGTATTTCAATATGTGATAGTCAGAAAGTGGCAGTTTACACTAAAAGTTTCAGTATGTGGTAGGATATTTCAAATACTATAAATTCTCCTTTTAAATTAAATGCATTGTGTATATTAGTAAGAAATGCAGTTGTTTTAGTTTACTCAATGTGGTTTTCTTTCAGAACAGTATTTTAGTACTGTGCTGTTCAATTGCCATGTTTATTTTATTAATACATATTAATGGATAATTAAGTGAAAATTCATTAAATATACACCACACAGGACTCAGGCAGGAGTTCAGTTTCTTAGATCTTTTATCTCAGCTCAATTTATACCATATTAACAAATGCACTGTATTTACAGAGACTATATTAATGAAAAGAATAAACTTCCTGTTATGAGGCTGTTTTTTTAAATGAATGTTCTTTGAGGAGGAAAATTTGTGGGATCTGAAAGCCCCTGTGAGGATGAATTTTTAGCAATGGGCAGGCATATCCAGGGTTTGCACTGATTTGCCATTTGTTGCAGATAATCACCATTTCAGTCATGATCAGCAGCAGAGGAGTCAGCACTGCCAGTGCTGTGCTGCTCCTCTCAGCTTTGATCAGTTGACCATAGAAATATCATGCCAATCAGGCCTTTTCCTAGCAAACCCCCTCCCAATTACAGAAAAGTTACTGAAAAGGGCTGTGCTACATGGCCCTGCTGTGCCAAAAACCTCTGTCACAGAGCTACCATATCACCACTTTTTCATGTGTACATACTTCAGCGCAGGAGAGTACATATTCCCTCTGAGAGATACTTGCCATGAACCAAAAGCATAACAAAAATAATCACATAGGTTAGTAAAGCCAAGGCACATCTGGCAGCAAGGACCATCTCCTGCAAGCTCAGTCAAAGCTACAGCAACACTTCCAGACTGGTGCAGCAAAGCAATTTCCCCACATCCTGTACCTATCATCAGAATTGCAGAAAGAAGAAAAAAATTAAGCTAATTTTTGGTTATGAATTCTCCCTCATCCTCATCTCCTGTAAACAGAAGCCACACCAAGAAGAGCCCCATGCTTTATTCAAAAAACAGTCTCTGCAGAGATCATGGGGCAATGCTGAACTCCAGCCCAAGAGAGAACCATCAGCCAGCTAGCTCTGCTCTGCCTTCTGCCCCTCAAGAGACAATCACACAGACAATTTCTAGGACTTCTCTCCCAATAAGACCAAAATGTTAATGATCTGTACTGAAGTTCAGTGTTCAGCAGAACCAGAGGCCTCATCTGCCCCGTCTCACACAGGGAAGACAAGGGTGACCCTGCACCAGTGACTTTGGGCAAGCTACTTAGAGAGTTACAAAGGCTTGGATTAATTAAAAACTGGGTCCTTTAACGTAACTCCTTGCCCCATGGCAGACCCAGCAGACCTCATTGGCTCCCTGCCAAATAGTTCAAGCACCTCTTAACCAACGAAAAGGTAAAGAGCTTGGGCTGCAGCATGTTGGATCTCAGCCCAGCAGCTTCAAATCTCCTAACCCCCAAGAGCAGCTTATCTATGTTTGGAGGTCAGAGACCTCAACAAAGCCCTGTTAACAGGTGCATGCTGGCACAAGCTCAAAAGTTTATCTCTCCAGATTGCAGCAGTTCCCGGGTTTCTTGCAAGAGTGGCAAAAAGGGCTACCAAAGTGGCCAACAACGCACTTGGGACTGACTGAGTCTGCTTCTGCTAATTCATTTGGCAAAACATGTCACCATGAGTGCTTCCTTAGCTCACGGGAGCTGGAACTGAATGCATCCAATGCAAGTCCAAATTTTGTCTACCCTTCTCTTCCAAAATTGACAACTAAGATCCACAGTTCTTCTTGTCTGTAGTCTCTGACCACCATAAGAAACAAAATGTGCCCCAGACACACAAATCAAAGCTCATGAGCTGTGTTAGGTGCTTACCAAGGACCAGGCTGAAGGAAATACAAAGTTTTCTGTCACATGTGAGGCATGTGGGCAGTTCAGGTTTGCTGTGATCACTTCTTTCATCCTAGACAGGGGCTGGGTGCAGTGGGAGCTGCCTTCCTGAGCCAAGCCTGAAGATCTGAACTATGAGTTTCCTCATCTGCCTCCTCCATGGCTGCTGGGGAGCAGCCCTGCTGCCTGGCTGAGGGTCTCTGTTTTGGACTGGCTAGAACCTGGGCTCCTATCTCCCTTCAATAAGATGTTTGGGATGAAATAAATGTAATGTTTTTAAGTGCATGTCTATTTTGCACAACCAAGCCCGAACTGACCCTGTTCCTGTTTAAAAAAAGGAGAAGCAACAACAGTGCAAGCTTTCCCATATTCACTTGCTCCCGTGTTAGATCTGGGCTAAGATATAGACAAAGCAATGTATTTATGCCCTAGATTCCACTACTGATACTGCCAGCAAAAGCTAAATTACAGTGATTTTCCTGTAGTCAGGCTGCTAGTCCAACAAGTTTTGGAAGGAAGAAAATGTATTACATACATCCTCCAAGTCCCCTCCTAAGCACAGTCAGGCTATAATTTTAGCTTACTCTTATTACTTATCATGTATAATTGGTGTTGAGCCATCCTTTAGCCATCATGAAAGTTACATTATCAAAGCTGTTGCATTACTTTCACTAATTCGTCTTGCCCAAAGTTTTTAGTATTTCTCAACTGACAAGGCAGAACAGCAACAGAAGCTGACAAACCATATACCAACTCATTGATCAAATCCAAACCTTTTCATCTGACCCAATTAAGTTTCACTTGTAGGCTAAACCACACGACTTCAGGAAAAGACATGGCCATGTAGTGTCCTCTGCAGTGATTTCAGAAGCAGTTGGCTTAGGCTCGAAGGACTGCAGTTTCATGTATATCAATAACATTTAATAAAGGACTTTTCCATCTTCACTGACTGAGGAGTAGGACCATTCATGAAGTATAATTAAGTTGGTAAGTTTCTGTTGTTTTGAATTGACCTACCTTTTTTTCCTCTTTACTCAGCTCTGACTGAAGGTAATATCTGCTTATCAAAATCCTTCTGTTGTGAATCAGTTCACCTCCATCTTTGCAAATCTGAGAGTGGAGATGCTCACAACAAACAGTTCATATTTCTGGTAGCTGAAATATCCCTGTGGAACATCTCTGCTGCATTCATGAACGATGCTCTCTTTGAAGTCAACTTCTACAGGTTTTCACACAGAAAATTTTCATCAGTCTTACTTCTTCCAGCTGTAGCAGCAAAATATTATCATCAGCATTCAACTTTGCAAAGTGACACCTTAAAGAAAAAAGCTTGATAAAAAATGTTGTCTTGGCATGACGTGAAGATTTTTCACATCAGCAGCTTTCTGCACTGTTTTCTGTTGATTTTCATCAAATCAACATTTCTTCGTTTTAAAAATAGAACAAATATTGGTACTTCAATAACAGATTGCAATAAATAGCAAAATTATGCTCATCTTATGTGAGAAAAAATACTAGTTAGACGAAACCTCATTCATTTCTGCATGTCCCTGCCTCTCCCTGGTGTTCTCTTCAGGACAGAGGAAGCAGCTTTGCTTCACTTGTAAGATTGCTTGGGAGTTTTGGTGGGAAAAAGGCTTTCCTCAATGTTCATACTATAGCTTTTGTGTCAAGAGACAACAAAAAAATGCAAAGCTTGGCATCTGTTGAATTTTGTCTGTGTGGACAGGGAGCCATTTCCCTGTTCTGGAATTGGGGTTTGCAACATTGTTAAAAGGATGGCAAACCTCCCAGCTTCCATTTGCAAAATGCTCCACAGATACAGATGAAAGCCATGAAAGAGGCTTGGTGGGTACTTTTGTATCTTAAGCAAGATGGCCAAGTGTAAAGAAACAGCTTGTCCATATAAAGGGCACTCTGAGGACTGCTCTGTGGCAGCACAATGCATTTTACCTTCTGGACAGCTGCAAATTGCTTGTTTAATGCTGGCTTTCTATACATGGAAATCTATTGGTTCCCATGTCCTGTAAGCATGGGATAACACTGAGGATAACACAAATTTCATTCTACCACAGTAACAGGAAACAGCAGTCAAAACCGGGACAGCACAGGCAGGTATGCTGGAATCAGCAATTGTCCTCTGAAGCTGACATATCAAATCATGTTTTATTTTTTAATTTTAAAAATTTAACATCCCATTATTTTCACAGAGCTGGCAGATCCAAAGAGCTGGAGAGGAACATACCAAATCCAAACAACTTCTTACATGCAGAAGCATCAGAGGATGCTGCAGTCCAGACTGTGTTTAGAAAACTCACAAGCTACATAGGAGTTGTACCTGAGATTCAGCACTGAGGGCTTTGGAAAGAATATTGCTTAAAAGGCACAAACCAATTAGCATAAGAAATCTCACAGGTCTCAACAAATCCTGAATCACCACAGCCCATGCAAAAATTAAGCATTAAAAGCAAGACTAAATTAATTTTCAGTAAGAGCCATCACAGATCAGATTCACACCTTCCCTGGAAGCTGACACTTGGAATTTACATTTATCCCTCAACTGCTTCTGTGGAAATAATGAAAACCACCAAAATGAAACTCAGGAATCAATCCAGATCTTTGTAGCACTCCAACGAGGCATATCCTAAACCCTGGGTGGTGGGAGAGGGAAGCCATGCTGTCTTTCTCGCTCATTTAGCAATACCCCAGAGCACACTGAAAGTAATTATTTCCATCTGCCACACACAACCTACAAACCCGAAAAAGGTACTGCTACTAGAAATCTAATACACCAGTGAGTAACCAGAAGCAACCTACTGCTTTCATTTCATTTACTGCTTTCATTTCATTTACTGCTTTCATTGGTCACAATGCTGTGGTGATGCCACAAATGGAGTTCACTATTAGCCTACACTTGATAGGGTGAATGTTTAGTGCAAGTCCCCAGGCAGAGCAGTGGGGGAGCAACAGCTGGTAGAGAAGTACAGAAAATGTCCAACCCACTGCAGAAATAATTTTTTTCCTTTCAGTCTGCCTTTGAGATGTATTAGACTAGTCAATTTCCCCCCTTCTTTTGAGAAAAAGCTGGTAATGACCCAATTATCTATTTGAAGAATGATAACTGCTTTGAGATTATGAAGTTCTTTGTGCAAACAGACACTGTTTGTAATAAAAAGTAATTTCAGGATAAATCTGTAAGGCTTCAGCAGGTACAAACATAAGTTGAAGCAGAGCAGTTGCCATAGTTCAGCCCATAAAATACTCAGGTATTTATATGATCAGTATTTTTGAGATTATTGACAACTATCAAACAGAGCAGAGATACCACTCTGTTGATGCAGCAGCACTGCCTTTCATTCCTATACATCTGACTCAAGCTGCTGCATCCATATATCTGCACCACTGCAACCCCTCCTTTCTAACAAGAGCACTGTGCTGGGTGGGGATGAGAAGTGAAAGGGAAATGAGCTGTAGGCATCATTTCAGTAGCTATTAAAGTCTCAACTATTTGATAAAACAAGGACAAGTTCTATTTCTTTATGGGACATGTAAAACATTCCAGGAAAAGCAAAGCATTATTATCTGAAGGCACAACTTAACCTTTGAACTGCATAACAATTTTCTTCCTAACCATAAGCACAGGACTACATAGGCCCATCTGCCTTCCACAGGTTGGTGAGTGGCCACGTGTTGTGCCTTGATCAAAACAAGGATAATTAAGATGATTCCCAGTCATTATACACAACTGAGATCAGACAACCCTTGGCATTAAGACTCAGTCCCATGCACAGAAGATGAGGTCAGATCAAGTTACCTGGCAAAGAGCAAGTTGTTCGTTTAGCAGGACTGGAAGAATTTTAAACAGAGGATGAAAACATACCTTTCTTAAAAGTCTTAGGAGCAAGTGTCAAAAGCCAAGTTCTCACATTTGCTAGAAACGATATTTTAATTGATGAAGAATATGAAGTTCCTAAAGTCTTCCTATGTTTCCCAAGAATTGCTCAATAACTGGGAAGTGGACTGGCTAGAAGCAAACAGACTAAGGAGCCACTCTCTCATTGTTAAAATAATTGGGAAGTCTCAAGATCCTCAGTTATGATAACAAACTAACTCTTGTGGTCTAATCTTGCTGAAATATTTTGGATGTTGTGTTTCTGCCAGTCCAAGGCATTTTCCTTTTCTTGGACAAAAGGGGCAAAAGCAATAGATCTGCACGATGAATCCCCAAATAGTCACACCCCCCCTAGTCAGATGGAACACGGTCTCTGTCTCACACTGCCCTCCCTTTCCTGGGAGCTGTATTTGTCAGACACAGTATTTTTCAGAAGGGAAAATAGGATCCAGTAAAACACTAGGAATGCCACCTTCCACCAACCATACAGACTAACCTCAGCCTTATCAAAACAGAGAAGAAAAACTGAGGGTGCTGCACTGTATTGGTACAAATTAAACAAGCCAAGCAAAAGATTTTAAATTTTTTTTAATGAGATGTGAAGAAGATGCCTTCTACTCGCCAAACCATAGTGCTAAATACCTAAGACACTGTGAAAGGGATGCCTCTACTATTCAAAAAATATTTGTATGCTTTTGGTGGATTAATTGCATTTAACATTTTTGTTAAACACACAAACAAGCACAGCTTTTTCTTGTTGCTTCAAATGAAGCCACAAAGAACAAAAGGCATCCAACTGAACCAATTTAGGTTTATAAACACATTAATTTTAAGAGCACTATGTGTACACTTAAAATGAATTTAAAGCAGTCGACCTTTGCAGCACGATGCCCATTTTCACTGTATCCAAATTATCCATAAATCCAGATGCAAGTTGTCACAGACACTTCTTTGGAGAGCTTGCAAAGTTAAAAGTTAATGTTTCCTATTAATTAATAATTGTTTTCAGCTGTTTTGGCAAGTGATTAGAACAAAGTGTCTGCCTTTAATGTTACAATATAAAAGTTTTCTTCCTCAGTGGCTTGAGCGCCAAGCAGGATTTGCCTCATTTGCAGGAAGGTGTCACACATGATTGCTTGGGGCACTTGTAAGCAAATAAGGTGAGCAGCTATCGTACCTGCCAGGGCAGTGATTTCCATTCCACATCAGCCTGGTTCTGGCCAGGACAGGGTTAATTTTTGCCGTAGCCAGGAGGGGCCATGGCCAGGACCTGGAGATTGTTGTACCTGCTCAAAAAGGGCTCCCTTCTGGATCAGTTTAGTGTGGTGGAGGGAGCAGCTGGGTGTTGTCAGGGGTCTCTGTGTGAATCATTCACCTCTTTCTTGTGCCCTCTGCCATTAATATTGCTGCTCTTACTGTTCATTTTCGCATCTCATTGCTGTTTCTAGTGAACTGTTCTCACCTCAACCTGTGATCTTTACCATTTTTGCCTCCCATTCTCCTCTCAATCCCATGGCAGGGGGTAGGGGAAGCAAACAAGCAGAGTATGGTTTAGAATGGTTTCAGTGGGAACACTAACTTGTGGAATACCATTCCTAAACCATGACACACGTTCATTAAAATTACCCACCAAGTGGTTTCAGAGGAACATCAGCTGAGATAAATAAAAAAATGCTCCTCATGTTAATGGCGTACCATGTCATGAAACAGTTGTTCCATAAGAAAACCATACAGGCTGTGTATCATTTACCAAACCTGCCATCTTGCAAATTCAGGATCACACACTCTTGAAAGTTTGCACAGCACAGCAGCATCTGTCCCTTCTGATGCCCAAGCCATCACACAGGTATTACTGACAGACTTCTTTGACACATCAGCAGATGGTTCAACACAACCCCAGTTCTGACCAGCACCTGATCCACAGCAGGATTAAACACGGCTCTGAGAAGGATCCTCTGCCATAAGGAACCTTCTAGACATCATCTTTTATTCCCAAGCTTCTATCAATTCATTCCCCCAGTAGCACTGAAATATATGTTCTCCTGGAAGCTGAATTTCCACATCCATGCAGAGGAAGGACAGCAGATTCATGGCAGAGGCTGATAAGCTCTGCTTGCAAAGTCAAAAGTACTGACATCAACCTAAGCAGCAGTAATACCCCCAATTCTCTTCCCCAGACAACTTACTGAGAAACCTTTCACTTATGCTGCATCAAGAAGCTTGTGAAGTGATAAAAAATACAGGATTTGAGTTTTCTCTCTTTCTGGTACATCATGGGAGGTTGCTGCTAGGTCCTCCTAGCTCTAGCTTCTCCCTCTAGTTTGAAAAACTTTCAAGGTGTTCTCCAGTTGTTTAGGTAGAAGTTTTTCAGAACAAACAGCAGGCTTTCTCTCTGCAAGGAAATAAACCCAGAAAAAAACTACAAACTTGCTGAGCAGCAATGACGTCGCTTGTGCTCAGTGAAATTATTATTGTCAGAATTCAGAAGAACCAGACTCAGGTTTAGTTCAGCCCTTCTCTTGGGCAAGGAGATTCTTCCACCAGAACAACAGCCTTACCACATGATCTGAATGGCAGAGGGATATTTCACCAAAACCCTGAGCAGAGACAGCACAGGCAGGAGTGTTCTCTTTTTCCTGTGGTTCTATGTGACACTGCATTAAATATTTCTCAAGAATTTTCCAGCCACACCATTGACATTTAATCTTATCTAAATCCACAGTGAAACTTCATAAAAATGTTAGTGTCTTGTTTCAAATAATTAACAGCAAGGCTAGTCAACAGAATGATCCCATGCCTGAGGTTACTTCAAATTCCTGAAGCCCTCTTTGACATAAATAACAAAATAACATAAATCCTGCAGGTAAAGATGAACATTCAGTTTCATTCTTATGGGATCAAGATGCACACTTGTGCCTACAGCACATCTGGGAAATCCACAGTAATTATTCATCCCTCCCTGGCCAGTGCCAGAGAAGGCACTCCACTGCTCCCAGAGACACTGGCAACCTGTTTACCCTGGGACAAGAGGAGGTAAAAAGTTCCCTATCTTGGGGCAGCTCTGAAAAGCTTACGCCCTTGTTTATGATGTGGCAACTGTGGCACAAGCCCATACATTAAGGTGTTAATGATCTTCTCCTTTATTGATGGTATCCACATTCATTTCAGCATAGCACCCCACAATACATTAGGATCAAAGCAGAGCACATAAATATATTACAATTCATTTCAATCGTGTATTATACTAAGGAGGCATTTTCATCCCATCCAGATCATAACTTGCAGCAAAGATCTTCTTGTTGATGCTACACACTCAATGCCTTTTATTACTTCAGCATTTTCTAATGCTGAAGAATAAACTCCCTTTAAAATATAAACAATTTTTTTTCCTGAATGCTCAAGTGTCCCGATACCATCAAATAGCATTTTGGAATAGGAGCCACTGTGGTTTTGAGCACTGTTAAATGCCTGCAGTGACACAAGCAAGGGCTGAGCTGGGCGTGGGGAAGGCAGTTGTGCAACAGTCTTCATCCATTCCCTGCCCATGATCTCGGTGGTGTTTGCTTTTTCAAAGTATCCACAAAGCTGATTACACAGAAACAGCAAAAACAGCCTGAATGAAGGCTGGGGATACTTCTATGTACATTAGTGCCAATTTTTAAAGAGAATTTAATTGACACCTTGTATTATCTTGTTGGAAGCTTGTGTGGCTACCCCAGAACTAGTCTCTATTAGAGGTGTGGCTCAGAAGCTTGAAAGACCTAAATTTCAGAGACCCCCCCAAATGACAGCTGGAGATCATTATCATCATGCTCAGTAGCTATTGTTCACCTGGTTTGTTGTCCAATGCATGCAACAACAAAAAGGGTTGCATGCTGGAAAATTGTGGCATCTAGTTTGGGGAAGGAGGGAGGGAAGAGTGCAAGTAGGTAAGCTGCAGAGAACTATTTTACCCTGTACCTCCAAAAGACACTGATCCCAGTGTGATCTATGAAGGCCAGAAGGGACACAATTCTTGCTGCACTTCCCTGAGGAAGCCAACTGCAGCAGAACCCTTGAGTGCATTCAAGTT
Organism: Erithacus rubecula; assembly: GCF_903797595.1. NCBI lineage: Eukaryota > Metazoa > Chordata > Aves > Passeriformes > Muscicapidae > Erithacus > Erithacus rubecula. The sequence goes on from NC_136685.1 coordinate 42,105,405, forward strand.
TCAGTAAGAGAAAGAATAAAAACCAAGAAATTCCTGTTATTGGCATATTAATTAAAAACACTATTTATATTTCAAGGGAATTGTAAGCTGACCCATTAGGGTTGTTCCTTCTTACCACTGAAATAACTGAATGCACAACTAGAAGTAGGACATCACTAATTTCACTAAAAATTGGCATAATAATTTCTTACTGAAGGACATTACAATAATTTCTTTTCTTTTTTGTTTTTTTTTTTTTCCACTGCCATTATGGCTATTCTTCCAGTAATTTTCTTAACAGTATAAATTTTCTCATTAAGTATAAATTTATATACAATAAACCGAAACTGGAGTTTCCATAGGGGAGCAGACCTCCCAAACTGGCAGAGAAACTGCTTGGGTGGCTCAGCAAAACTATGCCTCAGCAGATGTCCTTGTGTATCTTCATATTGAAAGGTGTTGAGATGTATAGTGCAGAAATGTTGATGATTACAATGGACACATCCTCTTTCTACTGCCTATACAGACTCATTACAAATATTGACATCTTATTCTACAACTAAACCCCATATAATGGAATTTTATTCTGACTGGAAAATGAAACAGAAAAGGCTTGTGACCAAAACTGGGTTTGGTATTTATTACCCACATTGAAAATGTATTCTGTTGTACTGTATGAAACATTCAGAACAGCGTAAAGGAAAACTTCAGAGATGCAAAACAGGAATTTTCATGAAAGAAAGGTCCTCTAGTGACTCATCCATCCATCCCCATTTTCCAACATACAATGTATTGGAACAGAGACCTGTGGTGCCTGTGCAGGATGTTTTCTGCAGCAGGACCTCCCCATTCTGACTCCTCTCACGAAAGAAACCCAGGCTGAGGATCTGCTGCAGAGGAGGAAGCTCTGAAACAATTCCTGTAAATAAAGGCCTCCCTCAGCAATGTGCTAAACCATCAAAGTTAAATACACACTCGGTAACTGCTCACTCCAGGCAACACCAGAGGTGCCAGACACTTTGTCCCGCAGGTGAAAGCCATTGCACTGTATTCATGGAGAGGATGGAAAGGAAAGCACATGGTGGGAGCTGTAAGGTGATGAGTGAATGAGAAACCTGGGTGAGATCAAGAATCCGGCTCTGTCATTTCACTCCCCACAAAGTATTTTCTCTCAAGCCCCACCTTCACTGTTTTTTAATTCTTCTCGTTTCCCTCTCCTCCTCTGCACCCTTCTGTCACTGCTTTCCTACAGGGCCACCCAGTTTGTGGTAAAAGCCAGCAGAAATGAACTCATCCTCTGATGGTGAAGGAGGAGCTGTGCGAGAAGTGTCAGGGAGGGCCCCAGAGATGGGCATTTTAGTCACACACAAGCCACCGATGGCAATCCTGCACGGGAGAGATGGGAGCTGTGGAGCCAGGGGCAGGCACAGCCTCATCACTACTCAGCTGAGGTCAAGCATCAGCTAAATAAAGACAAGCTGCAAATTAAAGAAGAATCTGCAAGGGCCAGGATTCATATAAATGAATATAAATGATAAAATGGTGGCTGTGGAAATGGTGAAGAAACCGTATGACTTCCTGTGTCATGCCACGATTTCAGGGCTTCAGGCTCCCCCCATGGCCTGATCCCTCCTCCTGTTTGCCTTGTACAGACTCAGATAAACTTTAAAATTAAGGAAAATCAGCCAATTTTGCTAATTTTGAGCTGTGGAAAAAAATCAGTGAGGGTGTGTGTACATATGACTGATGGAAATCAAACCTCTGAAGTGCAGATTATTTTAATTATAGTTAGAAAAGCATGTAAGGTGCAAGTTTCAGCCAGATAGTTTCCATTCTGATCTTTAATTTTGTAGTAATAAAAATACTTGAGTGCCTCTGTCTAGCTGAAAGAATAACAAGCTGTCTGGTTTGTTATGTCATCTGGGACACCAATTAACAATATACACAAGGAGAAATTATATACATATCTGTACAAAATAAGGCATCACCAGCTCTCACTCGTGCACTCTCTCCACGTGTCTTTCACTGTAAGGCAGCCACTGAAGGGACAGGTTTAGTGAACAGTGTTACTGATTGCATTTTCTCCCACTGATTTTCTTTGAAAAAGAACCAAGCTTCCAGAGGTTTCTAAGAAGTGCTTGTGAACTTGTAAAACACACTTGACAAAACTCTAGCAAGCAATCCTCCAAATTCCAACAGATATAAGCAAACTACACTGCAAACAGGCTTCACCCTTTCCAACATGCTGTACTCAGTTATGGTGAGAGCTCAGGGTGTAATGGGTATTAGTAGCTAGATCACAGACTTGTTTCCACAACATATTTGTTCTATTATGGACCTAGTGAAGTGATGCAAGGATTATGGCTTTGAACATCTTCAGCGGAAAGTGCTATTTAGAACTGGACACATTTTGGCAGTTTCAATTGCAGTCAAAATCCTCTAATCCTAATGTGGGGTTTGACTGCCTCTCTTTCTACCCTCGGTGGTTTTTTATACATATAAATGCTACTAAAACCACACCTTTAAACTCCATATAATGATAATTATTTTATACATATAAAAACCTGACGTACACCAAATTTTTCATGCAGCTGTTTGCATAGCTGGTCTGTATTCCTTTGTGTTCTTCAATCTATACTTCAGAGAAACTGGTGTTTCATTTCACAGTTAAAGGAAGTGAATTACTTGAATTGTAGAGACATGAAAAGCAAGGGAAGGAGAGAAAACATCTCTCCCACTTTAAACTCATCAACAAGCTAATTTGATAGTGTAACTTGAAAGTACAGAAATCTGAAATCTAGTTTTGAATGTTTTTTTACCTCTATCTCTAGAGATATTACTCAGGTTTAGTGTGACATTTCGAAATGTCACCATGCCTATCTCAAAACCAGATATTTTAACACAGAACAGATATCTACATGCTTTAATTCAGAACCCATTCCATATGTGATAATACTCTAAAAATCTCTTCTAAGAACTTCCTGCTTATTAAGTATTAATTAAATACTCTTGTAATTCCTTGACAAAGATCCTTATTTAGCTGGAAATAAAGACAGACTCAAACTTTGTTTTATTTTTTAATAAAGTTTAAATAGTTAAAGTAAGAGGAAAGAGTTGTTTTAAAGCCAAGCTATTTCTTTGTTCCATGCTAGGCCTTGAAGTCGGATTACCGGCAAATACGGGCCACAAGAAGAGCTGTATACTTAAAATGCTGGTGCAGAAAATATTCATATATTCAGTGACTCACCCCAGATTACCTTAAAACAAAGGAAACACAATCTCTACAGTTTTTGAAATGTATTGCCTCTTATCCTGATTAATGGAAAAATTATCCCTACAAAATATTTTTTTTTTTTAAATATGAAGACTCTACAAAACATTTGCTTTATCCATTGGCAGGACTTTGAAAATCTCCAAAATATTTAGATATGTGTGCCTAAGGAAGTTTATAAATGCCAATCCAACACTGTAACAAAAATTCCAAACAGAACTGGAAATTGGAATAATTCAACTAAATCATCCCACCGTAAGAATATTATATTTCAATTCTGCATAAACACAGACCAGCATGGTTTGTTTTGTTTCAAAAATTCTTCATATCCTGCAGAATACAGCATAGGTTTGTTTCATTAGTACCTTTACCCTTCCATTTCCTTAATGCTATTTCCTCATTAACATTTAAAACAGTATCTAATCTGTCTATGACTTTTTCTGCCCTCAGGGCTCTTCCTAGCCTCAACCTATCCTCACCCATGGAGATCCTTCCCCTCTCCCTTCAGAAAGAGGTTTTTGTTCATTTGATTGATTTTCATTTTCTTCTTTTTCAGATACAGGTAAGTATCCTACCATAAAGGAGCATGGAAATGAATGGGAACAGCACTGGGAATTACCAGAACATTTATAAGCCGAGACTGTGAGTATGAGCTTCGACAGCCACAATTTTTGGAAGAAAAATGTCATGCGTTCTTTATATTGGATAATATTTGACAGATTGGATAATATGTCTACTATAAACATAATTTTGTGCCACAAACAGCCACAAACTGCAGACAAAGCAATAGAGCACAGAATTTGATGAATTTAATGTAACACAAAAAAAAAAAAAATTAAATAAAATTGGTAGAGTTCGAGTAGCATCTGCAATGGTAACCAACATTTAGAAACCAAAATGATCCAATAACCTAAAAATACATCTGCTACACTAAGAAAAAAACTGCAATGAGATTAGAAGCTTCCAAGTTGTGGATTGATTTCTCAGGGACCACAGATATAAGAAAGTATTAGCTTGGAAAAGCCTCAGCTTTCCAAAATTCAAAATCATTAAAAAGCAATCTGTTCATGATACTATGATTTAACTGTTTCCTAGTCTATGGGAATAAACAGCAGGATACAATCCTGTTTGCAACATCCATGTAACTTATTTAAAAAAACAACTTCTTAAAGTAAATTAAGAAAATATACTCTTAAAGAAAAAAAAAATTAGATGAGCACAAGAAATGCCATGATGAATCCTGAGACAAATTACCCTAGATCATTGCTAGTCTATGAAAACTGGTTTGAATAATAAACACACTGCAATATTCAGTGGCAGCATACAAAAGTATTTGCAATTATTAAGTTGTGCATGTTTTTAACTGACAAAACATGCTCACGGGCTTACTTTAAAATCTCTCACTGCTTGTTATCAAAGTTAAAAGATCATTTGCATACCAATACATATACTGTAAACATGAACTTCTCATTAAGGAAAGATGGATTTACAGTAATTTGATCTTTTACAAAAAGCTATTGGTAACCAAATCTCTCAGTGTCTAACTTTCTAGAAAATTAAACCAATGTTTCCACCCTCAAAGCTGAAACACTACCTCTTTAGGAAACAGCCCTGTTTATTTGTTAATCAGAAATACAATCAAGTGGCATATTTCCATTTGCTCTTCGGCTGACAGTTTCAGCTTCATTATATTTTACAAGAAAACAGCAGACTTGCAGAAGTCCTGTAAATTCTTTCATATCGCAACTGATTTAATTACAGCAGTGAACAAACACAGCAGTGATGCAAAATAAGATCAGCCCAATTGCCCTTATCTGATGATAGGATCTCTCTTCCTGTTTGGCTTACAGCAGTGAGGACTTCTTGTTTTGTTTCGGCTTTTTGTTGGTTTCTTTTTTTCTGGTCAGGCTGCCTCTGTCAAGGCTGACAGAAGCAAGAAGTTGACATGCCCTTAGAATTCCAGCTTGAGAATGATCCTCATAGGAATATAGCTGAGTTTCAATCAGTAGGTCGGGGAATGATACTAATGTGGAGAAAATTATCTGGATAGCTCATATGTTCGCTTAGCCACTGAATGGGTGTTTCCAGCATTGGCTCAATTCCATGAATCATCACTTGAGTCTTCTGCTCTCCATCTAATTCAAAGAAAAAGAGAAACCACTAGTATACCATTCAAAGTTCACAGAAAGATTAAACATTTACTCATACTTAATTTACGGTAGATTTAATTGGTGTTACGGAGTTTAACATTTAACAGAATGAAGGGTAGGAAATATCAGCGTGGAGAAAGCTGAGACTTGTATCATCTGAAACAGAAACTGAGTTAAAATTAATTCCAAGAAAAAACTGGAATTACATGAAACTTAATGAAAGTGGTACTCTTCTTTATTAGTTGCAAGAGAGCTTTCATTAATCCTACAGTGATCTCAGCTTGTTGTTAACCCAGTTAAGGCACATCCAACTCACCCAGCTGTAAGGCATATGAATTTTACACAGATCATGCTTACAATGTTGAGCTTCTTAAAACATACTGGTAAGTTGTACTTTTAATACTGTGATCTCCTGAAAAAGCTGGACTGTGTATAATATAATACATGTATTATTCCTGAAGTAATTTTGTTTTGCTAATAATAATTTACATACATCACTAGCAGTATTTCAGAGTTACTCCAGAGGCAGAGTTGGCACCGGCTTTTTCTCACTTAGTTTCATGTCTTGGAAAAGCTAAGCTAGCAAATGGTTCCCACTATAACAAGAGTATTTTCTAAGAATATTTCAATTCTTTTTATTTATACTTGTCCCGGAGGATGCAAGTACTTTGATCCTTTGATTCAAATGATGGGAACCAGCTAAAGCAACTGACATAACAGTCATGACATGAACTAAAACAACAAAAAATGAAAATTTATTTCAGAGACAAGGGATTAGAAGAGCATATGAAATATGCTTCAAATAATGGTTAGGGGGGAAAAAGTAGGCAGTGACATTTCACTCATTTTATTCTATACTATGGCATTCTCACATGGACCTACCACAGTGAAATCCACATTCAAAAATCCACATAGTATTACTGCATTCACTAATTGGCATTTTATGTCCTCCTCCAGTGAATTTATTACAGAGCAAACCACCATCCTCACCAAGAGCTGCATGGAAAAGAGCAAAACCTAGAAATGTAGATACCATTACTGGTTCTTTCATTCAGCGGCCCCAATCATAGTGTAATTTCTATTTTATAACACAGATAAAATCAGGTTTGTTTGGTAGCCAAGATGATTTGACAGCTGCCTGAAGAAAGTCTGTATAACCAGTTCTCTATGCCCGCACAGCTAAATTATGCTGGTAAAAAAATCATCCTTAAACACACAGTTGACTTTATGCTAGTAATGATTCTTCCTGCAAGAGCAGACAGTTATGTTTGCTTAAAATAAAGCATTATACTTTTTCTACTTGTTTCCTACATATGGTATATTCTGTACAAAGTGGTATAATACACACATTATCACACTGCATTAAGCATATAAACACTTGCTGGTTTCTGGTTTTATTGCAGACAAGTCTGAAGAACAAAGCACATCATTTAAAAACCAACTTCTGGTATTTCAAGCCAAAACAGGTATCTATTGGGCTGAAACACTCCCAGTCAGATTGTCAAGAGAATAAACTCCAAAACAAAAGATCTCAGAGATCCAGTTGTGGTGGTGCATTCATTCATTTACAACACCAGTTTTTTTTCTTCTTAGAAGTTAGGGAGCATCTAAATGTTTTTAAGTAACCTCCAAATATATGTATTTAACACTTTAAAACCTACCTATGGTATTCCTTAAATTGGTATGAGTTAGTGACTTTTTAAAATGTTTCATAGTATTATTTAATTTTCAGAAACAACTAATTTGCATTAAACCAGATGACAGAATACATCTGACTCTTTTTAGCCAAAACTTGCAAAAAATAAGATTAAAAGCTTTAGAACCTCAGTATCCTTTTCTTGCCATTGGAAGAAATGCTTATAAATCATAAACACTTTCTTTGGCTCTTCCATTACTGTGCAATATAATATTTTGCATGTGTGTGCATGTGCCTACTCTTGCTTAAAAATGAACTGCAGGTAGTAATCTTGGTCTCTCCATTCCTTACCCAGCTTTGTCCCTTTCTCATACAAGTCTTTTATTCTGTTCCTTGGCAAACTCAGAAAGCCTCAGAGGTCAATGAAGAATTTACAGTTTAATTAAAATCTAATCTCTGCATTAGCATTGTTTGTGCTTTAGTATTATCTCTGTCAAAGCATCACTTCTCCCTAATTCCTTTTCCCCTTGAGGCTTGACTGAATAGATCTTATCTCCCAATTCCGTATTTACTGCAGCCTTCTTTCACAAAATCCATTGTTTTTACTTCAACATTCTTCTCTCCTTTTGTTACTAGGAACCATAAACTCTCACTTAAGGCACATTTACCCAAACTTTCCTCAACTTTCATGTTTTCCATCACACATCCGTTTATAAATCAGAGTCTCTCCCATAGAGACTCTTCTCCACTTTATGTAGAAAAAAGCTGTAAATAGCAAATACACTAAAAAAATTACTGAAGAGTATTCCTGTTTTGTCAACAGCTATCTAATTCTTGCCCACTTCCACTGTGATCTGAGTCCTGAATGATCTGCTAGCTATCATGAAAACGTCATCCACCTGTTTTAGAGATATGATAAACTAATAGATTGACAAAATAATTTTCTTTCCATGATTTTAGATGCACCTTGACACATCAACCGCTGCCCTCTTCTTCCCCACCCCACATTCTATGATCACAAGAAGCATTTTTAAACTGACAAAATGCATCTACAAAGTATACAAGTTACTAAACACAACATATATTTAAATTAGTAGTATAAAATTTAAACTACCTAATTACAATGAGTAATGCCACTACATCACTGGATAATACCTGTGAAAATTAGGGCAAATAACTGCTCATCCACAGTGCACAGGGTCCAGACCTGATGGTATCATTACTGTCAATATCCATTCTACAATGTTCAGCAATGTAGTGAAAAAAATCCAAAGATTTCCTCAAAACCACTATTCTCCAGTAACCTCATCAACTTTTTTTTGTCCTCTTAAAATCCTTTCAGAACTGAGTTACAAGTTACTTATCATATTATATAAGATTTTTTTTGCTTTGCTGCAAGTTACTCTGGGGAGTAAGACAAAGTGGAAATACCCGAAAAATAAAAGCACAGCAATATATGTTTTGTAAGTTTTCACAATGCTACTTAAAATCTGAGTATTTCTACATTACTGAAGTGATGCACAAGTAACAAACACTGTTTTGGCATTTGCAAAGAAAAGAAACAAAAAAACTCTGAAAACTAATGAAGTCATCTATCAGAGTGGTTGTCCCAAGATTAAAGGATTTTTTTTCTGCTTTCCTGGTGAAGTTTTATCAATAGAGAAGGTACTATAGCCCCATCAAGTTACTAGAGGCAAGCTCTAAGCATGATAAAAGATGATAAAGATGAAAAAAGCCTTTTGGTAAAACTTAACAAGATTCCATCTCCAGAAGGCAGATGACTATGCTTACATGTTATGTACTAAGACATTTTTGAGACATTCAACTCACTTAACTTAAATCCTGACTCAAGGCTGCAACACAAAGTGTTGACCAGACCCAGGCTAATTAATAAGATCATGTAAAGTCAGAAGAGTTTTCCAGCTCTGTACATAAAATTGAGAGAAACAAGAACCTCTGAAGCAAAGGGTTTAAAAAGAGATCTGCTTTTCTGTCACCTATAAGGCTCCATGTTCCTGATGAGGAAAGCACTTCAAGAAAGTATTGGCACTCTCTTTTGCAGACAGGCATCTGCTGGAAGGAAGCAAGAGAGAGTGGCCTGTTGCATCTTGAGTGAGCCCTTGAGAGAATGGCTCAAAGCCCTCCTCAACCTGAGGCAGCTTGAGTCCACTCTCTCCTCTTTAAAACCCCTCAATATCCAGGAGTCAGCAAGACACAGAAGAACAAACAAGAAAATCTGCAGGTATCAGAGAAGGTGTCATGGTATCACACAGTAAGTTTTTCTCTTCCCTTCAGCTATGTAGGTTGTTGCTTGCAAAGTCAACTGCTCAGTATTAGGAAAATCAGCTTCTTCAGCATCAATTCAGATTTTGGCACATAACCACTGATACATCTAAGTAAATTTTTCTACTGACTTATGTTATTACTTAAAAGAAAAAACTGAAGACGGAGATAAAAGATTGGTTTAGTTTTCAGGCAGATTTAGGTGCCTGAGAGCAGAACAGCTAGAAGGCACTGCTTCTGTCACAGGTACTTATTTCAACTGGTTTTTACCCAGATTAGCACCTCAATACTCACCACTGCTACAGTGACATACTCCCTTTCACCCACACAAGATCAGCTCCTCTAGCCAGACTACACCTGATGTACCACTTAAAATTCTTTAGTGGGATAAAATACCTCCCTTCTGATTTGTGGCCTCAAGCAATCACCTGTCAGGGCAATTTAGCAGGCTTAAATCCCTTAACTGATAGACAATACAAGATATTCAGGCTTTACCCCTGCTGGAGTACTCAATTAGAATCCTCAGAATGCAAGTTCTCTGCATAGCAAGTCCTAGAATCTGCCTGTAGTCAGAGGCAGCACCATTTATAAAATTTGCTTTACAACTCTACAAAGGCAAATAGGACCCAGTACTTCAAATTAGAGGAAACAATGCATTTCTTGTACGGTACAAGGCCACAGGACTATAGATAAGGACACCAAAATGTGTAAAGAATAAACACAACCAAGTTCCATGCAGTAGCAGCATTTTAGTAGTGTAATGAATGCCAGCTTTTCCAGCTGTGAAGTGGGCCATAGACATTTGGTCTGCTCTGGAGAAGATGATACTAAAGGTATTCCTGACAATAGGCTATACCATATTGTAGTAAAACTCATCTTGGGACAGCATTATAAGGAGCAGAATTTTCTTTTTGTGACTGTGGTATGGCTGCTTTCCTCCCCATTTCTTCTCCTCCCCAGATTATCTGGCAGGGGAACAGTGTGTGCTCAGCACCTGGTGCCTCGGACATCTCTGAATCTAAAGAGACACACCAACACCTTCACTGGAAAGATTTTAATCTACCACTGTAAGATCTCTTAGGAAATTACTTACAGAAATATAACTTTCAGTAACGTGCTTCATGTGAGTAATAGTGTGCAAGCACTAAGTTTGTTACTGAAAGATACTGCTGACCCAATTTTGAAAGCCTAAAGCCAAAGCTTGGCAAGGCTAAATCTCTGGTAAGCAAAAGTGAAAATTTCCTTCTTAGAAGCCAGGCTTCTGATCTAGGACCAAGGATCACACATGAAACTGTGCTCTTATTTACAAGAGACTATTCTATATTAGCAAGCAAATTCGAAGACCTTGTTCTAATTTGTAACCACATGTAGTAGGAAAGCACTGGACAGTGGCTGAAGTTACTCTTCTCCTCTCTAGGCACCTCAGGTTGGATATTCTAGAACAATCACAGATGAGACAGCTCCAAACAAGCCTCACAGTCTAAAGAAATTCTCTGCCAGTGACTTCAGCACTGGTAGCAGAAAAGAAAAACAAATATTTGATGAATGTACTTCACTTTTTTGCACTTTTAAGTAGGTAGCATCTCTAAAAACCCTCAAACCTCAATAAGGTCAGCAATGGTTTAATTTGTTAACCCTGAAACTTGACGAAAAGCATCTACCTCGTTTAACAGTAACCTGTCCAAACAGCTCCAATGTCCAATATTAAAATTGACAAAGACAGGATACCATTTACAACAAAACAAGCTTCACAATTATTTTTATTGTGTGTGCTACAAAAAAACCACATGTTCATAACATGTAAAAAAAAAGTTAGGCTAAGGAACATTTATGAGCATTTTCACATCACTTTTGTAGTACATACTATAGGCAGATACCATGTATTTTTTAATTTGGGGCAAAATAATTCTTTGCTCAGTGGGCAACCATAGCTACAGAATGAATCAAACCTATGTATAAATTAAATATTCATGCTTTACTTTTCCTCAGTACCTTAAAAAATAGCATTAGAAACTAACACATATTATTACAGGTTTTTCCATTCATAAACTCCAATCTAACTGGAACATCTGCAATCAGTTTCCATCATGTGTATGTGTAATAGTGACCAAGGTGCAGAAATATGGTGAGGTGTTCTGATTCCACTGTAATGACAACCTCAATATAAAGGGACCAAATAGAAAAATAAATTTGTGCACTGAAAAAAATTTACTTAATCAGCTGAGTATTAACAAGAGCTCAATATTTATTGTCATTTCATGGGAAGTGCATAAGAAGTTGATTTTGGTCAAATCTCATGGCCAAATGATATTCTGCTCTTTGAACGAACCCAGCACAAATATATCAGACAGCAAACAAGTTCTCTTTACTAAAACCAAAGTTCTCTTTACTAACACTAAAACTAAGTATTTCATAGTATTTCAAGTATTTCATCGTATAGCTTCAAGGTCTAAGTTTACTACATGAGCAGGGTTCTTTTGGTTAGAATTCAGAATTTTAAAGTAAAATCTTATGAGCTTTCAGAAGCTTCACACTAGCCTACTTCAGCCAGCATATCCCAGGCTGTCCTTACTTTTCTGTGAATTCCACCTTGTGCAAAAATGATCCTGCTTGTCACAACAGTAGGCTCTATTGCTAGAAGTGACTCATTTTTTATAGTGATCTTAATATGCTTTTAACTTCATTTCAACCACACAAAAAAATGTCCTTATTCTCTTCCTCTCCCCCAAGTTGGAATGATGATCAGTTTAAGGAGACACACATGATACACTGGATCACATCAGCTGATATGCTGTTCAGTATCCTCTGACCAAGAGCAAGAACACACAAAGAGCTCTGCAAAGCCAACTCTACAATAGCCTAGCCACAACAAAAGGTTCCTCTGACCTCAAAAATTTTAGATGCTGATATGTGACATGAAAGCACAGGACTGACTTTTCCTTCCTGCCTACATACCTCACCAGCACTGGGGAAAGCCACTGAAGCTGACTTCAGGTAAAGAACTCACACACATAAATACAAGGTCAGTGCATTCATTACTCAGAATAAATTTCAAAAAGATTCCATGTCTGAAATAAAAATTGTTCCAAACACAAGATGTGGTTTGGAGAATAAGAATTACAGTTTCTGGATAGACTCTAGCTGCCCAACATGAATATAAATAAATCATGACACAGATTTAGTTACCTGCCAGGAACAAGACAATATCAGTCATTTTAACCATTGGTAGTAACATGAGTTAAATTGCTCCAACTGAAAGCCATAGTTTTCCTAAATGTCTGTTTTCAACTGGGGGTATGGTAAATAAAAGCAACAATTTCATATTTTGTTTTAAAATCTCTTTTAAAATGAATGTTAATTTTTTATACTTTGCTGAACAACCTACAAATAACAAAACAAGAGTGTTCAACCTGTGTTTTCTGATTCCTTAAGTAGACTTTTTAAAATTCTTCTCCAAAATAAAGAGTTAGAAACATCAGTCTCTCGATCCTGGAGTGTTTTGTCACTCATATTACATATCTCAATTTAACCCTTCTAGTGTCCTCATCTTACCAGAGCACCTCAGAAGAAGTAATTGTTCGAAATGCTATGATAGAACTAGACCTCAATCAACTTCAGTGATCTCTATTCTTGCAGAGTTCCTGACTACAAAAGCCCAGCTCCAGGTAAGATATAAATATGGGCTGATATTACATCCATATCCACTAAGTTAGATTTAATTATTGATCTACTTCTTTACATGATTTTGACAAAGGCCAGTAGGCTGGCATCTTTGTGATCTTCTCATGGTATAAACATCTCAAGTTAGACATCTGTGACTTAACAGAGGACAAAACTTTCTTTGTCACAGCTCTTATATTGCATTCCTTGGATTACCCCAGGCATAATCCAGCCTTCTCTATCCCCAAAATAGAAGTGCAGTATTATCATATGCAATACTACCATCATCTACATTAAGTATCACTAAAGATTATTGAAATCTTGAATACTGAAATTAAATCAAATATTTGGCACCACCCATTCATAATTTTCTTCTCCACGCAATTTTTCTCTCTTGTTATTTCCTGTCATCTTTATCTCAAGTCTATCTTCAGGTTACATAGCCACATTTCTGAAACATAGCAAAAAAAGCACATTTAAGTAATCACCACAAGTAAAAGTTTATGATGCTTTGGAGCAGGATATGAGAACTTGGCTTACACTTCCAATCTCATAGGAGCCAGAAAGCATGTAAATGAACTAGAAAACCTTTTTTCTAGTCCACTCAAAAAGTTTTTAGAGAAAGTGAATTTGGCCTGCAACACCACTGAGCAGACTATTTTCAACAATTCCCCAAAACAGTTAACACTAACACTAACACCATGTAAGACAAGGGAACTTTTCCTTCTGTTAAGGAGTTCATGCAGCTCAATGGAAAAGCAGACAGAGGGTGGAAATAGGTTAAGCTTTACTGTCGTTGCTTTTTAAGAATTTTATTCTTGCATATTTCATAGAAGTTTTTAAAACAGCGTTCCTGGAATAAATCCCAAACTAATTTGCGACAGAACCCTAAAATACTTGTCTTAAAAATCTGACATCTTAGTCTTTAAACGACTTCAGAAGACCTTACAAGGCCAAAGATGCTTCCCATCAAACTAGCTTCCCATCTAGCTTCAGCCAGAATAAAAAAAACTGTTAAGACTAAACTCCCAGGGGATATTCTTATAACCCTTCTTCCTTAGCATCAGTTGCTGAACTAACAGTAAACCTGTGGTAGTTTAAAAAGGACTGAGGTTAGCAGCTGAGGCTTATAAAACAATTTTCCTCAATGCACTAAGTTTGGCCAGTCACATGTGAACAAAGTGATAAAGTTCAATGCAAATTGTGCTGCTGTTCATGTAACAAGCAAGCACACGACACGTTTAGATGCATGAGGAACAGGCAGGGTGTGCATGAAAAGATAAACACTTGAATGTGTGACAAATTGAGGCCAACTCATCCATGATATGTTTTCCATTGTGGAAAGAGCTAAATCACTTTTAGGAGTTGTGTAGGTTTTTTGAACAGCAGGCATCTTGACTTACAATAAGTTAACCCTTTCATGCACTATGCCCTTAATTAGATTTGAGGTTAGCCTTCCCTCCAAACAGTGTACAACTGACATTCAGAAATTAGGGCTCTCTATCTACACAGCTAGGGAGCTAAACATGATCAATGTGGTTCTTGGGGAAAAAAAAAAAAAAACACCAGCAAAAAATAACATTTGATATTTATCTCTACAAAGCTTGGTTTAAAGCAAATCAATTTGCTCTAAAAGACCTTGTTACTAATAGTTTGTCAGAACTTTTATAATGTCATTGTTTTCAAAACACTATTATGCTAAACAATTAAATAACAAATTCACCATGCAATCATATTATATATCCCCTAAGCATATGCACATTCATACACTTTTAAAAGTTTTTAATGGCATTCTTGAACTTTCAACCTCAAGTTTACTTCATTTTCAAGTTACTATAACTCACATCATGCCTGCAAATATTCTGTGATCCTAATGGCCGTCCATCTCTTTTAAGAACTTTTCAGCTAATCAAATGATGACCTACTCCTAGCAAAGCAAAGGAGTACTGTTTCTGAAAAATCACTCTCAATACAGAGGAGACCAGCACGTTCACTTGTTTTCAAGCCATAATGCTAATTGCTAGTTTATCTGCCCAGTTTAATACATCAAATTCAGAAGTGGACATTGGGACATAATTACAGTTTAAAACGATTGGCTGAAGAGTGATAAGTGACACATACAGATTGAAGGCTTAATGGCTGTTATTTCATGTTTTGTGCCTTCCCCTATTTAACTGGAGAAAAATAAACTAGGTTTTCCTTTTTAAAAATGCTACTTCCAGGAATATTATTACATTATTTAACAAAAACTTCACAAGCAAACTACATGAGAAAATTGAGAGTTTGATTATATGCAAAGTACGGACAGTTTCATTCTGTATCTGACAAATTCTTCAACCTCTGCTAAGCTGATCAGTAAAAACTTAGCTAATTGAATCCATTGATGTGAAAAACCACAGGCTCAAGTCTGTACTGCATACATCAGGCTGAAGGATTTCTGCTCCAGCCATGGCAGTAATAGTCAGTGGGGTCAGGTCAAAGAGGGTTAAAGTGAGTCAGGATATAGCCAAAGGAATACATCAAACACTGATTTTAAAAGGGCAATTAATCTTAGACAGAAATGCTTCCTGGGGAATGAGATCTCAATCTTAAGAGCACACTACATGATGTAGCAGTAAAAATGTACATATACAAGCTTAGAGAGCTTTCATCCTGTGATCACAAACAGAAGGGGAGTGCTGTTTATCAGAGAAATACAAACCCTTGCTAAAATACTTACATTAGCTTCTTCCGGGCCCTTACTCATCGAAAAATAAATTCTGTAATGAGCAGGCTGGAGAGTTTGCACACATGAAATTCCTTTTTTTTGTACATGTACTGTAGGTTCTTTTGAGCTGCTAGTAGAATAAAGTATTTAGAGATCTCTACCATAGTGAAATTGAAAAATCTAGCATTGAAAAATTCAGGAAAGACTGGTGAAAGGAGTAATGGAATACCTGTACGATTCCTTACACTGAACACTAAAAAAAAATAGGCCCTTCTCAAAACAGCTACCTGGTCAGAGTAAAATTGGAAGTAAGTTTTCATCAAAAGTTCTTTTTAGCTTTTCCATTCCAAAATATTAAGATAGTTAGCTGCAAAGCTGATAGACTACAATATAATCTTTATTTTTAATGAGAGTTTGACTCATAACCTAAATATTTTAAATTTAGAGTTCAGAAAGTATTTTTCTGCTTTATAGTAAAAAAATAGATCCATAAAGCTAACAACACAAATACACAGTATTTGCAAACAAAATTTGCTATGTTAGTATTATTTGCCAAAGTGTAGAGACCTGCTGCATTTTGCCATTGTAAATGGGGTGATGACACCATCTGGAAAAAGGACAAGTCCATTCAGATCTCCACTGATTGTAGCACTCTGTTCACAAGCCAAACCACTACATAAGACTTTGGCTTCGATATAAGTTTTAAAAGTTTTACCTCTATTTTTCAACAGATATTCTCCAAATGACTACAGGTACAAAGTAAAATATAAAGTTATTCACTGTTTATCCACTGATTGTGAAGTTATTAAAATCTCTGATCAAAATGAAGTATTCAAGCAAGGGACATCTACTGTTAGCAAGTGCTGATGAATCCTCAGAGAAGAGAGTAGGACACAAAGTGGATTATTCTCCATCACATTACTGGTAAAACTGTTATATTTCTCCTAATTATTTTTGTAGGTCTTTTAGTTTTGCAGGTTCTATTTCTTCCATCCCTGTAAGAAGTTTATCTCCTGGATAAATCAGGTAATACCTATATGCATCAAGGCAAAATAGAATCAGATCAAAAGAGAAATGCAAGGAAGATGGGAATGATTTTACTCTGCCAACCCCCAAAAACAAAGTACATATACCTAATTTAAAGGTATAGATATGATTCAAAAAATGGGCCAGAACCCACTCTTCAAACTTCAGGGAAAATGTCAGAGAACAGCTCATGCCTATTCAGTTACATTATCTGCCTCCCTCCACTGCCTGGACTGTTAATCCATGAACTCTGCCCATATTTTCTGGGAGAATATTAATATGCCTTGACCAAAATTATTCCCAAGAACTGCTAATAGTCATACAGCACAAACAACACATGTTCTAGACCACTTTTGTTTACTAGTATAAATAAAAACACTGAGATCACATAATTTAAATTTGTTTGTGTGCTGCAGCATCATGGTTGAGAACTTCACATTGTGGATCTTCACAGAGGGTTATTGCTGTCTCCTGAAAGCTTTGGTAGACCCAAATTTCCAGTTACTCTTGCACCAATTACAGCATTAAAGGCATTGTCACATTTTCTGTGAAACTAACCATAAGAAATATCTTGTAAATCTATGTACTTAGTGTACTTCAGCTGCTGCTGACATGCTTATTTCTGCAAGCAAGGAAATATGAGAAACAAGAAGGAAGGTTTGATTTGAGTTTTTTTCTGTGAAGCTGTTGATAGCTCACTCATACTGAGGTGATTTCTGTGGCCTTTGGAGTAAGATCATGACTCAAAAAAATCCAATTCTTAACTCTGCTATTGACCTCAGTGTGACCAGGTACAAGCCACGTCACCCCTCTGTGCTTCTTAATTTCTTCTTTTCTGCCTCTCTTCACTCATCTTTTATCTAAGTGATAAATTCTGTGGGAATATGCAATGTGTACAGTGCATAAGGAACCTGAGGTCGCCTCCTAAAACACAAAAATTACTCATTTTAAAACTAAAAATCCAACACAACCAAAATACTCTGTCAAGATGCTTTGATCTCAACAGTTGTCCTAAAACTCACATGTACACAGCAGATGACTAGAAATCAGGCAGGTTTTCTGGCAGTAATTTTCCACAATATTTTCTTAATTGCCTAGATTTTCAAATCTATATAGCATTCAGTTAGGAAATGGGTGGTAGGGAACTGATGTTCCCAGGAAGAGCAGACTATTCTAGGATGAAAAACCTCACCTCTCTTCCGGATAGAATTTAAGAAATGCTGGCTTGTCATTTTCAAACAGAATAAGCTCAATTTTGAAGAAATTATTTTGCTCTATGAAGGAGTTTACTTTCTCCATTTTATACTACTACTGTTAATGATCGACTTAAAAAACTTTGTTATGTCTGAATAAAGTCACTGGCCTTTTGACTAATTTAAAGAGAATAGTCTGGAGTCTGATACTAATAAAACTTATTGGGTGGCCAGTAGAACAAATTTAGCTGAAACTGAACAAATTTCCAAAGACTTGTCCGAGAAACAGGATTATTTCCCTATTTGCTGTACCTCTTCCTACAGTCTACCATTCTGAATGTGCATGCCTGTGCATGCCCAGAAACCACTTCTAAGTCATAAAGAAATAGCACATTACTCTTGTGATGTTAGCAAAGTTGCTGGATGCAAGAGGAAAGAGCAAGCTAAAATAGACTATTGCAGTTGGAAGGGACCTATGATGACCATCTCATCCAACTGCATGAGAAACCCAGGGCTGGCCAAAAGTTAGAGAATGTTATTAAGGACATTGAGCAAATGCCTCAAACACTGACAGGCTTGGAGCATCAACCATCTCTCTAGAAAACTGTTCCAGTGTTTGACTACACTCATGGTAAAGAAATGCTTCATAAGGTCCAGTCTAAGCCTCCCCCATGCAGATTTGAGCTATTCCCACATGTTCTATCACTGGATACTCAGGGAAGAATTTAGCATCTCCCTCTCCCCTTCCTCAGGAAGCTGCTCCTCACAGGACATGCCTTCCAGCCCCATCACCAGCTTTGCTGCTCTCCTCTGGAGGCACTTGAGTACCTTAAAACCCTTACATTGTGGGACCCAGAACCACACACAGCACTCCAGGTGAGGCTTCACCAATGCTGAATACAGTGGGACAACCACCTCCACTGACTGTCTGTGCTGTGCTTGATGCACCCCAGGATGTGGTTTGCTCTCTTGGCTGCCAGGAAACACAGCTGCCTCATACTGAGTGAGTACCCCCAGACCCTTTTCTGCAGGCCTACTCTCCAGCCACTCCTCTCCCAGTCTGTATCTGTGTTCTGCACTTCTCTGTCCTGGGTACAGAATCTTGGCATTTGGAATTACTAAATTTCATCCCATTTATCAACAGGAAAGGAGCAAACTACTCAAGCTACCAAATGGGTAAGTCTTGTAGAGTCGATTGAGGTAAAGTTAGAGAAACCCTTAAAACCAAGCCATGTTCAGTGTTTCCCAAGAAATTGTATGCAGAAAGATCACAAGCAGCCTCACATACCCGCTATGCTTCCTTTTAAGAGTAAGTGAGCCAGAACATTCTGCAGACAACAGAAGCCTTCTCTGATTATGTAAAGAGTTTGTTTAGAAATGAAGATAGCTAACAAGAAGCACAGCTGCCATATTATTCTCAAATTATTTGCACCTTTCCATGTGGTCATGAGAAATTAATTCTATATTCATTAATTCTGTAGTCATGACTATTATCGCCATAATCTCAAGCCATCCTCTGGACTTCCACCCCCTTTGATCAAAGAGGATTACTGAATCAAAAGGTATGCAATTTTAACACAGAAAAGAAAGTTTCCACTTCAACTTAAAGAAAAGGTAACTGAGGCAGGTAGGTGTTTGTGGGTGTTTAAAAAAAAAAATCAAAAATCAGAAAGTCGGCAGTAAGATGAAAGTCAGATGCAGAAGGATAATCCAAGCAGATGGCCTAGTTAGGATAAGATAACAGGCACAAATAATGACTCACACCAGAAAGGAGAAGTACAGGATGACCTCCTCCAACATGGAAAGCACCAGTGAGTCAAGGATGCAAGGAGGGCAGAAAAACTTAGGCAGTGGTCTGAAGGTCAGTTGTGGCCTGCAAGATGACTCCCACAGCAGACGAGACAGCGAACTAGAATTCTTATCACTAGCTTTTAACCTTCTCCTAGTACACCCACACTCTACAAGACCTCTAACCCTTCACAATATTCTCACAGCCACATGGGATGAAAATGGCTAACAAAGTGCCTAAAAACTGCTCAGGGTTTGTTATATTTTTAAATTTACGTGGCCTGGGAAAGTATTTCAACATTGCACCTCCACAGCCCTGAAAAGCAGAGACCAGTCTGCAGAGAGCATATGCAATCAGACTTAGTAGTTAGACATGGGGAGCAAAGATTTCCTCAGTTTGCTCACCACAGGAGCAGCAAGGAATGGGATAGTGCTGTGCTGCTCCAATTCCCACAGTAAGCCCCAAGTCAAGCTAATTCTGACCTCAGGCAGAGCAAGCCCAGTCATTTTCATGTCTATCCAAAGACATTCACACTGCATAAATTTACCTCCTTCTGTTGCACAATTTCTCATTTGTATCAAAATTAGGAGTCTACATGACAAATCTAATCTAAATTCAATTTTCCGTTTAACTAATTTACTGGAAGTCAATGCTTAAAAAACTGAGGGAGAACAAAAACAATTAATATGTAGTCTCTCATACATTATACATTAAAAAAAGCTGGGAGTTAATTGAAAACAGTTGATCCCTAATTTTACAAAATCATTCAGTACAGCAAGTCTTAAGAGAAAAATCCTGAAAGTCTTTTTGATCCTTGTTTTATTTCTGAAAGAACTAATGACACTGCTTTAGAAAGAGGTCAGTTCACGCAGCTTTTCTGAATGAACAACAATGCTGTGAAAACTGGGAATGATTGATAGCCTACTGTTTGCGTCATTATGTCCAAATGTTTACCATTTGAGTCTTCAAGGAAGCATGAGACAAAAATCAAAACAAGTTTTATGAAGACTTCAACAACACTAGCAAATTAAAATTGTGTCCAGAATTGTTTAGACATGATAGCAGTGCAAGAAAACGGCTTTCTTCTGCATTACACAGTTTTTATCTTTGCATTATGCCCAATGTCTTAAATTTCTGGTATGGAGAGAAAAGTCTTTCCCTCCCCAGAACTCTGTTTTCTATAATTTTAACCCTTTGCCTCTTCAAAGCATTCTGTTGAACTCAACACTGTTCCCCCTTGCAGTTGTTGCTTTGTAGCTATGTAAGATCATATTATGTTCTCCCTTTTTCCTACTAAGATGACTCATTATTTCTAAATGAACTGTTTACAATATCAGGACGTTCATTTACAGGAACTTCATAAATGTGTACCAAACAAAATATTTTTTTCAATAGTTGTGAATTATTCATTTTTTTCCCAATTTGATAAACGCTGACATTCAGAACTGATAGTACTTTTGGAAACAAAGGTTCCTTAATTGGCAACAGGAACGCTATCACCAGATACAGAAAATCATGGGGAAACACAGCATGACTTCCTTGAAGCAACAGATATATAACTCTTAATTTTATTATCTGTCATAAACAACAGTGATGCTGTAAGCAGGTGGCCTAATCCACCTAATCTGAGTAAAACAGAGAATTTTAGACAGTGGGGGACAGTAGCTGTGGTATTATCTCCTTCAGGGATGGACAATTTTGTTATTCATCAGTTTGAGGAAGAATACCCATAAGTAACATGTTCTATCATATCAGGTATGTGACCTTATGCTGTAGTTGCAGGCAACAACATGGCCTTAACATCCACTCTTCCTTACCTGCATAGGAACTACAATAACACAGTCTAAGAAACCACAAGCAATATCAAGCTTTATCTTAGTCTGTTCCTGCATAATCCACTAAATCTTCCCACAAATAGTAATAACTCTGAAGTTATTTAAATGACTGCCTAATTTTCTGGAACTGGAACTACAGCAGACAATTGCATTTTACCACACAAGAACTGTTCAATTAAAGAATCAACTTTAGTCTGTGCAAGTGGCATCCACAAGCACAGGGAAAAAAGATCAGACAATGAGTTTACAGGCTGTAGCATGAATAATCAGAATAATTTGATTCTAAACACTCATGAATGGGTATTACATATTAAAATAAAAAAGCCATCTGTCATGAGCTTAGATTCAAAGCTACATGACGCACAGTCTATGAGAAGCAAAGCTATAGGATTTTGGACTTTTGGCTGGAAAGGATATATGTACAGTATCAAGAGTGTAAAACAGTAAATGAGAAAGGTGACACTTTATTCTGACTTCCCTGAATAACTAACCAGGACATTGGTCATCTTGGAGGACAAATGAAAAGAGGAACTGGAAAATTGAAGAATGCTGATGGAGAGGCACAGTCCCTAGCGTTAAAATACTTTAGGTTTTTAAATCCAGTGATACAAAAATTTGCTGGCAAACTCTAGGAAACTGCAGTCTACATAATAAAACACCAAAGGACAAAAAGACTGAAAGCAAAAAGAAAAAACTAACACCAAAGTGACTATTGACTAATTACTATCCCAGAGAACTAGATCTATTCCTGTTAGGAAATCAGCTCAGGTCTGAAAATATGCAAAATTAGTTATATAAATTATGGTGAGCTTAGTCAAAGGAGAGTTAGTTTTAGAGGAAGTAAAAGCAGATAGTAAAAGAGCAACAAAGGACAGTAAGAGCTATTACTAGAACAGATGATGGAGGAACATGAGCAGGAAAGAGACATTGACATGACAGAAAATAAGACATGTCAACGCCAGCTGAAAAGAGAACTGAAAAATAAGTACCCCTCTTTCCTGATGCTGCCATAAGGATCAAATATGAGACATTGCCCAAAAACCTAACTGACCAGCTTGCCTCAGATTTAAGTATGAACAACTGGGGGAAGCAAACAAAGAACAAGTACACATACACTCCTTCAAGAGATGATCACAACTGAGAGCTAAACACAGTTTACTACATTCAAAGCACAGAACCTGCAATGCTTTACCTTAAAAGACTGAAAACTGAATTGAAATTGCCCATCTTCCAGGAAGGATTTCCAAAAACTCAGGACAATCAGGAATAGTAGCCCATGAATAGCAAGCTAAGTATATCTGTATAACTACATAATGCCCAAATTTGATTTCAATTGTATGCAGCCCTTAGATAAACTGAATAAAACAATAATTATGGAAATAAGGTAAATAAAAAATATACTAATAACAATATAGGTTTATCCATAGAAAAATTTCACACTGAGGTGACTGATCTATAAACTGCTGTGTAACTGATAAAATAGTATAGTTTAGTTCAGAAACTAAACACAAAAATATAACATGCCTTAAAGAAAGGCTACAGTGGGTTACAATACAGAAGAAGTGATTATTGGATTAGTTTGAAAATACTGATTTTAATATTTATTAAACATGACAAGAAGGACTTCACTGTTTCTCAAGCTTTATGTCAATACAGAAAACCAGAACAAAGAAAATAACTGAAGCAAATGAAATGCATCAATGTTCAATGGAAAGTTGGTGACCTGGTCTTAGTGTTTTGGTTGCCACATAACCACAACCACTGCCTATGAAGCAGCCAAATAGGAACCATGTAAAAAGAAAAACTATTCAGCTAATGAGAAAACAGATGATTTAACACATTTGCCGTCTAAATACTTATTCAGACACAAAATTAGAGGGCTATATTGGATTAGTTCTAACCTAGCCTTCTGCAAGACAGTACTGCACAGTACTGCAGGAATAATACAAGGTGAAGTAAGTGCATCCTCCTTGGAGCATCTCTGAACATGCAGGCCTACAGGAGAGTCAGAGATGGCTTTTTACAAGGCATGAAATGATAGTAAAAAGGCAAATGGCTTTAAATTGAAAGAGGACAGCTTTAAATTCACTATTAGGAATAAATTCTTTACTCAGCAGGTGGTGAGACAGCAGCACAGGTTGTGCAGAGAAGCTGTGGTTTGCCCCATCCCTGCAGGTGTTCAAAGCCAGGCTGGATGAGGCCTTGAGCAACCTGGGATAGTGGAAGGTGCCCCTGCCCATGGCAGTAGGGCTGGAACTAGATGAACTTTAAGATCCCTTCCAACCCAAAGCATTCTATGATTCTGTGTTTGCTGCTAACAAAGACAGCCATTCTCAATGCTTTAGAAAAACAGGGTATTCTTTAGAGTCAAGATAATTAATGTAATGGCCAATAGTTTCAAGAACTACCCTGGCTTCTTAATGCTTGTTCTAATTCCCCCACTTTTCTTTACACTTTCTGACCATTACTACTAATGCATGAAATGCTTGATTCACATTTTGACAAATGGGTTCCCAATTACTGTGCACTCTGCTCCAACTCCAGTGCAGTGATTTGGGACAAGAGAAGATAAAGCCGACACTCCTTGCAATCTGAAGAGTTAGAGGATGGACTCTAAACAGAAGCCACTCTTTGCTTTTGATATAACACCTGTAATAAAAAGTCTTTTTGTCCACCAGTTTTTCTCAGATTAACATCTTAAGTAAATTAAACTATTCAGTAAGCCAGAAAGGTGAGCAATGAATTCATTAAGCAGAAAAAAAAATTTACACGTACATTTTCAAAAAATAGATATTAAAAATATATATATTTATATCATTGAATAAAGGACCAATTTGAAGAGAGGCAGAAAAGTATGGGTCGGGATAATAACAGTTCAAAGTTTTCATTTTTTACTGCACTTCAACAAACAATAAAAGCCTTGAATAAATAGTTTCATAAGCTAATTTAAATAAAACACAGTATTCTAAACAGTTACCCACAGTCTGTAACAGTCCAAAATAATATTGACACAGCATTTTACAAAGACCATTTTCACTATCAATCTTTTAAAGTCATTATTCAGCCTGTTCTTTCGACAGTGCTCTTTACACCGTGTTTTCAAGAGTTAACAATCAATGCATATATTCAATCCACATACATATATATATATATATAAATACATTTTTTCATTGAGACATTTTTCTCAGCACAGTTAAAAGGAAGACTTAATTATATCCATGCTTCCTAAAGCAAAGGCATATAGACACTGTGGGTGGTTCTTGAAATCCTTCCCTCCCTCTTCTGGTGGTGGTCCCTAAGAATCTGGCAGCAGGAACAGCTCAATATACAGCTACAAATGCTGAGTCTGAAAACCATATATTCTCTGTGTTCCCACGGCACAAAGCTCAGCTATGGATGTCACCACAGACAAGCAACCACCACAATTACCGTGAAGCTTCCAGCTGAATGAGCAGCCATTGGAAAAGAGAAAACCATAGAGGAAAACGGGGGAAAAGAAGTCAACAGATGGAGAAAAACAGAGAGAAAGAAATTCGTATTTACTGCATTGCACTGAAGAAAAGATGCAGTTGATGTCACCAGTGAATCAATTTACTAAAGAGGAAGATTAAATACAGCTTGGAAAAATATCTAAATGGCTTTGAAAAAAAGAGTAAAAAGATAAAAAAATCCGCTTCTCCAGTATCTATTATACCTTGAGCATATCCTTGATGAGATATTACTTCTATCTCCTTTGTTCAGAAAAATTAAGTAAATCTAAACTTTTATAACTGAATAGTCTGAAAATCCAGGTGTGAAAAAGTTTTTAATTATTTTCTAATAAACTTTGATAATGTATTCTGTTTTGTTAAAATATTGTTTTAATGACTCCACCAGAATAAAGTGTAGATTAAGACAAAACATACAAGTTTATAACAAAAGTATTAGAAGATACTAAGTAAAGTCCAAAGAGGACAATTTTTAATGTCTGACTACAATCTATTTTTTCTTCAGAAACCATTTTAACAAGCGTTTCCTCAATTATCTTTTTAGAGATAACAAATTGAAGTCAAAGCAATCTTACAGCCAGAAACATTAATTTTTTTGAGGGTGGGACAGAAGAACAGTTATGAGAGACCTAAACTTTACTTCAGAAAGTGCCTGGAGTTTGGACACTCAAAGGCCCAGAGGTCTCACTGATTTCAAGTACAAGCAAACTGCTCAGGAGAACACTCATGCTGATCCACTGGAGTTTTCTGATGCTCCTCTCTATAAAATGGATGGATTTGTAACACTCAGCTTGCCTGTGATCACTTATGAATGAATTCTCCAGGGAAAAAAATAATTATTTTTCCAAAGGCAGTATTCGGCTGTTTAAATTATAATATTTCCTGAAGCACATTCATTCTTGATTTATCCTTTCAAGAATCAGGACTGTGCTTTTTCACTACACACACCTGACACTAAAACATGCCCAGCCTGGGCAGAAAGACAATAGTCTCCCAGAAGACAAAGGGAGATGAGAGACAGAGAGTGATTATAAACTGAATGCTAAGTGTGTAAGGAAATTATGATTGTACAGCCAGTCTACACCTCTGACAAATTCTGAACTTCAAGTATTCAACTTCAAAAGGAGATAACTGCTTTAGAAGTAAAACCTTTAAGTGTAGCATCGCAGGTTTCCAAAACATGTTTGCAAATTAAACTCTCCTATGCCCATATCTCCCTCTGTATTTTGAACTGATGGAAAATCTGTTGACAGAGGAAGCTTGTTAAATTCTCAGTGATCCAGCATCAGAGAGAAAATTATTTTACTGAATGGGTTTCATGGATATTTCAGTAGCACAGATGTGCTGTGGTTCCACAATCTTGGGAGTTTAGTCTACTTGATGGAAAAGGGTGATCTTTTTCTCATTATGGCTGCTAATACTTCTACAGGCAAAACTCAAAAGTGGCACTAAACAGTATGGTTTTTAAATAGTTGTTTTTTTAACAGCTCAAAGCCGTATTAGAGCATGAGCACTTAATATAGTGCACATTATATCTGAATAATGAATGAGTGGATTTAGATAGCAAGAGAATAATCAAATTTACTTATTGGCTAAATTGTATAATCATTGAACAGGGTATGATGAGCTCTTGCAGTCAAGCCTAAACCAGCACTGTCCTTCCCTGTCCATGATCTCTAGCAGTAAGAATCACCTCTGTCATGGGCATCCATCTTTTCAGGTCAGTTCCCTTTATGAGAAGGGTTCACCCTTCTCTATCATCCTTCTGGTTTAATTCTGCTTTTTCCTTTTTTTTGTACTTTCCATGTTGCCACACCTACATTTCTGCTTTGCATTCCTGTCTGTGGTACAGCAAACCCTGAAGAGGTTTTCCTCAGTCCTTTATCAGACAATATCCATCTCCACCTAACCACTTCTTCACCTGCAGCTTGTCCTTCTGCCAGCACAAACTACCCTTCTTTTCAACTTCTGATTCAATTTGCTTCTCCAAATCCTTTCTCCGAATCACTTGGCCAGCAGGATATCTACTCACCATTCTTTCACAGATGCCTTGCATGATCTCTGTGCATGCTCCACAAGCAATATGTTCCTTTTTCTTCCCCATCCTTTTATCATCTCCTACCCCACTTACTCTGTCCAGGTGTTCACATTTATTATGTCATGTTTTGGCTTTTGCCCCAATCTCTTTCATTCTGCCACATTGTTTATAGTCACCCTCCCCATCTCATTTAATGCTTCCCAGATCTGTCATTTTCTTCCAAATTACTTGTTCAGTCAGACTCTTACCCCCCCTCCATTGGTTCTGTATATCAGTCTACCTCCACATCTCCTCAGGAGCCCACATTATTTTCTGCATTCAGCTCAGACAGCTTCCCTAGCTTTCCAGTATACCAGAAGGGGAGAACACTCACAATACAAGAGGAACAACTGAGCAACACTACAACACAAAGCTGTGCTACAGCAGAAAATGTGCTGAGTTCTGGAGAGCTCACGCCCATGTGAGGGACCAGATCTATTAAACTCTTTAAGTTTGCAAATCGCTCAATAAAATTGGGCCAAATTTAAGCAGATGTATACAGGAACAGACAAGCATATTCCAACATTCCAAAACCCACCAAACTTCACATCCCGCATCATATGTGTAAGAATAGTACCTACTTTAGTTTCTCTTTTTCCAACCATTTTTTTTTTGTCCAAGCTGAGTAAATATTAAGGGGATTTTTATCTTAAAAAAAAAATGAAGCAAGCAATTAGCACAGCTTATTTCTGTTATGCTGTCAAAGGTTGGTGGTTTTGTCAATATGTGAAAAGGAGACCTATTGATGGGAAGTATCATCACTGGTATTCAGAGAATTGTATTACATTTGCACTTCCAATAAGTGCAGTTAACCAGCACATTCACCATCTGCAGGTTTGGCAAATCTACATAAAAATTGTCATCCCTTAAATCCTGGAATAATTGTGCATAAATGCTTTGGAGTTTCTTACACTTAATTTGTGCTCAACAGTCTTTCAAGTTAAAATGTATCCATACTTCTCACTGATTTTTTTTCAATTCCCTCTACCTTTTAAGCAGGGCCTGTATGATACTGACAGTTAAGTACTTAAAGATGGTTAAACTTGCTGGTGCTAACATTCATGTATCTACTGGTATCTCCCTTTATCTTTTGGACAGCTAGTATAAGGTATTACTTAAAATAATGCTCCAAAATTTAAAAAAACTATGAAAAATGGACATATGGTTAGTAATATTACATATTTTTCTTACTTTTTGTTATTTTTGTAAATTGTTCTCATGTGTTAACAAGTATTAAACAAGGGTAAGAAAAGTACTTTGATATTTCAGTGAATTTCCAAGATCCTGATACTGGGAGAAATCCATGACAACAGTTTTAATTTTGAATCAAGCAACTTCCATGTGCAACAAAATCTTACAGATTTCCAATTCTCTGCTTCACTGTCAAAAGATGCTGATACTACAACAGTAAATTCTGTGCCAAGATCTTCTCTAGAATATCACACATTTCTCCTAAGTTCCTCATTTACAGGTATTGGTAAAAGAACGGAAAGAACAAATTAAAAACCTTTTGGATTAAACAATTTGCAGAGTACATAACTGTTACATTTATGTAAATGTGTATCACTGCTCCAATATTTGCAAGCTTTGACACTAAAAATACACCCAAAAAAGCTTACCTTCTGAGTAAGTGCAGATCAACAAATGCTATTGCATGAAATAATATGCTACATTAACTGCTCACACAATACTAATTCATAACCACACATAAACTATTATATGCTTGTAAAAATCTCTTACTGGTACATTTTAAAAGCCTGCACTTCAAGAAGAGAAAAAAAGCATTCTGAAAATATCTTCAATTTTCATCAGTTTTGGAGTTTTACATATGAAAAGTTTTTGGAATACAAAATTAAAGGCAACTTAAAATCTGCTGACACTTTCAGAAAATTTTTTTAAAAGTGCAGAAAATAATGTGAATATTTTTACTATGACCATCACAAGGGCAAAAGAGTACAGGAATTTTAGAGTAAAACTTCTAGAGATTAATTTCTCAGGCGTGACTAAGGACTCAATCTTACCCTCTTGAAAACACGCAGGTGATGAAGGGCACGCTAAAGAGCCAGGAATGAATGAAATCTGAAACTCTGATACTGACATTTAGTTCTACCCTCAAAGTACCCATATTAAAAAAATCAACAGAAAAAGAATTATCTTATTAGACAAAGAATTATTTCTGCAGTACCTTCAGGGGTGATAGCACTAGGACACACATCTTTTAGCAGGTCTCCCAAAGTATGCAACTGTCCTCCTGAAGCAATTGGTCGAAATAGCTTCTGTATAAAAGGTCTCTCTGTTGTTGCCTGTTTTAATTAAAAAAAAAACAAAAAACAAACCAAACAGTTTAAGGACCATGCAAATATGTAGTATTAGTATTTGAGACAGGTACACAATAGGACAGAAGTAAAGGTTGCAGCAGAAGAAACATCTGGTATTTCCACATTCCCACTGCCTTGCACCTTGCATTTCATTCATATCATGACATGAAGGGAAGTTTTTATTTATTAATAATTACAAATAAACTGTCACCCCAGAAAAACCGTAAAGATAATTTATAGATAGTGTCAGGAATACAAGAGTATTATCATTTTTTTTAAAGCCCCAAATTTTCTGTTATGGGAATACAACCTGCTTTAATAAAAAAACATTTTAGTATATCTTTATTTACAAAGAAAGAAACAGCGAGCACAGACTCAGGAGTTCAACATATCCCTATTTATTTTGCCAAGCCAAAGCAATCCTGTACCCTTACAGCTCAACAGGTGATTTTTTTATCTTTAGATTTTATATCAAAAATTTCAAACTATTTCAGCTGGAAGAAACACTACCAACTTAGAAAAAAACATGTTGTGCTTTGACAGGCAATCTAGAATCTTCTACCTACTTAAGGAATTGGTCATCTGCTCAGATATGCAAAGGAATTCAGAACAATTTCAACTATCCACCTTTCAGTTTAAAGCCTTCTCCTATAATCTTATGCCTTTGTAAAAAGTCCCTCTCCAGCTCTCTTGTAGGCCACATTTAGGTACTGGAAGGTCTCTTTGGTACATTCCCTTCTCCAGGCTGATCAAGCAAAACTCCTTATTCCCCCTATGCCTTAGCATATTTTCCAGGACAATTTGCTCCATGACCTCTGCTGAGCACCAAGGTAAGACTGACTGGTCTGTAGTTCCCAAGGTCTTCCTTATTTCCCTTTTTAAAAAATGGGATTACATTTCACTAGGAACTTCACTGGACAGCCACAACTTCTCAAATATGATGGATGGCAGCTTAGTCACTTTCCTCAACATCTGTGGGGATGTCTCTCATCCAGCCCCACAGACTTGTGCACCTTCAGGTTCCTTAGGTGTTCTTGGACTTGGTCTTCTAGAGTAGACAGTTCATTATTCTCCCAGTCCCTGTCTTTTCCCTTTTGGCATTTGGGCTTTCTGGCTGGAATACCTGCTGATGAAAACTGAGGCAAAAAAGACACTGAATACCTCCACGTTCTGGGTAAACAGGTCTCTCATTTCTTCTGGAGAGAGCTCACCATTTTTCTAGTCTATATTTCTGACATTCCTACAGAAGCTTCTCTTGCTGCCCTAAATGTCCCTGGCCAGATTTAATTCTATCAGATCTTTAGTGCTTATTAATTTCCCAAGTGTGTACTGCAGTTTCTCATTATTTATTAATAAATTAAGATCATTTTTTCCCGAGTTACATTAACTTAATGCCAAGAGGGAAAAGCCAAAGTTGTATTTTCTCAAGTGTCCAACACAGTTGCTGATTGCTGCAAACAATATCCTTAGCTCCTATCATGAAACATTATAGAAAATGAATTGAATTTTGCATTTTAAGTGTTAAGCAACACAGATGTGGTAAAGTAAATAAAAATCACTGGTCTTCATCAATGTTAAAATGATAAAAAGTAACTGCATGTTGTTTATACAAAGACTGGTTTAAAAATCTAACCTACAAGGCAGAATATTACTCCAAGATGCTTACACACTTCTTCCCTCACATGCAGCAGATGCTTTATGCATTAAAAGAATCAAAAGAAAAATCCCATCCTACATTTCACAATATTTATAGGATAACTTTTCAAAAGATCTTAGTCATACAGGAGCATAGTTTTAGAAAAATCTTGCCATGACCCTTTTTTAAGTGCAGTAATACAAGACCAACTTGACCACAACTTTCTACTCTAGCATTGCAAGTGTCCTGGCCAAGCTGGATGGAGCTTTGAGTAATATGGTTTAGTGCAAGATGTCCCTGCCCATGGCAGGTGGGTTGGACTTGATGGCCTTTGAAAGGTCCCTTCCAAACTCAAACTATTCTATTTATTCAAAAAAAATGTGAAGGAACAGCCACCATGAATAGCTGCTTATATAATGTTGTGTATAATAATGTTGTGTTTTGTACAATATTTGCTTAATCAATCATAAAAAAAGTACTACCTGTAATCTAACCCATAATGATATCACTACATAACTGATAATGATTTTAAATAATCAGTGCAAATAATCATACAATATCTATCATTTTGCATATTAAAATGATCATAGTTTCAACAGAATGAAGCACCTTTAAAATTATTTTATTTTGCAGGGTAGTCTCCATGTAG
Source organism: Erithacus rubecula (assembly GCF_903797595.1). Lineage (NCBI taxonomy): Eukaryota > Metazoa > Chordata > Aves > Passeriformes > Muscicapidae > Erithacus > Erithacus rubecula. The sequence goes on from NC_136685.1 coordinate 42,137,102, forward strand.
TTGTGAAGTATTCAAGATTTCTGGATGCATTTGCAGGATACAACATGTGAAAGTCAATTGGTAATTGCCAACCTAGTCAGAGAAAATGCCTTCAAGTATATGAGCATATGAAGACAATCAGGCTAAAATTTGCAGGGCATTTTGCACTGATCATATCCACAATTTAGTATCAAATTATTGAATTTGCATGAAAGCAAATCTTCATCTCTGAATTAACAAAGTTTCTAGAAAGTTGAACTTAACTGCAACTGCAATTTCTCATTCTTCTCTATTACTACATAGCACCATAAATCCCATGATTTGCAGAACAAACTGTTTTTAAAAGAAAGTTTAAACCCTGACAATGATAGAAGAGTGAAAGTGAAAACGAATTACACCACAGTGAGAAAGATTAAAGTTACCTATTCAAGTACAGTGTCACTGAGAAGAGTTACAGGTGAGGGTAAGTTTTAGGAGGCCCTTTAAGGCAATGCAAAGCCCCAGAGGATCACAAACAAGCTATACAGTTACATACTGTGCTAACAAATGTAACTCTTTCTTCCCTATCATCCTGGCAAAACAAAAAAAAAAGTTGTCAGCTTGCCTGGTCCTTTTCAGAATGAACACAACATCAAACACTGTATGAAATCCACAATTTAATTAGTCAGACATTTTACACAGGATGCATCTTTAAATGAAAAGCATAACTCACAAACCACTGGGTTTTAATCTGGAAAAATCACAGTTACCAGTATTTTCATCAAGAGGAAGGGATTTAGATTTTCTGCCTAAACACTCCACTGCTCCTCGATATTCAAACAAATAAAAGTTACCATATATACTGAACCCACAAAGTAAAAAAAAAAACAAGTTCTTAGAAGTCCCACATATGTTTAAGCTGGCAACCTAAAGCAGTAAAAGTTGAGACTTCCCTACATAAGCCATCACATTTTCAGTAACTTATCAAATTCACAGTCTGTGCTGCTTTGTAATGAACAACTTTACATTAAAAAAGTTGTCTTAATTTTATAGAACCATTTTGTTTAAACTCAACCAAGAAGCTTTAGAAGTAACAAGAGTTTGCACAATGATGCAGGTTGTTTTATATAAAAAAATAAATAACAGGAAAATTAACTAGTCCCTGAAAATAAAATTATGCAAATATTTGTTAAAATTTTTTTTCCATACATAATAGATGACTTCTACTTCATAAAAATGTTTTCAATTAAGAATCTCAATGCACAATATAAAAGTGACTAACTGAAAAGCTGATGAGCTGCTGTAGTCACAGAATGATCACAACACCATGCCTGTCCAAAAGCAAGATACTGCAAATCCCCATCTGAAATATTGTTCTTCCACTGGTGCTGAAATGCTGGGGGGTTTTGCTGGAATTTCAGGATGGGTATATTTGACTCCTTTTTGCTTAATATTAGACCAGACTCATTGAATATTTAATTGTGGAGAAGATACAACAATGTTTCTTGGTGGGAGTTTATGGGTTTTTGTTATTTTGGTTCTTTCTTTTAAAAAAACTTCCATCTCTTTCATAAAGGTGATTTTCAGCTCAGCAAGCTAAGGTACTCAAGAAAATTATTTAATCTATTTAAAATCTGTCACCCTTCAAACTTTGTTAATATTTTTTGAGCTTCTATTACAAGAGGCATAAAAACGTGACAAGGTGATTTGCCTTTATCCTGTAAGCATTGCTCCTCTCCTCTTCTTCAAATCTCCCAAGCAAGAGAGGGCTTCTCCCACACAACCCACTGCTTTATTCCATACCTTTGATAAAGAGTAAGTGAAATAGTAAAGTTAAGATATTAGGACTGGAACAACATTAAAAAAAAAAAAAAAAAAAACAAGAAAAAAACTATTTCTAGTATTTCTTTAGTCTCTGCCAAGTCCATCAAGTAGATGTTCTAGTTATGATATTGTGTGCTTTGAATAAGGCCAGCATTGCTTTTGTCAGCATTCAAAATTTTGAACTGCTTACCCTGCAACATCACATAACTGTTCAGAAAAAAAGGTACAACTCAATATAAAATAGAATTTTATTTTTGTGAATAAAAGAAGCAAGTAATGCTTTTCTACGTCTGTCACGTAACTAAAACCCATAAGACAAAAAGAATACACATTCTCAACACACCTACCCAGAATTACCACAAAAACTGAGTCACTGACAGGATGTGCTGTGGGCTGCAGGGCTCATAAGATCAACAAATGTGTTTTTTATTTTTATCGTTATAAATTACTACTATCATTATTAAATTACCTCTTTTTCTCATACTGCATTTTAAATTTCTCTAATAAATCACACATTTTCAGTCATTGTAAAAATTACAACATACACACTTGATTTTAACCTATGGGAAAAAAATTAATCCTTTCACTTATTTTTGAGTTTGTATCAGAATTTCTGCAGTTACGTTGTAAAAAGGACTCTTTGGTTTGAAGGTCTTAATGATGATGGGCAGGAAATTTACACTCCCTAATATTTTTAAGAGGCTTGAAACAACAATGACAAAAAAAAGATTCAACAAGCTGGCTACACTTTATACATTTAATGTACACTAACTCAAATCACCTAAATTAGTAGTGCTGAAGTTCATCAGTAGATCAAAGCTGATGATAATATTATGAATGCATGTACTTATGCTTTAATATGGTCAAGCTAAATGTGCACCTCTAGGATGATACCTCTAGAAAACTCCTAGAATGAGGAGATAATCATCTCATCAATCATACATGTCAAGGAATCACAACATCAAGTAAAGTGAAAATTCTGTTACTCTTGAAAGCACTCCTAACAGTATTACACAAACTGAAAAACCTTTAGCTGGTGTTGAACATTAATGATCACTGGTTTAAAAGCAAGATAAATTATATGGTAAGTCTTCTTGGTGGAAGCTTTAACAGACCTTAACAATGATCCCCATAACATATGGCAAGTATTATGTCAAGAATTGATGCAAGTAATAATGCCAAAATTATCTAGTATCTTAGCCAAGACTGTAGTCAAATTAAAGCCACAACTAGAATTATAAACACATCTGGAATAAAGTTAAAATTTTATGTAGTAGGGCTTATTACAGTTATGTCTAGACAATAATATTGAACCATTTTTGATCATGAATGGTTAAGGACTATTCTCCTAATCACTGATGGACAACAACTTGTGTCTTCCTTGATGCCTTTCATTGAACAGAGCACACTTATGAAGCAACTGCAGTTCTATCCTAACTTTGTACATAACTAACAAATATGGCAACTATTTCAGTTAATTCTCCCTTACATTGTTGAGGGCAATTACTAGCTCATCCTTAAAAAGATTAAAGAACCATTTAAAATATCACCCTTCTCCATATTATTTAAACTGGCAGAGAATGCTTCCTTACAAACTTTTAGAAAAAACTTTACATAATAGCAACAAAATGAATAATTAGAACCATGTAAAACATTTTAAAGTTCTACCACATGTTTTACTTATCTGAAAAAGAAATGTGTAGCTAGAAAGCATCCCTTAAACTGACTAAAAATTTAATGGGCTGACTATATTGTGACACTTCAGAATATAAGCCATTGCTTCAGTTTCTGTAAATGTAAAGATACATCATGTTGTCTACACTGAATTTGCACTCAGAATATTTTCTGATGTTCAGATAGATATTTATCCACATTGATGAGACCTCCCCACCCTCAAATATTTTCTTCTCTAGGCTGAACAGTTCCAGCTCCTGCAGCCTCTTTTCTCTTCTCATGTTAGACTCACTAGTTCCTCAACCATTTCAGCAGACCTTTACTGCACTTTCATCCCATAGCTCCACATCTCCCTTGACTTGGAGCCCAAAACTGGATTCCAGGTGCAGTCTCACCAGTGCTGAGCAGACTGGAGGGATCATTTCCCTCCAACTGCTGACAACTCTGATCCTACAGCAGCCCAGGATACATTTTAGTTTCCTTGTCATAGGTCCCACTGCTAAGGTCTTCTCATACCTTGTGGGCCATTTTTAACAAGAGTTTGTATTGCCGTAAGTTACAATTCCATATAAAAAGTTGCAGAAGTACCACTCAAAATGTATAACAAATGTGGCTAAACCACATTCTGGCTGTTGCCTGGTCTTCCAAATTATCTATCCAACTTTCTTGTGCAGGAAAAGTAGCACTGTATACTCTGAACAACTGGATTTGCATTATTTAATGTCAGAGGATTTGTACAGATCCTAGGAGCAGAAGAAAGTCAACACTTGAGACACAGAACAGACAGCAGCAACCATCACACAGACAGAAACAGCAGAGAATAAATACAAAAACCAGCTTCAAGAGGCAGATTTGTTGGGCCTGGAGAAGACAAACGCACCTACAACAAAGGTGTGGCCTTGAAGCATTAAATTTCATTCCCAGGAAAGAATTCGTATTTGTAACTGGTAAAATATCAAGATATCTGAAGAGCCAGGGACAACAAATCAATAGTGCTCTTCACAGCTGCAGTGTTTTATGTGCACATGCAGACCTAAGCTTCACTTAACAATTCAGCAATTGAATACTGACTACCTATCAAGCAAACAACTTTAGAAATGGATTTACATCCACAAAAGCAAACACTTCATTGTTTGCTTAAGAGCAGTGAAGAATACAATACTTCATAAATCACTTTCAAGCTACTTCAAACCATTGAATCCAATAGTTCTCTACAGCTTTCTATAGTAATGATTAACCAGAAGGAGCTCCTATAATCAAGGGCAGCAAAATTTCAAAGATTTGTTTGCTAATTCATATTGTATTTCTGTAGTATGGTGTCATATCCCGCTTCCTCACAGGCTTGTTCCATTCTACATTTACCTTAGAGAATTTGCTTTCAGTCTTCTGGAAAGTGCAAATAGAAACCTTGGTACTTTCCAAAAAACAGAACATTTTCTGTATTTTCTAACCCTCAATTCTGTGCAAAAGTTAACAACCTGCTTTATTCACCTATTTTATTTAAAAATAAGTAAAGGTGGAATGCTGATAAGTCAAAACAAGTATTGGCTGTGGCTTCCATCTCTGCAGAGTTTTGCATCAGCCTTAGCCTTAGTTCTATAGGCATTTCTTATGCTGCACAGCCACAGAAATAACCCTTGAAGATGACATTCCTCATTTCTCTGAAGAAAAAATTTCATATCACCTTTTTCCCTTTTCCTGAGGAAAGCAGCTCAACAACTGTTTGTTTGTTGTTTTGTTTTTTTATTTAATTTTGCTACTACATTAAAGTACAAGAGCCAATCTCTGTGGAATACAGCTCCAGGGAAACTTCAGGTAGGCAAAGTTTTGCCACAATGTAAGAACCTGCCCACACTACATAGCATGTGATGAAAAGTGGCAAATCAGTTTGTGTTGATTAAATCAAGTGAAATGGAAAAGTAAAGTGATCAGCTTTAATGATCCCACACGAAGCATTCTTTATCTCATTGTAATTCAAGATGTACTTTAACTTAAAAAAAAATCTATAAAACTGTTACACAAAGTTAATTTAGTAACTAGTAGGATTCTTCAATTTTTTCATATACTTAGATTCTCTGAGATTTATGAGTAACTTAAGTATTGCAAGATAAAAAAGAATTAAAAAAAAAATATTATTCATTTTTCCCCCAACATGCAGAATCCAGTACAACCCTAAATTTTTTTAAACTAGGTATAACGTAACTCAGAACCTTAACAAACTGTCTCCCATATAAGCAAAACTACTTTATTTATTGTATACAAGCTACATCTATACTCAGCCCAGAAAAATTATCATAGCTCCTAGTGACAGGTCTGAACTAGTTTAAAACTTGGTAACAAACTTGACCACAGCAGAGAATCAACCCAAATTGAGGTTTTACAGCTCCATCTCCTCTGCACCTCCTTCCCTGGGCACTGTGCAACTTTTCCTATAGCTTTGAACTAGGCAGATTGACAGTTTTACAGACAACTTGGGCTTATTTAAGGAAACTTTAGTCACATTTTGACAATAAATACAGTTTATCACCTCAGAAATTTTCTTCAAAACTCTGATTAACAGCTCTCACCCTGTACCAAGATTCTTAAAGGCACAAGGCTGATCTTGCATATCAATTCCTGAAGTCTTTCAAGAGAGCTGCATGAGCACTCCCTAATACAAAATATGCTAAAAAAATCATCTTTAGCAGCACTAGTTTGAGCCAGCTCATTTCACTGTGCACTGAGATGCATAAGAAAAGCTTATGCAATTATGGAACCACTGGTGGAACTGTGGTGACAGTGACCTTCAACTCAAGGTGTGAACTAGTCAAATTGCTAATACTTTCAGCACAGAACAAAACAACCCAGTTCACAAAACATTTAAGGATCATGCTGCCCCCATGCAATACTTGATAGAAGTGTTTCTTTCTTTCTCCCCCCCACTTGAAATCATGAGGAAAATCACTAGGAAAAATATTTATCTAACAAAGCTTTTAAACTTTCTTATTCATAAAGCTTTGATTTTGAAGTAGTTAAAACTCATGAAAGTGTGCTAATGTTTCTTTAGCACTGAACCATCAGTTATTAAAATAACTCAGAGTCCATTTGTTTCTCTTCAGCATAGAAACTCAGCTGAGCCCAGCTCTGTTAAACAAATCACCATTTTACATGATCTTCCTAGTCACTCAAACTTCTTCCTTGCAAAAGGAAGTTTTTAAAAAACAGATTGTCTATATTCAGCAGGTCCTTTATGAAAGTGTAATTTTCAATAAATAAGAAAAAAATAAGTTTTGCACACAGTCTGTTCAAGAGCATTCTACACTAGCCCACAGAATGCTGAAACTTGCTGTGTTGTGTTGCCCTCTTCAGGTCAACAGCATATTTTCTAATTGTTTTTCTTGATGAGTTATTGCATTGCACCTTCTTTCATAACATTTTTCAGATCTGAAGTTTCAAGTTGCAGCTAACTTCACCTATATTCCACCAGTGCTTGAATCATTTTTTGTTTAATGTCCTATAAACAAACTTCACTTTTGCCCTTTACAACTCCCTAACCTCAATATTAATCTTGAGGATTATCAAACTATCAGCTAGCATTTGAAAAGATGACTAAAAACCAACTTCAGTACTGATAAGGAGTCTCATGACAAGAGGCTTAAAAAAGCTCAATTGATTCAGCTTACCAAAGAAAGCTCCTGACACCAATCCATAAGTAAACATGGGAGGTCAGAAAGTCACATGACTTTCAAGCGGGGTAAGGCAAAACAGAATCTAGAAACTGCAGTCAGACAAATTCAGACTTCAAATGCAATGGGAACTTTTTAACAACAACAACTTAATAATCTACCAGCATAAAAAGGTAGGTTTATTATTACTTGAAAACTCTACAGGTAGACCCAGTAGCTTTCCAAACAATCTGTTTTGATCAGTTTTTTAAACAGTTGTCACAACATGGGCTGAATAATGCTGTTGATTTGCATACTCCTAATGAGTTTTGCAATTCCTTATCCAAGTTCTGCCAATTAATGTGGAAATATGGATGAAACAGTCTTCAATTGCTTGGAAATGGCTATGCTTGAGCTTCTGATTCACTTATTGAGACAGATATTAATAATGTATTAAAATATTAAAATTCATTTCCCACTCCCACTTTTAGAGGACAGGTCATAATAAACATTTATGTCTACTTAAACATCTCAATACTGCACCTTTGACATAAAGAGTAAAGTGTTGAATTTAATTGATATATTATTAAGTGTGGAGAATTTCACTCATTCTACAAAGGAAGACAAACATCCTAACAATCTGTGCCTGTACAACTTAATTTCAACATCTTAAGGGACTTATGACAGAAAAGCCTGTTTAAAGTTAAGGACTAGTATGTAATTATAAGCAGTAAAATTAAAAAGCTAATCAAAACCCTTAGAAAATGAAAGTAAAGGAAATGCTTGTTCAGTACCAAATAAAGGAAAATACAAACAATCCCAGATCATCCCTTTTTGAGATGGCAAACACAAAACAGTCAGCCTGCCGCAAGCAATTGCGACTGTAAAACAAAAAAACTCAGGAGAACTTGGCACAAAGAGTTTTCATCCAGTTTATTTCCAATAGTTTTGTAAATTTAATCTCAAGAATGAAATACAATATACAGTTTAAAATCCCATACACTCAGAGAAGCACATGAAGAAGTGGATGAGCATGACATGGGGACAGAGCAAGAAACAAACCAGGGAATGAGTACAAATTAAGTGCACAACAACTGAGACTCAGAATGCTCCCACAGCAGGCAGCAGTTTATCAGAGCAGTCACTATCAGCACGTAGAGACTCCTCTCTTGACTAATACGCCCTGTCACAGTGCCTGGAGCCAAAGACTGATGAAAACTTCCTGCCATCTATCAGCCAGTTTGTTCAATTAAACTGTGAAACATCAGCTGGTCTTATAAACACAGGGGGAAATTCCACAAGTCAAACTAGCTCTAATACTGAACATGAAAAGCAACAATTGAATTGAAAATACACTCAAAACATTACTATTACTATTATTTTCTTTCTTGCCATTAAAGAACAAGTGCAAAATTCTACAGTACTCAGATAAAAAGGCAAAAAAGTTTTTGTACACCTGTCAGTTGAAGACAAAGCAGCTTACACCACTGAAGTGATGATGTGAGGAACTTCTTTTTTGACACATTGAATTAAAAGTATCACAAAAATATAATACTATTTTTAAACTGCCTCTGGTAGAAAAAATTTCCACCTATGTCAAAGGTTTATCTGGTTCAAGTTTCATACAACACAGCTAACAGAATAGGACAGACAGCTGGCAATAAAATCTCCAAGATATCATAGCTAAATTTTAAAATTGCCAACAAGTTGATCCTTAATGATCCTCCACCTTTTTTTACATTATCTACTGTAGATGCCAGAATTCTGGTCCAATCTTAGCTGCTATACTTAAAAGAAGAGGTGGACAAGGGTTTTTAAAATTACCTGTGGTTAGTTTAGTTCTGACTTACCCAAGTATGATGTTCATATTTTTGCCATTTCTTTCTCCCACACACTCCATCAGATTTGGTCACCACAGAAGGTATGATTCATATTATTCTTTAGAAATGTATTTTAATAGACAAACTTTACAACTGAAAGAGTTTTTGAGTTTTTAAAATAATTAATTCTTCAGTGAAAAAAAAAAACCACATCAAATCACTTTCTTGAATGCATTTTTCTGGCAGCAACTTTGCCAATTCACATTTAATTGCAGCTAAGACAGTTTTTTCTTACTTGATATCATAATCTAATACAATTTTTTGAAGGACAACAAATTCATCCACCTCATATTGCCAAAAAACAATGTAGAAAGTTCCTTTCACAGAACTTCCTTCTAATAACTTGTTGTAATAGAATGCATGGAAAATACAAGGAGGAACTCTTCCCACTGAAGGCAATGCCTCATCATTTCTTGCCATCCACTTGTGTACTCTTAAGTATCTACAAGAACACTGTATGAAGACACACAGGGAAAAAACATCCACTGCAACACAAACTCAGGTTAAATCAGGTGTTTACATAGGGATATACAAGCAACCAATTAGAATGCCAAGCAGACTTCTACCAGCACTAATGGAAATGAAATGCATTCAGGGTAGGGGTTAAATATATTTGAAGAACAGATTAGAACCAGTTATTTTTCCATATGCAAGTTTGTCACTAACTACTTACTTGGAATTAAAATTATAATCCCACCTTCCTAAGGCTTTCTAAAAATTCCTTTAAACACAAAGCAATAATCAGTGCACACACTAACAAACTAAACAATAAAGTCAGAGACATCTCCACCCACATTTTTTAAAAGACTGGAAATTTAGAAATGCTAAGAACAACATTACTGAAAATAATATATATCATCTTCTCAAAGGTTGTCTCAGCATCATCTTTATTTGTGTTTGGTCTTCAATTCTTAGATATTTTGGGTTTAAACCATAGCAAGTAAAGGTTTTCAATCAAAAAGGTAATGGGAATCAAGATAAGTACTACTGGTTCAACTGACAAATTTTATTGATATATTTATTTTTAAAAAGCTTCACTAGCTTGAAATCATGTAATATCATATAAATCTTCCCTCATGCCCTAAAGATCTGCAGCCTATTCAGAGAGCAAAACCTCTTTTTTGCAAACCCATTTACGTGATTTCTATGAAAAGACATTTAAAAAACCCCTCACCTATCAGAGAACAAGCAAATAACTTAGTCACCAATCAACCAAATGCTGTGAGTACTTTTCCTAATACATACTTTTTGATTCTTATACAAATCTTGCCATCTGCAGTGATCTCTGACAGAGTAACTGACTTCCGTTCTCAATCTAAGGTTTCATTATGACAGTAAATGTCTTATATCTAACATTAAAAGCTACTCCAGTCCCACTGCAGGACTGTATAGGCATCTATGGCCATTATAACCTGTTACAAAGTAGTACCAGAATATTTATTACTATGAATAAAGGACTTTCTCTTCATAGCTATTGCTGCAAAACTTAAATATAAATATAATAGATATATAAATATAAATAGATTAAAACATTCCAACAGAGCACAACAATTTACAGAGAAGCTACACAAATTTTTGCATAAGCTTTTAACCATACATACTTCCAAACTTCACGGTGACTTTAATGCTGTAAAAACTAAGATATCCTTAGGATGAGAAAAATTGTGAGAATTCCAAGGAATATGTCTCCAAACAAAATGCTGAGAAAAATAAAGTGCTGGTGTATTAAAACAGAAAAAAAAAAACAAACCCTAATTCAAAGCTAGTTTTGAGATGTAAGTGTACAACTAGAAGACAAAGGTAAGAACTAGATGCAAGACCTATGCCATTACTTCCACCATAAAATGCCTACAAGAAGAGAAGCCCATACAGTGGTTGAGGGAAAAGTATTACTCCTAAAGTGCTTGGCTTAGACCTTTCACAGGGCATTTTGCTTCTAAAGCATTCTTCATAGTTAGTAGTTATTTTTAATAACAGAATTAGGTTGTTGGATTATTTTTTCTAAAAAGAACAAACATCATCTATCACCACCATAGCACGTTCTCAAGTATTACACACTTGCAACAGAATAAATGTTAATTACATATTAGAATAAATACAGTCTATTTTATCTGCTAATCCATATAACTCAAGGGTCCAGCAAAGATGAGCATGCAAACTTTTGCCTTAATGCTAGAAAAGGAAACATATAATTCTGAAAACAGATTACAATATATGACACCTCAGTGGAAGAGTTTGATTTGATATTATTGTCTCCTACCTGATAAATTCTAAATGGGATGTATCGAAATCCATTATCTTCTGGAGGATACTCCATCAGTTTTCGATTTATTGCCCAAAACTGCTCAAATTTATCTGTGAAGGTAAAATTAGACTTTGTCAATATCAATAACATTTTTTTCAGCCTAAAGACATAGATGAAACACAACTGGAACAACATGCAAACTTTTCTTACAGTAGTTTAACATGGAGGAATTTATTTTTCCCACATTCCACTTCCCTATTTAGCCCAAAGCCACAGGTAGGTCATCTGCATTCTGCTATGAAAACAGTGATGTGGTGACTTACTGAACTGAAAGAGAAAGCAACTTTAACTCATATCTTATCTCCCATTGTTAAGGAAATATTGGGCTATAAATTATGGATTTCATTACCTCAAGTAACCTGTTTCTCCACTCCCTGCTGGTACTGGTCCATATGGTCTCACAGTCTGCTAAAAACATTTAATAGTTCTTAGCTATAGCTGAACAATGGGTGTAAAGTATAGAGAAACTAAAGCAGAAGAAAAACTTCTTGAGTGGTTTACATTTGGCTATGTAGATCTTAAAATAATCTTCAACAATGCATGATATGGTCAGAAAATAGACTGCCAGATTCATGACACAACCTGAAAATAAAAGCTTATGCTTGAAACACAATTTTGTTATTATTATTATTATTAGAACTGGATAGTTCATTACATTTAAAATGTACTAATGACAGCACAGGTCTAAGAATAATAAAAGCTTTTATACATGCAAATCAATTATCAAATTAAGAAAATAACTAACACCAGAAGTGACAGAAAGGAATATAAAGAGGTAAGGTGAATAAAGCTGCTGCTAGCCCTACTGGAGAAGGCAGCTTTAGAAGGGGAAGAGCAAGGGATCAGTTTCCTTACAGGCCCTAACTCTCCAAGACACCACACAGTAGATGTTTCCACAGAAGGAACATAGTCTCCAATTTTCCCCTCCTTGGCACAATGTTCAGCCAAGTCTCAAAAAGCTGGGCTCTTACAAAATATATCCATTACAGAATTCAGCCCCAGTGAAGTCACGTAAAATTCAGAAATGTATTAACAGGACAAAGGCTCTTCCTGCTTCCAAAAGTGCTGATTACACTTAAAGCAATTGCAGAAAATGAGTCTGAGATTTGCTTCACTCCAGCATACAGCACAGATACCTGTGAGTGCACTAAAAGGTACAGGCTAGTATATATATACTATATATACAGGGTTTATAATACACTGCTTTTCCTGACTGAATGCAACACAAGGCAGGAATTCACAAGAAAATGTGAACAAACTCCTGCCAGGTATGCTGTAGGATACTTATCTCAGAAAGTACTTTCACACCCTTTTTTCCTGATTAGCAGCAAGTGCCTCTTGACAGGCACTTACCTGAGCTATGGTGAGCACCACCAGGCAGGCACCTGCCCAGCATGAGAAGCTGCCTGGATGCAGGATGTTACCCCATCATTCACTGGGCTGGGAGTGACAGTGACAGCCCTGGAGCAGCCTGGAATCAAACAATCCCACATTTGGGAACCCCACTCTACAGAGTCAGAGGTTTAGTCTTAAAATGTCCAAAAAAAGGATGACTGCCTCCTTCTCAGGAACTCTTTCAGAGGGAAGGTGTAGACTTAGCATGCTTCCTTTGTCCTTGGAGGCAGCACTCAGAATGGCTTGCAGCTTTCACTACAGATGGGTGAACAGGCATTCCACAGTAGGCACTGATAGATTTACACTGCAATTACCACTTCTAACTCACTTGAGAAAACTGTTAAGAGTGATACACAAAACAAAACAATCCAAACCTACTTAAGCTACTGAGCTTCAGAAGACTCAAATAAGGAATCTCCATATTTGGAGACATCCTTGAACAGAAATAAAACATTAACTTGATTTATTTGTCTAATGCTCACATTACAATAATTAGGAAAGTTGGGTACACAGTTTACTGCTCTCAAAATTCACCAGAAATGAGAAACACATCTATGGATCAGAAGAAAAAAAATTATGAACAAATAAAAGACTTACATCAGAAGATTAAGTATATTGACCCTTGTGGCATGCAAATATGGCAAACAAGGGAGGCTCTGAATGACAAAAAAAACCCGTCAAACAGTGGTAATGTGCTATTAACTCGCTTCTGCTCTTGATTCCTGCTTCCTCCCCTCCCACAAAGCATGCCAGGAAATAGGTAATCTTATTTAAGGCAGTTAAATTTAAAAATTTACACCTCTCACATCATTCTCTGAACACTTAGGCAGTGCTTAAGATACTCTATTGTTCAAAGTTCTAATAGTTTCTGTGGTTTCCAAATATAACAGCAATAAATCTGCAACAATTGAATTATGAACTTGTTGCATTGTGTAATCAAGCATATTCTGTCAATCCACCTGATATCCCAGGAATTTGAGCTAGACATAATGGAGTCAGATATGTTAAGATCTCCACTGTGTACAGCAGTGTGTGAAGACCTCTGAACAAATTCCTCCTCACAAACTTAAATTGCTGTTCTCCAAATATATTTCCAGGGATACAGTATTTTCACCACAGGAAACAAGAGTTTGGTGCAAGAAAACGAAGACAAATTTTTAAAGCAAGCAGGAGGAAACAAACTATCCAGTTTGCATACGGATATATATGACCTGGCAACAGTTTTTATCAGCAGGGCATTGGCTGAGTGCCAGAACCCTAAAACTCCAAAAGTACAAAATCCAAAAGTGCCTGCTTTTCACAGAATTCTTAAGACTCAAAGCTTAAAATAAAGAAACAAAACCACTGTCAAATATCCACCCCAATCTCCTTAAAAACCTAAGTGAAAGGATTCTTCCTTCTCTCATTTTTATGTATCAGTACCCCCTATTTTTGCGAAGTCTCAAGGAAGCTATTAGTGCTACAATGTGCTGTAAGAACTAATTAGTTTATTGCCTAGACAGGACGAAGACAGAAGGTGCTGGCCGGAAATTTAACAATCAAAACAAAACTGAGTATTCATCAAGCCAGCAAACAAGGAAGAGTTCTCTACCTATCAGCAAAAGCACTTTACACACTTGTCTCCCTCCTTTGTAAAAATCTCGTGCAGTCTGCTTGACATCTAAACCACCCTAACAGTCAAATCTGATTCCTTTTGTTTTTCACAGTCCATCTGTTTTTAAGTGCGTGCTTGAAGTGTTAGAGAGTTTCTGAATTAACAAACACCACCACTTGCAAAAGGCAGATGTCTCTATATGAATAACAATATTAAAAGTAATGACAATAAGCTTTGAGCAGAAGTTGAGATTAGTGACAGTATAGAAGTTTCATATGACTCCACTAATCATATTTCTTAAACAGGAGATAATGATTTAGGGTACATAATTTTGCCTAAAATGAAATATAAAAACTTGTCCATTTATTTTATGTCAAAGATCAGAAAGCTAATAACCAAATAATTGAGAAATGTATCAGCCAAGTTGCTAATATTTATAACTATTCACTGCTTAGAAATGAATGTCCAAAAGCCAGCCAGACATTAGCCTTCAGTACTACAGAGATGCATAGAATCTAAGGAGAACTTTGAAAATAATCTATTTACATATTTAGAAAAAGCATGAGTTGGCAAAACTACAAAGACTTAATGTTGTCACCCATGACAACAGTCTCAGTAAATGAATTCATTCAGCAACAAAGTAAACTCAAACATAAATTTACAAAAACAGTATCCCACATTATGCATGTAGGGCTCAGAAACCTATCAATAAAATTATTCATACCTTTTAAGTACCCATTAAAACTGCTGAAAAAATTACTGACACAGGGAAATACTGAGAATTGTTGTTTCCTCCATTAAACCAGATTAGAGATCCTTCAGCAGCCATCGGAATTAATCCAAATTTATACCTTGTTATGTTAAAAAGTTCTCGGTAATCCCATCATACTTTATTCTTAATAGACACCAACCCTGAACCTCTTATTACTGAGCAGTGTTAACTAAGGCTTAGTCCAAGCTGAGGGCTAAAAGGCTGAGGTCCCTTCTGCCCCTGGTTCTCAGCTTGAAATGTTCTTCAGGCAACCAGAAAAATTAGTTTCACTCATACTAGCCTCTTACAGTCATTTTCTGAAACTCAAGTGCTGTCATATTTCAAACAACTTGAAATTTCACATGGATCTTTAAGTTAGACAAGTCTCCTTCACCCACATGAGGCTACAACAGGATGGATTACTGAGAGGGTAAAGGGCACTGCTCAAGTGCTCACCATCAACTGCAGCATAGCTTTAAACCTGCATACACAACAATCTAGGCAATTATCACAGAACAGAAAAATACATCTACAAATACCTTGCAATGAAAAACCATGGTAAGAGCATACAGACAGTTAAAATGAAGTCCCCATTGCAGTGTAGTAGACAAAAGAACTAAAAAAACCCCCCACCCTAATCTTTAAACTTATCAACAAAAATAGTAAGGAATTATTTTGTTTCTGTATTTGCATGATATGACTGCTATAGAGATTATCAGACTCTAGGACTGGACATATTTCAAGAAGGCTGTTTATAAAACAGAAAGAATTAATACAGAAACACGGGAAAGACTTGAAATTCAGAAAGGAAATACCAATTCATGGCTCTTGCATTTCAGCATCTTTTTAGAAAGTCAAAGAGTGAATAAACTGGTGTAGCCCTTGGGGTAGCACATATAGACAATTTTGTCTGGTCTATTCATGGCTTCTTCTTAAAACCATTTATTGGAATAAATTAAACAGAACACCTGGAATTAAATTCTATCTGTAGCTCTTTGCAAGCAACACCAACTCGCAGTTGGCACACAACTATGTTCAATACTGAAGTTTAAAAAACACAAAACGTGCCCATTCTCAGAGGTTCACCACTAACAACCATATAACCATGGAGTTACTTGGGTAGAACCATACCTAGCACTAAGAGACCAAAGACTGATGTACAAGAGGTACAAGAACTGATGTACAAGAACGACAGAAAAACTTTAGTTTGGAAGTGCCTTTGGAAGTCAAGCTTTGGAATAACAGTTCCTCACCCAGCCCCAAAAGAGCTGCCTACACAAAGCTAAATGATCTTGCTCATTTTTGCCCAGTGAAGTTTGACTGTCTCTGTGGGTTTCCACTCGATCACTTTCAGTCCACCTCACCCTCCCTTCCCCATGGACCATCAGACTTCCAGCTGCTGTAACTAGTATCTCTTTTTTATTTGGTAATTGCCCATCTCCACTGCCAGTGGAGACAAGAGTGAGAGGAGTCTGACTCCATCTGCTCTAGGGTCCTTCCTTTCAGCTAAAGCTGGTATTAAATCCACCTTCAGCTTCTTCGTCTTCAGCCTAAACAAGGGCAGTTTCCCCACTCCCTAATACAGCATATGCTCCAGTCCTAAGAATTTTACCAGCACTCTGCTGGATTCTTTTCAGTTTCCCCACACTTCTTTTGTCCTGGGGTCCCAAGAGAATACGGCACTCCCAGTACAATTTTACAAGTGCTGAGCCAACCAGGGGGCACAAGGGCTTGAGTAGTTCCCTGGTTAATCTTTATTTATACAACACCAAATGACAAGCTTTCAGCTCAGTTTCCTTTCACCATTACCCACTTCCAGCAAGCTGTTTTCCAGAAAGCTGCTTTTCCAGAAAGCAGTTCCTAGACTGCCACAATGTATGAGCTTTTTCCTGTCTCTGGTGCAGGATTTGTGTGTCAGCTCTGGGAGACTCCAGCCCATCACAACCCCTCTAAATGGCAGATCTGCCCACCCATGCACCAACTGCTCCCACCAACCTTTCCTTTCAGTCACAGACTAACTAATAAGGGTTAATCTATCACATATAATCAAACTGTAGGGTACAGAGAGCTGCAGCTGAAAATCAAGGATACAATACAAGTGTATTTTCTTAATGTTAAAGCAAGAATATTTTCTACTGACTAATGCTTTACTGGGGTAGCCAAAAAGAAGTCTTCTCAAAATTTAATATGAATACTACTTCCACATTGCTCCCAGGAAGACTGAGACTCTGCATGCATACACAATTCTGCTCACTGGTATTTTGAACTAACTTTATAAAAAGTTAAATTCTTGTCTGGTATGCCTCAAGCATAAAGGAGCTTTTGTTGATTAAATAAATATTAAAAATTTAATACCACTTTAAATACAATTTTTGTGCTATTCAGAAATAGAATTTACAGCTGATTACTTCAATTTCTCATCTGTTTGAAGACTTCTCTAAATTATTTCGTTCACCTAAATTCACCACTCATATTCTTGTTCGATAAAAGCACTGATAACTATCTATGTATAACTCATATATATATCTTTAACTGTATATAGCTACAACTTATCAAGGACAGCCTTTTTGAGAGCACAGCTTGAAATACTGGTATGGCATCATTACAATATTTCTTCTTCTCTTCCATTTTACACATTGCCACAGTTAAAATATTCTTGCTCTTAAACACCAAGTTTACTTGGGCATTTTGAAAAACCATAGTATATAATACAAATCTACCACTGAAAAGGGAATACATATTTACTGAAATTTTCAGACTATATTCATATATGTGTCACTATCAGATATGGAGAGACAGAGCTTAGAACAGTTTTGACTTAATGTAGCAGAAGCCACAGAAATATGTGAAAACATTCTCCATGTCACAGACATGTCATGACAACATTCAACAAAAGAGGACATTTTGAAGACTGTACAAGAAAGCAGCATGTCATTCTTCAGATTATTTATCAGATCAAAAAGGCATTTTCCGCCTGTTTTCTTACAATATGTACACGGAAGCCATACCTTACCAACACACTTTTCACTTACTAAACATACTCACAAACCAGAAGTTTCACTTTAAGTACACTGTTTCCTTAACATCACCTCCCTTCATTTCTAGGTTACCAGTTTTATCTGGAAAAGGTTTAGGCAAAGAAAGTCATCAAGATGGATGATTGCTTACTTTGTTTTATTCAAATAAGAAAATGCTTACATGCTACAAAATATAAGCTTTCTCTATAGTAAAAAAGCAGGAGATCTCAGAAGTACTGTCACTTAAACTAAAAAGAAAGCTCTGATGACAAACAAGTATAATCTACTTCTGAAATACATAGCCCACAGGTAGTATAGGAATTAAGCAGCAGAGCTTGTTACAGACTTTGCTGAGTAATTCAAAGGGAAAAGGACTCATGACAATTTTATCCATTCTCCAGATCTCTGATCCATGTCTAGGAGAGCCTTGGAATTTTGATTTCTTTGTCTAATTATGCTCTCTATATATACATGAAAACAGAGCAGCATAACACCACGTAACTTTCTAATTCACTTTGCTTTCCCTGTAGAATGCTGTTTCTAAAATAAAAAAGAAGTTAAGGAACCTTTAGATTAATGCATATTAATAGAGTCAGGAGTTTACAAGCAGAAAGAACTCAGAAGGACCTCAAATTGCAAAACAAGAAACCCTCTACTAAAGAAAGTTAAATTTAAAAGCAAAGTCCGTTTTTTAGAGACAGTTTACTCTAAATTTTAGTTAGACCATACACATTTTTCAGGAAATGACTTATTTTGAGATGGAGGGGAGGAAGAAAAGCAGAAGGCAGCAAAAAGAGACCTCTAAGTTTGATGTTTAAGAGTGTAATGGTTTTTATCAGGCACATGGCCACATAACACAAGAGGGTGAAAATGCTAGAAAAACATCTCTACCTCATCTCTAAGCAACCTCCTCTCGTGGCAGAGACTTCAGTAGGACTGTGATACCTTTTCTCTCCTTCCTTCTCTGCCTTCATACAGTTCTTGCCCTCCTTTGAGACCCCCTGGTTCTCACTGGCCTCAGAGCAGCCCTGCTCTGCCTTCCAGTTTGAGGGCAGAGAAGAGAAAGCCAACGGGAGAATGCAGGCTGCCATCAATTCCCCACCTTGGTGCCACAGCAAAGGGCAGCTATTCAAGTAGACACCAGGCCAGCACAGAGGAGGAACAGAGCCAAAAGCAGTTTCAGGCAGATGGCAGTTTAGTCTCACAACACTGCATCCATATGAGTGGAGCACTGGCTTAGTCATTTGTGCAGAAAGGGTAAAACACTGCAGAACTAACAGTGAGGTCTAGGTCACAATCCATTATCAGAAAAACCACCACAACTAACCAAACCCCAAACAAAACCCACCACTATGGAAAAAAACCCATAAACACCCCCAGGAAGGCCTGCTCTGATGCAGCTGATTCATTCTGCAGGTCTAGCCTGCTCAAAGCCAGACCCTGATCAACACCAAACCAGCACTGGGCTCACTTTGTGCAGGGTGTCTGAGCTGGTCAAATCACATTCCCTCAGTTCCATGGTATCAGCAACACCAATGTTTGGTGTGTGCCATGCCAGCTTAACTCCAGAATAAGCAGGTACTGATGCTAATTATAAGGCAACTTGATGAATTTTGGGAAATTTTTAACTAAGGAAGCCCAGGAAGGTAACAACTGGGTTTTTAAAATCACTTTTAACCAATAAACTGGTTTTCAAAGTTCAAATTAATTATTCAATCTTTTTTCACAGTTAACCAAATCTCCAAAGATTGAACGTGGAATGAACTTCCCATTTTAGTAGCAATATGGGGAAGAAGTAAACAAGGTAGCTTTGTGATTTAAAAACTAGCAGCTTTTTTATTTATTCTCCTGACAAACTACAAAAGATTTTTCTAAGCAAATTTCAGATGATGAGTTGAGATCACAGTTTTTGTTGAGCCACTAAAGCATGCTCACCATGAGGTAAAGGACAGCATTGTTTCCACTACTTCTCTGTGAAGAGGGGAAATGCTCCCATCAAGCCTGAGTGGGTCAAATGTACACAGCACAAAAAAAGCTGTAAGATATTTCCTTTTTTACAATTTGAACATTTCTAAACAGAAATGTTATAACTAAGAACAAACACAACTTCTGCCTCTCAAAACCCCAAGAATAGTTCAGATGAATTTTGTAATTAAATGTTAGACAATACAGGCCTGATTCTATCAGTAAAGCAAGAAACAGATCAGATGCATTAAAAGATAAAATATTGTATATTCTGAATGCTTGCAGGATTTTTCTCCTCTAATAAGAACAATTCAATATGGCCACTTAACTTTTGGTAAGCCCTACAGCATGAATGAGCATTGCATTCTTTTTCCATAATATTTTCAGTAAAATAATGACTTCATTGCATTTTATAATATATAAAATAAACTTTAAAATAGTTACGAGTTTTTACTGTTTATTTCTCTCACTCATGCATCAGAAATACCAAGTCTAGGCTTCACTGGTTATAAATGATGCCTGTGAAAATTTCAGGGTACAGTTGCTTCTGTTAGTCCACAACTGATAAAATGCAGATGTGCTGAATCTAAATCCCCTCATTTATCAGAACCATTATATACTGAAGTTATAGATATTAATTATTTGAACCATGCAAAAAATACAGCTCTCTCCCTGGAAACAGCTGGAATTTCATTTGTTTGATCTTGAGTCATTAGTAGGCCCATAGAGTCTTAGAGTCTCAAAGCTGAAAGCCTTTATTTTTCCACACAAAAGGCAAGAAGAAAAGTCACCCACTTGAAAATCCTTTTCATCCAGGATAAAAATGGCCATAACACTATTAAAGCAAAAACAGTAGTAACATTTTCCATGAATTCTGACCAAAAAGTTTTAACAATTCATACAAAGGAACAAAGGTCAGTATAACCACATAGTCTGCTTTTATCACTTCCCTACCACAGACAGACATCCATGACTGGTCAAAAATTTACCTGTCTCAAAGAAGAGCTCTACCTCAGAATTATCTGGTTTATGAATCAAAAATTGACAAGAAAAACCACAGCACAAAATAGAAGAATATGTCTTCTTTCCTGATTTGGTATCAGATTAACATAAAACCAGAAATGGTGGGAGGAGGGATGTAAAGGTTGATATGAATAACCACCAGCTGTTACCAGCACAAGATTTTCCCACAAATTCACTATTACAGCTCTTTTCTTAAAAGCCATCTACAAGCAACTGGCAAGTTTCACATGTTACCTGTTCAAGTAGCTGCTTCTCAGCAGAAACATTTATACCAAATTACAAATTACTTGATAGTTATATTTCTCCAAACAAAACTGCATAGGCTTCTTTTCAAAAATGTACATCCAGGATATGTCTTGTAAGTAATGCTATCACTCATTAAAAAATAACACTAAAATAACTTCCTATAATTAAGAACTGAAGAAAATTGTTTGAAGTTACACAGGAAAAACAGATGTATCTTCACTTACAAAGCAGTTATCACAAATGCTACTTTCTTTTCTTTTTTGTGGTCATTCATTCTGTTTCACAAAGTGGTTTAAAATTATTACATCTCAAACGAAAACCTATAAAAACATATTGAAAGATACAACATGCTTAAAAAGAGTTTTCTTGGTTTCACAAGCTTTTCTTGTTTCTCTTTTATGAAGAGTTGAGAAATTAAAATTAGCATTTGAAAGTATTCAAAAGATTGCTTAAACTTCTCATTCAGGTGTCAGATTCCACAGGTGCAGTTTCTCATTAAGTACAGTGAAACCTTGAAATCAACTTTGCTAGGCAACCTCTGTTCTTGACATTATAGAGCAAAACAAAAATTCTGCTTTCTCTACAACTGAATATATTCTTAGACAAATAATCAACTGAAAGATAAAGCCTAGGATGAGCATGAAAAAAACATGCTGTTTATCTGTCCTGTTATCTTAAATATTGAGAGCATCGAGATTCTGTAACTTCTCATTAAAACAACTTCAACTTGTACTGTTTCATTTTGCAGGTATGCACAGCCTTCCTCAAGATCTTACCACTCACATGGCAAATTAAGACAATGCCTCAATTTCTAACTCTCCTCCAATTAAATAAAAAATAGAAAGCAAAGTTTCTAATAGTCATTCATCTTCAAAATATCACTGGAGTACTATTAATATGGAAGGCAGTACCCCTAAACAACAATATAAAAAAAAAAAGCCACACACCAAACACACACATTAAACCAAAACTAACTTGGAACCTTCTTGCCTAAACCAAAATCATGGTTCAAGTCTTCTTGCATTCTAAGGTTCTTGTTTTTCATTTAATTTTTCCTAAACATACATGGGAAGATGTTAAGTGTTCAGCATTTTTTCTCTCAAGACAGAATAAACATCTTCATGCTTACAGTAAAATGCTTTCATAAAATAAATTTACTAGGGATAATATAAATGACAGCTTCAGGAGATGAGAAAAATACAATGAAAATGGCATGATCATCCATTCCAGAGAGCAATTTCTGAGATACTTACAAAAGCTTTTCAACTTACAGGATTCTATGAACCTTAATACTGAAGACACTACAAACAAAAGCTTTATTTTGCACTGTAACATTGATTCATACCATCTGTGCAAAGTAAGAGCACTAATTAAAGATCTTGTTCTGAATAATTTTGCTGACTTTTTCAAGTCAATACTTATGTAAGCAGAAGTCCTTGTGAAAGCCATAAAGCAATTTTAAAAAATGGACAAAAAGAGAAATTATTAAATATGTTGGACAACTTTTTTTACAGTTTACCTGTATTGTTTACCAGTGACAACCCATAAGCATTAACTAGAGGAGACAATCCTATGTACAGTCCAAGATAGCTAATACTGAGTACTTACACCCCAGGTGTCTCCCAAATAAAGGCCACAATTTGCACAAAAGTACATAGACAATATTTATCTATTTGGATTAGTTGCTAGTTTTGGTTTGTTAAAAGAGAGTCATGACCCAATCTAATTCCTTGAATAACTCAAGGCACATTGCAATAACTGAAATTTTAAGAAATTATTTATTAGCTTGTTTGACCTGAATATAATTAATACTTGATGTGTTATATTTACCATTCTGTAATCCCATCCACAACTGCTTATGATCCTTTTTTTGCATTTCATTGATGACTTGACTTTTGTGCTTTAAAGCATCTGCTTCTTTTATACATGCCATAAAATGAGCTTCAATCACATCCTTAGAATGGCAATGTAGAAGATCCTTTTCTGGAAAATTCTATAGAGAGAAATGACAGATCAAGAAAAACAAATGCATCACATACCTCATATGATGAAGAATAAACAGTAATTTTAAATAGGCATATTTGATGCAAAAGAAGCACGCTGGTTCTACTTACGGAAAAATGTAACAACCATTCTCTCACTCTGCTGACAAGAAACAGGTTGCAGTGAAAATGTTTCAGGAAAAATAAAAGCTCAACAACTTTCTGTAAAACCAGAATTTTAACATGTTTTCAAGCAGATATTCAATCTCAGACAATAAACAGGAGAAAATTATGAGAAGTAAGTGAAAAACACCTAATTTATAATGTCTGTTTACAATATTTTATCAACCATGCAACTGTGCAGCTCCTTGAAAACCACGCAGAATCACCCACATATATGAACTATAGCATACCTGCCACTTAGAAATATTTTTCCTTAGAGATACTGGAAATCTTTGTCAGTTCCAGCTTCAACCAATCCACATGACTACTGCTAGCCTGTGTGACTTGATTTTATATCCCTTTTATTTTGTTACACTGGCACACATTCAGCACTGCAGCTGAAAAACTACCAGTCTTCAGGTAACTCTTAACCCTTCAGTGAATGACAATGACCTCTCCTAACGAATTTATTAAGGAGCTATAGTAGTATCTCTTATTCAGGTACAAAAAAGATTTCTTTGAAAATTAACTGATCAGAAGTCCAACATTTTAGAGGTTGCGGTTCTCCTTCCTCCATGTTTTCTTTTATCAGTACTTAACTATCACTTGCCATTTAATAGTAATACAAGCATTCCCTACCATAAATCCAGTGCCTTCAGTTTTCAGTTTTAAAACTCACCTTTATTCCCTCCTTATTAATTCTATTTTCAGTTGCTTATGACCATGCTGAACAGAGCAAACCTCAGAGCCAAACCAGAGTGGCAGCACCATCAGTTCTCCCCTTCCTAACAAGGGCTTTCCACATTTTTTTACCTCATTTTTTTATTCTCATTCTATTACAGAGGCCATTTCCTCTTAACCCACTACAAACCAGCACTTTAAGAAGCTTTTGTGAGGATCTGTCAAAACCATTTTGCAAATACAAGAACATATAATGGGATATTCTTCAAAGGCTTTTACAACATAGGTTTTTTTCCAGCCTTAGATTGCTCCTACTTCAAATGTTAACTATCTTCACTCCCCCATAAAACCCCAAGAAAAATAGTGAGGACTGCTTTAAAAAACAGAAACCCGAAATATCAAAAAGGGAGCTGAGGATTGCCTTACCTGAAAGAAATTCTGAGGATAACAGTGATAGTTCCCTCCTCATTAGGTTATTGAGAAGAGTTGGAAATGAAATAATGGAATTTCATATAGTGTTTCCTCCTTAAGACAGTGAGAACTCACACTCTGGAAACTGTGGATCAAAAGGATGAGTATTTTCCAAAAACAGGGGCATAAAGAAAAGATTGCTTCCACTAAAGTTTACATGGTTTGGTGTTGGACTTACAAAAGGGAGGGGTGTTGTTAGGACTAGAAATCTAAGCTGACTAGAAATCTTACTAAGGACAGAGGTAAACTTAGTTTTTTATATGAGAATGGCCAAGTATAAAGACATTAAAGAAGACAGAACAACAAGGAAAGTTCTTCTGGGGCAGACCTTGTTCCTGTTCTACCCTACAAAGCTGAGTGTCTCAGCATAACTGGGCCCAAGATTACTAGGAAAACATTACTGGGATTGTTACTTGCCAATTGACATCTGCATAGGCCTGTAAAATACTTTCAAGTTCAATTTACTTGCTCAAATAAAAATGTAAAGTCTCGTAACCAATCCAGAAGAAATAGACAGAAATAGCATACTTAAAAGATCAAAAAAATTCTTTACATGGAAGAATTCAAAGTGAGACACTGGCATCCCTCAAAACAAAGGAAGATAACAGTGGTATATACCAAATGCTAAGTAATATAAGAACCTAGAAATTGACTTTCATAGTTAAAAACTGATGTTTTAGCCAAGTTTAAGAAAACAACAGTTTCATTACAACAACTGTTTCGCTACGCCTATGTCTAAATATTGAACTGAAGGATCTTTTTTTGGACATTCTTCTCTTTCTACAGGTAGACATCTTCCTGCTAACTTTCTTCCAATCAATTTCAAACTGCAGCTAATGTCACTCCCAGAGGATGAGTTCCAGAAATCATACACAGTGTAGTCTGCAGATCTATTTAAAAATGGTCAAAGCTAGTTAAGCTAGTGTAAACAATCTAGACACAGTAGCAGAACTAGATGTGTCATGATTAATTTTCCCAGCTTCTAAGGACTAACACCATGAAAGATTGGAAAACACTCCTGAATCTCTGTGCTGTGTACCCTTTTCTTTAGTAGGAAAACACTGGCATATTTCTATAAAGTACTGTGAGTAAAAGCTGAAAAACCTAAACATGAAAGTGACAACCAGGAAAAAAAAACACTGCACATCTGTAAGAAGCATATGAAACAGCTTCACCTACATGAGACTACCAACAGAAAACATAGCATCCCTACTGATTTATAAATCAGGGCACAAAATCATTTTATACTTAAATGTAAATAATGCATGCTTGTATTAAAAAAAAAAAAAAATTACTTGCCTTCTTCCTACCTGAAGAAATATTGATCAATCATAAACAACTTTATTCAGTTCCCTGAAGAAAGGGAAAATTGAAAACAAACTGGTAGCCAATCCTGGCTATACACTAAGAGATTTGCGAAAAGTATTAACAGATGACATAAGTAAGTAGCTTTAATGCAAGTACTCTTACTGGTGGTGCCTTATTCCTTCCACATCCTGCATCTTTGATAGAACAGTTGCTAAGGTTTGACCCTGATTTTGTCAGAAAGCTCAAGGAGTTCTGTTTTTCATTTTCACATGCCAGTAGACCCTTGCAGTATGAACTGGTCACAAAGAAATAGGTATCATCTGTACAGACAAGAGCACTAAATGACCTCTCGCATAAAACTGTACCAAAAACATCACAGGCAATTTCAACAGTCTGGTTTCATAACTCCATTCCACCCATATTTATCTCTCAGTTCCTAGTTCACAAAACATCTGTTTATCCTGTGGCAGTCTACTTGCATTAGACTATATTTACAAAAAATAAGGCTTTAAAAACCATAAGGAATGTATCCAGTGGCAGGGGGTGCATCTATGTATTTGTGTTTAGTTACCATCAGTGGTCTTTAAGTAGACTGATTTAAAAAAAACCAAAACATTTTTACTTCTAGCTTCATCAGTATCTCCTACCAATTCCACCATTTATCCATATGCTACAAGGAAAAGTACTTCCTTTCTATTCCACCCAACCCAATCTTCACCTGAAAGGTACAAAGATGATGCCTGTCACACAAGGACAGATGTTGTCTCTCCTATACATCAGGTCATGGGTGGAGAAGCAGGCACCAGCAGACAAGGGGTTCAGCAGAACCCCAGCATTTCCCCTAGCACTCAAGATTTCCTCTCCTCCAACAGTGCTACTATTTCCACAGCAGTTCATTTCTTACCTACTGCACAAAATCTGGAGAGGTGGTTACCACACTGAGAACATCAATAGTGCTAAACAGGCCAGAGAGTAAGGTGAGATGATTTTACCAGGAAGGGATAGAATTTCCCTCCTTCCCACATAAAGTCACACCTGGATAACAAAAGCAACTTCCCAGTCTACAGCCTCTCATAATTCTCAGACCCCAGTATGCTATTGAGCCTCATCCTTCTACAACTATTTAATGCAACTTTTTTCCAACTTTACATGATACAATTCATGTAATTTTACTGCATACCAGAAGCACAAATTAACAAACTGTTTCTTCAATGCAAAAATCAATGCATGTTTATGATTTGGTCTATGTAC
The DNA here is from genome assembly GCF_903797595.1 of Erithacus rubecula. Taxonomy (NCBI): domain Eukaryota; kingdom Metazoa; phylum Chordata; class Aves; order Passeriformes; family Muscicapidae; genus Erithacus; species Erithacus rubecula. The sequence continues at coordinate 42,164,233 of NC_136685.1, forward strand.
ATAACACAGGACATCTATCAACTTGAAAATGTCTGCTGAACAGAAATAAACTTTTTTCACGTTTTTAACTTCAAACAAAGAAATCTGATAGAGGGAGTTCAACTTTTAGAAAGAAGTTGAAAACCATTTTTTTACAGATGTGTGAGATATCTGTTGTTGACTGCATGCATTGGTAGAAAAAAGGAGACAGCCACTAAACAAAAGTTAAACCCATAAAATCTAACACTGTTTCATTAAGCCAAATAAAAATTACCAGTTTTTGAAGAATAATTACACAGAAATGAAAAGAATATACTCTAGTTAAAAATCCCACATCTAAACTATTCAGCTGTAAGGAACTGTAATACATGAAAACCTCTTCAATATTTTGACATACTTTGATATCTTTCAGTTATGTTTTGACTTATGGATTCAGAGGGGTTTTATTTAAATAAACTTTCAGATTACATCAAAATGGGAAGAGAGATTATGCAGGTGCTAACTCTGCAGTATTGTATTACTAAATGACATCAACTTTTAAAATAAAACTGCCTTAGCAGTTAATTATTTCTGCTGATCTTTAATGTACACCTTCGAGAAAAACTAAAAGTAGCTGAACTTTTGGCAAGCAGCAACACAAGGATATTAAAGTAAAATTTATGTTGCTGATTAAAAAGCACTGTGGTGCTGCAACTTAATTTTCAAAATGCCTCTACTTTGAGACCACAACATCCCCACATTGCCACTGTTAATATCCCAGAGCTCTCAGAACATAACAATTAAACGACAGTTTATGAAACTAGATGCCCTACATTTTCTTCAGGACATTCTGGAAGTTTCCTCATCCCACCTTTCTGACATTTATCAGACAAGTGCAGCAATTAAAATGGTTTCAAAAACATTCCCAACTTCAGATCCATTAAGTCGGTCATTGTGGAAGTTTCAACATGTAGAAATACATAAGAATGTGTGGTTTCAGTGTACATCTCAAAAAAAGAATCCATTACTGTTAGAAAAAGCTTTTCTAACACACCTTTGAGAATTGTTTCAATGAAAACATTCAATGTAGATACTTCCCAATATGTTTTTCATTGCACTCCAATCTCTCATACATTAAAGTCAAGCCTGTTAATGCAGCATTGTCCTTCAGATCAATTTTCCTATTGCATTGTTTCTTTTATAATGGAGAATTAACATTTTCAAGTTAAATATCATGATTTGTAATTGTGCTTTTGACTTTAAAACATACCTGGAATTATTGCCTCAACACATTTCAGAGTATGCAAGAATCCTGCACCAAAGCTAAACCTTGTTCAAGTTCCTTTCTGAGCAAAGATCAGTAGTGCTATTAAGTCATACCTAATGGGTTTACAAAGCATAATCAAAATAATGTCTCTCCTGTGACTAAGCTGTCACAAGACCAAATTCATTTCACTCAGTTCTGTAAAAGGGATCAACTTTAAGTACAGCAGCATTCCCTGACTCTACAGCATCTCACAACTATGCTCACAAATGCCTAAAAGGACAAGTACTTCTCAATCTTCCAAATCTTTAGTCAACTCAAGCCATTAAAATTAAGAAGATTATAGGAAGTTCTGCTATCATAAGCCTCATAGCTTGAAAAAAAATTTTGGATTTTGAGATTATAATAGAATAATTTCCTACGGAAAGTCCAGTAAAAGCACACACAATCTCATGGAAAATAGCTGCATATTTCAGAAGCCTTTAAATGCTTCCTAAAATGGGTATTCTGCCTTTCAAATCACACCATTCATATGTTTTATAAAATAGTTATGAAACCTTTTTCTGTCTTCCAAATCTGGTGCTCACTTGTTCTTAAAAAAAAGTTCTATATCAATTTACCTTGAAATGCACTGTGATGCTCCAAGGAAGGGCTGTATTTGATGCATGGAGATCAAAGAGTAAACCAATTGGGTAATGCCTAAAAATGACAAGGTATTAATTTAATATGGGAGCCATGCATGTAATTCTACATACCACAGTTAACATACCTGCATTTACACACACACATACACACAGACAAAATAGCTGTTTGACTCCCACAGTCAGCATTCTTTATTGCTTACTTAGAAAAGTTATACAGGCAAGTTTAGACTCTGAGAGGCAGAACCAAGTCTGGAACGTACATGTTCAATATCTAAACCTGTGGTCTCCAAGCTGTGCCCACAAAACACTGCTACTTTTGCAACAGCTTTATGTGGCCTACAGCTGCTTTGCTGAACTTTCCAAAACAGTACACTTTTATTTAAAAAGCATCAGACCAGGAATAGCTGGTCTGACTGAAAAGCACACATGCTTTCAGATGCTTGAGTGTCTTGGGTTTATACCACACTGACCCCTGACATGCTGTCCTTCTCCCACATGCCTGATATATCAAGGCAGAGAATAAGTAGAAGAGTGAAAAAATTATGTGTCTGTAAAAGGGCTGAAAGATGATAGATCAAGATCAATTCTGTATCTTTACGATCAAATGAAAAAGAATGAAAGAGGAAAAAAAATTAATTGGAGTTTTGTATTTCAATGGTAGTCTAGATTAAAAGAGTTACACACAACAGCTTGCTTCTGACAAATATTCACTTCTGTCTCATAGCTTTCTCTCCTTTAAATTCATTAGAATATACAGCCCCCAGCAGTATATGGAATATATATCACACACACAAAACTTCCACAGACACTGTAAAAAAACACCTCTCTGTTCAGTTTTCTCACACATAGATATTGGCAAGATTTTTGATAAAGTGTTAGTTTTGGGTTTTTTTACATTCAGCATACTAAGACCCATTCTCTTATCTTTCAAAAATCATAACCCAAAGAGCCTTACTAGCTTTTAATCTTACCAAGAGAGAAACACATGGTGAACTGTAAAGTCAGTAGTTTCACTGAATTAAATGTGACCGATCACAGGTCACAGACCCAAGCACGCACATAAGTTCTGAAAGTCCCAAGAGTACTAACCGAGAGTGCTGCTTTAACAGCACCTGTGTCAAGCCATTTTCCAGATCAGTGAAACTCACGCAACAGTGCTTTAGCACCCTCTACAGGTGAGCCATCCCAAAGCTAAGACAAATTCACAACAGCAAAATAAAAACCAAAATACTACTACAATTCCCGAGCTTACCTGAGAATAAAGAGGATGTATATGCAGATTTATCCTTATTCACTGCTAATGCTCAAGTTTTTTTCATGAAGATTTTTTTTAACTACTAACTGCCAATCATGTCCTAAACACTTAACAGGGATTCAGCAAGAATCCATGAAAGTGTGGCTTTCCAGGTGAGTTAAGTAACAAAAACCAGATTTGGTAATGAGATGAACACAAATTTTCAACATGAAAAATGACTTCTAGTTACTTTCAATTTATACAACAAAGCAGATAACTAAGAAAAAGAAAGCCACAACAAAAAAAAAACCCATACAAAAACTCCTGCATCACGTCTTGGCCTACATCTGCATTTTCTAATCACTTAAGATTACCAAGTAAAGTTCATGTAATCAAATTTGTTTTATCAGTAAAATCCTTGTGCTTTGCAGAGTTAATGGATGCCTGATGTCTTCTGCTAACTTATGAACAGGAAGGGTAAAGCATCCATCAGTTGGTACTAGCCACCTATACAAATATCAGAACACAACTCACACAAAAGGGACAAAACTCCACTGAAAGCCTTGTGCAAATGCTCAGACAGAATGGAAACAAGCTGTAGGTGTCATCCCCTAGCATCTGCTGAAGAAACTATTCCAGCACAGAGTGGCATCACTCAGGGAGGGCTCCTGAGAAAGGCTCTCCAGGTTTCAGGCTGCTAGGAGAACTCTGGACTTCACCTGAGGGCTGGAGCAAGCAGAGTAAATGTCTCTGCCTAGAGGAGGTGCACATTAGTGAGGAGCTATGTCAGCAAGCTAAGAAGCTGCAGGAAGTCAAGGGGCTGCACAGCATCAGGGAAGATGTAGAGATTAATGGCATCTTCAACAAAATCTCAGAGAGATGAGAATCTGGGAGAGAAAGTGTCAGCAGTCATTGGAGTGGTCACTGGGGACTCACAGGATGGGGAGCATCAGAGCTGTGTGAACTCTAGTGCTGAGGAATCCATTCAGTGCCAGTAGCTCAGTGTGCAGCTGCAGAGGGAGCTGCAGGTAGAGCTCTGGGTGATGGGAGTTCCAATAAAGAGGCCAAAACTGGTGCTGACCCTTTGCACAGGAAAGGGCACGAGGACCTGTGGCCCTGCCAGGAGATTGGACACTCGGGGACACGGCAGGAGCCAGTGACACAGAGGCAGAGCCCCACACTACCACACACAGACAGTGAGGGTGTAAAACCCAGGGGTTCCCTGGTTTGGGGTCCCTGCTCAGGGGCTCCAGTTCAAGCTGTTATTCTGCTGTTACACCATGACTAAGATCTTTTAAGGACCCAGATGCCTGAGGCTCTGCTGTGGGAGACCGAGGGTCAGGCAGGTAAGGAAACCTTGTCTGACTGTGGCTGTGGGGTGTGTAGGGACTCGAGTGAGGCACCCACTGGCTCCCTGGAGCCACCTGCTGCTAAGGGGCCTCAGTCCCAGCTCAGCTGGTCCAAGTGTGTGACTGCCAGAGCAGCTCCTGCATGGACACACAGAAGTTTCCTTAACCTCTGGCCAAGAGAGGGCAGACCTTCTCCAACTGCTGGCAGTGCTTCTGTGTCAGACAAGAGACTGGAAGTTCTGAGGAAGCATCAGAGCTGTCTGAACAACACATCTACAGCCAGAGGAAGAAGTCATAGCACTAGAGACTCCATCCTGCAGGGAGAGAGCCCCAACTTTACTTGTTAACCTGCAGAGGTTTGCTGCGTGTTAAAAAGTTGCAGACTGGCAAAGTTGTTCTCTCCTTGACTTATTAGCCCTTGCTGTTTACCCACATGGGCACGAGTTTAAGTGCTGCAACAGAACCCCTGAGAGTATCAAAAGTGACTCTACAAGTTCTAGGGCCAAGGAGACATGTCCACAATTCTGCCATTAAAGGAGACAGGTTCAGAGAGGTGTCTGCAGGTCAGGAGCTGGTTATGCAGCTAGTGCAACAACAAGGACTTACTTGGCTTTTACAGACTTTTATAGAATACTCTTTGGAGATAAAGGACTTCCAGGGACAGACAGAACCCACTTAAGTCAGACAAAAGTATCTTTGACTTAAGGTTGCCCAGTCTGGTGAGAGCTTTAGACCATAAACAACAGAAGTGTAAATAACATCCCACAGATAAATAGAAATTAATGGACATGGGTGGATAGCAAGTGGTGAAAGTCACAAAAGAAGGTAGAAGAGAGTCCACCACAAGTATCTAGGTAAGTGCACATAGCTTGGGAAACAAGCAGGAAAAACTAGAGTTGCACATGTACATTACTGGGTGAGTGTTGGGCTACCTGAGGCACACTGAGACAGCTTGCACAACTGGAATACTGCTGTGGAAGGACAGCCATAAGCTGCTTAGGAAAGGCAGGCAGGGCAGATGAGGACAGAGGGTTGTCTTCCATGTCAGGGAGTAGCTTAGAAGTATGAAACTTAATAGGACAGACAACAGGTTGGTTGAGTTCTTGTGGTTCAGGAACAGAGGAGGGACTAGTAAGGGCAGCAGATCATGCAATCCAGGTGAGAAAATAGATACAGCCTTCTTTAAACAAATCAGTGTCTACATGACAGACCCTGGTTCTTGTTAATCTCACATCTTCTGGAAAAGTGGGACAAAAGTAGTTAAGATTTCTTGACAGAGACACTGGATGAACCAGAGATAACCACAGCTGAATCTGTTACTTATCTGTTAAGACAAGAGTTGTGATAATCAGTGACAGCTTTAGATGCAGTGACCATGAAATGGCAAGAGATAAAAGGAGAAAGGACAATAAGCAGAATACAGAAATCTGACTTAATTTTTCACTTCCTCCAGAAGCCACTACACAGTTCAGGCTCAGCCATATCAGATGCATCATTGGACATTTTCAGTCCTTCACCTGCAGCCAGAGCACTGAACCTATGCTGCACTCACACAAATGCAGGGTAGAAGGAACATTCCTCCTGTTGCAAGAAGTCAAACTTCCAGCTCCTCCAAATATGAGGAAACTGTTTTCTAATCCAGTAATCACAGTCTTTGCCTGCATCTCCTTCCATGTGGTGTAGGTTTAGTCTCCTGGAGCTGCAGGATGGTCTGAGGTTTGATCCACTTCTTTCTGTAGGCTCTAATGCTGCACAGTCTGAATCTCTTCCTGAAACTTCCTACCTTGGTGACAGACCCTGCCCCAGCACACACCTCCTGCAGGCAAAGAATCAATCTTCCCCAGACCCAACACTCTCAGCAGGACAAAGAACTCTGGCCCACGTAACTCCAAGCCTGGAGAGCTTCATTCTCCTTTAAGAACTTGACCCATGCCTGAAGTTGAAACTGTGTTTCAGAGTTCCTCCAAAATCTCAGTGGAAAACAGAAGAGCTGCATCTGAATAGATACTTCATCCCAACTAAGTATGAAACTGCACACACTGTAAGCAATAAGACCTCACAGTGCAAAGAATAATAATAATAATCAAAATAAACAATAATATTAACAAGTTCTATTTCAGTCTGAATGCACAAGTCATAGCTAAAAAGATTAAACATTAATGCCCATTATTTTTTCTCTATCAACTACTAGCTCAATCTAATTCTCAGTTCTTGTGTTGGGTCTTCCCCAAAAGAAGCTTAGGCTCTTTATGGGATTACCATTCTCCTAAAATACTGGTTTACAAATAGTACTTTCCTTAGAAAACCAGTTCCACTGAAATCAGTGGAGCTGTTCCTGGCAGAATAGGCTTAGTTTTTCTGAAAGATGAAAGCCTTAATTAGCAAATCATCATTACACTATTTTTTTTCATTTCTTCAATGTATTTAATAACTCTTCACTTAATTTAATAATTACAAGCTACATTTTTATTCTATACCAATATTGTACAGGTTTTTTTAAAAATTGTAGTTTAAACATCACAGTATTTGAAAACTTATAGAAAATATATATCTGTTTTTGGTTGAAGTACAAAGCCTCTCTTTTCTTTGTTACAACATCAATGAAAACTAGTTTTCTCCCAATATTTACCTGGGATTATGAACACACAGGGATAAATGCAGTACCTTGCTTGTTGTAGTACCCATGACTCAACACTACTATGGCACTTAAGATGCCACTTCTTGTTGAATTCCATATAATTTATTTAGATGTCTAAAGCTGGTTATGCCAGTCAGTTGTAATAAAAGTTTAAAGAGATCGTTTTTATGGGTTTCTATTTACATATTTTTGAGGTTTACACTAGGTTGGTCTCAAAGAAACAAAAGACAAGAAGAGATGTACTGCATCACAAATCTACAGGGACTCCATAATGTGATGCTTGCTAATCACAAGACAATCCAGTTTCAGTAAGATTAAAAAAAAAAATCACTAGTTTTCTTTCTTATGATGATATAAGAAATAAAAAGAGATAAAAATCTATTCATCATTCAAAATATTAAATACCTTCCTTCTGGAGGGCTGATGCTATCTATGCAGAACTAGCAAACACTGCAGCTCTCAAAATATTTTCTTTAAAACTCTATAACAGCAGAAGTAGAAAACCTGATCAAAAGTATTTATGAAAATTAATTAAATCAAACTATATTGGTCTAAGTCCCTAACCTCTCACAAAAAAAAAAAACCCAAAACAACAAATTAAAAACTCAAAAGAATATAGTTTTAATAGACTATAGGACAAAATAAAACCAGAATCAACTGCAATTAGTCCAGTAAAGTGGAACTAATTGAATTCAACATACACTTGCAGATCAATATTAGATTTTTACAGTGCAAGCACATATCACACCAGTGAACAGTGAAGGCTACCCATGTTTGATTACTGTCATACATATAAGCTATCTGCATTCAGACTCCAGAAAAAGACTTCCTACCTGTGTTACTAGACATCTTTTAGGAAGACAGAATATGTTAAAGGAAGATTTATTTAGCAATTCTACAGCAAGCAATGGTAAAGCCAAAAACACAAGCCTTCTGAATTATGGTAACAACAAGAACAAAAACAGTGAGTGCAGCCCAACACCTCCCTCTTACACATACAGCAAAAATTCAAGCAGAACAATAAAAAAAATGTTCAATATTAAACCTTGTTGTTCATCCCCAAAAACATGCATTTCTTACCCTCCTCCTCTTTTGCCATCTTTGAAACTCAAGGCAATGATTACTTTAGGAAAACTACTGACACTGTGTTGAACCTGGCAATTCTCTACATTCCCAGGTTCATAAAATGCATCAAGTACAAAGTTCAATAAACTCACCATTTCAGTGGTGTACCTTCGTATTCAAACCATATTTCACTAACTTCCTCTTGTCTCATAACTTTCTGAAAGTGTTTCTTCACTTTGTCTGTTACCAGTGTCAAGTAGCTTATCCTTGGCAAAAGCAGCTGGAAAAAAAATTACAGAAGCTTTAAGTGAAAATAAAATACACTAAACTAGTAAAAATCTGTAACAAGTATGCATTGTCATAACCAAAATTCAGTTAGCACTCTTCTTCCCTTTTTTAAGGTAAGAGCTTTTTTAGATAGTTTACTTTTTAATGGTCAATGAAAGACTGTAAATTGACCTACTCAGAAGATGCAGAATAGCAATATCCAACAAATTAACACCAAAAAAAGTAAAAAATTAAGTTCTTTATTCGTTCAGTGGTGTGAAAGGCAGAGAACAGTGGACTTCAATTTCTGCTTTTCTGTATTTAAATAATGACATTTTAAACCTTTTTAATATGAACACAAGAAAGATTCTAACTTCTAACTGAAAAGAATAAGCAACTGTGTATCAGCTATTATCTCAAAATAGAAATTCCTACACAAGGAAAAAAAAAAACAAAATGAAAACTAGATTTTTAAGGGTTTGATTTCCAAGTGTTTTGTATTTCAAATAGCTGGCATTTTCCATTTTCTTTGCACTGGGTTTGCCAGTTCAACCTACTAGTCAAGACTACTCTTCTTTCACTATTTAACCTTCACCCAGCAACTAAAATCAGAAAGAAAACTGTAAATATTTCATTAGTTGAAACAAGACACATCCTCATAGATTTTTCATATGCTGTCTTCTTTTCTCAAGTGTATACTGTCCAATTCAGAACTACTTTTGTGCTATTTTTATTTGCAACATCTTCCCTATCATCTTCTTTTAAAAGTCTCATACCCAGGAGTGGCTAAGCACTCTATAAAATCAGTGAATTGATTGATGATTGTGTGGCACATTCACTAGAGATAAATCAATCCATAAGCATTAACAAACAATGCTTTTCAGTACCTCAACGACTAAAGATTAACCTCCCTGTAAAATATCAATTCACTTTAGAGCAGACATTTTAAATTAATAGTATCCACTCTGTAAAGTTCTGCTTCATAATTACTAATAAAATAGATGAGCCTAAGGTATATATAGATTATATTTTGCATGTTTAGAGAAACATTTCTTTCCAGTGTTCCTCATAACCAGAGTTGCTTCTTATTTTCTTTATAGTATATGAATAATGCCAGGCCAAAGTAAATGTATGGTACAGACATCTCAAATCATGTAAGGATATATTTTGCCTGATAGAAAACTTGATCTCTGCTGCAACATTCTTCCAGAATTTCTCCAATAATTAGACCACACTTTGATATATAAATCAGATAATATTTTGGCCATTATACTACAATTTGTAAATACCCAATTCATAAAGAAGTATGGAGAGTACATCAAGTTGCTGAACGAACGGATTCATCTTTTTGATAATGCTGCATTAGGCTACATCTCTGACACAGCTAAATTTTACAATTATATAAAATTACATAAGGCCAAGTCTCACCACTATCACAGCCATCATGTCAGTTAACACTCCATTTTTCATGTACCATATGGCTTTCTTTTTCCAACTGCTGCTTTTATTGCCATCATCACATTGTTTCTACCTTGTTTCATAGGAGCAATGTAATCAAAACACAGCCTTCATTTTTAAAAGGCAAACAAACTCAATAAATTCAATGAAGTTATGTACATATTCAAATAAGAATTGTTTGGTACTTTAATGACTTGAATGACAACATAAGCTATCCTTTATTTACCTAACCCCATATATTTTTACTGACTGCTCTTAAAACAATACAGTCCAGGTTAGACCAATCAAACCCCCATATTTTTGGTAATAATTTCACATTATTTCTACTATGTACAGTTAAACTAAAGCTGGTGTACTCTGATGACATGAGACTCTTAGAAAAGCCAATTTTCAGCATGTTGCATGTAGTACAGCCATGTTGGAATTGATAAATATATTAAAGCATTATTTATTGCAACAATGTTTCACATAACCCTTTAAACTGCATAACTTCATCTGTAAAATATTCTACTTCAGTTTATATTATGAAAGAACAACAGTTCCTATGTCAACAGAATTAGAGAACACAGACAATAATCAAACCACATACAACTGAATTCAACAGAACATGGCCAGACTCCCAAAAGGTTTCAACAAAAACTGTACAACTGTACAAATCCCAACAGTTGATCAGGTTAGCAGGAATTGCCTGTTTTTCAGAGATGCTGAGCATTTGTAAACCTACTGAACTTTTTGTCTGGTCCCCCCAGTTCTTCTACCATGATATAGTCATCCCCTTCCATACGAGAAATGAAAGGATCCAATTCTACCACTTTTCTAGCTTTAACTATCTTAGAGATTTACAAGTATACTAAATCTGTTAAGTGAGACCTTTAAAAGCACTTTAAACACATTTCCACTTTGTTACTCCTTTTAATATCCCTTCCCCACCCACTGAAAGATAACAAGATCAGGAGTTCTCTTCACTAAATTAAGAAAAGTAACTCTCCAATCTCTCTAAATGCCATCCCCAAAAATTACACAAACTGCAACACTTTCCTTTTGAATACTATGCATTGCTACAGTATTTAATCACAATAACCAGGAATGATTTCTTATTAACCAGGAGGTTAAATGAAATACAAAGAACTCCTAATGCCTAAGTAAATGCTTGCAATATAACGTTGTGCAAAAAGTATGTCTCCATGTATATCCACAGATTTTGTTGCAGAGCATGCAGAACTTTTACATGCAAAGCACCAAAACAGAAAAATTACACATTTAACAAGAACTGGGGTGGTCTGAGCACTAAAGTGTTGAGGGAGATGAAACAAAACATCCTAACATGGAATGGCTTCACATTGCTCTCTCCTACAGATATCTTAAAATAATACTTTTGACACCCAGCAAGCTAAAGAGTGATCCTGTTACAGACCAATCCCTTGGGCAGAGCATCATTCTAGGACTGTATCCTGCTGTAATTTTGTTCTTCATACAGCTGACAAGTCTCAGCCAATGACTCTCTGCTTCATGTATATTTCTTTTATCCCTTTCTTTCTAACTGTTGCTTGCAGCAAGAGGCAAACAGTTTATAATTTAAAAATAAAATGCATAACAATTTTGGAATGAGAGAAAGATCAGATAAATCAGCAACAAAAGTAGTTCAAGCAAACTGTTTCTAAATATGCTGCCACTCAAAATATAAGCATCTGCATTAAACACTCCAAAGAAAATTGATGTATCCATTTCCAGCATAATTGCAGAAATTTACCCTACATGACTATATTAAGACATAGGACAGTGTTTTACCAGAGCTGCCCAGTCTTTATTCACCACTCTTTCCAAAAGATAGACAAGTTAATTTTAAATTACTTGTCCTATCCCTAGCAGCACCAGAAGGTGATACACATATGCTTCAACTCCTGTGCTGCACTAACCCATCTGACAGAGAGGGCTCTCCTGTCACACCACTCACAAAAACCAAAATCCATCCCACAGACTCTGGGTTGTTTTTCTAACCCCTCACCCTCCAAGTCTGTCATCCTTCATCTTCTTAAAGCAAGTTCCTCAGAGCAGAATCCTTTATCCTCTCTCAACTTACTGATGCCAGTATTTCCTCCCATGCAGTCTTTCCATTTATGACAGGCAGTCTGGAACACAGAGGTTGTACCTATACTAACAAGTAAGAGGTAAAGCTGAAGAGCTGATGTCAATGGCTGGAAATGTTAACTACATATACTTTTCTACTTTACCCATCACTTTAGGTGTTTTGATGTTATTTTACTTCAATTTAGCTCAAGTTTGCTCCCATACACCAAATGTCCACTACCAGCTGAAGCCCAACTGCTGCTTCAGCTTCACGTGAAAATGATTCAGCCCATGGGCTGACTGCTCTGTGATGCCAACCTGGGCACTGGAATTGGAAAGGATAAAGACTTATTTCAAATGCACTCCAGAACTGAACAAATACATTACTGCAAGCACACTCTGAAACTATAAGAACTATACCATGATTTAAAACCTTGATTACTATTCTGCCTTATACTATTATAAATCCTTGGTCCCTCTAAAGACACATTACCAGCTCCAACATGAACTGAAAAATGAAGAAGCTAAAATTTTAGAACTGTGATCCATGAGTAACCACATTTTACAAAAAGAAAGAATTAAGCATTGAGAACTTTTGTGTACACTTTACATGGAGTAAATAAAATAAATCCTACAACCTTAAAATCATTTCCTTGAATTACAAAGCTGACCACACCATGAGGATAACACGGTTTCATGGGTTCCATGTCAATGTTAAACAGATCAAGGCTGTAAGGCTCTAAACTTAAACTCATACCTGTCAAGTAGCTCTTACACAAAGTATGCAAACATATTTAAAATCCTATGTATAATTTAAAATCTGAGACTTTTAGGTAGCTTAGATGTATTTGGCAATAGCTCAACAAATATGAAGCAAAGTGCTTATCTTTTATCAGTGATGAAATTAAAAGAGACAAAGTCGAGCACAATTATTGCTGAAGAAAAAGCACTAATAGTTTATCAGGTTTTAAAACAACACATGTAAATGAGAAACTGATGACACAAAGGTCCTACTGAACACAGAAAAAACAGTTCTGTCCAGTGGAATGGGATATGGTAAGACTCTAGCATTTCAAATCCCATGGAAAAAAAAGTTCAAGATTTCCCTCCCATATACTTGTTACATTCCAAATTTGCATTTCACTGAATCAGCTAACATTCTTTCTCAAATTGATGTCTATTAGGTACTGAAAGAATGAAAACTGATGAGAACACTATAAATAAACAGATCATTACAGAAGGCACTTCCATGTTACAACTCAAATACATTCATCATGCTTTTTTTATATCATCAGCTAGCAATCCTATTCAAACAGTGTTTGGCCATTACAGTCATTTCCTTATTTCTGAGCTAGAGCTCTCATGATTGCTGGATTTTAAAGAAAAGAAAATGAGCAGAAGTCATCCAAAGAGCCAGTGTTCATTACGAGTTTGTGTTACACAGGTGATCAACATCATCAACATCAATGTTTAAAATTTCATAAGTCTGGCTAAATTACTTCTGCATTAACAGAAGTACTCTCCCTTGACTGTTCATTATCCAATAACATACAAGCTCACATCCAGCCTCTTCCTTTACCTAGTCACTCGCTGACTTTCCAAGAACTTTTTAAAGATCTTAATTATTTGTGGTAAGTTTCTGTCCCTATGAAACAAGCCTGAAGTTTTCTATTCCTTGTGAAGAAAGATGAAGTCACACAGCATGGTTATATGCTTGATTTCAGAAGCTACAAGGAATAAGAAGAATTGGGTTTTTCCTCACAACATGCAGTAGTTCACGTGATGAGAATGACAAAAACCAACGTAAACACGGCCTTGGACTATTTGTGACTACCTTTGGTATACTCACATAGTAGGGTTCAGCTTCCCTTTCAGTTATCTCATCCTGATACAGAGTGAAACAGGTCGGTATTCGCCCAAACCACACATCTCGAAGTACATCTTTGTCATCTGTCATTCTTCCAATGGACAGTGAAGTACATGTAGATCAAGTTGCTTCTTCAGCTACAAATGTAACCCATTTCCCCCACCCCCCAAAATAAAACAAGTCAGCATAACCGCAAATAAAATACATCTTGTTAAAGGTTCTCTCATAACTACAGGCTGACCTGCAGGCTGACCAACGCTGTCACCGGGGCATTAAATGCATAACTTGGTACATAGAACGGGACGAGTTAAGTTACCAACTACAAACACATAGAGGATAAAGAGTTTAACGTAAACGAGCATTTCCTAAGGCTGTATCACGCCCCAGAGAGCCAAAAGGCGCCTTCCCGCCACCGCCCCGCAGCTGCCGGCACCGAGCGGCCGCGGAGCGGGGCAGAGCCGTGTCCGCAGACGGGCGGGCGGGCACGGCGACACGAGCCGGGCTCCCCGGCGGGGCGGGCACCGGCCGGGGGTCACCGAGGCCGCAGGACGGGCCCCAGCATCGCCCAGCGCCGCGCTGAGACCGGGGGGCGACCGGGGCCCAGGCAGGGCCCGCGGGGTCTGTCTGTCTGTCGGTCTATCCACCTCCCTCCCTGCCTCCCTCCCTGCCGGCAGCCGCCCGAGGTGAATCAGCGGTGCGCCCGCCCCACGCGGCCGGACCGCGCTGCGCCGCGGCGGCAGCGCCAGGCGCGCTGTCCCGGGCAGCGGCCGGGCCTGGGGCGGGCCGGCCGGGGCAGCCTCGCCGCGGGGCCCGCGCGGGCCGGGCCGGGCCGGGCCGTTACCTCTGTCGCGACCGGCGACACCGCCCGCCCGCGCGCGGGGCAGGAACTGAGCGGCGGCCGCGCCCCCGCCGCCGCCACGCCCCCGCGCACGCGCCGCCCTGCCCGGGGCTTCCGCCCGGCCCGCGCGCCCGCCCCCGCCGGCGCCGGAAGCCGGAACCCGGAAGCGGCGGGGCGGGCCCGGGCCGGCCCGGTGGGAAGGACTACGGCCGGCGGTCGGTCTCATGGCTGGGTCCGGCGGTCGGTCCGGTAGCTGCGCCCGGCGGTCGGTCCCATGCCTGGGTCCGGCGGTCGGTCCGGTAGCTGCGCCCGGCGGTCGGTCCCATGCCTGGGTCCGGCGGTCGGTCCGGTAGCTGCGCCCGGCGGTCGGGCTCGCAGCTGGTGCTGCAGTCGGCCCCGAGCCGCTCCGCGAGCGCAGTCGGTGCTGCAGCGGCAGCGCTGGAGGCGGAGGGTCGCAGGGCTGCAGCTGAACTGGACCCGGCCATGGGCCCGCTCCCGCCGCTCGGCCGATGGGCCGCGCGTTTGGGGATTTTGAGCACTTAATCTCTCTGTTTTCTCCTACCCGATTGTTCTTTTTCTTACTTCCCCAAGGAAGTTACCATAGCACCGAGCCTCACAGAGTTCAAGGAGCGTTTGGATGTGCTTTCAGGCACATCGTGCCACTTCAAGCTGGGGAAGGTTGTGTGGAGACCTCATGGCAACCTTACGGTGTCTGAAGGGGCCTGCTGGGAAGCCAGAAAGACATTCTGCATCAGGAACTGTAGTGATAGGACAAGGAGGAATGGTACAAACGGAAAGATGGGAAATCTGGTTAGGGTATTAGGAAGAAATTCCTCACTGTGAAGGTAGTGAGACACTAGAATAGTTGCTCAGGCAGGTTGTGGGTGCCCCAGCCTGGCAGGGTTCAATGCCAGTTGCCAGTGGGAGGTATCCTTGCCTGTTGCAGATTGGGACTAGATGATATTTAAGATCCATTCCAACCTATATTCTATAATTTTGTGATTTTACACCATGATCACAGGAGGATGAGGAGTACCTGTTGCCACATCTTGCATACCAAAGCATCATTCTGGATTGGTTTTTGTCAACTCAGTAGGTGCAAGTTCACAGTGAATTCCACCTCTGCAATTCAAAGAACGTCTCCCACAGTTCTGTCACTCTGCAAATCCCCATCTCGATGTCCTACAACTGAAGGGCTGTAGAGGGAAAGATCAGCACTCATGGCAGGGAACATCATAATTCCCAAGGAAGATATGTATCCTATTGTGCTACACACTAGCACTTGTCAAAGCTGGGTTGTTTCGTGGCAAGAACGCGCAGGAAACATCTCGCAGTTGGGATGAGAGCTGACACTGTGTGGTTTTAGCGGATGCACGGGCGGCAGTTTCAGTAGTGCCACGTTCTGGCCATGCTGCCTTGTGGCCACCAGATGTCATGCAGTGGCCACAGCTGCTGAAGGCGTCTGCAGGAATTCGGGAACTAACTGCAATTATTACAGGCTTTCGGTGGGGCTTACCCAAAGACTGGCATTTTAATAAGTTTGTGTTTTGCTGAGCCAACAGTATGATTTGCAGAAGTTCAGTATTTTTGCAGTCATCTGAAGGATTAGAATAGTCTGAAGGGTTCATTTTAATTTTTTCCCTGTTTAAGTAAGATCATGAGGATGACCTCTTTTTGTTAAAATGTGACATTCCAAACATGAGGCCAAATAAAAAAATTATCTCTTTTGCCAGTGCTCTATAAGCAAAAAGTTATGCAGTGGCCCTTTTGTGATTTGGGACATACACAAGGAAGTTTTCCTCACCTTCTCTCTGACATTTTCTGACTCATTGATTTAAAAAGGAGGTAAACTGTAAACCTGGAGAAAACTTAGTATTTGGTTATGGCCTGTCCAAAGGACGGGGACAGAAGGCACACAACACATGTCATATTGCAAAAGCTTTATGCTTTGAAGGGACCAGTTCCCTTACACTCCTGAATATGGGCAGCTAGACTCACCTTGCATGTGTTGGGCATGATGATGGGAGGGAAGAGGTTCCTCCAGATGTATTGTCTGTGCACTCACAACAATTTTAACTAGTGTGGATGCGATGAAAATTATTGTCTTGCAGACCTGGAATGGCAGGAGGCATGCACAGAACGGATCCCACAATTACAGAGACATCCAACCTGCAAGCACTGCACATTTCCTAAAGGATTCTCTGTGTGTTTCTGCAAGAAGCTCCCTTGATGCTGTTGCAGGTCTGCTGAAACCAGTCTCACAAGGATGCACTGGCCAGTGGAGCTGCTGTGACATGCCAGCACCACTGGAAAAACAAACAAACAAACAGAAAACCCTGACAAAACTGACAAAAAACCCTAGATTTTTGCAAAGATTTTTCCTCATTACAAGCTTTGAAAAAGCTTTGCACATATGGATATCCCTACAGGAAGTCAAGGAGAGCTATAGGGTTAGTCTTTGCCCTTTCCTCCTATGAATTCAGAGCTCTCCTACACAAAAGGGTGGTTTTGGTAGGATCTGTAGGCTGAAGGGTTTGACTGATCATTGTAGCAGCATCACTAAAAGTCATTTCTTTTCTCACAGGCAGGAATCTGCAAGCTATTATCAGTGATACTGTGAGGATGTGACTCTTCCTTGATGCTGCCTGGGCTCACTTTCTGAGGTCTTACTAACCCCCACTGCTACAGTTCTTGATGCATGACATTGGCCAGCTAGATTGTACAATCAGCATTCTGTTGATTATTAATGACAACTACCAAACAGATGAAACATTTACTTTTGCATTTTTCTCTTGTGTATAATATAAGGAACATAAGCACCTGACTCAGGCAGATGGATTCCACTTCATAGTCTGAGAACTGAACTCCCTAGTCTTTTGCTGGATCTAGATACAATAAGCCAGGTAGAGAATAAAACTCAGTCAAGTTATAAAGTGAGATAACTTGCTATTTAAATTACCTTACTATTTAAACACCTTGCTGGTGTAGTTACCAGACACAGATACAGCAAGATACATTGTCCATATGAGATCTTAAAAGCAATAGTTCTGTAAATGAATGAGACTCTGAGACAAAGTTGATTGTAGATAAGCATGAGATATAATGTGACTACTGAAAAAATAAACTGAACCTGAAGTGAATGCCAGCTTTTCTGTTATTATGACTACAAATAAATAATCCAAATCCAAACATTAAGAATAATTGCCAGGATGTAATGCAAAAATGAATAAAATAAAAAGGGAATTACCTCTTTGACATTGTTTCCCACATTGCTATCTAATGCTTTAAGTTGCACCATCTTTTGCCACAACTGACTTATCTAAATTGGAAGGGGAAGAGCTCAGCAAACATATCTCCAATTCCAAAATCCTCGAGCATTATTCCCTCATTTTAAACATCATCATCTGACAACACACAGTGAGTCATTGCCTAATGGCAGCTGAATCAAAATACCTGTTATTGAGTACATATGGAATGTGAAGATGCTTGTAAAGAACAAGATTGTAATTAAAGATGCATTAATTCTAATAAAAATAAGAGAAATGGAACAGATGGTTTATGTATTTGTGGGCAGTTATGTTTTTGTGTAATGGTATTGCAGAGGAACATTTGTAAGCAGAATCAGTGTATAATTTATGTCTGAGGGACCTCAGGAGTTCTTCCCTGACATCTAGGCCAACACCCCTTCTCAAAGCAGGAGTAACTACATGGTTGAAACACATTGGTAAAGGCAAATCATGCCAGCATTTGATTGCTGATAAGTTACCTGAAATAAAACATGAAATATTATTTTGCTAGAACTGGGATTACTGATATTCATTGCTTTGATCACATGGCATGAATTTATTGGTGCTTTTATAGAATTGGTATTTTATGTCACCTACATATTCCACAAAGTAAGGATAGTTTGTAAGTATATATTTGTGTAAGTTATACACACATGGATGTATTATGAATAACTTTGGTGGGTGGACAAAATATTCTATTTATTCAGTCTTGGCTCCTCTGCTGTAAAACCCACATTCCATTAAATTTTTGGCAAAGCATGCAGATAGGTGGAACTTTACCTGTTTCATTAGAAACTGATCAGCAATCACTATTGCTGTTTTCCTCTCACTTCCCTAACAGTTTTCAATAGAAAGCAAAACATACTTAAATTTTCTAGATGCTGTTTTTTGAATGTGTAAACAAAACCAGACTATGGAAATCATTAATGTGCACCTCTTAACATGCAACAGTGAGTAAGAGTCAAATGAAACTCATAAAGCTGCTATTTATATCTAGCTAAATAGTTCATTGTTGCCTACTCTCAGTGATGAGTTAATTTGATTAATTACACAAGAAGCTGATTCATTCATCTGAGAACTTCCTGGAAATATTACAAGATAACACCTAATGTTTTCCAGATACAATTTTAATTTATAAGTTTGTGAATGCAAAAAAAAATCACTTTTATCAGGATGTAATTCTCCTTTCATGCTCTCCTCACCTGCTAATATTTGTCTTCTGTAACAGTGATTATATTTGGAAATATTCTAGACTGGTTTTAAACCCTTTCTTGTCTAAATAACTGAGGTGTGCTGACAAGAGTCCTAATTTTCCCTCACCATGGTTAACTCTTTTTTACTTTGCTAATTTCATAGAATCACAGAATGATTTGCACTTGAAAGGTACCTTGAAGATAATCTAGTTCCAACCCTCATTTCCTATTTTAGTCCTAACTTAAAATTCCTAAGTCATATTTCAGACTATCAAAAAAATATTTATTGCCAAACCAAGTGACTGGACATGAGGAAATCTAAGTTCTAGGTCTGCTGCTTATTATTTACCCTGAACAAAATTTCTTGGTTTTGCTACTTTGTTATAGACTCACGAAGACATCTTGGTCTTAGTGAGGAGGAAGGGAAGTACCCTTTTTAAAATTTCACAGTGTGTACATCTGGAGACTTCTTATGAATGTAGATCAGATCATAAGCTTTCTTTTTTAATATATTGACAATGCCAACAGCCAGTTGTTCACTATCTGGATTTTTACCCCTCTGCATGTTAGTTAAGTAATACCTATTCTGTCACTTATTCTCACTTATCAATATCTGGTATTCAAAAGGTAGTAAGACAATGATATCCTGATATTTCTGGATTTTTTCTGCTGGGAATACTGATGGAAAGATTAATGGATTTGTCAGTACTATTTCAGTCTGGGACAGGTTGGGCTCCATCATGTTTGCTACATAAATTTAGCCATTTATGACCAAAGATCAGCACTAACTTAGAATCACAGCAGAGACAGAAAGTAACACAAAAGTAGAAGGAAGATAGTACAGTAATCCTGTGGTGTTTGGCAATTTGAACAGCCTTTAGTTTGTTTATTTTTAGGCAAGAAGAGGTTTCACCAATAACCTACCTTGTTAATACCATTGAAATGTCAGCTGCTGAGACATGGGCAGTCCAGCCCTCAGTACAAGAAGACACTAAGCACCCATGTGTCACCCAGCACTTGGGAACTCCCAGAACTGAAACCAGAATTAGCTGCTGTTTGTTGACAAGCAATCTTTTATACCTCAGTAAGAAGACTTGTTGCTGTACAGCTCTATAGTAAAATCATTTCAATAAGGACTTAATTCCTTTTCTGAGTTACACTGTGTAATTCCAAGCATCTGAGTTAGACTCGTTACAACCTGGTCTATTGGCTATATTATGAAACCTGACTTACTCTTGCAATAAAGTACCAAATATCATGAATTCATGGATCAACACAGCACCAAGTGTGACACAGAGACAGCAGCCCATATTCCCTGCTCACCCAAGTCAGCAAGGTGTCAGAAAAGTGATTTTCTATTCTCAGTAAACACACGTCTTATTACATCTGACATAGACCTCAGTTTTTTCCTTAGACTTCTGAAAAGAAATAGTACTGATTTGTAATAAAACACAGGATTTCTCTATTGCAGACAAAGGGGGGTTTTTATATGACTGGATGATCTTCAGTAGTTTTACCCAGGGAAATAATTTTTTGCAGTGATTCCAAATTCACTTTGATAATTTTGTAGTAATAAAATGTCAAGAACTCCAGTTCTGAAGCACTGATATATCTTTGTTTCTCCACTAATAAAGTGTGTGATGAAGATTTAAATTTACAAAGACCTTTTAGTGAATTTAAAATCAAGTTTCTCTGGTTTTCTTTTCCTGTTGGTTGTGTTGTACAAAATTTGTTCTAAGAGTTAGTGGTTAAATCACTGGTTTTTCAGGGAAAAAATTAAGAATACGATGCATGTAAAGTAGAAGAATGGGTGTTTGAGTTGATGGTGAAAAAAAAATAATCCTAAAGTCTATTTTATTCCATGAGAAGTATAATTAACAGTGGCCTCATCAGTGCTTCATCAGGTCAGTTGTTGGAAATCACTTCCCTTGAGCTGCTGGCCACACCATGTCTAAATTAGCCAGTGTATGCTTGATTTCCTTGCTTACACTGAAGTTTGCACTTTCCTCTCTTGAACTCCATGATTCTTGCATCCTCTTGTTTGTTGAGATTCCTGTGAATAACAGCTCAGCCCTCCAGCATATCAATCACTCCACCCTGCCCAGTTTGTATCACCCAAAACCCAAACAAGTGTGTGTTCCAGCTCCTTGTCCAGTTCAATGATAAATGTGTTACATGGCTTTATGATGGGTTGACTGTGGCTGGATGCCAGGTTCCCACCAAAGCCACTCTACCACTCCCCTCCTCAGCTGGATGCAGGAGAGAGAATGTAAAGAAAGGCTCATGGGTCAACAAAAGGACAGAGAGAGATCACACACTAGTTAACATGAACTCCTCATTCATGGGTCCCTTCCATGGGGTGCAGTCCTTCAGAAATAGGTTGCTCCAGCATGGGTCTGCTAGTCTGCTACAGGGTAACAAGTCCTGACAGCATTCCTGCTCCAGCATGGACTCCTCTCCACAGGATCACAGGTCCTGTCAGAAACCTGCTCCAGCATGGATTCCTCTCCATGGGACCACTGGCCTCTCAGGAGCCTGCTCCAATGTAGGCTTACCACAGGACCACAGTTTCCTTTGGGCATCCTCCTGGCATAGGCTCCTCCACAGGCTGCAGGTGGGGATATCTGTCCCACCATCGACCTCCATGGGCTGCAGGAGACATCCTGCCTCACCATGGTCTGCACAGGGGCTGGGGGGGAATCTGCTCTGGCACCTGGAGCACCTCCTCCCCTCCTCCTCTACTGACCTTGGTGTCTGCAGGGCAGACACATAAACATAAACTCACTCCTCTCTCTGCTGCTGTTCCTGCAGTGCTTTTCCCCTTCTTGAATCTGTCATCACCATTGCTGATGGGCTTGATCTTGGCCAGCAGTGAAGCCTGCTGATGTTGGCTCTGTAGGACATGGGGGAAGTTTACAGCACATTCCCATAGAAGAACACTGTAGCCCCTCTGCTACCAAAACCTTGCCACAAAAACCCAATACACACTGAATTATTAACCACTACTCTCTGATCCTGGCAGTCCTGCCAGTTTTTCACTACTCTTGCAGTCTACTCATCCAGTCCACATCTCCTAAGTTTAGCTGTTGTTGAAAGTGTTGAAAGTCTTGCTTCAGATAAGCTACATCTGTTACTCTCCTTTCATCCACAGAGCCAGCCATTTCATCACAGAGGGCAGCCAGGTTGGTCAAGGATGATTTAACTTTGATAAGTCTCTGCTGGCTGATTCCAGTCATCATTCTGTCCTTCATGTGTCTAAAATATGGAGGACTTGTTCCTTCATTTTTCCAGGAGCTGACCATGATGTAGGCATTCCTTCTTGATTTTTTAAAAATATCAATGTGATACTTGTGTTTTATATGCAACTGGGGAGTTCCCCAAGTTGCCACATCCTCTCAAAGATGACAAAGAGGAGCCTCACAAACACATCAGCTGTCTCTTCTATGAATGCATCTTCTCTCGTCCTATGTCCAGAAATACTTAAATTGTTCCTAATTTGATCTTCCTGTAAGATGGGTAGTGCCTCCGTCCCCACAATTTGCTACTAGGCTCAGAGGCCTGACCTTGGCAGTAAAAAACAAGGCAATCAAGACATTAGGCACTGCAACTTTCTCTATGCAATGTTACTACATCCTTTGCATCTTGTCTGCACTATTTAGCAGCGAGTTTACATTTTTCTTCATCTTTCTTTCAGGGCTGCTTATTCATCGATGCTCTTCTTGTTGTCCTCTATGTTCCTTGGTGGTTTTGACCCCAGCTCTGTGGCTTTCCTAATTTGACTCTTGAATTCCTGAGAGATGCTGCTAGATTTCCTGGTAACCTGCTATCTATGTCAGAGCTCAGAGCTTTCCTCTTCAGCCAGTCTGGCTTCCCGCTGTATCTGCCCATCTTCTTGTGCAAATACAATGGGCCATTCTAGTGTTTCAAGGAGATTTGATTTGAAAACCAACTCATTTTGTTTTCTTTCTTGGCTCCCCAGTGATTCTTGCCAACCTATTCCCTGACCAAACTGAAGTCCACTGTCCTAAGGTCTCTGCTATTACCTTCCTTATTTCCCTTAGCATCTTAAATTGAACCTGTTTTCCCACTCCTTTTTAGGCTTTGGTCTGCATACCTTGATGAACCTGCTTAGAAACCTTTCTCAACAAGACTATTGGGAAAGGTGCTCCTGCCTTTCGTATGCTGGTGCCATCACTTCCCACCAGTCCTCACTCCCAGAAAACAATTCACAGACACAGAAGCCAAAGGCTCTCCCTGTGACACCAGCTACACTGGCTGTGCCCTGCATAATACAGCCTCTCCTATTAAGCCCATGTCGTTAACTGGTAGGGTCAAAGAAGAACACCATCTTGGCTCTTTACCACAGCTCAGAGGACAGCAGTTGCCTTTGATCTGCTCAAGTTCTCTTGTGGTAGCAACAGTTTTGTCCAGATGGCTAAGAAGTACACAGTAATGGTGAAAAAGCAGTAACAGATAGCAATAACCCAAAGATGCTGTAGGTTCTTCTGTGGTGTCCCACACCAGGACTCAGGTCAAGCAAACAGGTCTGACCTGCAGATGGGTACTCTGGCCCCTAGAGAAGGAAGTCTTTTAAATAAGAATAATCTTATTAGAGAAGTTCAAGGAAGTCCATTGTTTCACCCTATATTGATTATTATTACTCTTTCTGTTTGTCTTCTTTTCCCTGAACCCATAATAGTGTCGTTTCCTTGATAACTTAGTGGGAGGGGCATGTTTATAAAGACTTAGCTTAGC
Organism: Erithacus rubecula; assembly: GCF_903797595.1. Lineage (NCBI taxonomy): Eukaryota > Metazoa > Chordata > Aves > Passeriformes > Muscicapidae > Erithacus > Erithacus rubecula. Next base: position 42,188,117 of record NC_136685.1, read on the forward strand.
TTATGCATTCCCCTTCATCTGTCTTTTTGTGGAACAGCTGATAGATAACTCCCTAATTATTGTTTATTAATGGTAGAAATTCACTGACCCACATTCTCACAGTCACTCTGTGTTTGTTCTAAATATTACATCCTTATTCTCTGTAATTGCAACTGATTATCCTGGGAAAAGCAAATGCTGACAAACAGCTCTACTACTTTGTGCTTCTCCTCCCCAGGACTCACAATAACTGGTTTGTTTCATCAGGCCGTTTCAACACCTCCTCTTTGGATAACTTTTCATGGGATGCCATAGAAAAACCTTACACACATTTCAGTGTAAGGTTTATATTCATCTGGAAAGAGGACAGAGCTGATGGCTGCACAGAGGCTGATGGCGTTCACAGGATCTGTATTATAGACCCTGTGCAATATACAGCAGAAAGAAGTGACTGTGAACATAACTATGAATAGACAGCTTCAATTTCCTGGTACTGCTCCCATATTATCTGCAGATATATAAGAACTGTTATAGTTTTAATTACATCTGGTTAGCTTAATATTTAATTGCAGATTCTTTAGCACCCAGTTAGGTTACAGAAGACTGGATAGCTGTTGGATTTGTCACACAATGCTTATATCCCATAGCAATTTATTCAGCTGTGCTTACATTTCATTCTTTAGCACATTGGCTCTGTATATTGCTGAAGATAGAGAGGGACCTACCTTCCTTCATACTTGTCCATTTCCCAGTTCATCTATTAGTATGAGCAATAATACATAACCGGTAATTATGTATCTGATTTTCAGGGCTATTGATTTAATAATACACCTAGAATTTCTATGAAATTACCAGTTTTAAATTTCCTGGTAATTTCTGCCTCCCTTCTTCAAAATTAAAAGAGAAAGATTCTATCATAACTTAAACCATGCTGGCTGATAGACCTCCATGAGAATATGATGAAAATGTAATAGAATGGCATTGCTGATTTAGTCAAACAATTTAAAAATTATTCTTTAAGGTGGCAAACTAATTTCAACCCAGATAATAATCAAAAATTTATACCAGAGAAGAACATGACCTATAGCTTTGCTATTGGCAAAGCTATTGGCAATGAAAGTGTAGCAGTATTATGCACACTAACCAGTGTAAAACTGGAATGCAAGAGAAGCTAAGCCATAAAGTATTAGCCTGGAAATACATACATTTCAGTCAGGCTATATCTACTCAGGAAAACAGAAGCAAATATTGATATTAAGCAGTAAATTAACAATTTGTCAGTATTATATTCCTAATGCCTCATTGTTATGTTAACTTGTGGTGTTCTTCTAATTGAATTAATTTCTGGTCTCTCTAGTATACCTTTAAGTTGTGACTACAGGACATCTGAGTGCTAGAATTCATACACTTTTATCCCTTTTAATCAAACTCTGGAGGTGGCTGGAGCCTGTGATGCACAGAGTGGCATTGACAATGCTGCTGATCAGTGGCATTCTGGTCCCATGAGAAGCAGCATGTCCCACCTCCCTCCTTCTTTACCACTGAGATAGGAAAGAAAAAAAGTAGCCACGGCGTGGAATGTTCTCTCCTCTGAGTAGCATCCACATCATTTGTTTCAGACTAATAATATAGCCTGTTTTCTCACAGCTATTTTATCTTCCTCTCTTATAGGTCTGAGGAGGAAAAAATGCTCATTGAAAAACTTCAGATGCCAAGTAAATGCCATATTGAACTAGCCATGACAGCACACATAAAGTGTTTTACAGATATTTGTACTCAGCTTGAGACCAGGCTCAACATCTTTATTTTAACTCTTTATGCAAACTGGTAAGTCCAGAGACTGAAAGCTTTCAAGAAACTATAAGCTGAAAAATGCACAGAAGAAACATTCATCTTTTACAGATGGGCAAAAGAACAAAATATTTGGATACTCGAAACAAGAATGAAGTGATTTGTAGGTGAGTTGTAGGTGTTATCTTGGCTTTGCACTGACACTGCACTTCAGTGAAAGATAGCTATCATTACAGAAAAGTAACACAGAATTGTTATTAACAGAGTGAGAAAAGCACTTGGCAGGCAGCAGAGAAGAAAACCCCTGAAAGAAATGTTTTTTCTGTGAGACTGTTTTTTTCCCCCGTGAACTGATTGGAGAAGGAATGGAAACTATTGACATGGCAAGAATATTAGCAAGAAAAAGAAGAATATTCAATGCTGGGAACTCCTGAACATTTCATAACTGAAATCTATTTGGCTATCTGCCTGGACTTATGGGCTGAACCCCAACCTAGCTGGTGTTGAAACCAAACAGGGCACTCTCACTGTTAGCATCACAATGGGAGTATTATGTGGAGGTAGTAACTGATGCAGAAATAGTTTACTTGTATAATAAAAAAACCTACAATGGCTCTGGTTAGCACTATAAAATTTCATGTTAAAGTTCAAGACCACATGCTACACTTTGGCATTGCTGTGGAACACTTCTAATGGGTGAGCACCCCATGGATTGTATAACTTATTGTAATTTGTATGTAACTTGTATATCCCATGGATACATGACTTATTTTGTTTGCTTCCCTTGATCTGTAGGATTCTAATGCAAAAGACTCTTTAAAGGCCCAAAGATGGTTTGTAGGACTCTTCTTTGAGTGGCTGACAGGAGATGTGTGGGTAGCGGGGAGGTCTATGCAACAGTTTTCATTTATGTGAATATATAAACAACTCAAAGGCTCAGATAAATTTTTGTCATTCTACAGCAAAAATAATAAGAAACCATGTTAATATTGAATTGATTAGCTGAATATGCTAATTTCCCATTATAATACTTACACCTATCTGCTGTGGAATACTCAGTTTACAGAATAAAAACCATAGAGTACCAAAGGGTTTGGCAGAACTATCCATGAATAAGTGGGTTTATAAATTAAGCCAAAGCTATCAGGTGAAATCTTGATCTGGGTAAGAGTCACATCTGTTTTTGACTTATCTGATCAATAACTAGCACCTAAGAGATGGGCAATGCAGGTATTAGCTCAGAGATGAACCTAAATACCAAAGATCCCAAATTAAACCATGGTGGGATCCAGGCAACTTAAAATAAGACCAAAAGCATCCAACACGCAAATCTAAATTGCTGCCTGAAGTAATCACACAGTATATACAAGATCAAATTCAGAGCATGAGGTTATGTAAATTCACCCCTGCTCCAAAATGTCCTCAGAGCCCGAGGTGCTTCCATCCACTTGAGCTCCAGTGCCTGTGTGCTCCCCTGTGTGTCCCCAGGCAATGCAGCCACGCGGCCGCCAGACAGACCAGGCTAAGTCACGGCAGCTGGCACGCCAATAATCACTGCCCTCTGAGCCTGATGTTCTGCCCCACCTACCAGCTGCATAAGGCAACCTCACAAATGCTTGACTTCCAAATTTTCTGCTTGGTTAAAGCTCACATCACTGTCTCTTGCTTCCAGATTTCTTAGTCCTACTCTCAGTCAAGCTATTGCAAATTTTCCAAATTCCTTCCCTGTGACATCGAATTGCTTACCTTTACTCCCTTTAAGGGGTTTGCTCTGCTATTTGTTTTAAGGGTTTCTTTGCTTTGCTGGCTTCCTACATACTGCTCTTACTACAATTCTGGCTGTCATGTTCCTGAACTAATTTAGTTCCTAGCCTTGGCTTTTCCTGGTCCTAATATTTAGTTGTATTTTCCAGGCTGTCTTTAACCCCCAGGGGTGATCACCTACATCCCGCCATGTCTGGTAATTTACTGAGGACATTAATTTAAGACTTTTTTTTTTTTTTTTTTTTTCCAAGGCATGGAATGGGACTCACTCCTCTTTTCAGGTGTGACTAGGGAACCTCCAGTCTCTTGTTGATCCAGAAAGCAAACATTAGTGGTGATATGACTGTGAGATAGAACATATCCTTGTAGGTAGGATATTTCCAAATTAAGGCTACCATTTCTATCACTATTTCTACATCATACCTGGAACTCCTGGGGAAAAAATGGAAGCCAATATGGCATTTTGTACGGAGCCTGTTGTTACTGCATGACTTAAATAAGATCCAAATATGCAACCACAGGGAGTCCCAGCAGAGGGATTCAGGCCAAGCAATACCTAGTTTTTAGCTCCTTGTCAGACTTAGGCAAGAAGCAGGCACCCGACACTCAGTCCCACTGAGGCAACTCTGAGCATGTGGGGAAGTGAATCCCTAAATACCTGGGGCACTTTCAAGACAAACAGGGAGGCAACCCTGGAATTTAGGTGCCCACAGGGTTAGGTGTCAAATGAATGTGGGATTTCAGGACCATAGTTTGGGACTTACGTGTTTTATGTGGGACACAGGGAGGATTTTGGCCCCGTGTACTTTATTGTTCTTTTACCACTGACTCCAAAGTATGGAAACCCAAAGCAATCTTCATATATTCTGACAGTGAATTATCTGAATCTCAAATGTTTGCATGCATGCACCATTTCTGAAATTTCTGAAATGTCACACTCCTGTTGTATTGGAAAAGAAGAAAAATATTTGATGACAAAATTGATGATAATCCATTCATATTTGTCTGTAATTTGTGTATGGGCTTTAGATTGGAGGTTTGTTCGTTTCAGAGCCATTATGCCATATATTAGAATAGTTTAATATTAGAACAGAGATTGTTTCTGGTTTGAAACAATAAAAAGGGAGAATAATTTGTTTGAATAAATAGTTTTATCTCAACCTGTGTGTTCGCTGATTTCTATAAAACTTCAAAAATTTTGAGTCTGTATTTATTGGATTATCTTTGTAACTCCAGTATTAGCATGTTTCTGGTTTAGGGTTTTTTTTTGTTCTTTTTAAACATCTCACATGTTGTTTGCAGTCAAGTAAGACTATTGAGTATGGTAAAGTCTAATCTAGGTACTCAATCATCTTCTTTTTCACCATGCTGGAATGATACTGAACAGGAGAAGGATAATTTGTTGCATAATACCTTTCTAAGGTATGAAGTACTATGAACTGTTGCAAAATTTTGTTGGTTCAGATAAAGCTAGACCGACTTGTTCTGTTGCATGTGCCTGGATTAAACTGACATAAACTGGCTGCTGACATAAACACGACCATCATTTGAAGTTTCCTGAATGGCTGGCTAATTCTTGTGAATATCTATCTTGACTAATGACCTTAAAAATGCTTTTCCTCATTTAAGAGGTCCAAACCTTCTACATAAGACAGGTACAACTAAAAGTACAGGGCCTCGACAGATCTGTTTGGATCAAAATTACACATTGTTCTGACACTCCCATATTTAACAACTAGACTTTAATTTTGCCCAAAGTTTGAAAAACAACCAAAACCTTTCAGTTAATTTTGTGTTTCAGGATTTTTTAGGATAGGTTAGCACTGAAGCACAAATGCCAGATACCTCATTCAAATGTGGAATGCACATTTCTTATACGTGTCTCTCCAGAGAGATATGGAATTCTGCATATTTTCCAGGTACTCTATGGTGCTAATGCTAATCCAGACCCTGCTAAAATAATCTTAGAGGATTTGAAAAGAACACGTCTTGAATTTCTCCCTTTTCTCTCTTATGAGAGAACTCTTAAACTGTATGTTTCCAGGCCAAATACACCTTTGTTGGGTTTTTTTGTTGGTTTTTTTTTTTGGTTTTTTTTTTTTTTTTTTTTTTGGTGTGTGTGTGTGTGAGTTTGGAATGAAGTAGCACAGGTCTGCTGAACATACAGAACATCCCCTCATCTGCCTGGTCTGCCATCAAATCAAGGTATCTAATGGGTGGAGTGGCAGGGAGAAGACACACCATGACTGCAGTGGCCAATAGTCCTTTCTCTCCAGTGCTGTTTAGGTGAAGTGGTTCACCAACACCAATTAATTTGCCTTTGCTCTGGCACAGCAGAATCCCAATTACAAATGACACCCAAAGGGAAATGTGGCACACAGCCTTAGTAATGTATTTATCTGGCTTCTTCAATGGTGAATGTCAGAAAATACCATGGTTATTCAGTTGTGGTTCTCTAGTCAAGGAAATAGAAAGGAATCCTTCTAGGTTAAAGAGAAGAGGTTGAATCTTTGCAGTGTCTACCCAGTGTCCAAAAATCCTCTCCAGATGTAGCAGACAGGACTCTGCTTTGTTCCTAGCCATCTGTCAAGGACAGGATCTACCTGCCATCAGGTCTCCTGTTTGTGTCCTCGGAATAATTAAAATCCAAATGGATATGGTCCAGAACAGCCTGCTATTGCTGACTCTGCTTGAGCAGGGGGCTGCACTAGACAACCCTCAGAGGTCTCTTTCCATCTCAAGTGTTTTGTGATTCTACAATTTTCTTGCTTCTTGCTCTACTGAAACTGACTTTTATTCTCAATGTCTTCTGTAGTTCCTGGGAGTACAAGTACCTCTTTCCAGTTCCGCCCAATTTTGGCATGACACATACTTAATTCTGGGGAAAAAAACACTTTCTTTTTAGGTTATTTTTTTTAGTTAATCACTAACCAAATAAATTACAAGTCAGAAGAACTGAATCTGCCCTCCAAACAGGTGTACATATTGCTCAGGGTAAAACAATAGCATAGGTAAGACTTAGCCGCTCAGCCAACTCCTGTGCATTTTGTGTTCCCCTGCCTTACTCATATCCTTTTCCTCCTGCCATAAAAACCTCAGCTTTAATCCATCCATTATATCCATCAATTTATGTAGTGTTTGTCAATTACTGGCTGATTATGACCATTGCATAACGCAGAATTTGAAGTTTTTCCAGAATACAGACTTCCAACATTTTTATTATGTCATCTTAGTACTTTTAGCAGAGGATTGTAACATCCATGTCCCATCAATAACAAGCAAAAATCAGAACCAAAACCATAAGAGCCTAAAAAGTTCCTCACATCAGACAAATGGTGCTTGTTAGACGCAATTTAGGACAGGCTGCATCCGTCAGCACTCAACAGCGTTTCCTAAGGGAAGCTGGACCTCGGAGTCTTCTAAGAGAAGATTCCTAAAAGCACCGAGGATACGACCTGACTCGATCCTCCCCGCTGCAAGGTGTCTCAGCCCGACCCTTCCCGCGGGAGCAGCTCTGCCTCCCTAGGGAATCCCTTCCTCGTCCTCCTCAGCGGGACAACGAGCCAGCAGGGCGGTCAGAGCCAATTTATTCCCAGGGATAGGGACAAGCAGCTAATTAATTAATGTGGCGGGCACCGAGACAAAAAAGCAGCGCTGCAAGCTTTGGGGCGTGCTGGCTCCTGAGCCCCTCGGCTGTACAGCTGACTTTCTTTATTCCTGTTTTTCGCTTTCAATGAGGAGGGGCTGGGGGGAGGATGCGGAGCCCCCGGCGCGGAGCGGGCGGGCGCGCAGCTTTTCCCCGCGCCTTGCACAAGTGTCCGGGGCGCGGGGCACACCTCAGGGTGAGCAGAAAACAACAACAAGATAATGGCCCCTAATGCACACCCTGGGCACGGCTCACACGTGGGCCGCTCCCTCCCTTCCTGTGCGAGCGGCGGGGAGCCCGCCTGCCGCGGCGCGGCTGGCTCGGCGGGGAGGGACCGACGCGTCCGGCGGTGGGCAGGGAGGGAGGCAGGCAGCGAGGGAGGGAATCGCCCTATTAAACGCATACAGCGGGGCGGGCGGCTGCCAGGCCGCCCCGTCCATGCCCGCGGAGAGCCCGAGAGCGCCGCGCTCGCCCCGCTGCCGCTGCCGCTGCCGGCGGGAGGTCCCCGCGCACGGCCCCGCCGAGCCCGGCATGGCGCGGCGCGGCCGCTTCCAGCGCCTCTTCGGCCGCAGCGAGTCCGAGGACTCGGAGCCCGAGGGGGCGGCCGCCGCCCCCCGCCGCCGCCCCTCCGCCGCCGCCGCTCCCAAGCGGCGCCCCGCGTTCCCCCACTGGCGCCCCAAGAAGAAGGAGCAGCATCCCCGGGAGGGCGGCGGTGCCGCGCCCGCCTGGACCGCGCCGCCCGCCTCGCCCCTCGAGTCCCCGGCCCCGCGGTAAGCGCCACTCCGGGGCGGGCGGCGGGGGGAGCGGCGGGCCGGGCACGGCTGGGGCCGGGGGTTCTTCTGTCCGGGAGCGAGGGGTTCTTCTGTCGAGGAGGGAAGAGAAGAGCGCGTCCCGCACCGCCTTCCCGTCCCGCACCGCCTTCCCGTCCCGCGCTCGCCCCAGCCTGCTGGCGGAGCGGCGCCCAGCCGTGTTGACAAACAGCAGCGCCCGTGTGAATAAGTAACAGTCAGCCCTGTGCCCGGAGCAGGGGGAGGCTGCCTGGCCCAAACCAGCCTCCTGAGTGCGGCTGGCGTGTGCGAATGGCTTTTACTCGTCTGCAGCAGTGGGCTTGTTCTGTGCGCGCTTTTTCTGGACGTGGTAGAGGAGGAAGATGAAAGAGAAGGGCTTGACAACACTCTGCTACAGTGCTCCCCATGGCTGTTGCTCCCCAGTGTGGTTCCAAGTCTCCCATGAGTAATGACTGTCTAGTGCATGCTGGCTTCTTGGGGACACAGGCATTCCCCGGGGGCTGTTTAGAGCCTGTGGCCACAGCACAAGGAACCTCAGTGAGACTGTGGGGTTGCCAAGCAGTAAAACCTCTGACGTGAAGGTAATTCACAGTAGTGTATGGTGAACTTGAGGCTACATCAGCCAGGGGTTTGGTTAATACTGCTCAGATCTGAACATCACAAACCAGCCAGTGAGAAGCTGTCAGTGCCACCTACATGAATAAAAAGTTGTACACTACTGATTTCTCGGATGTTTGGTTCAAATTGAGAAATCTGTAATTTTGAGAAGGTGGTTCTGTATGGAGATGTTAGTACTTGCTGAAAAACAGACATCAGATAGAAGTGAGAACTTGACTAAAGTATAGTCTAATGATGTTTGTGTTTGGTATTGAAATCCATTATTGAAGACTTTAAACACCAACTTCTCCTATAAAAGGAAAAAGAAAGCTTATGTTTATGTATGTTTAGGAAAGAGAAAATGAAGTCTGCTTTTCAGAGCTTTCAAACCAGGAAATGATGTATTTCAGAATGCTGTTGAGTGGCCAAGCTCCGGGCAATGCTGCATGTGACCTCAACTAGGAGCAGATCCCTGTTTTTGCCTTCCAAAGGCCAGATAAAACAGAAGAGGATCACAGTGTGGCTCGGGGTGGAAGGGAGCCCCAAACAAGGCTCACTCTGAGTTCAGATCCCAGTTTCTCAGGACTGTGTCCACTTGAGTTGTGAAATCTTCCAGGAAGAGATAGTGCACAACAACTTTGTCCAAAATGTATTACTGCTGCCTTGTGTGAAATAGTTTCTTCTGGTAGAAGACTGGAACACATTTCAATTCACAGCTTGTGCTGGACCTGCCATGCACTCTGAAGGGCCCCATGGCTCTTCATGCATGCTGACAGGCAGGTGTTGGGTTCTCTCTGTGGTCATCTCTTCCCTGGGCTGAACCTGCTTCCCCAGTCACTCTTCAGGGCAAGATTTGCAGCCCCTCAGTATCTTGAGGCCCTGTGTTCTTTTTGTCAGTGTGATTTTGTATTGAGGGGCCCAAAACTGAATAGAATATCTAGATGTGTGCAAATGAATGGTGGCATAAGAGAAGTGGCCTAAGTCTTTAATCTAGATGTGGGTTCCTTTTTACTTCCAGATACCTGGATGTTTTTACTGCATAAATCTGTTTTCAAGTTCTGTGCATAAATTACAAGGGAAGTCTAATAATTGTAAGTTTCTGAAAGGATGGAGTTGTAATTCCTGTTGCAAAACAGTGGGGGTTTTGGGTTTTGGTCAGGGAGCCAATCCTTCTGCTATTGATGACAGGCTGGGTTTGTGCTTCAGCACATGAAAATACACATGTATGTCACCATATTTAACTACAGTTGGTCATCTCCAGAGAACACTAACTTCTCTTGTTTGTGTTGCTTTCTACCACCCTCGTCTTTTAAAAAAAATTGAATGAGCTCAGCTTTTAGTATACAGCCAAAAACACTAAATGCATTTTTAAAACTATGTTGAAGATTATGATGGCACTTCTCAAAAGACAAGGTTTGAAGTATTTTATTTTTATTATGTGTGTGGTAGGCTGTAATGCTTGTTCTCAAGAATACTGTGTAGGACAGATAGAGCATCCTGTTAACAGGGTGAAGATATGAGATGCTTAATTAGTGGCCGTGGTTTTAGCTATGGTTTGGCACATGGCAAGCATGACAGCTGTCAGTTTGAAGACACCTATATGGTATTCCAGTTAAAAAATTATCTCTTCATCAGCTGTTTTATTTGTCTTATGTTAATTTTTCAGGTAGCCAATACTTTTCTTTGCTGTTAGTTATTTATCAGGAAGAGCAGTATGCAGCATGGCATAAAAAAATCCCGTGATAAAAAAAAAAGAGGCATCCCAGCTCCCTTAAACTTGGAAGTTACAAGTGTGCATTCTCCTGTCTCTATGAAATTTGTGTTGTGCTGTCTGCATTCATGGGTGTCAGAGCAGCCAGATGAACTCCTCTGAATACTTTTTCCACCAAAAGCTTGTAGAATCTCTTTCCCTAAGATAGCACCTATAAATTTGAGCCTCTAAACAGAAGAAGATGCAGTAAACAAAAGAGAAAGAATTACAGTTTTCACTATTCTGTAGATAACCTCATCATATTATGGGACCAATTTTTACTTGGTCCCTTGGAGGTCGTGTCCTTTTACAGCTGTCATTGTTTGGACACTGAACTGTCTCCACCCAATGGCAACTTTAAAAATGAAGAGGATGGCTTGGAATTGATCTTTGTAGCAGGAAGTTGACTGCAGTAGGACAAAACACCCTGTTTATCTTTGGGGTGTGTTTGTTTAGCAGTGTTTCTCACAATGTATGCTACCCTGTGAATCTGGAACTTTTTGTATTTGATGGTCAAGACCAGACAAGTTACTTGGTCCAGTTATGAGTTGGCTACCACATAAATGACAGTAGCTAGATTTTAGCCTGAGATATGTTAGTGCAATAACTGTGAAAAAGGAGGGTATTTTTGCTGCTTATTACTTTCTCACTTTCAAGAAACACGGATATTTGATATTGTGCATGTTAGAAACACTACTGTCAGCAACACCCTTTGTTTTTATTACTTTCCTCTCCCCTGATTGAATTAAGTCAGCTCGCCTTCATCAACATGCTAAATATGTGAAGGCAAAGAAACCTGTGTCTCTGTTGTTCTACAGTGATTTGTCAAGGAAATAAAAATTATTAATGGTTCAGTAATAGCATAAAAATAAGGAGAGGGAAACAGCATTCGGCTGCATCCAAGGACAGTTAGACTGTGGAATTGTACTTTAGTTTGGGGAGGAACATGCACATCCATGAGGTATGTGGAATGTGAAGAAACATTATGTTTTTAGTGGAGAAAGTGTCAGTGAGACCAAGATCTCGTGTCTCTTCCCTACTTCCATGTTCTTACCCTAAGTTACTCTTCTGCATCTTCTGTGTTAGGAGAGGTGAAGGAGCTGTGCTTCACAGCCCACATGTCACATCACATTTTAGAAAAAAATGGACAGCAAATGCTTCATCCTGTGAAAACAAAGTGTGCAATCACACAAACCATTAATAGCTCAATTGATTGACAAGAATAAAATGTAGAAAGCTATTATACAGTTTGCTGTTTTGTAAAGTAGGAACCCTCAATTCAATGAACTTTATATGTGTAACTTGACTCTTGAGTGTTGTCTGGTTAAAAAAAAGAAAAAGTAAACATTCACTCATGTTCTTTTGTATGGATTCCTGCAAGTGTTCCTAGTTGCACTTAGTGGGAGGTGGAAATGGGAAAGGGTAATATGGTTTGATGTGTAATTCTTCATGATCTGTAATGTAAGCATAACACATTAGGAATAAAGACTTAGTATTATAATTTTCTCATAGGGCAGTGAAGATCTTCTAAGATATTGTGATCAAAGAATTAAATGCAGAACTTTTTTTTCTGGTGTTTTTGTTTTGACATAATGAGGAAATTGATTCTTAGGAAAAAATATATTTCTAGAAAGGTACTAAGGTAAGAGGGATGACATGCTAAAACATTCATTTGCTTTTGGTGTTTTTTGCATTTTTAAGATGCAAAAAATACCATCCTGTGAAAATGTAATGACATCTGTGCCATGAAATTAGTAGTTTAATAGTAGTATTAGTAAACTCTTGCATGAGTTTAACATCAGCTGCTGCTTGTGTGTTGCTGATTTTGTGGGTTTGGTGGCTGTGTAAACGCCAAGGTGAAGAACACTCTCATTTTGTCTTTTTCAAAATCAAGTGACAATCTGAAAAATATGAACCAATAAGAATGCTGGTGTCTTCCTGGTCAGCTTGCTTGGATGTCAGGGTATGAAAGGTAGATCCTGGTAGAGATCCTGGCTGCTGTGTTGTACAACAGTTGCTGCCTTTCTTTGCTCATGCTTTTTCACTTAAATTAGAAAAAAAGAAATAAAAAAATAAAGAAGTGAGTTAATAGACATATGCTATTCACAGTCTAGGATTTTTTTCCTTTTTTTTTTTGGGTGCTTTGGCTTCATTGGATGTTTATTTGAAGAAATGGTGTACCTTACTGTATCCAAGTGAATCTGATCCATAGTAGTGCTGAGTTCCATTCAGGTGATAGGAATTCTGTACTGAATATTTAAATGCCTGTTAAAACAATGACTGTTGTGAAGAAGCAGGTTCTATCCTACTCAAACTAGGTGCCAGTCTTGGCAGCTCTGGTTTTAGTGTGTCAGATCCATACTTGGAAATAGTGACAAATAAAAATAGAAAGGTATTTTGGGAAATTGCTATTATAATGCACCACTGTATTATATTATTATTACCACTGCACCAGGAAGGTGCACAAACAGAAGGTTCTTGTTGAATGCAGATACATACAGCTGGCACTTAGTAATGCATGGAGTGCTAAAAACAATGTTAAATACTGAATGCATACCAATTCAGTGAGTACCACTTGTCTGAATGAGAAAGCAGCAGTTTTCTTTCTCAACACATCTATCTCTTGTCTCTTTCTTTTCTCCTTGTCTTGGTCCTTGCTCCTACAGCCGTGTCCCATCTTTCCCTCCCTCTCCATCCTCTCAAGATTTACACCATGCAGTTTATGCTGCACACTTTAGTGGGTTCCTGCTTGCATGGAACAAAGAGAGGAGTGGTACTTATTGTACCTGTGGTGATCTCAGGAAGAGGCAGGACAACATTCGTGGATAGAAATTAGTAGGTTATAGAAAGGCTCAATATAATTAGTTTTATTTACTTCATATACAAGATGACGTCCATATCCTCTAATTTCAGATATCTGCATCCAAAATAATTCTTCACTTTATAATCAGGGAGGGCAAATAGTCATGTCTGGTGTGCAATGCATCTCACCTTAAGATGAGTGTCTAAACCAGGCTAAATGAATTGCATTCTTAGAAGTGCAGGATTTTCTCATTGACTTTAAACGCTGCCTGAAGGTGATACCTCCAATATCTAAATTTGGGCATCTGAGTTCCATCAATGCTACCCAATATGGAGGAGTCTATAGGCTGATATTTCCATGCAGGAGATGCCATGGTGCACAATCAAACAGTTGTGAGCTTCACAACCTGTGTTCTGGTTTTCATGTGCAGTTTTAAGGCACCTTCTTTGTTCACAAGAGCAGTCTGGTTTGAGAGACTCATTTTTATATAATTTCTGTTGTCAGCATATTCTGTTATTCATTTGATTGTGGTTAAAACTTTCCAAGTTTCTTTAGGGAACTGGGATTGATCCCTACTTCTGCATTTTCTTGTGAAGGCTGGGAAAGGCATGGGAAACAAACCTTTCCCAGATGGCTTGAGAAAGAGAACCAGGGAAGCAGGAGAAAGCGGAGAGGACTCTACTACACCTACACTCTGGTTTGCAGAAGTTTAGCCAAAATAATAATGCTTAGGAAAGCTTAAATTTTGCTGGAAATATACTGTTTCCTGGGGAAATATACTGGGGAACTGTTAATACTAGGTGGGTCTTCCTTTAGCATTTAAAAGTAAATTAAAAACATGAGGATCTGTTCTATCACCAGAGGTTCCTGTGCAAGGGGAAAAAAAAATCCCTTTTTCATCTTTCAAAACAGACAGAAATCATCAGTGGTTTGCATGTGTGTAATGTATCTGATAGTGGTATATCTTTGTATGTACAATTCATCACCCCAGCAAACTTTCTGCTGTGCATCTTATCTTCACACATGTATTTGTTTGTGCAGCCACATACTGTGAGCTCACACAATCTGTCATCAAGTATTTCATCATTCAGTGCTCCCTCAAGACAAGAAGGGAAAGATAGGCAAAGACTGATCAATATAAGAGATTGGCATCCTTTAGTGCTCTCTGAAAAAACAAACAAACAAACCATAGTATTTATTTAAAGAATACCATCTTTTGTATTATTCTGGAACTGCAATTGGAAATTATGAAATAAAATTTTTAAAAAATATTAGTTGGATAAAATTTCTCTTTGGTACCTGAATCCTTTATTCATTTAGAATTCACAGTTGTAAAGTCAACCAAACTAAAATGTGAAAATGTCCTGAGATGTGAAAATTTGTAGAACAGACATGTTTGATGAATTCCCAAAGTCCTGAGTTTCAGGTAGAGTCCAGTGCCAGAAGGACAACTACTATTTTTGTTGTTCCAAAATAGATTATTTTAGTGTATGTGCAAGGGGCCAATCCACACATATAGTCAAGGTATTTGATTTATTTATAGTTCTGTGCAGAAAGGGGTGCTGGGTGTCAAACCCACAAATCCAGTACCACCACAACTTTTCACTGCACGTTTTAGCAAACAGAAGCCTGAATTCATTGGCTACAAGTTTCATAGTTCTCGTATTAATTAGTGTTCTATCTTCTGTTGGTTAGTGGTTCTCTCTCTTCTCATGCTCATCAGTCCCACGGTGTTTCTCTTTTGGCCGATGGGTTTTTGGGTCAGTGATCCCTGAGTCGGTGGTCGGGATCTCCCCCTGCAGAATTACCTTCTACCCAGTCACAGCTGGCTCAGCACAGTTCCTGGGTAAGGTTTATTAGTTTCTTGCTTATCTTGGGGCTTCTGCCCAGAGTCCTTGTGGCTCATAAATTCAGCATTCTTTGTGTTCTGCTGTCAGTGGTACATCCTTATTCCCAACTTTAGCCTCCTCTGGGTGTGAGATCACTGAAACCTGTCAGGCCCTAAAGTTTAACAAAAAAAGCTTAGCAATTCTACCAGCCAGCAATTTGTCTTTCTAAAACCTGGGCATCACTTAGAGCTCGTGGGCTGTTGTCTGTTTCAGATTAAATCTCCTTTCTTGGCAAATAGATTTGAAAGTACGCGAAGATCAAATATCAAAAAACCTTTCTTAAGAAGGTTTTTACATATTACATATTTTCAAACATTTTGACAAAAAAATGTATAAAAATTTCAGCAAGGATACCTTATTACAGTGCTCCTTGTACAGTTTAATCACTCCATAAGTACTCTAAGAAATATAAGCATACAGAAGGGCCCCTGTGCATCCTTTAACCAGCCTTTTTAATAACTGGTCTATTTTTTTTTCTTTGTGAGCTACTTCTTTATTGTGTCCAGAGTATTTTGAACTGTTGCTGGTTCCAGATCTGTGGTGTTGCTGTTGAGGCAAGGCTGTAGGTCAGGAATGCTGTCTGATGCCATTCAAATCCAGAAGGATCAGTGCCCAAGTTCATTGACTATAAGCAGCTGAACAGAAAACATTTAATTTGCATGACTTACTGGAAATCATCATTTTCCATTTGTCCCTTCTTTATGGCCAGGAACAGGTGCCACAATGCAGTCTCTCAGGGCTCATGGAGAATCTACAGATGACTTCTTATTAATGCTAGGGAAGTGGGAGAGGAGAGAACCTCTAAAATCAGTGGACTTGTGGGGGGGTCTGCTTTTTAGGGAATGAGGAGGTTTTCTGTTTTTTCCTGGCTGAATTTCTTATGCTGCAACTTGTACCCCTTGCCCCTCAGTCCTTCCCTGTGCACCTCAAGGGGAGATTGGCTTCTGTTTAGCAGACAGTTTCTACTCTTCCAGGTGTTTCTTGTACCTCATATCTCAGCATCTAATCATCTTGGTGGCCCTTCTCTGTACTCACGTAATTTTGTACACTTTTCATGCACAGGAGATGTACAGGGAGTGTACATCAGAGGATGTCACAAGGGAGTGCTGCTGATAATGTTTGATGGTAGAATAATGTGAACACTAAGGACTTGCAGAGATTTGGCACTGAGAATTCCAAGTGTCCCTGTGAACCTGTGGATTTCTGGGAGACTTCCTATAGTTTCTTATTCTTTGACTTTCAGAAGATTTTACCAATCTGTTTGATTTGGTTTCCATAATTTTAATTCCTTCAAAACCACTGGTGGGTTTCATGGTGGACATTCCACAGCAGTCAGGGAGGTGCTGTGTGATTAGCAGTCCTGACACATTTTCCTAGCCTTGGCTGGAAATCCTGTGGCACTTATGAATTATTTACTGAGTAACCATTAATTCTTGTGACAAAATATATTTTTGGTACAGTATAAATGCATTTGGTGTAAAATTAAACCATATGATTATTAATAAGATTCTATAACATTGTAGTGCCATCTCCATCTGCAAGGAGAGTGTTTTGATGATTCACCCATGATTATACTGTTTTACAGATAAGATACAAATAATTCATTCTCCATGGTATAGGGAGGACACCTGTAGATACATGCTGGTTGTCCCCTGTTGTCCCCTGTTAAAGCATCTTTGTGACCTTCCTTAGCTATGTGCAAAAGCTGAAAGAGTAGGGGAGAAAATAGGGATGAAATGATAAGGTATTGATCTTATGTTCTCCTTATTGGAAATTAAAAGGTTATGTTCTTTCTCTTTGAAGATTTGTGCACTTGGTGAAGAAGAAAAAATTGTTGAATCTGGCTGCAGTTAGGTCACCCAGAACCCTTCATTTTTCCAGGCTAAACAATCCCAACTCTCTCAGACTTTTCTTAGAGGAGAGGTGCTCCATCCCCCTCATCAACTTGATGTCCCTCCTCTGGACTTGCTCCAACAGGTCCATGTCCCTCCTGTGCTGGTGACCCCAGAGCTGGACACAGCACTGCAGGTGTGTTCTCACCTCCTTGGGTTAGAAGTTGTCTGGGAGCAAGGTGCCTTCAGTTTAGAAGCAAGATAGCTGGGTTTGTCTACCACTAACAAAAACATCTTGTAGATGTATTCTGATTTAACTTTGTGGGATTCTTCTAATTTGTGACTGGATTCCGTAACTTATTCAGTGGGAGGTACATTTGTCTGTTTTCAGTTTAGGCAGTAAGAAATCTTTTTCTCACACCTTTTGTCTGTGTTGTTAGTTTACTGAGTAAACTCTTCCAGGCTGTGGTTGCTTGGGTTGTGTGTTTATCAAATGTCTAGAATAAGGGAGTCTGATTTTGACTATGCAAATAGTCAATAACAGCACAAAAGACCAAAAAGCCAGTTGGCATCTTTCAAAAGCTCTGAATGAGTACATATCATTTGCAATTTCAGAGCAGAACTTATCAGGCTTTTTAGTCCTCGTGTAATTTAATGGGTGTGTATGAGGTGAAGAATTAAAAAAGAGGCTGAGAGGCCTATGAACATTCCACAGGGGAGTATTTTAAATACAATATAAGTGACAGTCCTGCAGGTAATAAGTGTACTCACGTGAAATGGACTCCCAGGTTCCTGATGAGCAGCTCAATGCTCATTCCTGTCACGTTTCCTGTCAGAGATGGAGTGTAGCCAGGGCTCTTCTGTATTTGGGTTGAAACCTCCTGATGTTTTCAGGAAAATGCTGGTACTTAAAGTTCTAACAAAGCTGAATTATGGAGATTTCTGTCCTCTCTGATGGAAGAGTAGAAATCCAAAGGCTGCCAGGGCTATTACTCATACGAGTCTGTCTCATTGTCAGCACTATCTTAGGCCACGTATCTGTGGCTTGGAGCAACTGGTAATTGAACTAACCAGTTCTTCAATAAGATCTAGATGATATCTTCTCCTGGGACAAGTAGGAAACTTTGCTATGTAGCCTTTGAGTTAGGGTGGAGCTAGTCATTTTAACACAGGATTTTCAGTCCTCCATATGAAATGAATTTATGGGTAAGTTAGATTCTGTGGGAGAGACCTCATGTTTTCAGTATAATTCAATGTGAAAAGGCAAAAATGAATAGAGTTACAACAGTACTGTCTACTGGTCCCTTATAGTTAATAAATCAAACAAAAAATTAAAATTGACATAAAAAAATCTGAGGTTGAAATGCAGCTTTTTCTGTTGAGATAACAAACTTCTCATCTTGAGTTTCAAGAACTGTTTGTCAGCACAAACATACCATCTTTGGATCAAAGGATAGTTTAGAAGATGCTTTAATTTTTATAAAATGAAGTTCAAAACAAATAGTCTTATCCTAAAAGACTTCGACATGTGTGCCAGGGCGCTGGGAATATCTTACAAAGAAATAAAAAAATTATAAAATTGATGTATGGCTCATAATGTAAGTCAGAAGTGGATCTAATCAGATGATAAACTGGTGTGGTTTGTTATGTGGAATGTCCCCTTTTTTCCCCCTGCAAGTACTAGCCACAGTGTGGTAGTGAGGTTTTAATACAAAAACACAATCAAAAAATGACCTCAAGTATAAACATTGTGAAACAGTGTAGGACTTTTGTCCTGAGTATTTTTGTGAATCCTCTTCATCCTGAATGAACCTAGATGTAATGGGTGTATATCTCTCCTCCCCACTGCAGAGCAGAGTGCTCAGAAGCTGTGTGTGAGCTGCTGGCACTGGAAGAATGAATGTCCCACTAGCTGCCAAACCAGTGGGGCAGCATTGGAGGCAGTAATAATAGTTCAGGGCTCAGCCAGAGGTATTCGAGGGAGGATTGCAGGTTGCAGGGGTGCTTGCTTTGGCTGCCAGGGAGGAACTGAGCTGGAAGTGTCCAACAAAAACTTGGCAACTTTGAATTCTAATTTCTGCGTCCACGTGTGCTCTAGCAAGTTCAAATATTGAGCAGAGTGTTTATGATGACATTGTAGTGTTGCCTGATGTAATTGAGATTTTTGTGATGAGTATTTATGTTTTAATATTCTGCCAAGTTTCTTCTAGAAGTACAAAATACAGTTAGGCCATGGGAGGTGTTTAATTACTGTTAGAAAGGTATTTGAATCACTTCCCACTGTTGGATGCCTGTTTACTTTATCTGATTTGTCTTCAAAGATTCATTTGTCAGTTGTTCTTCTTGGAATGTTTTTAATTTTTTTTTAATTATTTTGCAAAGTGTAATCAGGTTGATTCCTTAATACCACTGCCATTGTGATTAACTTGCCATACTCTTCAGTTTAGTTTTGCTTGACTTTGCTTAGTTTTAAATGAAAAAAAAAAAAAGGTCTGTATACTGTATACCTGTTTGGACATGTCTAATCTCTTCGAAGTTAGATCTGAGTTACTTGACAACCTTTGGCATATTTCCTTGTGTAATTCTTCCAAACAGTGCTTTCCCCTGCTTGTTTTCTGCAGTAGTGCTTCTCCTGTATCCAGCTTAAAGCAAGTCCTTTATGCTTTAAAGAATCCACATTTTGATAATTGGTTAAGATTTGTGTAAGTCCAGAAATCTCCCGTTCCCATTGCTCTTTATTATGTTCCATGGAGTTCTTTCTCAGCCAGGAATGGACTGGGGAGGCTTTTCCAGTCCCAGTGGAGCTCTCTCTCCTGTCATTATGGTGGGACAGCTGCCAAACCAATGTGCTATTGTGTGTTCATTTCTTCCCACCCTGAGATGTATCGGTTCTGACTTTGTTTCACATCAAGTAGGAGTTGACAAGAGTTTACCATTAATTTCCTGGTCGAGTCTCTGCAACCAAGACAGAAGGGTTTCTCTCTCATTAGTAATACTACCAACATGCAATTCCCCTCAGTTCTTTTTCTAGACATAATATTCCCCAGACTATCCACCTTCTGATCTGTTTCTCTCATAATTCTGAAATATATTTTTATTTACTTCCAGAGGAATCACTGAAACACAGGCTGTATTGCAGCGTAGGTAAATTTGATATAAACTTTAAAAATATGAATTAATTTTATAAACAAGACATAATATTTGTTTTCATTCTAACATGTGCATTTTGCTTGCTGAGTTTTCTTACTAACAGGATGTCCATTACATGTGCAGATGATTATAAATAAATTTTGCTGCTGATGACAAATTAAGTGTTTATGTCATCTAATGAAGCAAGTGTGAGTAGCAAGGCGTTGGCAGCAGCAGGCCATGATATCTGTGAGATAGATGTGCTTCCTTTTCTTTACTTTGAAAAGGAATCAGGGTGCTTCTCCAAGAGTAGATTTTGTTAGTTGGTGCTTTTTTTCTTTTTTCCCCCTCAGTGTGTGTAATATTCCATCTAGTGTTTGAGTCATTTTTACTTGTGAGAAGACTCCTGAACCCCTCTTCTAAGTAGCCTCTTACTCAGTTTGTGGGAAAAGCACATGCAGTTGCCTCTACCTCTCTACTCACATTGAGTCAGGGAAAACAGCTGTGAAATAAAGGCTATTGAGAGTTAATGTCATGAACATAAATACTGTCTAACTGGATATTGAAATGTGGACAGACTTACTTGATTTAGCATTTTTTATGTCTTCCCTTAGTTGCCCTCACTAGCCTCTCTTTTCCTTGTGATTTTAGCCTGTGAATACAGAAATTTGGAGTCTTTTGAGTATGCCATTTTGTGAACTTTAGTATCAGGTTTTTACAGGAGATGTTAGAACTTGGTCAAAAATAGAGAAACGACTACTATAACAGCTCCTCAGAACAAGAGTTTGGCAGAACCTTTTTTCTGCACATGTATTCTAAATAGTCTGGTTTGCTTTTGAGCAGTGGTCCTCACTTGTGCTCAGGGATACATGTGTGTGTGTGTGGTTACTGTGTTCAAACATAAGGACTTTCTAATCTAGCAATATCCACAAGGATCCATGGTTTTGCTGCTGCCATTTGTGCTTCCCATCAGAAGAACAGAGACCCAGACTTCTTTCCATGTTTCAAACACTCCTCAGCCTGAGTGCTGAGTGGAGATTTTAACTTCAGTTTCCAATTCTTGACAGAATATTAAGTTTTAATAAGCTGGACTTCCTTGGTTTAGGTCTTTTGTCACTAAGTTCACAAAGCTGAAGAAGGACACATGAACAAACCAGGCAGTGGTTGGAGGCATCTGGATGAGTAGTGAGCACCTCCCAAAACTGCGAGCATGAATATTTTCCACTGCTGCTCATGCAGCTCTGAGTATTGGTGACCTGCTTCCAAAATGCCTGGGTGAGGAGCAGGTGCTGTGGCACTGCCAGGGCCTTCTGCATCTCTCCCAGGGTCAAATCATGATCAAGGCACAATAAGGAAACAATCTGGGCACTACCTCCCCGCTGTATCTTGTTAGTTAATCCTTATTATCACTGTGGTGTCCAGTGCTGGCACGAGCCAGGATGCCAGGTTATGTTTGGCAGAGAAGGCAGGGTATATCAGGGTATGGGAGCAGCAAGCAGCACTGACTAATGCTCCAGGACCTGAAATGGTTGGTGCTGATGCCATTCAGTTCCTGTCATGACCTTGCTGCCTTTGGCCCCACAGTTACCTCTGTGCAGAGGAAGGGTGTTGCCTTTCTCTATGACTCCTCACCATTTGCAGGAATTTAGGAAGATGTGATGGGTGTAAATATTCTCAGTCTTTGGCAATATGAGTAGGTCCTGGAAAGAAAAGATGGTTTCTGAGACAGTCTAGAGATGCAGGGTATTTGTGAGGGGACAGGGTGGCCCAATTAGAGACTCTTGAGCCCCACATTTACCCAGGAGCAGTCCCTGTAACAAAAAAAAATGTTTGGAAGACATTAATTGAGTTCATAGGCATTGGAGATCCTGTTTCCAGCTCATCCTCCAAGATGAAGTGATTGTAGATGAGCACTCCATAGACGATTTCAGAGAGTTAAGGTCTAAGATGTGATGGCACCATGCCACCACATCAAACAGCCTGTCAGTATTGGTGATGGTCCAGCAGACAGCCTTGGGAACAGGCTCTGTGCCTAAAAACAAGTGTCCTCTGGGTGATGGATTTGCTGAATTGACCTAGGCTGCTGGGGAAGTAACACCTCCAGCATGGTCAGAAACTGTATTTTTCTTTTTTAAGAGGTCCAAAGGACAGTTTTTCAGTTCCTCATTCAGGAAATACTACACATTTTCTGAGGGCATCCAAATTTGATGGTATATTCAGCAAAACATCCCTTGAAGTCTTCCTTTCCCTTCCCACTTCTGAGTTAACTGATTATTCCTTTGTTATTATTCATGTGTGTGCCTTGGACAACCATAAATAGAAGAATGGAATTTTTTTAATGTATTACTTGTCTTTACTGAAGATATGTAGTGCATAGGCACCTTCTGCAACCACTTGCTCTACACATATGGCAGACTGGGATCACATGCTCACGAGAAAACTGAAATTTTGGGTGTGTTTTGTCCTTTATGACATCAATGCAAAGAGCATTAAGCTACATATGAAGATTATCAAATGCATAAGTAATGCCACAAAAAGCTCATCATATGTGTATGCTACTGGAGTGTATTTATGGCCAGTACTGATTTAACTGGTATCTTCTCCTTTTTTCTGTTTAGAGCAGTCACACAGGATTAAATTAAAACATTTTTGCTTTAAGTGAAAGAAATAGTCCAACATGATGGCGTAGTAAAGTAAAACCAGAACAGTGTACATTTTTGCATAAGTGAAAAATTGTATGGATTTCATAAATAGGCCTTGGAACATATGTTATCATTTGAGGGCATCTTATTGTGGAGGAATCCCAATCCCAGCCCATGAGAAGGATTTTACTTGGTGATGAGTTGACCTTGGCCAGCAATTAAGCACGCACCCACTTCGCTCATTCCTCCCCATCAGTGGGATGGGAAGAGAATTAGAGGAGCAAAAGCAAGAAAAAAACTCATGGGTCAAGATAAGGATATCTTAATAAGCAAAGGAGAAGAGAACCAGTCCCAGTTGATGCACAATCCCTCAATAATTCCACCAGCAGACCAATGCCGAGCCAGTGTCTGAGCAGCAGCTACTTTGGAAAAACATCCCCCATCACAAAAACAGAATTTATGTTGCTGAGCATGATATTACATGCTGTGAAATATCCATCCCTTTGATTAGTTTGGGGCAGCTGTTCCCTCCCAGCCCCATGCTGAAGGGAATGTATGAGAAATTGATAAAGCCTTGGTGCTCTTGATGCACCATTCAGCAATAGCTGAAACTTTGGTGTTCTGTTTTGTTTTGGGGGTTTTTTTTGTGTTTTTCTTTTTTTTTTTTTTCCTGGTGTTTGTTTTTTGTTTGTTTGTTTGTTTGTTTTGATCTAAAATAGAGCACCATATGAGGTGCTATGAAGAAAATTAACTCTATTCCAGCCAGACCCAGTGCACACCCTTAGGTGCTTATTCATAGTAATGATTTTTTATTCACTGAAATATTTGTTATATCCCTTTGTGGTCGGAAAAAGCTGGTGGAAGAACTTTGATAGTTAAGTGTGGTGAGTTTTATGCACATACATAATCTGGAAGACAAAGGGAAAAAAAACAGCTGTGATCTGGAAGATCAGGAAAGTCACTATGAAGTAATCCAGGTTGCAAAAAGAAAAAGAACATTTTCTTATATAAAGCTGGTGAACAATATTGTTTTATATATCTTTAAAACCCACACAGGATCTTCAATGTAGGAATCACCAAATTAATAAAGGAAGTTTAAAGCTGATTTTTTAAAAAAGTAATTACAAAATGACATTGCATATTGAAAGCTCTTGAAATGGGCTGCCTAGGGTGCACATGAAGTCAGAGCTGCAGCTTAGTTTTAGAAAAGTCTTTGATAATTTTTAAAATTTGAAATATTTATAGTTAGTAAGCTTAGAGCAAGGAAAAATAAATACTAGACTTCAGAGCTTAATAGTATTGCCTAGGAAAGGCTGTTTTTGCCCAGTATGCTTTATCATATAATTAGAGAAAAAATTGCCCGACTTTGTTTATAAAATAAACTAAATAGTGTCTTCTTAATGCTTTAATGAAATACAGATTTGCACATCTAACATTGTTTCACTGTCTAACTTGTTATTGTATAAGTTTTCTTCCTTCCTTGTAGGCTTTCTTTTTGAATACTCATTGAACTTCCCTGTTTGTATTTCTTAATCCATGCAAGCATGAATTTGGACACAGATCCATGTCGAAGTAAATAGCTGATCTTATTTTGCCTCAGCGTGGCATTCCCTGCTGCCCTGCATCACTTAGGAAGCAGTGAAGTGTCACCACTGGTACATCTGTCACCCTGGAGGTTACCAGAGATGCCACCAAGTTTGTGGGACTGTCACTATTGTGCCATAATCTTGATTTGAAAGACATAGAGGCACAGATGATGTGTCCATCTTGGATGGCTCCCAGGAGCTTGCTCACATCCTCTCTCAGTGGCTTTGGTGTTCACACCAGCTGTGAGGTGGTGTTGGTGCTCCCTGCCACAGGTTTTGCCTGGCAGATGCTGGGTTTTGGTGGTGATAAATCTGATGAAGCAGCTGCTGGCTGAAACTGTGAGGATAATTGCAAATGTTTCAATGTAATTGTGTCTTCTTCCTTCCCTCTTACTGGACATACCCAGTTCTTGATGCAGTGCTTACCACAGTGAAACTCAAAAGATTCTCAGCATGATTGCAGTGCAAATAGTATTAGATTTTACTTTTTTTTTTTTTTTTTTTTAACTGCTTTAGTGCAGTTTACCTGTAGATTACATTGTATTACTTAATATTGTTTGAATTTTTACATGGCACCTGCATAGAGCAGGTGCAGCAGAAAACAACAAATCACAAAAGCTCGAATCACTGCGGCCAATTTTTTAATGTTTATGCAAATCAATTTTTCCTGAAACTTCTTTCAATTTCCTCCAAGAAGAAGAAACACATGATTTAAAAAATGGCTTGGGGAGTCCTTCTTCTGTAAATCGTTGAAGAAGACCTTGCACTCCTTCTTCTCTCATACTTTCAGAAGTGTTTTACTTCTTCCACTCTGATTTCTTTATGTCTCATATGCTGGAACAGTCTCATTATTTACATCTGCTCAATAATCTGTCCCAAATGTATTTATTTTGGTTAATTTTGCACCCTTGCTTTTATGCTGCTCTGCTGTCCTTTAATCTAGCCCAAATTACAATTTAATAATGAAGGTGAGGGTTGAGGAGGACAGACAGTTCTGGTTCAAAAAGTTAGCTGTAAAACAAAACCCTTCAGTCCTCTTGCACCTTCTGATGTTGCAGTCCATGGTTCAGTCTGCCCAGACTCCATGGGCAGCTCTGCTTTCTTGTCCCTGTGTGCAGAGTGCATGCAGAACTGCTGCTGAGTGTGGCTTACAAAGCCAAGGGGGAACTGAGGCTTTTCCTTGATGAAAACTGTGTGCCTTTCCACTAGGGATGAGAAGAGCCTTTTAACAGAAATAGTTTACTGACAAAGCTTCCATAGCAAAACTGACTTCTGAGCCAGCTCTTTGAGATTTGCCTAGTAGAGCATGAAAAAAGAATTATACTAGGGACATAGAATCAAGCAAAAGAAAAGCAGAGTATACCATAAGCAGTTTGGTTTGCCCCTTATATTTATTTTCTAGAGAGTTTCCACCTTTTCTCCTCCACTACAACTAGTTTTATTAATTTGTTCTGTGCCAATTAACATAGGGAGGCGTTTGGCTATACCTCAGCTGGAAATTTTATGTTAGGAGACTGAAATTTGATTTTAACCTATTTTGTGAGTTCTGATCCATACTGGGAGGATAAAAATGGGTTGGGTAATACTTATATTATACAGACTTAACATGGTAAGAAATAAACTTTTAATGAATGAGCTGGTTTCACACCCATAATGAGATGGGTGTGTGAAATGCAGGTTGTTAATTCTAGATTTTTGTGCTGAAATTTGTAAAGCTTGAGTCCTGTTTATTTCCTCCATTTTCACTACTTCTCTGACACATCCTTAAGGAAGAGGACTGTTGGAAATAGTTCTGCAAGTTATTTTGAACAACTGAACTTACCTCATAGACCTTTGCCTGAGAAAGATATGGGTTCTTGCTTCCAGGTACAGCCATTGCTGTTCTGAAGTTCCTAAAAATGTTATTACATGTTTTAATTAGTGAGACCTGAGTTATTAAAATTATGTTGAACTAGCTCTCATTAGGGAAACCAAGACTTCAGTGTCCTCTTGTTTCTGTAGCTCCTGGTTTTTTGTTTTTCTGTTAATTAATGGAAACTTTAATAGAAAATGGTGTGTTTCATTTACTTTTTTTTTATATTAAAGATTTGTAATTAACAGACTTACAGACCAGGCTACAGTCCTGCCTTCTTATGAGAACAGATCATCTGAGGTCTTTCAGTAAGTCCATTTCTTTATGATGCTTCTGCAAAAGCATGCCATTTTATTTTTACATCTGTAATTTACTATTTTATAACATTTAAACTAATTAAATTATCCATCTCAAAAATAAATGTCAAATATTTAGGAATTATTGGTCATCCTTAGTTACCTGTTCCTGACTCTTGACTTCTTTGAAGTCAGCATTTGAAGACAGAAAAAAGTGCAGTTCTGCATTATGGTTAATGAATATCTCTGGACAGAGATTTCAAGGTCTGTATCTTTGCAGGAAGACACTTTGCAGTCCTAAAGGTCTGCTGGCAGGTTGGCTGCATCATCAAGTGTGCATTCACTGCACACAGCAGCCTAGAGGAGGCTTGTAGAGTGCTTGAAGGTCTGGGTTTGGAGACTGAGTCCAACGATTTTGACATTGCCCCTTGTTTCACTCTGTATGTAATACAATGAAAACTCAACAGCTTTCTTTCTTTTCCCTTGCATAACTAACTCTACTAAGAGACTGTTGATTACCTCAGTTGTTTACTCATGCTCCCTTTTGGAGATTACCCAGGGTTTTGGAAAGGAATCTCTGGCTCCTTTAGCTGTGGGAATATTGTTAGGAAAGGAGGGGTTTACATTATACTTTGAAAAATCACCAAGACAAAACACTTTGCTGTCTCAAACTGAGTATCAAAAAAGTTTTGCCCCCAGATCCTGAGGCTTTATCTGTGGGAGATTCTGATTTCTTGTCCCTTGTGAATGAGTTGCCCCATCTGGGTCACAATGATGAGATAAATGCCTTGTTAAACTGGTTCTAGCCCTCAGAGGGTTGAAAGTAGGCAAATGCAGAAATTAAAATAGAAGGTTTTAGCAGGTAACTACAGAGTTGCAGGCAGATGACTCTGTAGTCAGCTATTGTAAATAGGACATCCTAGATGACTTAAGTCAGTCTTTGAACTGGCTCCAGAACGACTTGCATTTCATGTGTAAAGTCCAGGGCTCATAATACATTTGTACCACATGATGCTTTAGGATAAAGTTTACTGTGTGAACTGTTTTAAAATTAAAATGTGATTGAAATGGTAGTAGAATTACTTTTTGTGATTCGAGATGTTTACTTAATTACTCTTTGTACTCAACTGTCAATTAGACGTCTTGTGTAAGACCCAGAGCCAAAGTGAGCTGCTCAGCCTACTGAGACACTGGGATGGTACAAATGCTTTTGGCTCCAAAGGACCACCAGAACACTCTGTATGTGGAGCTTTTGGGTTTTTGTTTGTTTTTAAATGGTCATGTGGACCTTTTAAAAATGTGAAGCTTTCAGCAGCTTGCACACTGGGAGCCCATAAAGTGTCATAATCCCTTAGATGGTATTCACACACACTTGAATAATGCAGTTTGTCACTGAGTGCTGTACTGAAACAATTCATTTCTTGATGACCAAGAACTGAAGCATGACATTTACTGCAATGAAAATTCCTTCCTTCAGTGAGCACCATGGAGGCTACTCCTGCTCACTACAGACCAGGTCAGGTACACGAGAATATGTGATGATGTAGCTGCAGGCTGTTGAGAGCGAGTTCACTCTCTTAAGTTTTTATTCTTAAATCAGCTTCAAACACTACCATGGTTATCTTAGAGATTTATAGATGGCATCTTTAATCAAAGATAAAGGGGGTGATATAAAAACTTGCTTGTCACATGGAAAGAGAGCTTTCATTAATTATAGACTTGACCCAAACAGAAGAGTGGGTGTGGCTGAAAGTTAATGCTTGTGGTGGACAAATCAAACTTGTTTTCACGCAGAAGTGCGTGTGCATTGAGATTATCCACCTCTGCTCTGTTTGTAAAATCTAAGAGACAAGATAAAGTTATTTCTTTTATAGAGGTGTGGCCACGAATCAGTGCCAGAGATAGAAGGAGTTTGTTGTAATCAGTTTCCTCAGAGTTAAGACCTTACTTAATTTTTTCTGAGGATTTTTTTTACATGTAATGATTCCATTATAGAAGCACATTGTTTTTACTCATAACAAAGTCTGTGCCTGGTTTACTGTGTTCAGAACTGCTTGGCAGGCTCCAGCTCAGACATTTAATATAATTAACATGAAGGTGTTTCCTGCTCAGGAGGTATTTAAGCATTCTAGGATGATCAAGCATTGAGGCTGGAAGATGAGCTGTTCAAAACCAATAGTTGAAGGCCTTGTAGATTAGTAATCCAGAAGAGAGCTGTTAATGAACAGAGTGGAAGCAACATTAAGTAAGTGTACTGAATTGTAACAAAATGTTCATCATTTTAAATAACAAAGCCTTACACAAAATTAGCTGGGCTGCCAGTGTCCCAGTTTAAAAAAAATATTCTCCCTCCTGGTTTGTCTGTACCTCCTTTCCCAGGAGCCTCCCATTTTCATTTCCCCCTCTGTTCTGTTTTTTGCATCCTTTCTTTTTTCTTCTCTCACTGCCTGCAAGATCACTTTTGGTAGCTGTGGAAAAAAGAAGGAGGTGAAACAGGAGAGTAGTAAATGGATTTGACAAGAGGCAAAAATACTGTGAGGAGACAACTCATTCCTCAAAAGGTGGAGCAAAACAAAGTCTGAAGGTGAAGCCCGTGGTCTTCTGGCTCTGTAAAGATGCAGAGATGCAGGTAGGCTGCCTTCAGTGAGCTTGTATCCAGAAGGAATCCTGAATTCTGCTGCTCTTTACTCGGTAAGATGGTCCTTCTGAAGAAGCCAATGTGACTTCAAAGAAGCACTTCGTAGTGTAAATCCATGTTATGATGTCTGTCTGAGGTAGCAGAAAGCCTGACCTCTGTGGAGGTATGTAGAAAACCCATCCACATCCATGTGTTTATTTTGATGTGTAACTTTTGACAATTCCAATAACTGTATTAATGGCATTTAAGGGAATGTGAGAATGAAGAGCTCTGATGATAATCTGAAGAGCTGTGGAATGTACTGTGAAGTGGTATCTTACATTGTTGCTGTGCTAGAATTTGTGACAAAAATAACTTTCTATAATGCATCTATGACTGCAATTGATACAAGTTTTTGAGTTGCCTTTTCATCTTGTCTACTGTTACCTTGTTGAAAGGTCTAGTACTTTTCAAGACTTCCCTGAACTACTACTTCTGCTGGACATGTGACTAGAAAGGCTATTTGAAGTATGAGAATAGATTTTTACAACTTGTATCTAAAAAGATGTCTGTGTTAAGGCATTTTTAAATTGTTTTCATAAATGTAACCGTATATGCACATAAAAGATGAAGATTGTTTGCTCTAAGACACGAGAGTCATGGACCTGGCCCATTAAACACTCTCATAAATTGTGATTCAGTATTGTCATCTCTTAAAAATGGTGCTTCACTCAGATACTCCATATTGAAATATACATGGAATTTAAATGAAAGTAATTAATCTAGGATTTATATTAAAATCTCTGCAGATGTGTGCTTTCAGGCAAATGAGAAAATCCATAGTGGTAGCTTTAGCAATAAAGTTATAATTATTTAAATCCTGAAATGATAAAGTCCATTATTAAGTCTGGAAGCAACAAAACATCTCATGTTACACAAGCTGACTTATCTAAGTATAGCTCTGTGTTTTCCTGCTACTTCTACCAAATTTGTCATTTCAATTTAGTTTTCCATTCCTAACATCAAAAAGAAGTTGTTTAGTCATTTTATTAAATTGTTCTCTCTTTCTTCTTAAAGCTCAGTAAAACTTTAACGGCCAGTTTTCAAAGCTGAATTTACAAAGTTTAGTCTACTTTCTTAATTGGCGCCTTTCTAGTGCCACTTTAAAAAAAAAGAAATTTCCTGTTTTATTTTCTTATTTTTTTCAGCATGTTTGTATTTGTAGGTTACCTAGGTATTTAGATTGTTGATATTCAGAATTGGCATAATAAGTTTACATTAATGCAATTTGTAATCACAAATCTCCATTGCCTGTAAGCTGCTGTGTTATTTTGTGAGCAGAAGGTGGCTCAGTGCCTTGTTGCCAAAAGTCTGAGTTTCAATTGGGTTCAGCATAATTGATGCAAATGTGGAGTGGCTGGTACCACACTAGATGCTTGTCTTTCTTCTAGACAGTGGGCTAATTTAGCTCAGGAAATCAACTCATTTTAGGTGAGTTCCTTTGCTGAAATTGCAGGGTGTGGTTTATGAAGATTTTGATGCATAGATAAATGGAGTTTATGCAGCACCAGCCAAGCAGCACCTCACAAGTTCTGGCTGCATCTCATTCATTTGGTAGTTTCTTCACTCCCAGGCTGTGCTGCCAGGGGCTCACCCTCATGCTGGGCTCAGGGACCTGCCCAGGGTGTCCTCACTGGCCCAGTGGGTGCAGGGGAGAGCATTAGGCTGCTGAAAGCCATGTAATCTGGACCTCGTGCTGAACAGGCCCTTCTGCTGTGAGCTGCAGTCCCCAGCTGCAGCCTGGAGCTGTGGTCATTCATTTCTGTGTGACAAGGGGTGTCCCCAACACCCAGGGGTGTCCCCTAGCTCTCAGAGTGTGTAACAGTGCATCCCTCCCTCCCTGCTGCCTCTGTGCCCATCCTGCATGTGGCAGTGGGAACTTGAGAGGCGTATTTTGGTGTATGAAAACCTGTTTTATCCCTTCTCGTGGGCAGAAATGTTCTTCCCAAGAATTAAAGACTTTCCTATTTGTTGCTGGAATTGCATTGTATTTGGAATTGTCTAAATTAATTTGATAGAATAAGTTCTGCTTTGTTTCCACTGAAGTGGAACTTCAGTCCAAGGCACATTACTAGATGCTCACAACAAACTTTAAAGAGCACAAACTTTGCTGATTTTTTTTTTTTTTTTTTGACTATCACTTTGAACCAAAAATGCTAAAACTCACGTAAAAGAGCAGGTGGGGAAATGCTGCAAGTGTGAGTATGTATGTTCAAAAGCATTTTCATGCCCCTGGATCTCCCAATGTAGCTACAGAAAGTAGGAAAATGATGCAGCAATGTGATGCTTCTGTTCCTCAAGTCATGGTGAGTCAATATGAACAAAGGAAGATGAGCATCATGTGTTTAAAGAAATGAGTGATGCTGGCTTTTCGTCTTCTTAGTCAAACAGCTTCATCTGGTTCTTTGAGCTTCTTACTGTATAAAATGAGATATTACCTGTGTTAGGTAACTCAGTGTGATGATTATTGTTTATACAATGCTTTAAAGCTAGGCCAGAGTATAAATATCAAGATGAGCTTTTCACTCACTGAGATAGTCCAGTGCAGCATAGTTACAATTCACCTAGGGGCAAGGATATTATTAGTTCATTGCCCACCAAAACTGGAATTTAACTTTGCTTGGGCTTGCTGATGCTACTCTAATATTAGACATGATTTATTTTATATTACTATAAGGCAACAAAGTTCATTATATATTTGCTCTGGCACATCTGTCAAAACAATTTCATGTGTTATCAAAAGTTGCCCATACTTACACATATTCAAGGAGTCAGATTTCCCTGACAGGTTTCCCTATACAGATTAATTTTTCCCAAAAGTTAGGAGTTGAAAAATTACAGCAGAAAATTCCAGGAATATTTTACAAAGCAAATTTTTTTTAGCTGTCTCCCAAACATGGCTATGTGCATGAAGCTGATGTAATGTCAACACTTGGCTGTGGGAGGAATGGAGTGATCACTGAAGGTATCATGGATTTGCTGAGGGACACCTGGCATCTATGTAGAGGTGCCACCCAGTGGCTGGATGATAATAATGATCTTTTCTGACGAATTAAAAAAAAAAAAAAAGGCCAGAAGAAAGGAAAATAAATTCTTAAAGGTGTACATCTTATATTAATATTGTACTTAGTTTTGGGATTTTTCAGACATCACTATCAGCACAGGGAATTCAGTTTCACAAAAAGTAGTAACTGACAAAATTTGTTAACAGTCTTCAACTTACAGAATAACAAAAGGGCTTCAGTAATTTGAATGGTCTCCAAGTGATGAAACGACAACATGCATTCCTCCTATGAAATTAACTTTTAGAAAGCAGATCAGTATATGTTCCAGTTATTTTGCACCAAACTAAATTTTTGCTCATTGTTACATTGTGATTTTTCCTATGCAAATGAGGGCTAGAAATAAACTAGAGAGAAGTGATTGATTGTGATAGGCTTTAACTGAAGTTTATGATGCATCTCCTCGTAGGAATGTCAATACAGAATGATAATAACCTGGTTTGTAAATATAAAAAGGGAAAAAGTGAGTTGCTGTGAAGATACATAAGATACAAAGATACTTAAGACAGCAAGATACAAAATTAAATCTATTACAGTTAATTCCATAGCTGAGAACATCAGGGGGCAAAATAGTGGAAGGGTGATGAGCATCTGGCACAAGCCATAGATCATAGATCAAGCTCTATGCTACTATTCATGAATATTTTAACTAGTTATGTAATGGCAGGGGTTTGGGGCAGCTAACTTCATTATTCACTAAATTTCCAGATTATCAAACAGATAACCTTATAATTCAGCTTTCTTATTGGATTTTATAATCTGTCTTTGAAGTGTCTGTTGGGTTTTTTTCTAGTTAGTAGAGGTGCTAAAGAAGTTAACATTAAGCATTATTAATATCACAGTAATTTCTATGACAGAGGGGCTTTTTGATTTTGGAAAATGAAAGAAGATCACCTGGAATGAGAAACCAGAAGCTGCTTGGATTCAGTGTATTGAAGATTTGGCTGCAGAGCAGCCCTGTGTGTCTGTGTTAGCACTCAGAAAAACATGTTTTGAAGGCCTAATGACTGTAGAATTTCCAGCTGCTTGCTGTTTGAAGTGCAGGAAAGCCAGAAGCTTGGAGCCATTTCATCTCCTGAGCAGTTGCTCAGAGCTTCAACAAACTGCCAAATGCAAACAAATACATTTAATAACCTGAAATTAATATATTGTACTGGGAAGGCGGTAGAAAGAAAAAAAACAAATACATGTAGGAATGGAAGTGGACAACAAGTATGACAAGTTTGTGGTATTAGAGTGTCTCAGAAGAGCTCTGTGCAGTCTTTGTGTGAGCAAATGTATCGTGGAACAAAGCAGCGAGGTAACAGACCTGCTCTTGGTGGTTTTTTGTGTGAGTCCAGCAGGGACATTATGTCCAGCTCTGGACACATCTTTGCTGGAGGGGTCTTGTCAGAAGGAAACAGTGGGGGACAACGTGGGAATTCCTTTACAGAAGGGAAGATAATGCTAAATAATGGTTGTGAGTGAGAGATACAGCTGAAGCCTGCAAGTATTTAAATGGTATGAATTTGCCAAACAAAGGAAGGAATTATTTATGCTGAATTAGTAAGGCGGAGTGGAGTAAGTATAACAAAGGGTACTTTTAGGTGAGGTATTAACCCTGTTATTAAGACATATAACAAAACACCTCGAAGTAAGCCAGTAGGAATACTCCTGTGCTGACAAGATGTGACCTAAGGTAGTTTAAACAGACTTTTCTATCTCTAGGATCTGGAATGGTGGAAGCAGAAAGGTAAAACTCGATTCACCTGTGATCCGAAGCCTGGCCATTAGATGGCAGGATGCTGGCACAAGAGGGTGCTTGCCTCCACACCACTTCTCAGTTCCATGCCCAAGGAGGAGCTCAGAGCCACTCATCAAGGTCTGGGAGAAGTTTGAAATGCTTAGTTTCCCTATAAAGATCACACACACACATCTTGTCACTCCTACATGCAGTACACATCCCCCAAGCATACGTCCCTTCAAAGATGTGTCTGCTCCAGTTTTCCACCCCTTGAAACTGTGTGAGTAAGTAGGTATGTGCAAGAGGTGTCCCAGTGTAGCAGCCACTTTGTATAAGAGCTGAAGTTGACTCTTCTATGGCCAGGGACACAGAAATGGGACTGCTGAGGCAGTGGGAAGAGGTGGTATAAATGTGGTAAGTAGCTTGCTGCAGACTGTTCAGGGAGTCCACATACTGGTTCTGTGGAAAAGATGACAGAAAGAATAACAAGCAGCAGCTTTGTATGGAAAACTTCAGCCCAGAGCAGGTTGTTTGAAATGTTCAAAATATATTAAGGCTGTAACAACAGCAACTCAAATAATGCACAATTAAAAAACCCTTGTTTAAAATAGTCTACAATGCTAAAGGATCTGCCCCAAGGAGTGATCCTTATGGATGTATCCACACCTCTTTTGCCTCTGGAGTGAACTGTTTGTGTTTGTGCCGCCTAACATTTGACCTGGGTCTGATGCCCCCATGGCTCTAAGATCATAATTATATTTTTGTGGCTTCAGTTCAAAGTGTCTGAAGTATGTGAAGGTTGCTTTGCTGCCTGCAAGACTGGTGTTTTTATAGCATTATGCTAAAAGTATGCTGCATGCTGTGGGGTGTGGGGCACACAGAGGCTGTCTGAGGACAAGAGGCTGGTTGGGATGGTGGAGGGCAGGAGCCACTATTGGTCCAGTCCCGTCCTTGTGGTGACATCCTCAGGGCAGTCCATCCACAGAGCTGTGCCTTGGCTTTTCCTCAGAGAGAAGCAGTCTGTCTCCTTCAGAAGAGAGTCCAGCACATGGTGATGCCTCTGCAGTAGGGCTGACAAGGGCACCAGGACCAGGGGACGAACCAGGGAGGTAAATTATCTGTCAGCACAGGGGCATCTCTCAGAGCCATGAGCACTGAGGTGTGGGTGAACCAGAGAAATGCTCCTTACTGCTCGTCATATTGTTCTGTCTTTTGCAGTAAATCTTTAGTCAGTCATTTTGCTGATCAAATTGATATTTGCTGCTCCCAGGGAAAAATTCTAGTCCTGACATGGTGTGGGAGGGGGAAGACTGGGTAGAGGATCTGAATAAACAAACAAAATATCTTTCCATTGTAATCAAGTTGCTCTTGCATGCTCTCTCTTAAAAAATGATCTCATACTGTGTTGATTGAAAAGCGGGAATTAATAGGCAAGAACCATCTACTGGATACAGACTGAAGACTGTTCTGAAAAACAGCAGATGGGAGATGGATCTCAGGGCTAAATATGATGGATTATGAGGGAAGCCATGTCTGTAAAAATTTATAAGGATGCTAGTTCAGTAAGCACTGTTAGGTTAAGATGAATGGCAACCCATTCTTTTCTTCTTTTTTTAGTGAGTTGTTTACTTATTGGTCCTATATTGCCTTTATATATTTTTGTCCACAGGCTAGTTCCCTTCAAAATTATTTGTAATTGTCATATTTCAATATTTTAAGAAAGTTAATAAGATAACATTGTGTTGCTACTAAGGATTATGGTAGGTGAGAGTGATGGGGCCAAACTGTGTGGTCTACAGCATAAAGAGAGGTCAATTCCCATCTGATGGTTTCCTTTTCCAGTCAGTAGTTCTACTGTAAATCAGGTAAAGAGAAGATGTATGTACCAACAGAACTTCTCTTTCCTCCTTTTTGTGCCTCATGCTCCCTCCAAAAGCTTAATAATTTCCAAGGCTTCCTTCTTGCTCTTCCTTTGCTTCACTGTAAAATTAGTTACTACTGCAACTAATAGCTCTATGAAAATATGTGTGCTGGTTAATATGTGTGCTGGTTAATATGTGTGCTGGTTTTGGCTGGCGTAGAGTTAATTTTCTGCCTGATAACAGGTGTGGAAGTATGGTTTGGATCTGTGCTGGAAACAGTGTAGGTAACACGGGGCTGTTGTAGTTACTGCTGAGCAAAATGTCTGGGAGGGTTTCATAACACGCTGAGCGTGTTGCAAGCACCTTCTCCCCCCATGGCCTCGGGGCTCTGAGCAAGTGGGTATGGTTACACAAACATGCCTGGGTGAGAGAAGCAAGGGTGTGGGTTGACAGTGCCTCAGTTTCCCTATGGTGACTGTCCCCCCACCTGCCTTGCCCCACAGTGAGCTCTCCACCGTGCATTGGGGGGAGCTGCTCTGCATCTGGGCTGGGAGGAGAGGATTTGGCAGGATTTGGGCAGCAGAGGAGCAGCCCTGTGCCTTCACAGCCTGTCTTGCCCTCGGGAGCTTGTGTGCATGCCCATGCCTTCAGGCGGGAAGCGTACTGCAGCCTTTCCCTGGAAAACTGCCCGTGCCATCAAGTAAAACTCGGAGGCTCTGGTGAGCTCAGCTCGTCAGCAGATTGTTGGGAGGATAGACCTTAAACCATGAAGAAATTCAAGAGCATCTTTTCTCACCTGTTTGGAAATCTGGAGCTGGCTGTTTTCCAGTGCAACATCTTTGGGTTGAAACCTCCCAGGCTGCTTCTGTCAGCTCCAGTTTTTGGAAATTGCGTCCTTTAAAAAAAAAAAAAAAAGCACTGAAAGGATCAGTGCTGTTTCACTATATTCTGGAAGCAGCAGCTTTCTGGCTACCACACTGCAGACATGCCAGCACCCTGAGTCCCATGGATGCCATCAGGAGTGGGCACATGGGGCAAGGTGTGAGGATGTCCCAAGGAGGCCCAGCCTTCATTGCTGGAAGGGAGCCAGCAGGTGCCTCCCAGGTGGAATTTGCTGGCTTGTCTGGGGACCATCACAGCCTCCTTCTGCAGCAGGACAAAGGCTATCCTGGTGAAATATCCTGCCTTGTGCCTGGGAAGTGTTTGCTTCCAGAGCTTCCTTTGGCTCCTTTTGGCATTTGGGATTGGTGATGTGTTATTTTCTGACATGTGTTCACTCTGTATCACTTGGGGTGCAGCTGCTTGTCACCAGCTCAGCAGCACCATGGTGAATGGTGGCCTCTTGCAAAGTGTCAGTGCCACCTCAACAGCTGACACTCTTCCATCCACTTCCATCGGTGTGCCATTATTTTCTTCCTCCTCACCCTGACTTCTTTTCCAGACTTCAGCCAAACCCCTTCCTGGTCTCCTGCCCATGTCATGTCACTTGTTGCATTGCTCTGAGTCACAGAGTTGACAGTCCCCAGCCTACTGTTCCTCCCTTCAGCAGTATCGACCATAGACAGGGTAGGGTGCCACAGGATCTTCCAGCACTACCTGAGCAGCTTTTTGATGGGACTTTTGAATTCTCTCACATACAATATGTGTAGAACCACCCCAAAAGCAAGCTCTATCAGTGGAGGCAGAACATGAAAATCAAGATGGACAGCTCAAAGTCAGCTATGTCCTGGGGAAGGGAACCAGCTATTAAGCGTGATGCAGTTTCTTCCTTAGAAATAGGTAAATAAACAAAATAATTGCACATGTTTATTGGGATATGTGTTAAAATGTCAAAACATTTTCACCACAATTATGCAATAAACTGAGCAACTTTATAAATATGCCTGAGGCTTTTCTGCTCACTTATTCACTCTTTGAAAACTCTATATGAAAGTCAGTTATAAAACTGAATTTGCAAATAAAGCTGTACAAACAAAGCTGGATTTAGGACAATATGATGAGTCTGGAAAAGAAGCCTGTGGGAAAAAAGGCAGTTTTGTTCCTACCAAAATGGAAAATATGCATATTCTAAGGACAAAACAAAACAAGAATATTTAGAGTCTTTTTTTTTTTTTCCAGTAAAAGCAAAGTATTTGATAAGGGTATTTTTTCTGCCTAGAGATCTCTGTGTTTCAAACAGGGGTGAGTTCATGTGTGGTGGTTGCCTGTGAGGCTCCACTTGCCCTGTGAAGAGAGGATGGAGAATTGGAGTTGGTTCAGTTTTGGAGAGGAGGCAGCTTTGGGTGGTGATGGAGATGAACCCAGACTTCTCACAGTGGTGCATGGCGAGAAGACAAGACAACAGCAAAAAGTTGATAAAGGAGATTCAGATTAGATGCATTTTCACTATTATCCAGAGAGGTTGTGATGTCTCTGCCCTTGCATATTTTCAAGAGTTGGTTGGGTAAAGCCCTGAGCAACCTGATGTCTTCCCATAGCTGACCCTGCTTCAGGCAGGACATTGGACCAGAGACCTCCTGGGGTCCCTTCCAACCTTTGTCTTGTGATCCTATGAAAAATTCAATCCAATTTTGAAATAAAAATATCAAAATACATACCGTTTCTAAAAAGCTGAATCTTAACCAATTGTTGAATCATCTAAAGGACAAAAATATATAAACTGTTATATTTATCTATCTTTTAATAAAACTGTATCTTCAGAGAATTCTGGATACTTGCTACTTTGATTTTTCAGACAGTGAAATGGAAGAGATTTTGTGACTTGGTCAGTTTTTACTATTTTATTTCTCTCTTGAGAAGAGGCTAAGTGAACTTTTTCCACATTCTTTGGAGTCAGAATTTGAAATTTGACACTGTGAAATAAACAAGCAAAATTAAGTTTTCTGAAGTTTAGGACTGGCTTGCTTAAAATGAATGTATTGCTTTAAAGATTGTATGTACTTCTATTGTGACAGCTCTTCCCAGTGTCTTGTTCTGAGAATTCAACTGATTCTTTACTGAGACAGCTTCCAGAAGGAAAGTGAACAGAACATGTGATGTAATGTGGAACTGTAAACCCCAAAGGTTGTAATCTGCTGTCTCTGAAGAGGTGGAGTGACAGGAGATAAGACGACTAATTTTTCTGCCTTGTGGCTCTGATGTGGTTATCCTGCTGAGTATTGTATTTGGATTTTGGTTGTTTTATTATCAGGAAAAAGCTGACAGGTTAGTTTCAGAGAGCTAAAGCAGGTGGGATGAATTAATGTCTAAGAAGAGGAGCAAGTAGTTTAACTAAAATAAAGCAGTAAACTTTGCAAGTACCAGAGGCCTGCAACAGGAGAAAACACCTTAATGTTTTGTCAGAAATACAGCAAATACCAACTCAGGCTTTTTTGTTGCTAGGATGCCTTATCTGAGCCGTGTTTCCTCTCCTTGCAGGTACTATGATGTGTCGGGCAGACGCTGCCCTGCTCAGGATAACCAAGCACCGTCAGTGATCTGCCCCCACTCCTACGCTCTCCCAGCGATATCAATGTCTACTGCCTCTCTACCAGCGGCACTCAGAAAGGTAGGACTGAACTAAACACATGTGTTCAATATCATCTACACAAATTCTGAAAACAGAATTTAACACAAGGTATAATTGTAATCTTTCTTTAAAAGACCTGTGTTTGAAGTGCTGGAAAATTTTCAGGTTAATAACGTGTACGGAAATAAGGAAGGTACATAATGACTGTAGCTGGCATGAAGAGACACAAAAGAAAATGGCTCGAGGAGATCTTCCACATGCTCCCACAAACCATATGGCTTTTTCCTTTTGTTCATTAAAAACATGTGAGCCAAAATAATAAAGGAACAGCACCTATGTTTCTATGGCTCCCCACTTAACCTGTACTGTTTTCTCTGTAAGTTTTTTTTCCCAGAGAAGGAGGAATGGCTACACATTTGCTTCTAGTGTTCATATAGCTCATGTAGTGTTACTCATACTGCTTGGCAGCAGTATTACTGCATGGAAGCAAGCTAGGGAAAATGCTAATTACTCCTGTTCTAATGTGAGAACTTAATTTCAGATTGCAGACAAAGTTGTGCAATGCCATTCTTGTCTTTATTGTAATCTCTCCGTGGAGAGAGAAATACTATTTTTCCACATTAACAAAAGCACTCAGCAGGCCAGTAATTGAAAAAGTTGCTTTCTTCTTGTTTGTGGAACTAATATTCATCTGAATATATTTGATGGAGGGTTAAAATATGCTGTCTTTAAAACAAACACATTTATTTTTCAGTCTTCTCAAGCCAGCAAATCTCATCTACTAATTTCTGCCTTTGGAAAAGACTCATGGGTCTCTAGCTCAATACATAAATAACAAACTCCAAATATCCCTTTTGGTCTCATTAAGGATTTTAGTTCTGTTGATACTGTTGAAACATCCTACAAAAAGATCTCAGTTCTTCACAAACAGCAAAATGGCACATTTACTGTGCTGGGACGACATTCCATTGTAGTAAAGCCAGCTGGGAAATTGTCATTCAAAGAGAAAAAAATGCTGTTCACCCTACTGCTGTCTTGTATATTAGCTTCTTGCAGGGACTTTCAGTGGAAGAATGGGAGGGTTCAGATGTGGCTTAGAAAGTTCTGAGTTGGCATTTAGTTCTTTTGGAATAATTTGTTCATACTTACAGCTAAATTAAACTGTAGGGGTGTCATTTCTCCAACCTGGAATCAATCCATTTTTACTAAGAACATTTACAGCCTTTTAAATGAAGCTTCTGAAAGTGAGTGAGACTTGGCCACATAATTTTATACTTTGATGTATAACGCAAAAGTCTGATTGTTAGATAAATCGTAAAAATCAAGGTAATCGCCTGGGGGGTGTGTGTGTGTGTGAATTCAGCAGTTTCTTTTGTATTGGGATAATCTCCTAATGTGTGTAATAACACAGTCACCTGCTGATGACAGATGGTTTATGGGGATTGGGATTTAAGGAAGCCCTGCCTTCCCTCAGCATTTCTTGTGGGAGAGTGGTAGAAAACGAGGCATTAGAAAACATAAGCTGTTTGCATCAGGCTCCTCTCTGTTGCTGTTCTTTCTATGGAAATCTGTTCATAAGCCTTTCAAAGGTAAATGTACTGAGTGGAGTCTTGCAGAATAATGTGCCCAGACTAATTTGTTTTATCCTCTGTTTTTGCTTAATTCATATTATTCCCTTTACCTTAGGTAATTAAGAACTGACTCCAGCAATGACTAAGACAAGCTCTCCTACATTCTTTTGTTAATTAAACAGTCTTCCTACAAAACCTTGCTTATCAGTCTCTGGAGCTCATAAAATTTTGGTTTTGTTTTCTGGAGGAAAAAAAAGTAATTTGATTTTGCCTCTTTCCTTTTTTATGGTAGAGATGGAGTTCACTTTCACCTAGATTGCCTTTCCCTCTCAGCCAGTTCATGCCCTGCTAGTCAGCAGAAGATCTAAAATGGCCACTCCCTTAATGGTTTTCTTTACCTTCTAAAGAAAAAGCTGTCCCCAGCGTATTCCAAGAACTTGTTGGACTGTCTCCTTCTTGTATTTATTTTGCAACAGGAAAAAAAAAATTAATTTCAAGAAGTAATTAAAGCCATCAGGTTCTGTCTTTTTAGATGTTTCCCTTGCATGATCAAAAAACACGACTTCTCTCCACCCAAAAAGCTGGCCTATAATAAACTTCTATCTTAATACAGCCTGCTTTTCCCTTTTCATCTTCTTTCAGGATTGTTTAACAAATCTTCATCTTGCCTCTTCCTGCACTTCACAACAACTGTTCTTGATGTACAGTGCAACTTTCTTTCTCTTTCTTTCTATTTGTTTCCATAAATAGTGATGGTAAAAGAGCAGGATATTAAAAAGTGTTTAAGATCACTTGCTTGATAGTATTACTCAATGAGTAAATGTTGTGTTACCCAAATTATAAGGCAAAAATACTCCCTTTCACTGCATAATTTTCTGAGGAAAAAAGTGGCATCCTTCTGTAAAAATATTTCTTTCTCATCAAATACTTCTGATGTAGATTCAGATGTACTTGTGTTTCTGTACAGATTTTCACTTTCTCCTTGCAAGGCCATCTGGAATCTATAATTTTGTTTATTGCATGCTTCTGATTGGAAAAACTGAAAATGTCAATTATATAACAATGAAAGAGAGATTAGAGAGTGCTCTTATCAAAATACAAATTGCATATATTTATTAAGTCACAGGAGGTAACTGAAACTATGAGAAATTAAAAATCATACAAATTTGAGTATATGTCTCATTTTTGGGTTTGATCCCCTTCTAGGCCATTCACTTAAAAATTGGACTCAATTATCCTTGTGGCTCCCTTCTAACTCAGAATATTCTGTGATTCTCTGTGATTCTTGACCTTTCTAGTCCTGTGCTATTTAATGCGCAAAACATTTGTTTCATGGAATTGAAGATTAGTTTCTCTTTTAGTGTTTTGGCAAATAGGCATTTGATATCACATTATTACATATTAAAATAATTAACAATAATTTCTAGATGTCAGATCCACAGACA
Organism: Erithacus rubecula; assembly: GCF_903797595.1. Lineage (NCBI taxonomy): Eukaryota > Metazoa > Chordata > Aves > Passeriformes > Muscicapidae > Erithacus > Erithacus rubecula. Next base: position 42,230,309 of record NC_136685.1, read on the forward strand.
ACACTATTTCTAAATTCTAAAACCCAGGTTATTCCTTTTCCCAAATAATGCATTACATCACTGGTTATATTTTCCAGTTTTGCTAATTGAAGCTAAATAGGAACCTTTGGTATCCTTGAGTTTGTTTGCAAATGAAGGGAAAATGGTTTTCTTAGATTCCTGTTTATATTTAGAATGTCGGTGTGGATTCACATTGAGGATTGCTTGAGCTGTCATATAGCCTGTACTGCATGAAGTAGATAGCTGTGGCCATGATTTTATTATCTGGTTTTTCTATCTTTAAGACTTATTAATAAAACAATGTGGCCAGTGTTCTCACTATGAATGGAGAAACAACTTCCTGAATGTTTGATTAATTTCTTTCTCTTTGGATAAATAATAATTCAATTTGAGAACCAAATTACTGATAATATGTGTATTTTGCAGTCATGCAGCTTCAGCAGTGACAAAATACTGATACCAAGGGTGAAGGAGCTCTACCTGTGCTATGGTAAACTCAAATGACCTTAAATTATGTAGTTAAAGACAAACAGGTGTTGAGCTGATAGGTTTCTGCATAGTTATGCTGAAAGGCATTTATTCCCCTAGAGAACAATTCCAAATTTACATTGGCTTCTGCTGATAGTAAAATGAGTGAATGAAAATAGAGTTCTTAATGCTTCATTATTTATATATTTCCTGTGCATTAGGAATAATGATCACAAAAATCTAGACTTTAAAATTTCATGTAAGATACTTAGGTTTCAACATCTTTTTTCCAAGTTGCATCTGTGTGCTCTAGTGCTGTCTCTGCTCTTATATTCAGGTGTTGATTAGTCATATTTTCAGATTTATAACCGGGTACCTGTCTAAAGATTTCTCAGGATTCTCCATCTAGATAAGAGTTCTCACACCTACTTGCTAGCTGAACACAGCCACTGCCTCTCACACAAAGATTCAGCTCTGTAACATGAATATTCATCGAAGGAAACTGGGTGGAGTACTTCTAACACCCAGGTGTGGCTATGGAAGCCCATTTTGATTCTGTGTCAAATTACTGGATTAAATGAGTTTATTCTATCGCTGCCTTTGCCATATTCCTGAGACAGCAGATATGCAGATCTCTAATTCCTCCTGCTCTTCTAACTCATCTTTCAAGATGACAGTTCATCAGGGTCTAAGATATTTTCATGTTTGGATTCCTCATCTGCTTCTTTAATTTCTGTCTGCCTTGCTCAAAGAAATGTTAGCGAGACATTCAGCCTAGCTGTTCATGCTGCTTTTTCTTACAGTGGTTTATTTTCTCAAGAAATAACAAAATCTGTTTGGGATCCATGGGGTTACTAAATTACCTCCCAGAGTGTTGTTTAAATGGCAGAAATAAAGCATTTTGTACTGTCAGTTGATAAACTTCCTTACCAAGTAAGTGAAAAGGCAGGTAAGTCACTTTCCAAAGTAACAGACAACAAAATTATCAGTTCTGTGAGAGGTGAGGAACCTGTCCAGAGGAGAACAAGTTGTTGCCTTAAGGTTCACCCCAATTTTTAATAGATAAGGCCTTTCAGTGGTTAACCAATCTCCTCCCAAGATTTGAGACTGAAAGAAGAGAAGGCCTCCTTCTCCAGCTTGGAATCAGAAAGCTGAACAAAACCTGGTAGCCAGGGTCCTGCAAAAGGAGTCATGCAGGGGCTGAGAAGATGTGCTGGTGGTTTTCTCAAAGGACTAAAAACACCCACAATTTCAGGACAACACAAACCTGCCTGTGCAAAGACTGAAGGGAGAAAAGGAGGGGAAATGTTATGACACTGAAGCATCCTTTTCTTTTGAGGTGAAGGGGAGTTATAGGAAGGCAGTCACCTAAGAAAGGCGTTGGTGAGGCAGGGGATGGGTTTCTCCTTGGTTTTGTTTTGTTTTCTTTTACAATCCAGATAGGTCCTCCCTCAGCTGTTTAGAATAGCTTATATCTTTCCAGCTAATTAAATGTTGCAGCGGGACAAATTTTTATTGTATTACCTGGACAAAGACAGTAAAAAAGCCTGCTCAGTGCTGTGCTGCGTGTCCGGATTCTTGTTCAACTTATGCTCAACATATTTTTTCCCCTCCTCTTCTTTGTCTTCTTTGGTGTAACTGTTGTGCTCCTTACCTGGTAAAATTACTGTTATTTCTTGTGTGGGAAGTACAGCAAGGGTCACTTAGGGTGGTTGTACTCCTCACTGGGAGTGTGTGTTCAGTGCACACAGGTCATTTGCTACCGAGTTCCAGCCACCATCCCTCCCCAAGTGTAACTTGCTTCCCAGAAATAATGGTCACACTTCCCACCTCTTTCCCAGGCTTAACCAGTTGAATCACTTTCCTTTCCTTTTTTCTTTCTTTTCTTACTTTTTTTTTTCTTCTACAAGAAATTTCCCCTTGTTAATAGACACACAGATTCAAAATCCTTTGATAATCCCCATACAAAGCTGACATTCACTTACTCCCTTTTCAGTTACTCATATTTGTGTTCACTCTGCTAGGGCTACTTTTTAATCATGTTGCTCCCCTTTATCATCCCTACTGAGGGGAGAGTAGCTTCCCATGTTTTAAATTTAAAGTATAACTTTTAAGTTCTTTATATAGACAGGTCTGCTTGAGAGAGTTGCTTGCATGTGATGTGCCTCTGGTTCACTAATTTATGGGAAATCTGAATTAATACATTTCTTTCCTTTAAATCAGTCAAAAATACAGTAATAAATATTTTATAGGCTAAAATATGTGTACTAATTTTATTTACATTTTTATTTATAAAGAGATATGTATATATGGGTATGTATTGAAATGCATATATAAACTGAAGGACTTTTGGGGGATTTTCATTCATAAACCATGGTTTTGGGATTGTTGTCCTGATGTATTTGTATCAGTTGAAGAAAACAATATATAGAGAGAATGGAAAAAGAACAGATGTGGTGAAGCTTGGATCACATGATAGTTCTTTGACAACATTCAGAACACCTACATTATTCATTCTCTGTATGGCTTTTAATAGGATGCTATTGTGCTACCAGCACAGTAATTCCTTATTGTGGTTTCAAATGTACAGGAAAACATGAGAATGCCATACTGGTTTATCTAAGTCGGGGTTTTTTTTTCCATTTAGACTTTCAACACAATTTGTTCCTATTCTTGGGCTGCAACCATGATGTGGTTTGGACAAGAAAGTGATGTTAATAGGAGAAGAACACTGAAGTCTTTACTTTGAAATTCATGGAGGGGAAGTAATCAAATTCTCAAACCAAACCAGTTGAGTAGGGTGGAGAAATGTGGGAAGGCAAAAAGAAGACTTCATTTTGCCCTGGCCATGCCAGCATTTCTTAGAGTGTTGACCAAGCATTTATACACTTAACAAATATTTAATTTGCTCTGCCCCTTAAACTTTTAGACTTTTCAAAGATGTTTAGCTCTGAGTCACGCTCTGTTTTGCAATAATATGAGATAATTAAAACAGAAGTATTTTTTCAGATTTATTTAGTTGATAAATATGCAATTCATAATTAAAACCCAACATCACCATAAACATTAAGAAAAAAGCAGAATTTAGAGAGTACTGAAGTCGTTATGGAAGCCAGGAAATGCAGAACTGGGACAGAATTTAAATGTTGACAATTTAAGTCACAGTGATGTCCCCCAGAATCACTTGTGTTCCAAGAAACCACTATATATAAAGTTACTTGTCCACAGTGTTTGGTGAGTAGTGTCATAAACCAGTAAACTGAAATGGCATGGCAAATGTTAAAACCCACAAAGCACAGGGGGAATAATTTGAATATAAAAGCCTATCAAAGCTTTTTCTGCAGAGAGAATATTTAAGAACATGGTCTACAGAGACATAATGGCAATGTTGACTACCATAAGTATATTTAACTTAAAGGGGTCTCAGGATCATGGAAACAAAGCAAAATTAACCCCAGCATGTCCAGATGGTCTTTGTGCAATACACCTGCCAGCGAGAATCCACATGTGGGCGAGCTCTTCCTAAAGAACAGCATTGAGTAGGAGTGGAAGACTGAACTAGGCTTTTGTTAATTCTTTCAGGTTTAATAACATATGGTACTGTGCTTTAACATAGCAGAGCCCTTATACAGGCAATGTACTTTTAAAAGTGCATGGGGGGTGGTGTTCCTGTAGGAATGCTCAATCAGGGCACTTGGGCAGCCAGCTGTAGTTGCAAGTCAGCATTGCACCTATTGCAGTTATTGCACTGATAGAACCTAGATACTGTGTCTTTTTTATGGAACAAAATAAAGAGAAATGCTACATGTGTACATTAAGCCCATTTGCTTTTGGGCTGTGATAATTGCACATCCATTGCTTTACCTGTGTCTGTTTTTTGTTAAGGACTCAGTAGAAGGAGGGAAGAGGGGACAAGTGGGATACTAGAGAGGAGAGATCAAAAACTGGCACAAAAGCAAGCTAAAACCTCAAAGCAAGAACAATAATTATTTATTGATTGAATTCACAGCAGATAGGAAAGAAAGCTAACCCAAAAATGGAAGAAGGAGTGTTCAGAAGACTGAATAAGCAGTTTCTGTAATTTAAATGCTTTCAGGTACATGATAAAATGTTTGTGCTTTTCTAGGATTCTGCTGTAAGTCAGGTTGATTTTATATCTCTGCTTAAATAACTAAAATTCTGACAATTGCATCCCTGAAAGAGTAAGCAATTCATAGTAGAATTGCCTTTCTAACATAATTGATCTATCTGAGACATAAGACAGAATTAAGGATTCCTTAGTTTAGACTATCCATAATGATACTAACCTTTGGTCAAGCATCATGCTGCCCAGGTTTCCCAGGACATGGCAAACATTCATAACACTGCAGTGGAGATACTCTGGATACAAAGATAGGATTCTTTAACAGAAGAACATGGCAGGTGTCCTCAATTCAGCCATATTTGCTAATAGTGAAGACAGAAGAATCAACCATTTACACATGCAGTGTCATACTCACTGTGTAGGCAGAGAACCAAAATTCTGAGAAGTCCCCATGTCAAAAAGCTTGGGCATCAGGTCCACTATAAAACTATGTGATCATTGTGATTTGGCATTAGCCCACTGAAGACACACTCATCCTTTTGCCTTCTAAAAAGTCTGGAAATCCATGGCTAATTACAGCACTAGAGAGGTTCTCAGCTATCCATGACAAAACCTCTCTGAGTATTGCTCAACAAAATTACTTCTCTGCTTAATAAAATACTCTGCTGCTGACTAGACTGATGGCATCATGGCAATTTCCTTGTTGGTTAACTCTTTTCCATATCCTCAGCTCATTATTCCTCTTATCCCCATTTGAACCACAAATTCATTTCAGTACTAACTTACAAAGGTTTTCATTTTGCTGTTTCTAATATGGCTTAAGACACCAACTGTCTTATTTCCTAAAAATAACATCTAGGTTAGGTTATGTTTCATTCTAATGGCTTGTTCAGAGAGACCTTGAAAACAACTTTTTCTCTTCTATTTCTTCTGCTTTTTGGTGAGGTTAATAGGTCAGCAACTAAGCTGTGATTGATTGTAGTTGTACGGGACCACAGCTGACAATGAACATGGGCCTTAGAGAAGGGCAAAACTCAGGAGGGAAGATGGAGTTATGTATCATTTTCATAAAAGAAGCATGGGTACTGGAATATTGGTGTAGGAGGAATCTCTGTTGTAGTCTAATACTTTGGCATTCAAGACAGCAGTGGATGTACTGAGTCAAGAAGGCTCCTTTCACCCCTTGAGAATATATTTGAAGGCAGGGATACCAGTCAATTCTTACTCTGATAGACACCTTTCAAGTACTCACAAAGTTTATTGAGGAAATTGCAGGGGTTTTATATATGCAGTTAAAAACACCCAAACCAACTTGTATCAGACAACTTGCATGTCTTTATTCTTGGCTGGCAGCTTAAGACAGATGTTACTTGGACAACTCTCCTTTGGAGCAATTCAATATATCCACCTTGATGCAGGTGAAATATAAAAGGGTTATGTTCAACTCTACATTGGATATGAATCCTGAATAGCATTCATATTCAGCTGTGTTTGGAATTGAATTTCATCTGAGTTATTGCATGCTCCATTTAATATTGTGAACAAATTTAGTGGAAGCAGTGGATGAACATGTGTTTCTTTTAAAGAGGACTAATGATGGTCTAAAGTCATGTGAGCAGTGCTCCAGGAATGTGATAGTGCTGAGGCCTTCAGGGCTGGGCTGCTGAATAAACTACAGTCTCCCAAGCAGGGACAAAATAAAAGGTCTATCAAACCAGGACACCTCTGCGCTTTGCAGGAGTGAGATAATGTGGACAGCCACATACTCATTGTGGTATTGCCCAGGGAAGACAATGAACCCTTCATGCATTGCAAATTATTTAAGAGGTCTGTCATCAATGATCAAGCATTGACAGTACATAATGACTCTGGTAATGGTGACATGGGAGTGTGCAGTCTGGAATTATCGGTGACCATCCTTTATCTGCCCCACCTCTGTGTATCATCATGCCAAACACGCAGCTACATAGCATTTCAACATTGCTCAGGTGTTACTTATGCTAGCATGTAACTTTTCCTTAGGATGACACCCAGCACTTGAGTGCTTTCTTCCCAAGGGTGTTCTCCTCCCTCCTCTTTCCCTTGGTGAGTGCAGTCCTGTGAAGTTGCTCTTTGAATCGCCAGGGGTTTGTTTCTGGCCTCCACGCCGAGCTGCTGGGCAGTGATCTGCAGTGTGGAGAGCTGAGTACTTGTTCTGCACCATGCTTTTCTTGTACCCTTTCCACACTTGTGCAATGTGCTGGAATGGTTTTCAGGACCTTGGCGGCTGGCTGTGCTCTCTCCCTGGGTGTGGCCCTCTTTCCATTTTGCTATGCTACGTGATCAGGTGGCTCACAGTACACCTGAGCACCCTCAGATCTGAGGAGGTTGCGACACAAACCTTTTGCTAATAGTCCATTCCTCCTGACCAGGCTTTTGCCACTTTTTAAGCTACATAATGCGTATGAAAATTAGGAATGTGTATATGCATACATGTATGTGCAATTTATTGCTCTGTTGTGCCAGCTGCTTCAAACCCAATAATGAGTTTGAAGAGGGTAGTCGTGAAAAACTTCATCTTTCTGGTTTTATTGTCTCAAGAACTGAATTAGAGTGAATAAGCTGGAATGCTTCTTCACTTACCTCTTTAAAACACGCGCTCGACCTGCCATGGCTCAAGACCTGCGAAAGCAAAGCATGATCCACTTATAAAGCCAAACTGCCTAAACTACTGTTTGAATAAGATTTAGAGATTGTAAAAGACTATTACTACAAACTAGTATTATTCATGTAATTTTCAAAATCACAATGGGCAATGTTTCACCAGTTAAGTCTTCAGTTCATTGTGGTTACAAATAATATCTAAAGATTTGAATAGAATGTAATGTTTTCTACTACAAACTTTGCTTTTATGATGGAACTACCAATTTGCTTTCTAGGGTATATATGCTGGGGGGAAAAAAAATCTCAGAGGAAAATAGAGATTTAAAAGTTTAGCTTTTGAAAAATTTGAAATCTGACAAACTGCACGACAAATATTTAGCAGCTAGATTTCAGACAGATAAAAAACCCAAGATTTGTTTTGGATTTTTGTGTTTCCTCTGGAGAAATCTGTGATTTTAAAAGGCTCATCAGAGGTAATTCTGGGTATTTCCTCTCCCTCTTCTCCATGGAATTTTGATGGTTTTGCTTCTGGAAATACCAAGAGTATGTTTTTTGTCTGGTGTGTCAGACAGTTTTTATTAGATAAATTTCTGACTCTTGGACCTGAAAAAGACTCCCACTTTCCAAACATGGGAGATGTGTAGACAGTTTGTGAGGGTTTTTTTCCGGATGTCTGCCAAGCAGAAGAGAAGCTCCCCCTGCTTGTTGCCGGCTGCTGTTCAGAGCCTTGTGCACAGCTGGGAAACCGAAGAGCCTTGTAGAAGAAAAGGGTAGCTAGCAAGGGAAAAGCCATGCAGAGTAGGAGAGATTTGTATTCCCAGCCTTTCCCAACAGGTGCCAAGGAGGCGTGGGAGGGAAGCGGTAGATTAGGAACAGGAGAGGAGACTCATGCCTGCCTTCTGCGTACAGGAAACGCTTGTTGTCTACCAGGGTTTAATGGTCCACAACCACCTCCCTCCTGCATTCCAAAGCACCAACAAATAATAGAGTGAGTTTATGCAAAGGAGATTCCAGGAGCTGCTAATGGAGTGGATTTGCTATAATTCATTTCTAAAATAGTTTGAGCCCAACACTAGAACTGTTGTAGCTAAAACTGTGGTTAGTCATGATGTCTTTCAGGGTTAGCTTTAAAAGTATCTTTGTCAAATCTGTTGTTCTAAGCCACAGACACCAAAGCCAATCGTAGACTATGCTGGATTTGGCCTATATCTGAACTAACAATTTCAGAAATTCAAGTGCAGAATGAATAACTCTGTGTATTTCTTGGCATTTCCTGGAAATCTGGGTATTTCTGAACTATACAGTTGCATCCAGTTTGGTCTAATTCCCTCTTGCATTATTGCTAATCAACAAAACATATTTTTAGAGGTAAGACATGATGCATTTTCTTTTTTAATACCAAGTAGGAATTATAAATTTCATCCAATTATCCACCAATAATAGTAATGCAATTTAAATGATATTGTAGTTGTATCTCTTTAGTAGCTAACATTTAGCAGTTTGAGTGCACAGTAGCATAATGCAGCATGACTGTAGTAATTAGTCTGTAATAGCAGGAAAACATGTAGCTCCTTTTTTTCTTCAGAAATAATAATGTATCTGTTTTCTAGAGAAACCTATTGTTTGTTTTAATGCTTTCTGCATTAATTAGTTCTGTTTGGAGTCTAAAATAAACACACCTAAGAATAAAGATGCAATTAATGAGAACATTTCCTCTTAGAACTTTCTCTTGCTTAATGGAGAATATTGCGATATGGAAGTAATTGTGGAGTTATAAGCAAAGAGTTTGAAGGATGATTCCACTTGATTTACATTTTTGCCCACAACACTGTAGGGAACCAGTAGGTTTGGAGTCATTCCCATTTTCTTCATACTGGTTTTATTAAGTTTATTCTAACCAATATTGAGGCAGTTCTCTATAATAATTATAAGAAATAATTTTAGTGAATTCTGAAAGCCTTAGGTGAACACTGTTATTTGGAATAAATACTAAGTTATAGTACTGTTGCAGTTATAGTACTATAAAATGAGGTATCCAGCTGATTGTTATGAAGTCAGAATAAGGTATTTTAGTAATAATAGTTCCTTGTACTTAAAACTCTTCATTTGTACATGATGGAAAATCTGTACATCAGAAAAGTTATCAAGCATTATGCATTTCATAAAAGGGCTCTTTGAAGCACACAGGCTATCAAACCCAAATTTTCCAGAGCACCTGCTGTGTTGGGCACCTTGATATTGGGGGGCTGACTTGAGATACATTTCGGTTGGAAGGTACCCAATGATACCCTGGTATAAGGATTTTGTATTGCATGATTTTAATCTCTTTAATGAGAGTTTCTACAGAGAAGAGTGACTACATTAATTTCATATTTAAATACAGTTTGATTAAATATTGTCATTTTTCACCCTGCTGGTTTCCAGAACCATACAGTAATTTTTTTTCTGACCATCACATCAACTTTCCAAAGCCAGCATGTTAAACATGTAGTTCACTTTGTTGTTTATTAAATATGGCTTTGATTAAATTAGCAGTCCAATTTCCAGTTTGTTTACTGTCTTTATTCTTTCACACCTTAACAGACTCACCTTAGTAACACAGTGCTCACAAGGATGGCTTTCTGCCTCTTGCCTTTTTCTACTATATTCTACTGTGCCTGACCTGGGGAAAGTCCCTGTGTAGCTAGCAAAAGGCTTTTAGTTCTCCATTTATAGTCTCAGACTATCTGCTATCCAAGAAAAAGATCTCTGATTTTATAAATTTCAAATTATGAATAACTTCCAGAGCTAGAGCTGCTGAAGGACACTTTGGTGCTTTAGTTAGTTTAACTAACTCCTTGGCATCTGTTCCCTAGACTGAATTAAAACTGTAGGTGAGACCTAGATTTCCTGCCTAGTAGTGTGAAACAATCTATAACCTTCCTATGCTGAGCACTTAGAGACAGCTAAAAAGAAACACTGAGCACATATGAGAAATTCTGCCTTACATTTGAGCTACATAGAATCAGAATATCCTGAGTTGGAAGGGCCCTGCACAGGACACCCCACGAGTCACACCATGTACCTGAGAGCATTATCCAAATACTTCTTGAACTTCCAGGTTGGTGCTGTGACCACCTCTCTGGGGAGCTGTTCCAGTGCTTGACCACCCTGTGGGTGAAGAACCTTTTCCTGATACCACCCTAAACCTTCCCTGACACAACTTCATGCCATTCCCTCATGTCACTGGTCACCACAGAAGAGATCAGTGTCTGCCCCTTCTCTTCCCCTCAAACGGAAGTTGCAGACTGCAGTGAGACCCTCAGTCTCCCCTCTTCCAGGCTGAACAAGCTAAGTGACCTCAGCCACTCCTCATATGGCTTCTCCTCAAGATCCTTCACCATCTTTGTAACCTTCCTTTGGAAGCTTTCTAACAGTTTAATATCCTTGTTGCATTGTTGCACCCAAAGGAGAAGCCCAGGAAAAGCCAGTTCAGTTAACCAGCACAGAGTAGCCACATCAGTGCCCTGTTTGGCAAAGACTGATAATATAGGTGGCTCCATATGATTATTTCCTTCTTGCCCTATAATCATTTAATGTAATGCTGCAAGACTTTTTCAAGTGCCATAGACTTTCCAGACTGCTGAGCTCCTATTGACAGCAACAATTTCATGTGAAAGCATGAGGAAGAGATGAAGATTGATGGTGCTTAAGAAAGAGCTGATTTCCAGCGACTGAAAGTTCAGCCTGTGGTGTAGATACTCCTGTGTTTGCAGAAAAAGAATGTTATTACTTGTCTCTGGTAACTATACACAAATACTTCATCCAGAAGGAGTAAGTGTTGCAGTAAGCTATAGATCTAAATTAGACAATTTATGTTAAATCTATGCTAACCAGTATGCACCATTTAGAGCTAGTGACAGGACACTGTACTCTCTCACAAAACAGAAGAGAGCCGTACAAGTGTAGAAGAAAGAGATCTGCTAAATCAAAACTGCTTACTTAATAGATTCTTTATCATTGTAAATTGCACCCAGAAATGAGAAAAGGAAAGGGGCTACGTTTGTTAGTTGTGGCTTCTGATTAGGGGAGACTTAAAATTAACTCCAAGCCACTCTCTTCTTCTCCAAAATGCTTTTGCCATTTATCCTTTATTGCTTAACAGAAAAAGTACTTTCAAGTTCCTATCTCTTAGAACAAAACATACATATGTTTATATTCACTCTTTACTTTGAAAGAGGTAGTTTTGATGAAACTTTACACTAAGATTATCTTCTGATACAGCTCTGACCCAGTAGCAAGACTCAAAATCCTGAGAGCAGAGATGTGAGGCTAACTCATATCAAACTTCCTCACTTTCTCTTGTAATGAAACACAAAGAGTTGCAAGTGCAATAATTTATGTTAATACTATTTTTTTGCATATAATTTTTTTTCTGGATGTCTTTCAGGTTCAGGAGAGTTAAAATATTCTCTCATTGTTGAATAATCCCTGCTCTTGCTTTTGGTGCTAGTTCTTTTGTGCTTTTTCGAGTCCCTTTTTAGAACCATTTTACCACCAATAGCTCTAAAAATACAGATTTAACATACCAACCTAAGAAGGTGAAGAACCAAGGATGCCAATATAAATTAGTCTCTTTCTGCATAAAGGCACAGGTGATTTTTTTTTCCTGTAGCCATCCTAAATTTGGATCAGAAAGCAGTAAACTGGGTCTGTGAGAACCAACGTGTGTGGTATATTTTCTCCTACTGTTGCATATCTATGCTCTGGTATTGCACGTTAATTAATACACGTAAGGCGTTTGCCCAACACTAACTTTGTAGCTCTTTGCAACATGTTCTCTGCTTCAGTAGAGCTGCTTACTGTAGGACTTGCTGCCACCGTTCTGCAGTTCTTTCTCCTATCCTCTAATTGAGCCCCTTTCATAGCTCTAATTTGTCTGCCAAATGACTTATCAGTTTGAAAGGCTCAAGTCAGATACTACTTCCTTTTTTTTTTTTTTTTTGCTTGTTTTTACCTGAGTGCTGCCAGAAGAAAGAAGGGGTTAAAGCGTGGGAGGATTGCTGAGAAAAAGGGTTTGGTTAGAGGCACACAGGACTGCATCTCACACACGGTAGTTTGTTTATTCTTCTGTTAACAGCAGAAAGAATTATCATCATCATGGTAAGGCAAACAACACTCTCTTTTATTCCCTTTTTAAACCCCACCAGAAATCTTCATGTTAATACACAGTTATTTTTTTAACTCATAAAAAAAATCAACTAATCTCCATTGGTTTTATAGAGCATTTCTTTAACCAACAGATGCTCCTCTTGACAGAAGGGGTGGGGGGAAGGATTTTAGTTTATGGAAATAACTAGCTCTGGGGAAGAGGAGATGGGAGCAGACATGCCTTTTCTGACATGCCTGTTCTTATTTATTTCCCTCCTCTCTTAAATACTCACGTAAGGATCTGTTTCATTTATCAATGCTTCTTTGTCTTTCCTGAGCTTTTTTGAAAGATTTTTATTCATCTGATTTTGCGTGATTTGCTCCTTTCAGTTTTGATGTTCTTTTCTAATACATCCATATCTAAATCTAGGTGTTTCTCACCTAAGAAATAACATGGGATAAAATAATTTATATACACAGCTATGCTTCTTGAGCTGATGATTTCCTTTCCAAATAGTGCAGGCTCATTAGTCTCATTAATCTATATGCTGTTGCAAAATAGTCAATTTTCAATATACGTTTGAACTAGAAATTTACTTTTAAGGTGAAAAAATTAATTGGAAGAAGACAGATCCTATTCTCTTGAAGATATAAATAGTTTCACTAAAATATCCTGACTTACTAGAAAATGCAGAATGCAGTATGTGTAAAAATATGACTATTAAGAAAACTTATGTTTGTTTCACTTCACTCTGCTCAAGTCTCAAATTCATAGCCTCTTGCTTATTCAGGTAAGTTCCCAAATCTAAATAAATGCATTCCCTGTACAAATTGCTCAGGTAAAGCTGAAATAGTTTAAATCCAGTTATTGCTGTTTATATCCTCTGTCTGTATAGCAGGCAAAGAGCAGGAAGAGGCAGGGAGTGAATTTCATGCCAGAGTGGACTTCTTAAAGTGTGTTTTTTTCTCTAACTCTGAAGAGGATACTGTCAACCTGGAACATGGTATACTTATAAGAAATGCTAAAAAAAGTTTAAAGAGTATATGCCAAACAACCCCCCTTTTGTGTCTCTGTTAAGGGTCAGCATAAACAATGAACAATGAGAATGGTGAATTAAAGTAATTCAAACCCATTTGATTGGCAGCAAGGTCAGTTAAACTGGTTAAGTTTAGAGATCATTTAGGTTAACTTAAAATATGACTGCTTTTTCCCCTTCAGTGAATCACAACAAGAATTGACTCAGGTCAAGTGTTTTGTTAAGTATATCTCTCCCCCATGCTTTTAAAAGAAGAGCACCAAGCCTTATTTCCATCTGCAGCTCACTCCTTCTCTCTCTGCCAGTAGCTGTGGCACTTACCTGCAGGAGAGTGGTAGGAAAACTTCTCTCTGTAGGACTTGAGGACTCGAGTGGGTCTTGTGCTTCTCAGACTTTTCTCTCTCTTAGCTTTGATTTGTACATTGTTCCTTCCAGTTTTTCTACTAATATTTTCACAGCACGTTGAGCCAGCAACACTCCAGAGCAATTTTCAGCCTCACAAAGCCCAGCACTGTTAGTGTGGGATATTTGAGTTTCAGTCTCTGCAGAATGCCAAAGCCTGAAGAGTAATAGTTTATTTATTTAAATGTTTTTGGCTAAAGCACATTTTAGGATGTCATGTGACTGCTAGAACTTCAAGGCTTTCTGTTTCTCATGGTTGGGTGAATTATGATAGTGTGATTTAAAGATATTTGATGTTAATGGCTTTCCAGCATGAATTTGTAAGGGTCCTACACTATCAGAGCTGCTGAAGATAGAAAGGTCTCAGAAGTTTTCGTGTTATTTGAAATCCAGTTATTTATGACCTTCTAATGAATGATAAATCTCAAACTTACTCTTCCCTAAATGGTTTGTTGCTTTTTTTCCCCTCTGAAGATGAACATATGCTGGAAAATAAATGTTTAAATTAAAGAACTGTCCACACTAGATATTACCATCTATTAGTTACCACAAAGTTGCTAATGACTAGTAAAAATACTGCTTTTTTCTCTAATGTGTGCTCTAAGAAGTGTTTTCATTTATGTTCAGCTGACTCAGATGAACTCATCTAAGAAAATAGCATCCAACTGATCCCTCAAGACACATCCTGAAGTTTTGATTCAACAGAACATAGTAGCTTATGGTCTCTTTTCACTGGAGACCAGCAAAGCACATGTTTAATTGCACTGTTAAATTAGGGGTTTGGCTGTGGCAACTTATATTAGCTAATGAGAAAAAAAAACCCAGCCAAAAACAGAGGAAATATTTTAATGCTATGAATATAAATACAAACAAGATTTACATTTCTTGTTTAAGAAGGCAGCAGCATTTTGCTTTCAGATTAAATTTCAAGGTTCATGCAGAGTGCTTGAAATGGCTTCCTCCAAACTGTCCAAGGAATGGAGGCAGGTTCTCTAGATTTTTCAGTTGTCAATGCCTTTGATCAGGTATTTCTCAAGCAGCTACTGTGTTAAGAGTAAGAATGCTTGAGCATAAACACATTGAAGAAGCGTGATCTGCAGAGTAAGAGTAATCTTGCCTTGTGAAATCAAATACTTCCAGTGCTCTGGAAATGAAGCCTTCTCGTCCTGTGCCCTGGCAGACTGGGTCCCACTTGGGAGTCCCTTGAGAAGCTCGGTCTCTGTGCCCTCTTGCACTGGCAATACTGGCTCACCTACATTTATCTGACTTAAAATACAACCTCTTCAGGGCAAGTACCTGGTCTTTTATGTGTTTTGAAAGAGTTGTATATAATTAAGGTACTTTGTATGAAGAAATTACTTCAAAACAGTTTACATAGGGCAGCTATTTCAAGATCAAGGAAAAATCTTTAGCCTTGTTCCCCGAGGAAACAAGGCTTATGTGACTGGACTGGCTGGCTGTCCCTCCTCACTTCCATTCAACACCTTTTGAACTTGTTGGTTGTAGTTTAAACTACATTTGAAAGGGGGAGACGTCTCAACGATAATTAAGTTCCCATGGACTTTATGAAAATCAGTGGCTGGGAAGAGAGAAATCCAGATCCCCAGTTCAAGTAACTTATTTTTCCAGGTGTAATCTTGCAAACTAAAAGATTGACAGCAAGTGTAATAATGAGGGTCAGGTTCATAATGTAGTCCCAACTACTTTAGAAGACTGACAGCTATTTCCATCCAAATATTAATATGCTGGTTGACACCATAATGAAGTTAAATTTCCCCTGTTTTGCCGTTCCAGCGGTTTTTAGTCTGAGCAATGTAGTCATCCTCTTCACACTTTTGGTTATTATAAATTTTCAGACAAATCAGTATCTTTCCTTACTAACTTGCATTAAGTGTAATAATTTCATATTCTTGCTTATTTTAGATAGCAGTGTTCGTTATTGTAATCTTATCCTTTCCCTATAATTAGTTAGCAATAGCAATACATAGAATACATGCATAGAATAAGAAATTAGTAATTGGGCTGCATTATTCATTGTTGCATCTGATAGGGGAAATTTATAGCTGGTTTTGTTATCATGAAGGCACTTTACCTGTCTGAGATATATGAACTTAATGCAGCCTTTAGTGTTGCACTTTACTTAATTGTTTTGGTTCTGCTGGTTGAAAAAGGTCCTCAAAGGGAGAGGAAAAAGACAAATTTCTCATTTATTTCTCTGTCTAATAAAACCTAAACCCCAATAATACAAAAACCTGAGCTTAGGGTAATGACCATAGATTTGAAGGCCACCGGTGAAAGATCACTGTGTGAGGACACAGGTCTTGCTTGGTTGGCGGTACAGCTGCTTATCAGTTGAATGAGTGACATTGGTTAAGAGAGGCAAAGACAAGGGTTCTGGGATTTCTGTTAGGTTGCAGTATAAGTCACCTCTACCTCTTTCCCAGTTCAGTCTCTGTGTTTTTCATGGGGTTTTTTTTGTATTTTTCATTTGCTTGGGCCAGCCTTGCTGCTGCACATTCATTGGCATTAAGTAAGTTCTGTGTGTCTCTCCTGAGCCAAGACTGTGTAGGCTGTTGATTAAGAAAAAATAACTAACTTAACACTTTTCCAGCTGGAGGAGGAAGTGACTCCATAAAAAAAAAAAAAAAAAAAAAAAAGGCCCTTATTTTCTTCAATAGCCAAAGGGCCAGACACACCGCAGGCCGGGCACCGCGGCCAGCTGCAGGCGGGCTGACCTGGTGTCTCCCCCGCCCCCGCGCTGGTCCTCAGACGCTCCGAAGTGAGACTTGCGTGGTCCTTCCTGTTGAAGCTGTTCCACTTCATATAAGTCATTAAGCCTTAATTAGAAGAGGACTAGTTGAGCATTCATTAAACATTAAATACTAATTGAGCGCCCGGGGAGAGCGCCGGCATCATTCGGCCACGTAGTCATTCTCACGCCGGGCAGGGGGGAGCCGCGACCGCCCGCCCGCAGCCGTGTCCCGGCCCAGGGCGGCCAGGCAGGGCAGGCACAGACGGCAGCCAGCCGCGCCTCCGGGGCGAGCTGAAGATGCGGGTTCATCTCCCCGCAGGGCTTTGAACCCAGATGTCCCACGGGGGTGCCGGCCCCCGCTCTCTTCCCGGGGTTGGGGGAACGCCACGCTTGCTCCCGGCGCCTCCGAGCGGCCGGCATCGGGGGGCGGCCGGGTCACGGCCTCTCCACACGCTCCGCGGCCCCGCAGCCGTCGTGCCGGCCCGGGACGAGCCGCTGTCCCTGCACTGTGCTGCCCCTGTCCTGGCCCGGGACGAGCCGCTGTCCCTGCGCTGCGCTGCCCCGGCCCGGGCGCCGCCTCACGCCGGGCAGCCCGCCCTGCAGCTCGCCGGGGCGGCGGCGGCGGTGCGCTCCGCCCGCCTCCAACCCCCGGTGCTTTTCCCTCAACATCAAAGGGCGTCGGTTTTGCCCGGGGCGGCGTTTTGCCCTCAATAACAAGGCGGCAGCCGCAGCGCGGGCTGCTGGGGCACGTACGGGGCGCGGCGCCCACTCGCGCCCCGCCGCCCCCTCCAGGGCCTCGCCCGTGGCCGGGGGCGCCCGCGCTTCCCGCTGCCCCGGGGCGCTCGCTGGGGGCCGGTCCAGCGCTGCCGCCGCGCCTCCCTCGGCGGCCGGGAGGGGCGGCCCGGCCGGGTAGAGCCGCTGCCCGCGGCGGGGCGGCGGCTCGGGGCGGGCTGCGGGGGCGGGCCGAGGCGGAGCGCACAGACGGCCGGCGCCGGGCACCGCGCGGGTAGCGGCGGGTGCGTGGGGCGGCTTGGCGCAGGGGCCGCCGAGCCCAGCCTGAGCCCAGCCGAGCCGGGCGGTGAGTGTCGGGCGCTCGGCGCGGTGGGGAGGTGAGGCGAGGATGCGGCGCGGCGGGTAAAGCCCGCCACGACACCTTCCTCCTGCTCATCCCGTTTTGGGACGGGGAAGGACAGCGGCAGCCTCGGGCGGATTCACCCTCCCGGTAACGCGCGGGACGGGCGCTGTGACTCCTCCGGTGGGGTGGTGCCGGGCCGGTTCTCCGCAGCCGTACCTGCGGGGAGGGGATCGGCGGCCGCGGGGCTGCGCGGGGGCTTCAGCGGCAGCCCGCCCTGGGCGCTGGGGCACGCCGGGCGCTCCGAGTGCGCTGGGCACTGCAGGCGAGCCGGGCATCTGCGGCAAGAAACAAGGTGGAAACTGCTGAAGCGGGGTCCGTGCTGCCGAGAGAAACGCGCTCTCCTCCAGAGGTCTGGTGCGCCGGGGTAGAAAATACTCGCGGTGTTTTGAAATAGACGTCTCAAAACAAGTATTCATCGTACCGGCATGTAAAAAAGGGCTAATGTATTAAAATGCAAATATGCATGTGTGCTCGGCGATGCTGTTGCGTGTTTCCTGTTTACCATGTTAATTAGAAGTTGTAAGGCAGAATTTCACCAAGGGTAATGCAGGGCAGTGTTTGACCCAGTAATACTCACTGAGTGATGCAGTGGCTTTTATTGTTCTGGGTTTTTTAGCCCAAAACGCAAACCGAATATTTACTAAACTTCATTAATGAGAAATATATGAATTATAAGACAACTTACATCTTTGAAACTATTCTCTACCGGCACAAGTGTGAAAACTGGCTCATCCACTCTGAAGAGAAAGTTGAACTCCTCACTCTTGTTTTTGTAAGGAAAATTTTGACCATGAAGTTTGACCCTGATCTTGCAGGCTCCAAGATGCTTTTCTGGGTGACATTTTGGGTGACGTTAACTAATTGTGCAAAAGTTTGAGACTTGGGACATCTGACATTACAAGCTGTCATTTTAAGGCAAGATGAGCACACTTGTAAACAAATGCAGGGAAAAACATACAGAAACATTGTGGAGTCCTAATTGTTTTTCAAGGGTTTTGTTGTTCTTGTTCTTTTTTTGAGAGCTAGTATTGTTCAATAAACTGTTTTGTTTCTATTCACTGTGTCCTTTTAATTTATAAGTGGTCCTAAAGCAAACAAATGTATTGTAGAAACAACTTTGACACTAACCAAATGTTTGTTTGTTTGTTTGTTTGTTTTTTTAGTCCACCTCACACCTTCCAGATTCTTCCAGAGAAGAAAATAAAAAGAAACCCGTTTTGGAAAGACTTGGAAATTTGTTTGGTACAGGGAAGAGGAAAAATGTCAAAAGTTCACTAGAACACACTTCACATCATAAGGGTGAGAGGTCAGGTTCTCCTCACGGGGCACAGGCAGTGTACTGTAGGCACTTCAGAGAAGGACACGAAGCTCCTCAAGTACAGAACCAAGTGAGAAACGTAAGTGCCGTTTCCGAGGCACAGGAATATAATTTCAGTGGGGAAGTAAGACCGCTGTATCACGACACCATTTCAGAATGGAGTAGTAGGGGAGTCTCTTCTGACAGCGAGTGGTCAGCAGATTGGAGCGGCAGCAGCGAAACCATTAAAAACTCTTTCTGTGAGAGCAGCCTGAATGTGGAAACTCTGGGGTTGGAGAAAGAATCCGTCACAGATATAAATAATTCCACAACTCCAGATTTCATACAGAGCTTGAGAAATTTGTCTAGTGAAGACTTAGAGAAGAGTATCTTAAGTCACAAGCAGCTTGTGAACACGTGGGTGTCTGAGGAGCCTGGGCATGCAAAACCAAAGGATTTGCCATACGAGTTGGAATCTGCAGCGAGTGAACACACACATTCTGCTAGAGTGTTAACAGTTGATATCTATCTAAGAAAAACAGACGAACTCCTTAATGAACCCGTGACTCTGATATCAGAAGAAAATTGCAGTGATTTGGACACAATGGATAAAAAATCTGCTAGTAAAAGATCTGGAAAACGGAGAAAGTCTCAGTCATCTAATGACATTTCAAATGGAGAGAAAAGCCAGGCTGAGAATACTGCAAGAGAAGAATCTGTTTTTGAGGATGATTCCCATTCTGAGGTGTTTTCAGACAAGATAATAAACCCTGAACGAAAAGTGAGGTCTCTTCAACAGACTCCTGAAAGAAATTCCTCTTCCTCAGGTAATAATCAGGACCTAAAAGTTGGATCTGCTCACAAAGGGGCGTCTAAAGCTGATGCTGACAAGGGCAAGCAGCAAATCTCAAGCACAACCTCTGCAAGGAGAAGATCATATAAAAAGAATCAATCGGATACTGTACCCATTTCCCCTACTGGCTTGAAGGGTCAGGTGAAAGATTACTCTTCAAAAAGGCAACCTTTAGCATCACCAGAGACTAACCCAGTAACAAAAAGAACTTCAGTGGAAAAGGGAGCTACGCCTGTGGCTTTTGGGGAAGACAGTTTGGAGTCTCCAAAAGCTTCTTTGGCTGCTAAGACAGAAGACAATGCCTTGGTGTTTGCTGAAGGGAGAAATGATACCAAGGCAGTAAAACATGGTAATGGTGCAGATGGAAAAGCTTTCTTGCATACTGATGGGATTAAAAATGGAGACCTGTGTCTGTCAGCTGAAAGACAGATAAATTCTGATTTAGACACCTCGAAGCTGAAGAGTTTGGATGCTTCCAGAACAGTCACAACAAAGATCAGCCTGTAAGTAAAAAACTAGTTTACCTTGTCCTTGTAGCTGTAATTTTGCTTGTATCTGTGTTTAGAATTCCATGGAAACACTGGCTGTGTATGTGTTATCTGCCTAAATTGTTTTCAGTTAAGAACTGCCTTTAAAAGAAAAGTTACCATAATTAAAACTACCACTTAACAAGCACTGTAGTCTATATGTACTAGAAAAATAATTCATTTTAAATTTTTTTAATGGATAGGCAATGTCTTTGTCAATTCCATCATATGGAATAATTTAACACATAAAAACTGCTCAGTCATCATCGTTGTGGATCAGATTAATTTATCTATCATTGAACTTAATGTAATTTTTCTCCCTGTAACCAAATCAGAATGTGGTTGAAGATTGTGTATGTGAAAATTTTTGAATAAGAAATGTGTATAAGTTTTCTATGAAAGAACCTAAGGTCTGCTATTATTTTATGAAGAAATGTAGGATGCGATGCAGAAATTGATTGTTCAAATGATATAATAGATCACACTCCTGAGATTTGAATGTATACAGTTGCTTTCTTAAGTATGTGCAGGATGAATAATTTAAATTTTGATTTGCAGAATTATGCATATATTAGTTTCCAGTTTTTGATTTTACACTTGAAGAAACAGGTGATCAGAGCTTTCTTTAGGATTATAAAGAAGCAACTGTATTTATAAAGTTCATGTTACCACTAGTATGAGACCAGTGATTGATTACTTGGCTAGTATTGCATTCTCATCCACAGGGAATGATTTGTTTGCATTATTAATTTCTGTTGTTTGGTTGTCATGGCTGTGTACTGTGTGCTATTGCACTCCTCGTTGTGGCATGTTCAGTTGTAGGTGTTGGGGTACACTGAATCCTGTAGGCCCACCTGAGGAACATGGAACATTCATAATTGTCCTTGTGTTGGAGGGATGTGGAGGTTCAAGGTGATGGTTTCAGAGACACCTCGGTTTCCAATTATGCTTCCCACATCTGAGGAGCACAGGAGCAATTTCCTTTGCACAATTTGTAATACTCTACATCTGAGTTGTTAATTTGTAACTTGAGTTTAAAAAGGCTAGTACTGAAAGCTAAACTGTGGCATTTTTGTACTTGGTGATGCTTTGCCATCTGCAATATAGATCACAAATCTTAAACTCTTTATATCTTTACAGCTTCAAAGGTAAGGTAGCTTTTGCATTGTTTTTTCTCTGTGTCACTGTCATTAGTGATGATGAAGTTATAAACCCCTGCACAGCTGAATTTAATTTTTTCTATCTCCTGGGCTTGCTGTACAGTGAATTATCTTTTACTGTACTCATAAAGTAACAGACAAATGTCCTGTCTGAAAGACTGAATTTTAAGGAGCAAACAGCCAGTTCTATTTCATCTCATTTTGTAGGGGGTGTGACATTGTGTCTTGGCCTTATCTTCTGCTATTGGAACTTTAGCCCTGGGTGGGGACTGCTGTGTTGCCTGCAAGGTTTCTGATGCATCTGATAGCTGCCATTGCACAGCACTGCACCACTTCTTTAGCCAGAGTTACATGCTCAGGTGATCTGGTATAGTTTATGGTCATTCATTAGAATATATGATCTGTAAACCTGGACGTGGATTAAGGTGCTGTGAAGTGGGAAAGGAAAAGATGGTGATTACTAGGAGATGGTGTGTTTTTGGTGTTTAGTGATTCCTTTGAACAGATAACTTCTTCATTTTCAAAGGTTAGAAAAGTTATTATTAGGTAGTTCACATGATTTCCTTTCTGGTTGAAGAATACCCATTTACTTAGAAATTTCTTGGCCCCTTGTAAGATGGATTTTATAAAATACAAGTAGTTCTCCTTAAAAATGCATGGTGTCTCTTACTAATGACATTGTGCTAGTTCTGGGAATCAAATTTCTTGTGAGACAATTTCAAAACAGGTCAGTTTCTCCAATCACCTCCAGAAATGTGAGTTGCCCGTAAATAAAGGTAGCATTTTTCCTCTTTTCTCCATTTATCTTCCTGTACTGGATAACTTGAAAGTCACAGCATACTCTGCTTCTAGCTTTTGAAAGGGAAATCTATCAGATTTGAGACTAAAATGAGGTTGATGGTAAATCTTCATTGGCAAATAAAAGCTGAGGCAGTAGTTACTTTGATGTGCTTAGCAGAAAACTTGGCTTCAGTTGTCATACTTTATGTTCAGACATGGTTTTGTAGTTGCCTTTATATTTAAGCTCACTTGTTGAATTATTCTTCTCTTTTCCCATGCCATTTTTCTTTGCTCACCTCAATCTGATATTTTGGCATCAGTGTGTTTTTGGCACCAGTTGCATGCTTGACATATGACTCACCTTCCATTTCTGACTGTTGGGAGAGGTTTAACTGCTTGCTTCCACAGTTTAGCTGCAAGGTGTAGCCAAAGAGAAGGACATTGGTATTTCTCTTGTGCCTGCTTGTTTCTGGCGTTGCAGATCAGGGATGAGTAGTAAGAATCAGTCACACTGGACTGTTTGTGGAAAATCATTTGTACTGTTAAGATTTTTCCCCATATGAGATGAGAGGCTTAAAGGATACTCAAACAACATCTTTTAAACAAGCTTAGAAACTCAGTTCTTGCAATGAAGTGCATCTTTTGGCTGAATTTAAAATCAGTATTTCATAGTGTAGAAAAAAGTGTAATGAAAAGATTAGAGGAGGCCAGCTGTAATGAGTGGAGCTTCAGGGCTGAGCTTTCTGATGTTCTTTGGCTGCTGCTGCTGTGCAGAAATACTGGGGAATACAAAGTGTTGGAGTGGTTGTTTCTGCATACATTTGCAAAGCTTGAAACTATACCTTTGAGGGGTGAGCTCTTAATTTAAAATAGGTTTTAGGTGTGGCTGATAAGTATCACTGTTAGCCATTAAGCTTGCTTGTGTCAGGGCATACAGAGAGACACGGATTTTATGGGGAAGATACATGTTGTTATGTTGAAATAAATGCATGTAGTATTGCAAGTGACAGGCTGAAAAAAGGGGGTATGGGAATGAATTTTAGATAATTGGGCCATTAGTGCCACCTCTTGAAAATGCAGGTAAAAGAAAAGGATAAGTACAATTTTTTCTAATCAGAAAAGGATATAAAAGGTCCTGGTGAGCAGGAAATTCAGCACATGTCAGTAGTGCATCATTGTACCAGGTGAAGGCTAAACCTGTACTGTGCTTCATAGGCAGGAGCATAGCCAGCAGGTCAAGTTGTAACAGCAAAGTTTTAATGGGATATAAGGCAAAAATAATTCAAAGCTGCACTGGCCACCCTGCTTCAGTGCTTCACTGGGAAGGTTGTGAAGTATTTACCCTTGAAGTTATTCAAAACTTGGTCAGGCAAAGCCTCCAGGAGCTTGATCTAACTTTGAAGCTGACCCTGTTTTGAGTAGGAAATTGGGCTACCTGATCTTTAGAGGTCCCTTGCAACTCGTATTCTTTTTCCAAAGAGAAAAGTCACAGAATAATTTAACTTTTGAAAATTTAGGAAAAAACAGTTGCAGTTCAAATGAAAAGCAGTGCCTCAATCTATTTAATTTTATGCTGTATGATAGTTCCTTCATACCTTCCTTCTTTCAGGAACACTTTGTTTTTTTGTTTTTCCTTACATTTTCCAAGTGTGTTTTATTAGCACCTATCTGAAGTATGGCCAGTGGATTTTAAGTTTGCCATTTCCTCTTTTATTGATCATGCATTCTTCATAAGAGCCTTTCAGTTGTGAATCAGCTTGAACAGGTTGGTAGTTACAGGAAGTAATGTTGGGAAGGCTTCTCTGAAATGATATGATGATAAGAAGGATGTGGAACTGTTGGAGCAAATCCAGAGGAGGCCACAAAGATGATAAGAGGACTGGAGCACCTTCCCTATGGAGACAGGCTGAGAGAGTCAGGACTTCTCAGAGAACAGAAGGTTGCATGGAGACCTCATAAAAACCTTCCAGTATCAGAAGGGGGGATCTACAGGGAAGCTGAAATGGGACTCTGCCAGGAACTGTAGCGATAGGACAAGGAGTGCTGGATACAAACTGAGAGATGGGAAATTTATGTTGGATATTAGGAAGAAACTTCTTACTGTGAGGGTGGAGAGACACTACAAAAGGTTGCCTGGGGAGATTGAGGATGCCCCAATGCTGGCAGTGTTCAAAGCCAGGCTGGATGAGGCTTGAGAAACTTGGTCTAATGGGAGATGTCCCTGCCCATGGCAGGGGAGTAGGGGCTAAATGATCTTTTAAGATTCGTTGCAGCCTCTTAATAGTCTTCTCTCTGTATTGATTTGAAGGTAAAAATTTTTGAATCCTCCTGTTATTTCACTTAGTTTGTTCCTCATGGTATTCCCAAGAAAAAAGTTTGTACAATGGAGAGTCTTGCATTAGGAAGGCTTAATTTCATATTTGGCATGGATCACTTGAGGAAGAGAGGAAAGGATCTCAATTTTTGGGTTGTTCCTGTATCTCACACCTCTTTCTTGGGCTAAAGAACTGCCTGAGAACTTAGTGAGCACAATTTTTGTAGGTTAGAAAAAGAGGAAAGCAGTTAAATACCATTGATTGGTAGAGCATTTGGGACCCTGGAGACTGCTGCAAGCTGTTTTCTTTATATCTCTCACCTTTGTCAGGTTTCATGTAGGGCAGTTTCTACCTGTTTTCCTACTTCTGAGTGTCCCCCAGATTCCCCTTTGGAGAACAGGACTGTCTTTGAGGTGATGGTGGGCTCCGTGACACTCCTTAGGTCTGACTGATAAATTTTGAAGCCATCTGCCTTGCATCTTCACAGCTGTTCATAGTGTACAGTATACAGTAGCAAGTTACATGGACAAATAAATTTTCCTGGTTGTAGGTATGGAGAGAAAAAAGCTTGAAACACTTAGCTGTGCATCTTCAGGAGTACTGTGTGCATGTATTTGTACATGCTTTTCTGTCCACTCTGATAGAAAAGTTTTGATTCCAAATTCAATTCTTGTAAAATTATTAGGCTTAGTTTACACAATTTAAATTGTTAGCTAAGTTTGCCTGAAGGAAGTGGAAGATGTGGTGTTTGCTTAGCTAAGGTGGTGATGCAGTGCTCGGGGACAGCTAACATTTTCTGCAAGCACTCATGAGAGTGGAAGAGTTCTTTCACTCAATTTGAGGTTGCTTCTGCAGTGTAGGTGCAGATGTCTTCAAAACTCATTGGAGAGAATATGCAAATGTTAACCAACTCATTATCACCTTAATGAATTGGGATTTGTTTTCTAAACTCTGTAGGGAATTGCATGTTTATAATTTATTCTGCCTATTCACTACTAAATATTAATGTCTGTCAGTCATAAGTAGTTGAGTTCTCTGCCTCAATTGCAGATGCTGTAGGCTGCTGTGTTTGTTTCACTAACCTTAAAGAGATAAGTACTTTTGAAATATACACTTATTTAGTATCTCATTTTTTAAATCCATATCGTTACTCCCCTTTTAGTTGATTCCTTTTGAGATATCAAAATTTAAACTAAGTGTATGGTTTATAATTCTACATTTTATTGTTCTGAAAATTGTTACAAGCCTGTTCAAGATTAATTAAAGATGTCACTCTGTGTCTCTTTGCCTCCTCTAGTCCAGCCAAACCGAAGAACATAGAGCTGAATTTTAAAACACCTACAAATCAAGACAGTTTAGAAAGTGAGCAGGAGACACTTGAAAAACCAGTTAATAAAACTAACAGCAACATTGCCAACAAAATTTCCTTGTTTGAAAACAAATGTGCTAACCAGAGCCAGAGGCCTACTGACATCCCCGCTTCAAAAAATAGTGCTGTACCAAGCACATTCGTTGGCAGAGCAAAGCTTAAATTTGGAAAACAATCTAAAGAAAATGAACAGCCTGATAAAACACTATATAAGCAAAGCAGTCGCCAGAAGTTATTTGAGAATGGCACACTGGAGAAAGAAAGCACTGCAGAGTTAAAAGGCAAAAATGAAGAAAGCTTTGCCTCTTGTGATGATATTGGGAAGACAACAGAACTTAAAGTAAAAGCTGCAATTTCCCTTTTTAACCAAAGTAGCAAAAGCGATGGTGGTAGTGTCTCTCTGAAGCAACCAGAACCAGAATTAACCACAGCAAAGAAAGAAAGTTCACCTTTTAAACTGCCTTTGCACTCACCTGTTAAAAGTGAAAATACTCAAGATCTTTTCTACCAAAGAAATTACACAAGCTCAGAATTCCATAGAAACGAAGAAAAAGTGCTGCCAAACACAGAGACATTATCACCTTGCAGTAATGATAAATATCCTCTACCATCTCATCAGGTTTCCAGATCAGAATTTAAGAATATGGAAAATGGAGATAAAAAGGTAAAGCCAGGAGATTTGGACTTTGCAGCACTGCAGTACGATGACAGCAGTCAAGACAGTATGTTGGAATCAGAGCACAACACCGATACACAAAAGAGCCCAGGCCAAACCTGCAATGGCTCTGCTGAAGATGACAGCATTTTTGATTCCCCATCTGACATGAAGAAGTTTGCTGAAACTATAAAAAACTTAGACAGCTCAGTTTGCTTACCCCAGAAAAAGAAGAGGTCAAAGCTTCCGAAGTCTCCAGCACCCCACTTTGCAATGCCTCCCATTCATGAAGACAACTTAGAGAAAGTATTTGATCCTAGTGTATTTACTTTTGGTTTGGGACTGAGGAGGGAAAAAACACAGGATCTGTTACCAACACAACAAATTAAAATGCAAAGCCTGGAAACAATAGCCAAAGTCAGACCCAAGCGTGCATCAACAGAGCAAAGTATAATATTCAAAGCTCTGCAGTCATGTAGAGAGGAACCTGCCTTTCCTCACGAAATAAATGGGAAAGAGAACATTGATTGTACAGATGGTGAAATTAAGAGATCACGACTTGAAAAAAGCTCCCTCTTCTCAAGCTTGCTGTCTGTTAAAGAAAAGTTTTTTAGCCCTTCTGTCACTTCAGTAAATAACACAACAGCTTTTGCAACTGACTCCTCAGGGATGCCTCCTTTACAACAGGATGTTTCTGGGCCATTCATCATGCCTCAAAAATCTGAGGTAATAAAGATCATTCAGGAAATGAAACAATGTTTGTCTGCCTGTTGAATGAGTGTTAATTTTGATTTTGCAATTCAGTCTCTTTCAGATATGAAGTTTCCAAGTTTTGTGGAGAAGTACCTGCAAGCAGATAGTGCCAAAAAAGAGCTAAGTTTGCAAATGCCCAACTATGGCAACCTTGAGAAAAATTTTTCGAGCTGGTTAGGAACAAGCAGATATGAATCAAATGTCCCCCCTGGTTTATTAGATGTGGATGTAAGTATTGTGTTTTTAAAAAGCTGCCTGCAAAATTATCCAGCTTTTATGTTTTTGATAGACAATGTGCATACATTGTTTTGTTTCCCCTCTTTGGGATATATATGGATTACAAATACATTGAGGTGAACTTAGGTATGGTACCTGTTTTTTCTAAAAATGAGAGTGAGATGACATCTATCAACATGACTAAGGGGTCTTTATTTTGAGACTTTCTGCAAATATGAATGGAAAGCATTTTTTTAATATGTCTTCATAATTGATTTTGTATTATATTAAAACAAATCTTATGCTAACATTAATTTTTTATTGCAAATTGGTAGAATGCTTTCTGTGAACTTCAGAAAACTTCTGTTGAAGTAATCTCTCTTCTCTTCCAACAAGACATTCAGCAATTGTACAGTTAAATAAGTAACAGAGCAATTTTTTTTATTTTATTTTAGCCCTCTGTTGTATTCCTGTGCATTGGCAGAAAAATGTATATTCTTTAAGAATACTTTAATAACCGGATAGTAGTGATTATTGAAAGTGCTGGTACAGTGGAGGGCTGACCCTAGGTCTTATTACAAACATCTGTTCTTCATGGCTTAAGACAGACCTGTGTTTTTCCCTCTAAGCAACTTTCATATGGAATATATTTGTAATTTCTATTTTTAAAATAATGAACCAATGTCCTGTAGTATTTGCTATTTCTGTTAATGTAAGCTGTTATTGTGACCCGAGAGGAAAACTTTAATCAGAAGATTGAAGAACCATGGGAAGAAATATGTTTTCTAAAGTTTAATAGCCACATGAGTGTGACCTGTGGAATTGCAGCATGTAAGAAGTTTGAGAAATACTTTCTGAAATTAATGGTTATGTGCTATGTAAAAGGAGTGGGGTAGCAGAATTAGCTCCTTTCTTTGTACCTTGCAGGAGACAGCCATCCATGGTACCTTGCAGTTTTGAGAATGTAGGTTCTTCTCTTGTGGGAAGTTTTGTTAATTAGAGTGGTGATGAAAATTAGGGGGATTACTTACAGTAGTGTAGATTTATGTTACCAGTTAAAGAGTCTTTTTTTACTGTGATGGTCCTGCTTGGATTTAAAAACTGGAATTTAAAGCTAAATATCAGTACTGTCTTAGTTTGGTCTTTGCTACTTAAACTGTTGTTCTTGAGTGGGTTCCAATTTTGCAGTAGTGTGTGTAGGCCTGATACAGCAGTGGAGTGTGTACATACCTGTGACTGCACTTGAGAGAATCTCTTTAGACTTCAAAGGGTTTCTGGATTTCTGTGGCACTGTTGCTGACCAAATTGTTTGGCTCAAGTTAGGAATCAAAAATGTTTCTGTGAGGTGTACCTGCTGTGCATCTTCCACTGACTAAGAAAATGATGATGCAATGGCTAGTGGGTAATGTGAAGGAAAGAGCAAGGGCAGCCCCAAACAATGACTTTGGCATTCCTCAAAACGCAGAACAAGTTTTAACTGGAATTGAAGCGCAGGCTAAAAAACCAGTCGTGCTTCAACATGCCTTGATGATGCCTACAGAAACCTGGTGGTGGCTAAGAGCTGTCTTGAGACCACTGCCTGCTCAGTATGTTAACTACTATGTTCTCTTTAATTCCTTGCACGTGTTGCTGGTTACCTATTTAGGGGAAGGATCTGGTTTGGTCTTTTTGTTTTTGAATAATTCCTAGAAGAGCAGGACCCTGTCCCAGAAAGAGCACTCCTGTTCTTGCTAGGAAACCAAATACTTAATTGCAATACTTGCTTTATTTATTTGTTTGAAGATGACACAATGCAACCACAGCTTTCTCATATATTCTATATCCTACAGTTTTGTGCTGACTTCAACATTGTTTTAGATGTTATATACCTCAGTGTGTTTTACATGTTCTGAATATTTTTAGTTTTATCACTTAGTTCACAGTCTTTGAGGAAACCTGTTATAAGGTGTTAATCACAAAATTGATTATGCTAGTTAGCTCATGCATGTGTGTGCCATCCTGCATCCTCAGTATTTTCATATATTCCTTCAAAATACATTGTGTCTTATGGCTTGATATTTTTAGACATTTAAACTCATCTTTATCATCGTACAGCATGTACTTTATCTGTAGCAATTTTTAAAGTAATCTCTTGGTATTGAACTCCTGGCATATATAGGAAGCTAATCAGGATGATATTAAAGCATTTAAAATCTGAGGTTAGTAGACTTCAGTGAGATGATAATTCAGAATTTTTAAAAAGTGTATAAATTTATACAATTGTGACAAAATATTGCTCTGCAAGGGGAAGTAGAGATTGAAGGGGGGTATGTAGGTATAGTTGAAAGGTTACCAGCTTTTGCTGTTCAGAGTAGTTTTTATTTTGTTCTACTAACCCTTTTTTATAGCTAAGTATCTTTATTAAAAATGTTTTTGATTTTTGTGGGGTTTTTTTGTGATTTTTCTCTTCTCACTGTCTATTAGACACTTCCAAGAAATGGACAAAGTAAAATCAATCCCAGACCTGGCAAGGTAAGATGAATTTTAATAGTTTTACTGTTCTTTTCTATTTTTAAAGCTTAGGAAGAATAGAACTATATGTTATTGATGTGTTTTATCTGTTTTGTTGGGTTTTTTTAAATACAGCTAGTGATATACTGTGACTCAGACTGTCAAAAAGATGGCATTGAAGTTTTCCACGATGTTCCAGATTGCAGTTCTTGGGTTCTATCACCAACAATTTTAATTAAAGTCATCAGAGGATGGTAAGAGATAAATTTTTACTCTATCCAGAAATGTTTTGAAACAGAACTGGCATATGATTCACATTAAGTCTGCTTTGTTAAAAGGCAATTAACATGAACAACTGTGAGCAAGAAATAGGTAATTTTACCTCTGCAGCAGGAAGTTCTGAGCTGGAAAACCTATTTTGCTGACTCATTGAGTGAGTGTTGCCATCTGACAGGGTGCAAGATTTCACTGGGCATAGGTGTGGGATGAAATGACAGATTCTGTCCACCTATTTTGCCCTTCAACTCCTCTGGTCATTAAGAATTCTTGCATAGTATTTGGATTGGGCTAAAAGGGCTAGCAAATAAGTTTAAAGCCAGGTCCTACATGATTATTTCATGACCAAAGGAATAAGATGGTGCAGCAGAAATAATTGACTGTTTCTCTGACAAAAGGAGGGATTTTGCTCCAAAAGCTATATTGCCCAAGAGTAATTCAAAACAAGTTCATCTCCTGCTTTCTTCATAGCGTCAACAGAAGGGCCATTAGTAGTGTGGCTAGCATGGCAAGTTATACTGTGGTCAGGCTATAATGCAGTCAAATAGCAGGTTCTCAAAAATAATTATCTGATAGTAAGCTGCAGACACAAGGGCTAGCTGCAGCAGGAGGTACTGGGAACCAAACTGATTGCTGTTTAGCTTCAGAAAAGTGGAATAAAAACCTTTTGATCTCTGTAAACTGGGTTGTCATTCTAGCATGGTCTAGAGGGACTGGGTTTGGGGTTTTTTTTCCTCCTTCCATTAAAGTGAGTGAAGGGTTTGTATTTGCATATGGATACAGTTCTTATTTAGTTATATATTCCAATCTGCTGTTAAAAATGAAGTAGTCTTCTGAGCAGTCTTATCCTCTGGCACATCTACACCAGCTCCTATGGAACTCCACCATGTTCACAGGATCCAAGCAACTTGTCTGTTTATACGTGATGCAGCAGTCTGCAGTGTCATTGTTTTCTGATGTACAAATGAGTTCTGATTAGTGTCTCAGACAAAGTCTGGTACTCAGACACAGTAGTCTTTGCTGCCCCAATTTATCAATTTAGAAAGGTGGAGGAGTTTTTTTGTGAGAGTACAATTCAGCAGTAGGCATCTTTGTTTTTATCACTGTTTTTAAAGGTATCACAGAGACTTGTTTCAGCAGTGTTGGGTGAATAAGCTGTATTGGGGAAATGGCAGGGTTTGAAAACAGTATTGTGTATGAAAGGATTTGTTAAGTGGGAACATGATTTTTGCAAATCATACTTGATAAAGAACCATGAAAAATTAGATTTTTTAAAAATTTATTTAAAGCTGGATACTCTATGAGAAACCAAATTATGAAGGCCCCTCTATTCCACTGGAAGAAGGAGAGTTGGAACTCACAGATATTTGGGGTGCAGGTACTTCTGAAGAACAAGGTGACTGCAAGTCTCAAGAGCCTGCAGTGATTGGTTCAATCAGACACGTTGTTAAGGCAAGTAGTATATGTAAAAAACTTTTTATAGACCTTAATGTATAGTGATGTTTTATACTGATAGAGAGCATAATTGGTCTAGTAGGACACTAGTGTAACATGATCTACAAGTGCATGAAACAATCTTCCATGCTGAATTTCATGTTTAATCACAAAGGCATGTGGGGCTTGTGTGCAATGGGGATTGTGGTAATATCAAGAAGAAGGAGGGTAGGAACAGAACTTGGGGAGTTTTATTAGAATAGCCATCAAAATGCTACCATGCAGCATATGCTTTGTAGTCTGGTCAGTCTCAGGAAAAGCATCCAGAAAACCATCAATAATTTACTATTTTCAAAATACAGGTTTTTCTTTTTTTTTTTTACAATACAAACTAAATTTGCACTCAATACAAACTTCAATGTCAAACACCCAACTTTGGTTTGCTTGGTGTGGTCAAACTTACTAGTGAGTTTAACTCATGATGGAACAGTCTTTCTACATGCACTTTTAACCTACCATTAAGTAGTTGTAGTTGCAGGTTGTCAAAACAAGCACAAGTTATAAAGTTATTTGACTAGGAAAGGAAAAAGGAGGAATATATATTGCTTGTAACTACAATTCTTGTTTAAGTTGCAGTTCTCTTCAAGGATGGCTTGTTTGGTGTTATCTTGGGATTTAATTTGCTAGAGGAGATGTAAACTGATGAAAGAAGGTGCATTCCTGCCTAGATGGCAGAAAGTAAACAGTGTAAATACTGGTTAGAGATTGACTGACTGTCTTGGTTCAGAGACAGGCAAACTGGCTTAGCTATACTTTTATTATAGACACCTAATAGCAGTAGTAATTGACAAGGGGGGAAACAATTTAAAATAAACAGGTGTTTCAAAACTGATTTAGTTATGCACAGTAATTACAGAACTCAGAGCACAGATCATGTGATTATGGCGATCTTCATTTTTCAGGATTACAGGGTTTGCCGAATTGATTTGTATACAGAGCCTGAAGGGTTAGGAATCGTGACTTCCTTTTTTGATGACACTGAAGAAACAGGGGTGTTTGGAACCACTCAGAAGACTTGTTCTATTAAAGTACATTGGGGCATGTAAGTATATAGCTCTGTATGAATGTGTAGTGCAATGAAAGGAATTTGCTTTAAACTATTGGTTATACCTGTCAAACTTGTGAGCAGGCTATATTTATTCTAGTCCTATATTTTGGCAGTATTTGTTGACAGCAGTGTTAGTACATCACTGTAATGCTTTACTCTTGGGGAGTCTGACCTACAATGTTTTGTTAGAGCTAGATTTTCTTCTGCTTGTGTGTAGTAAATACTGAATAACCCTTGTGTATTTGTAGCCAAGGAATAAGAGTTTGCCTCTCTTGCTTTTTCTTATTCAGGCAAATTTACCGTAAGTGAGGGTGGGGAATGAGCTGTTATAGTAAGACCACATTTCCCACTTCCTTTCTTCTAAACTTGAAATCATCCTACTAAAAGAAGATATTTTTTTATGTCCTTCTGTTATAAACTAAGATTTAATGCTTTAGAGAGTTTCTACATGACATTCTTGTATTTCCCAGTGCATTTTGATTTGGGGTTTTATGGTGATGTTTAATAGAAATACATTATGTCACCTGAAAATATCTGGCCATCTGAGCTAGGAGGGTAGTATTGTGAGCCAAGCAAGCTTTTATGAGAAAGGAGACCTCTGAGGAGGAATCCAGGTACTGTACCAATATTAGTTTTCATGGCTTAATAAATAAACTTGTAAATTGTTATAGAAAACATGCTTCAAAGTTGTACTGGGAAAAGTATGCAGGAGAGAGAGGCTTCTTTCAGAAAAAGTGAGACTGGGGCCACTTTCATCCTGCAGAACTTCTTACAGGGTGTACAGACCTTGGTTGTTAGCTCTTATGTTTGGGCACTGATAGCACTTGCCTTGCCTCAAGTAGTATAACTATCAAAAACTGCCCAGCTGAAGGTGGGTGCTACATACTGCTGTAAAGATTTTTCACATCTACCACATGATATATGGACATTTTTGTTGTTAGGTAAAGGGTATTTTATCTGAGTAAATATTTACACCTTGATTTGTGGGGAAAAAAGTGAAGCAGTTTGGTATATGGATAAATGTGAAGATGTCCAAGTAGTTGGTTCTCTGACAGGAAGTTATTTCTGGTGAACTGCAATCTCAATCCAAATTATATGTCTCACAAGAGTGATTAAATCAGATAAGTTATTTGGAGGTTAATTGTCAATTCACTTCATCCACGTCTCCACTTTATTTTGTCTCACTTAAAAGCGATCTCTGACCAGTAAAATCACAAACCTTTTAGAAAGGAGGCAGAGCCTGTGCACATCTCAGTTGTTTTTATTTTGCATTAGTGTAACAACATTGTTTTACTAAATCCACATAAACTCTTACTATCTTAATATCTCTCTCTTGCATTTGTATCCCTGTAGAAAAGCAGACTAATATTTTCACTAGGAAGTGAAATATATTATTTTTCAACTGTCTTTCTGTTTGTTAGTCCAGTGTAGAAAGAAGTTGCATCCATGAGAAATTTAGCAGGTGGCTGCTCCTTTTTTGCATGTGCAGGGTTAGGGGGTTTTTGCCTTTGGTTTACAAGCATGACATAGTTCACTGTATTGGCAGGTGAGGGAAGCTGTGATTCTGAGTCACCTTGCCATGTGGGTGTGGTTGTATCATCTTAAAGTTTCCCAGTGTTCATGTTTAATTGCTGTTTGTTAACAGCTGCCAACAGAAATGAGTCAATGCCCCTTTATCTTTTGACTGTACTCTCTCCTTGTTCCATGTGTGTCAGTTCTTGCAGTGAAGTTAGTCATAGAATCCTTTAGGCTGGAAAAGGCCTTATAAGACCATCCAGTACAACCATTAACCCGACACTGCCAAGTCCACCACTAAACCATGTCCCTAAGCACCTCTACTGCACATCATTTAAATACTACAGGGATTGTGACTCCACCACTTCTCCGGGCAGCCTGTTCCAGTGATTAACAGCGCTTTCAGTGAATGAGTTTTTCCTAATACCCAGTCTAAACCCCCACAGGTGCAGCTTGAGACAACTTCCTCTTGTCCTGTCACTACCTGGCTAAAACCTTCTTTCAAGGGAGTTGTAAAGAGCAGTGAGGTCTCCCCAGTCTCATTCTTTCCAGGCTGAACACCTCCAGCTCCCTCAGCCACTCTTACTAGACTTGTGCTCCAGACCTTTCACCAGCTCCATTGTCCTCTTCTGGATACAATCCAGCCCCTCAATGCCCTTTATGTGGTGAGGGGCCCATAACAGATCCTGAAATAAAGGATTTGAGGTGTGGCATCACCAGTGCCAAGTGCAGGGGGACAGTCCCTGCCTTGGTCCTGCTGGCCCACTGTTGGTGATGGAGGCCAGGATGCCATTGGCCTTCTTGGCTACCTGGGCACAGCTGGCTTGTGTATAACTGCTGTTGACCAGCACCCCCAGGTCTTCTTCTGCCAAGCAACTTTTCAGCCACACTTCCCCAGTCCTGAAGCATTGCCTGGGGATGTTGTGGCCTGGCACTTTCCCATGTTGAACCTCATCCCATTGGCCTTGGCCCATTGATCCAGATCCCTCTGTAGAGCTTTTTTACCCTTCAGCAGATCTACACTCCCACCCAAATTCTTGTCATCTGCAAAACAGCTGAGGAGCACTCAAATCCCCTCATGCAAATCATTAATATTAAGATATTAAGCAGAATTTACCCCAGTATGGAGCCCTTGGAAATACCACGTGTGACCAGCCACAAGCCAATGGCTTACTGAGTGGTGTGAATACAGGGCACTCAATATATCAAACATGCAGCTACAGACACTAATGAAACTAAAGCACCTTGCTTATTTCTTGGAGCCATGTGTCTACAATGGAATGATACCAGTTTGTGCCAGTTTATGTTAGCTTGGAATCTCCCTTTAATGTGTGACAGAGTGATGGATTATTTTAATCTCTTTGGTATTACCAGATTTATGCATTATGGTACTTACACAAGTAAAGGGTTGGCTGCAAAAGATGTTGCTGTGCTCCACACTGCTCCACACTGCTCCACACTGCACTTCTCTGAGATCAGCACATTTAAATTAAAGAAATTCTCTGACATCCTTATGCAGATATCAGCAGTATATCAGATATCTTTGTTTCCAGCAAATGATGACTGGCTAAGATTCTTCTTTAAAAAGCTTTGAGAAACTATTTTTTGCTGCCCCTATCAAGAATTCTCAAAGTTATGTCTTTCAAAGTGGATTTATTAGCAGAAACAAGCTGCAAGGACATAGATTTCTAAGGAGTTGTCAGATTTTTCTGTATTTTAGTAAACAACATAAGGTTAGAACTTTTTTATTGAGCAGATTTTGCATCAAATACTAGTAAGGTTTAGGGTATTTTAAAAATTCTTGTAAATAGGTTCTGCACTTTAAAGCTATTTAAAAAATAATAGAATAACCTTAAATGTTGATATTTCAGTCTAAATATGGTTGCCTTCAGATAAGACAGAATCAAATTCTTATTGTTCACTGTTCCGGTTTGGGTTTTTTGGGCTGTTGAAACAAAACACCACTATTGGTGGTTCCTTTGGAGCACGGAAGTTTGTCAGTACGCCAGCTTGTAGCTGGCAGATTTGGTAGTAAAGAAACAAAGTTTTTGTTAAGGATACAATGATCTTGTTGCTAAAGTAAGCATATTGTCTTGTTCTTTGCTGTTCAGAAATGTTCTGGGTTTTTTATGTCTTGCTTTTATCCCTCCACCCCCTCCACTTTTAGATGGCTTCTTTATGAAGAACCTGGTTTTCAGGGAATCCCTGTAATGTTGGAGCCTGGTGAATATCCTAATTTATTATTCTGGGAGAAGAAGGAAGCCTACATTAGGTCCATGAGGCCCTTGAAAATGGTAAACCACTGTTATTACTTACAAGTTAAATGACCTATGTTTGTGTGTTATAAATAATGTATTAAGGTGGCTGGATTTTTCAAGACATACAAAAATCTAACTCGTTTTAAAAACCCAAAAGTTTTAATGTGTAAAATTCTTGAGCTTACAACATTTGATTGCCTCCATCTCTGCCATTAATCTGCCTTTTATTTTCACTTGCACTCTGTAAGGAATATTTCATCTTAGTCCTGCCTTTTTGTAAATAATTGATGACTCTTAGAGACATCTGTAAGTTGCCTAAGTCATGAACAGCTTAATCTTTTTCTTCTTTTTTTTTCCCTTTTAACAGGGTGGTCGCAAAGTTGAATTCAGTGGGGAGCCAAAGGTAAAAGTCAGTATGTATTGCTTGTCCAAAGCTCTTTTATAGCACATGAACTAGATAAGTATGCTTTGATGGGACACCAACTACTGATGGTTTACTGGGTAATCCTTTTGTATGTGACCACATAGTGAAAATGCAACTTCTGTCACATTTCTGCATCCATCGCATGCATATAGACATTATTAACAGCAGTCCAGATAATGCAGATGAGTAATGAATGCTCAAGCCCTCATGTTGCATCTCTAGTAGTGGAAAGGCCTTTTGTAGAGGAGGGAGAAATCCCACTAGTTGGTTTCATCATTATGCATTCTCCCTCTATGTGCCCATGCAAAGAAACTGTCTATTGTCAGAATTCATCATCCTCCCTGCAATTTTTCTTTTACTTTATTTCTACTCCAGATAATTGTTTATGAGAAGCCTTCCTTTGAAGGAAGACACGTGGAAGTAGAATCAGAGATCTTTATGCTTGATGACAAGGAATCAGAAGACAAGACAAGACTTCCATTTAAGTCAGTGGGATCCATGAAAGTGCTGGGAGGAGTGTAAGTGTGGAAAAGTGGTATTTACCCTTCAGCTGAAGTAATAACTCCATAGGCTGGAAGTTGCAGTGGGCAAATCCAGTCCCTGTTTATTTTGCTTTTGTAAGTTTTGGGTTGAGGTATACACCAGGGTTAAATTTGAAAATATTCACAGCAAAAGAATAAATAACCCATATTTATATGTGCTCCATGAAAAGATGGAGTGGGCCTTGTCCATTTTCAGACTGTTGTTGTTGTTCAGGTGGGTTGCTTATGAGAAGGCTGGGTTTGAAGGCCACCAGTACCTGCTGGAGGAAGGAGCGTATCGGGACTGGACAGACTGGGGCGGCTACGATGAGGCAGTGCAGTCCCTGCGACCAATTGTCGGTGTAAGTTCCAAGGACACGTAGCAGGTGTCTCCTGAGTGCTCTGTGATGTCATGTGGCACTTTCCTTATGGTGCCTCTCTTTGTTTTAACAGGACTTCTCAAGCTCCCATATGATAATGTACAGTGAAAAAGACTTTGGATCAAAGGGTTCAAATATCAACGTGTTAGGCATCATTTCCAATTTGAAAGACACTGGATATGGGCTGAGGACACAGTCTATAAATGTGCTAAGTGGCGTGTAAGTGATACTTTTATTCACTCTTTCATTTTAGGCAGGCTGGTCCTTATAGAAACTGATAGTGTTTGCAGATGTTTTTCAGGACTCTAATTTCTTTGTGGAGTCTTCAGATAAAATTTTCTGCCCTTGACCACAGAATGTGAAAAGTAAAGTTTTGGCAAATACGTACAGTAAATCGGCTTTCTTCTTACAGTAAGATAAGATGGTCCCAGGAAGCATTGACTTCCTGATACACAGAGTATGAAAGCATGAGACAAGATTTCATCAAGAGAGGAAGAAATAGGTTGTTCTTGTGGCTGCATTTTATTTGAAGCATTTTAACAGCAGAATTGTTATGGAAACAATTTCCAGTTTTGAAATATCTGTTATGGAAATTATTTCCAGGCTTCTTGCATTTCATCAGAGCTAGATTCCTTGCTCTTTCTCTCACTTGTGTTTTAATTAGAGAGAACTTTTACTGTGCTCACTAATACCTTCTGATACTAGGGAGAGTAACTGTTCTGAAAATTAACATTGCTTTTGCAGTGAATCCTATAGGTTAACATTGTTTTAGTGCTGTGATGTTGCTTTTATTGTTAGTTTGAGGTTTTTTTTAAACATATGGTTCCCAAAAGTCTGTATCAGCCATGGCCATTAACAAACTAACGCTTAGTGCCACGAGTGCTGTCACATGCAGTTGATCAGCTTACAGACTTTGCTGTTTGATTAGTCAAGTCCATGAAGTGCAGATTTAGTTTCACAGCCTTGCAGATCGTATCAAAGTATTTTGGAAATGCAGACAAATATTAGCAAACACAGCTGCAAACACACAAAATTAACTAAAGTAGCAGAACCAAAAGAGCGTGAGATGTACAGTCTGTCTCCCTGCCTGGTATGCATGCAGGTGACTTGCTGGAAGCTCTGCCTTACCCAGCCACACCCTAAATCTTTCCTGTGTGTTATCTGTGCTATATCTCTGCAAGTTTTGTCTGGATAAAGGTTGCAGAATCAAGCTTGGTGCATTCCAGAGGAATGCTTTTAATTTGTATATGAATATGGTGTGACAGCAGATTTTTTTCTGCCTGGTGACCTTTGAAGCAGCTCTGCTCTTTTGTCATCTGTAATATGCAAGAGAAATTAATGGGAAAGAGTTGCCTCCAAAATTGGGAAACAAATTGTGGGTTACCTATCATGCCCTTCATGTATTTGTTCCAGTAAATGTGTCTGTTGCCTCTGAGATAGGAATCATACATCAGTTTGAGTATTCTAGTAATTAAGAATGACTTTAATACTCTGATGGCAAAGGTGGCTAGAAGTCTTTGTGAACAAAACTTGTCCCACAGACTCTTGCCACCACTCCTGTAATTTCACCTTGTAGACTCCAAAAGATGTAATTTGTAGCAATAAGCTTTTGAAAAATTCAGATACATTGTGCATAACAGGTGGCTAGCACTCAGTTCTTAAGAGTATTGTCCAGAGAGGTTGTGAGTGTTTGAGGGTTTTGTGTTGATCTCACTAAATGTTAACGTGTCAGAAAGCTTGAATGATCTCTGAAGTCATGTTTGGCAATACAGTGCTTTATTTTAAGTGTTAACCGTCCGTTCAGGTAGAAGGGTTTTTTTATATCTTTCTTTCCAAGAAATCTGTCATAGAGCAATGAATAATCCATTGAGCAATTTCCTGAGCTGTTTATAATGCAGATGATGACATAGTGAACTGTGGCAGATTCAATAAAAGCTTGTCATAATATTTTGAAGTAACCTTCCTGGTATCATATTGAAAACAATTAAGTCAAAAATTTAAGTAACCCTCAACCTTTCATTGCAATTTTTTGACTACAGGTATCTGGGGTAAGCAGTTAGAGCAGTAAGATAACAGATGATCTGTATTTCCCACATAATTAATTTGATTGCTCTGTAATTTAAAGGGTATATCAAAGAAAAGAAGGCCTGACACTGCAGTGCACAGATACTGTAGTCTGAACAAGTTGAGAGCTCAACTGCAGCTCTAATCTGTATTGCTGGAGACAGCCCAGCTCTGCATTTGGGGAGTGACTGTTCCATTTTGGGGTAATTCAGCACTAGCTGTATTAAAATTTCTAGATTTCTAAATGTTTCTAAAAAGCAATATTTTCATGTTTTTGCTAAATCCATTGTAAAGACATCCTGAAAAATATTTCCAAAGGAGATGTGGATTGACTTCTTGAAAAATGAAAATCTACTACTTAGAAAATAAAAATATTTTGCTCTTGAGCATTTTTTGGAGACTAGTCAGACATAAAATTCATAAAATTATTTTTCTGCCATTAAGATAGGAGAAAGCAATCCAGGCTGCCTGAAAATAGGAGGGGCCTTTGTTCTGTTAAGTAGGGTTTGATGTTTACTTCCAAACTGGCAGAATTTGAAGTGGCGGAAAATGGAACTATTTGCTAGCAACAGGTAACACCCTTTACAAGTTCAAGCACGTACTAAAATCAAGTGTTGTATTATTTTAATTTCCCCTCTGCTTAAAAACTTCTTCAAGCTTTTATTTAATACTGATCAAAATCACAGGAACTGCATGTTTGAAATGTGCCTTTTCTTTATCCATAAACACACCAAGCTCCTGAAGAAGCTCTTGTCTTACAGTTGATTCCTTTTGAACTTGCTGGAAGAATTTTCCCAGATTTGTTTATTTTATGTAGTCATCTGTTTATTGTGGTAGTCTTATCAGCCTGGTTTTCTCCTAGTTTTCTTGTAAGTAGTCCACAATGTAGATTGGGTTGTTTCTAGAGTACATATGGATAGTGAGTGATATTAAGGAAATAATTAGATAATGAGTGGTTCATATACAGAAACCAGAAGGTAGTAAATTTAACCTACGTGCACTCAGGAAGGTAATGGGAGTGAAACTGGAGACACAAGGTACATCCACTGGGATCTGAAAAGGGCAAGTCCCCTTGGTTATCCCACTGGAAAACACTTCAAACAAAGCTTTAACTTCTCTGTATATCTGAATTCATGTTCAGAACAAACCTTTCAAGGAGTCACAAAATTAAAGGTCGCAGGTCCCTGGGATGCTAAGAATCACAGTCACAAAGGAGCATGCTCTCTCTTTCCTATAAATAGAATTTTATTACCTCATCCTATCTGTTAATTGTGGTACAAATCTGCAAGAGCCAGTTAACTTTTTGACCTCTGTCCTAAAGTTAGACAAGGTGAGTCCTGGGCTAACTGAGGGCAAATCTGATTTTTCATGAGTTACCCATGTCTGGATTATTTTCTTAGCTGTGCTTCCTAGGTGTCATACCTAGAGTTTTTGGAGAAAGATTCTCTGTGTGCAATACTACTAACAATATATAATCAAAGCTTTATGCTTCTGGTTTCAGGGGCATGGATGGTGCCTAGGAGTGAAGGTCTCCAGCACCCTCCTGCCAGCATCTTGGGATGGAGCTGTTGCTCAGCCTCACTAGGGCAGTTTGTACATCTGGGGGTTACAAAATCTGTTGTGTTAGGCGAGCTCTCATCCTGCCTGTGGGGCAGGATGGTTGCTGCCATGCTGCAGAGCAGTACCTCAGTTTTTGTTGTGCCTGGCAGCTGGAATGTGACTCTTGCTCAGCTGTGGAGGCAATGTCTTGTTCTCCAGGCCTTTCTGTTAAGTTAGAAGTTGGATTAAGGCAGTGCTCCTTCTTAGGGATAATCTTGAGGTTGGACAGGTTTAGCTGGTACTGAATTCAGCTGCCTGTCCTTGATGATGTTATTACTACTTTCAGCAGCTTATATGGGCTTCTGAATGGAGAAGCACAAGTATTACCATTAAGCCCTGACTCTAGGAACTGTCTAACTTCATGGGCTGACTTGCATAGAAGAGTGGCACTTAATTATTTAAATACCATTTATTTAAATGTAAACATGTGCAAGTGAGATTCGTTGATTACTTGTGCATTCAGGCTTGTTTTTAGATGGGGGAAACAAAATAACTGCTACCACGGGATTCTTAGGAGGCTGCTGACATGTCTTACAATTCACTTTATATCAGAAACACTTGTTTGCATAGATCTCAATCCAGTAAAATTGCAATACACCATAGCTGTATCCTGGCATTGAAAAATAATGAATGCCTGCTGAAGAAATTGTTTAAGGAAACCTCATTTTCACTGCTTTTAGTGTATGTGGTACAGGTATAGACACACCTGAGACATTTGAACTCTCTGCTCAATTTATGGTACATACCAATGTCTCTTTGATGAATTACTGAGGTGATTTTGAAATGGGCCTTGAAATATGCCGTAAGTAATTAGTGCGTAACAAGTTGGAATAATTGATTATATCTGAGGCAAACCAAAAGATGTGAATAGTGATATATGTGAATCACTGTTTGAGTGTTTGCCATGGACAAGTAAAACAAAGTTCATACTCCTGGCATATACATGTTCATGCACCTTTATTTCAGTCTGAGGTTATCCCACTAATTGTATCTGCAGAGACTGGTATTTGTACTTGGAATAAAACAGCTGCTTAATAGAATTCAGTTGATCAACACACCTAAGAAAGTAATGGGGAATTTTGATGTTGAGAGTTATCATCCGTTGCAGATTTTAAGATCTGTATCATTTTACTGCTTTATGATGTGAAATTTTTGTCAGTGTAGAAACTCAGTTTCTGAGCTCACTGAAAGTGGATTTTGGCATAATCTAGCATATATTCATTGTACACTACAGCAGCTAAAAGTTAAAAGCAAATTGACTGAGTAAAAATTTTTCTTGTAGAATCAGGAACCAGCAAGATGTCCTAATTCCTGCATAAATATAATTAATTAGGCACAGCTGCTGCTGTGGTCTGTTCTCATATGGGCACTCGAAAAATAACCAAACAGAAAAAAAAAGAGTGTAAGTATGGGAAAGTTTGGGAAGTATAGCAGTAAAAGGCAAGACAAGTTCTGCAGGTTATCACAAAATCAAAGGTAGTATAGATGCAGGAAGTGCTCTGGGCTTCAGTATGGAACCAGGGTTAAAGAACACTGTAATAGAAGATTTATTGACTGTAGTAGACTACACTTAGCAAGACTAACTGATAGCAGATATTTAAGATTGGACTTGAAGCACTGCAGGAGCAATTGTATATCAGAGAGATACATATAGTGACTTGGTTGCTTTTCTAGTACTTCAAGTGTGTGCCATCTTAAAAGTTGAAAGTCTTTCAAAAAGGCATATTCCGACTGAGACAGGAGACTTGATGCAAATCTGAGTTTGTGGTCTATGTCAAGCAAGAGATTCAACTGATTAGTTACAATAACAGTTTTGCATTTAAATACATTGATCTGGTCAAATTTGTGGTGGTTTTAATGCTTAACTTCCAGGGATATTCTTCTTGCTCTCTCTGATTCCTTGCAGGGAACAGTCTCCTTTCTCTGCTTGGCATATATGCCTGTTGTTGCAGCTCAGCATCCTGTTGGGGGTGTGTATTTGCTTAAACACAACTAAGCCATAGCTACAGGCAACATTAAAAGTCAATATTGCTACATTTACTGCCCAGATTACTCTTAAAATTAGTTTTATTGAAAAAGCTGTATTCTGATGTCTATCCTATGGTTTGGTTTTGTTTTGTTTTTTTGATTTTAGAGAAGAACTTGATGTTGGTAAAATAACAGCATTGTAAAACATCTGGAAATATTCTTACTGGAGATAACTTTTAGGATATGTGGCAGATGATGTGTCTGAACTTGTGGTTTGCTTTAGCTAATTCATTCTGATTGGTATCAACATAGTGCAAGGAGGTAGTAAAATTTGCATGGAGTTTGCACTGTCAGATACACTGGTTTGTTTAGGGTTTTAGCAGCATCACAATTTGGCACTTCAGAAACTTTTTATTTGTTCTGACATTAAGACAGTAATGAAAATACACATCTGTATTTTGAAAATGT
This sequence comes from Erithacus rubecula, assembly GCF_903797595.1. Taxonomy (NCBI): domain Eukaryota; kingdom Metazoa; phylum Chordata; class Aves; order Passeriformes; family Muscicapidae; genus Erithacus; species Erithacus rubecula. The sequence goes on from NC_136685.1 coordinate 42,274,390, forward strand.
AGTGTGACTTCTAACAACCACCCTCCTCTTCTTTCTCTTTTAGATGGGTGGCTTATGAGAATCCTGAGTTTACAGGGGAGCAATATATCCTGGCCAAAGGGCTGTATCCCAGCATTGAGGCATGGGGGGGAAAGAATTGCAAAATATCTTCAGTTCAACCCATTGTTATGGTAAGGAGCTAATTTTATACTTGTTTTGCAAGTTTCTCTGAAGTATTTGGAACTTTGCTTTTTCTGTCAAATTCAGTATATTTACATTATTTGAATAATAGTTAATAGTAAATTTTGTATGTTTTTTATCACTGTTTAAAATCTTTTTTCCCTGTTTTCCTCGAAACTTTTGCAGGATATTGTTGGAAGCGAAAGGGGTAAAGTCAAGGTAAGATACTTCTCTAAGCACATGAAACATACTGTGAAATGTCTGTAACATGTAAATAGAGAAGTGGTTTTTTGCCCATTGGAACACTCAGGTATTTGCATTGATGGCTGACTAGTCAGACTAAGAGTGAAAACTGCAGGTGGAGGAAGGCTACTTTCCAAACTTCTTGAGTAAGGCACATCAAGACCCAAGGAAGGTGGGATTTAATTGGCAATTGCTATCAGAACTTTCTTAGGGCATTGGCAGTGCAGTGGTTCAGCAAGTGAGGTGTTTTGGGGTATCAGTGATTGTTCTTAGGAGCTGGAGCCTGAAGCCCTCTTTCCAGAGGTGCAGGACCTGGAGTCTGTTCCTGAAGTGAGGGCTCTACAACAAAGATGTTGTTCTTGGTGAGGGCACTACAGAATAGATGTTGTTGTTCTTGGAACAGCTGACTAAATTCCTCTTGAACCTATTTCTTTGAATAAGAGTTTTGGTAGTGGTGGTTGCACTTGAAGGGAGTTGTTCACTCAAAAATACTGCTGAGTTGTGCTTAAAAGTTAAAGCCATCTTTGTCAATAATGTAAGAGAAGGAAATGGCAGGGAGAACTTGTCTGTTCAGTGAGTTAATATATTTCTACATTGGATTGTCTCCTTTGTGCAAGTACTAATATGTAGTTTTGACAGTGAGGCTAATGGGCAGCTTTTTTCATCTTTCTTAATTCTGAACCTTTTCAAGTTCAGAAATCCTAACCTGTACAAATTCTGTCTGTGTAGTGAGTATATCACGGCCCTAAAAACTAAGGAGACAATTCTTAGCTATCCTGGTTTGCTACTTCTGTTTAGTAGCACACTTCACTGCAATATCTTGCATAGGGATAATGCATAAACTATGGGGAATAAAAATCTCAAGGCTGCTTATTTTCAGCTGTGTGCATAAAAAATTATTTGCATATTTACATTATATGCCTATTAAGACCCTATCCTAAGGAAGACCTTATCCTAAGGAAACAAAGAAGTAGTGGCTTGCAGCCAGCACACTGCATCGTCAGTGTGCTCCTCTTTCCTGCCCACACTCCTATCTCTATTAAGAGTGAATAAAGCTGGTGGGCATGTTGTAATGTGAATTACTTCTGTGTGATGACAGCTAATTATTCTCTAGCCAAATTAGCCAGTTTGTTGCTTAGAATTTTTTTTTTTTCATTAATAAGGGCAGAATACTCTGGGAGATGTATCCTCTCTTATTCTTGGAGCAGAGAAAGAACCAACACGAGACTGTGTCTGTAGCTGTAACATGCTCATAAAGTTCATATATCCTGGGAATATATACCATGCTTCTTGCCATGCTGTCTGAGTCCTCTGCCAGGATCATGCACTATTAGTGTTCTGAGAGGCAGAGTGTGTTCATTTACTGGGAAGAGTATGAATTTTGGAAATTAAGCAGATTGATAATATAAAAGAAATCTTGTTATGGCCCTTCAATAAATGTGTGCCCATTCTGGCCATTATGTGGGAATTTAAGCATCTTACCAGGCAGATAAACCAAGGAGCTATACTTGTCAGTGTTGTTAATTATTTTGTATGTCACTAAGTGATTTACAGCCAGAAGTAATTTTTGGAATTGTAACCTTGCTCTCTTGAGCAAGGATGGTAACACTGAAGAGATGACAAACATAGGTAACCAAGGAAGTCTGGGTGTTTTAAATATGTTTCTACCTAATTATAGAATTACTGGTGGAAATGTAACTGAAGGTAGAAGAATGAATTTCCTTAAATAATGTTTATAACTTTTTAAAGGTCCAGTTATTTTCAGAGCCTGAATTCAAGGGTAACTGCCAAATATTTGAAAAAACCACAAGATGTATTGATTCATTTGCTGTGAAGTCTTCAAAAATTTTAGACGGCAGGTAAGTTACATTGAATGAATACTGCAAAATCACTAAAATGGTAGAATCTCTAGAAAAGCAACCACCTTTCTAACACATGAGGTGGTTCCACATATGGGGACTTACAGAGAACAATGCTTTGCCATTTGCACATCAATCTTTCAGGACAAAGCATTGTAAATAGTGTGTCTGCATTTTACTGACACAGATGTCTTAAGAGGAAACTTCTCCTTCTCTCTGCAGCTGCATTGTGTATGACCAGGAGGAATTCACCGGTAACCAGTACGTGTTGGAAGAAGGGATCTATCCTGATTTGACAGCAATGGGTTGTTCACCCCAAACAGTTCTAAAGTCTTTACAGATCATAAATATTGTAAGTAAAACATATTAGAAAAGTTGTAAAGATAAGGACAGTGATGATTCCCCATTTTTTGCAACAGTAAAAATTCTAGGGCATACAAGAGAAGAGGGTTTGGGTTGGCGGGAGGTTGGTTATTTGGGTTTTTTCCTGTGCAGTAGCAGTTAAATGTCTTAGCTGCAGTTAGTTAGGATTTCTTGACCTCTGTGCTGTTTTTGTAAAGGAGAAGACATTACAGAAACAACGGCCTACGATGCCTGTTCTTAATAGCAGCTTATAAAAGAACTTCTGTAAAGAGACAAGTGTATTTCCTGGTAGGAGAGACCACTTAGAATGGGTCGAAAAAGTGGTAGGACAGTGTGAAGAAATATCTGTACCATATTTTCCATGCATATTTAAAAAGCAGGTTTAATTAAGCAACTTTGCATGAAATACATGTAATTATAAGACACTGTTGTTATCATCAGGACAATGGAATTTGAGTTAATCACAAAATAATGCACTCTTCTAGATAAGGAAAAGCAACACCCACTACTATGTGGCAAAATCAAACAGTGTTGTTATGTGTGGTGGATACAAACTAAACTACATTTACATATTTTGTAACTCATCAGTGGCCAGGAATGCGTTTTTCTCAAGCCTTTAACCAATCATTATAGTGGATCACTTACGGAATTTGCAAGTATCTTTTAAGATCAAAGTAATTACTAGCAAATTGTGGTCAAGATTCCAGGAACTTATGGCAACATGAGGAGATGGTACTCATTTTAAAAAATGAAGAGTATTGAATCTCTTCTTTGAATTTGGCAACTTTATTGCACTCCATTGGTAATCTGTCAGTGGTGTAGCAGTTGATGAAGGAGAGCTAAAATGTCATCCTCATTCATGGCACTGGAGAATTTTGATCTACTCTATAAACAAACAACTCTAGCAAGTACATCTGCCTTCTGAACTCTTTGGCTGTCCAGTAGACAGATGTATGAAAAACAATAGAACTTTTTCTAGCCAAGCTTGGTGGGTGATCACCATGAATTAAAATAAACTTTTCTGTACATGTCAGTAGTTCCTGGGTTTAAAATGCTTGTTTCAAGCTGGAAGGATCAGCTTACTTTTAAAAGATTTACTATTTGTGACAGAGACTTTTGTGTTAAAACAGATATGCCAGTTCTGTGTTTCTTTAAGTTCTTTACACTTGTGAAACTTGTTCTAGTCCTACATTTTATCACACTTCAGACAGTAGCAGAGAGCTGCATCTGTCTGCAAATGATGTGTTGCTGCTTCCTTCTTCAGAGGCTCCCTAGCTGCAGAGGAGAATGAGTTCCATTGCTCATTGGTTTATTAGCAAACCAGATTAGAAAAAAAATTATAATTTCCAACTAATTATATTGTTTGTTTTTCGTGTTTTTCAAAAAGCTTGAACCTTATTATTTAAGCTCCTGGTTTCACCTGTCAGACTTATTTTGGGACTGTATTTTGGCAGTGCCAATCTTAATTCCTTCCCACCATCTGCCATTTCTATAACTGTCCTCAGGATTTCTCATGACATTTCTATACAAGAAGCACTTTTGCTATTTTAATGTCATTTTTCTTTATTTATCTAGTCAAACTCCCCTTTGCAGGGATCATTTTGTAAAAAAAGAAATAAAATAAAAAAGGGAAAATAAAGGGGTATTTGATATACTTGTAAGTGAAAGCTAAAAGGACTTTTTATTTTTAAAATAAGGGAGCTTATTAAACTATATTAAGGGCTGTTTATAAGCTCAAGGGTTTTGGGGTTAGATTCCACTATGTCTTGGTTGTGCTTGCTTTGTGTGTTCCACATGGTTGTGCTGCAGATAGAAAATAGCATTTTTTCTTGAATTTGACACCTTCTTCTTCTTAAGCATACTATAAAAAATGGCTGTGAATGTGGTTTATACTTGAACAGTCATCTGAAATGACCATCTGAAATTTTTAATGAGAAACTGTGGAATAACTAAATGTAGATATGCAGGAACATCAGTTTGGTACAGTGCAGTACATGGGAAGTAATGACAGGAAGTTCATGAGCTGACCTTGCACTTCTCACTGTTTTATATAACAGTATTGCTGCTGAATCAAAAAAATGCCCAGTGTAAGGTGTGGCAGAAAACTGGAGGATTTCCTTCTCTGTTTGTTTTCTTTGCAAGATTATTTCTAAAGCATTGCATGAGGCTGAAAGGCTGCTGCCTGAGAAGTTGCATGCCTCAGAGGGCAGGTGTTAGTCTGTAAAAGGGCTTAGAGTTCAGGGGCACTGGGATATCACAGTGTGACTGGTCCATGGTGATACATGACAATCTAACTGGTGTTGCCTTTCATGGTGGGGCTGAGCATACTCTGATTTTGGAGTAGAGTGAAAAGGCCTCTCCTGGCATTTTCCACAGCCTAGCAGCACGTGTGCCATCAGGAAGCACAGCTCAGCTGCTGTGTGATAAGCTGGACTGCTGCACAGGCAATGGTGACGCTCATGCAACACAGTCATCTGAGCCCTTAAACATCTGAAGGAAGATTAAAGAGGAATTTAACACTGTCTAGAAACTGGTAGATAGGATGTCTTGCCTAATAACTTGACATGGAAGCATGCATATATGAGCTGCCACGCATGCATGGAGCCAGCTCTGCCTTGGAGGGCCTGTTTCCATGCCCGAGGCCGGATGGGAGTCTGTCGAGACTTTGCGTCATGTCAGGCGTTCCCGATGCAGCTGATGTGCGAGTGCTGAACATGTGCCAGAGGGAGGGAGCTGCTGGCTGGGGCCTTGGTTTTATGCAGTCCTTGGCTGGAAGATTTGTGAGAAAGGGAGTGGCAGTGTCATTTCTGTCTATGAGTGTACACTGTAACACAAGGACGCTCACGCTTAATTGACTTTACCCTGGGGAATTTCAAACCCTACCTCCCAGCTTCCACAGGAAGGCCTTCATTATGACAGGTTATTTTAGTCCCCTACAGATACCTTGCCCCACAGAAGAGAGTCCAAGGTTCCTTTTCCAGAAGACATTCAAACTGGATTTGGTGTTGCAGAGAGCTTCATGTGGGCAGAATCCCTCTGATACCAGAAGCATTTCGACAGACAAGAAGAATCATCCCCCCCCAGCAATTTGGAGGATTCTGATGTTACAGTTTTCACTTGTCATGAATTTTACTTTAGTAGTATGAATCTTGAATCTTTTGTCTAGTCAGAGATTGAAGTTGCCGTAACCTACTGTAAAAGTTAAAAATTAATGCAATAAGTGATAAGCAGTGCTGACAAGGCTGTCATCATTTGAAGCTGTAGAAATCAATATTATCTTACTGTCTGTTCTGCTTTGTATGAAAATTCCCACGAGTGGGGGTTAGTGCAATGGAAGAGAGATATGGCATTGATTAAAATGTATTTTAAAATATACTTAAGGTATTGTGCAAGAATCAGCCACAGAGGTCTTTGTGCCTGAAGATAAGAAAGTCTTATATTCCATGCAAGAAGACCCCTTGTGTATTTTGTATAAGGCTTTTTTATGACTTTTCAAGTTTAAGAAGAGAGTTGGGTTTTTGATTAAGGCTTTTTGATCTTAATCAAGAAGAAACCTCTGAAATAAAAGGGGTATGTGGAGTACTGATCTTTACAGTCACCATCTGGAATTCCAACATCCTACAAAAGCACTTATCTTCCTTTTGCAGGAGCTGTCTGAGCCCTGCATAGCTCTTTTTGAAAAGATGGGCTTCCAAGGAAAGAAAATCGAATTCAGTACAGAAATCTTAAATCTTCAGTTCCTGGGATACAATCCTCGAATAGCTTCAGTTCAAGTCCTTGGTGGCATGTAAGTTTAAAATCATCTTTTGACTCTTTAGAATGAAGTACTTACTCAACTTTACAGGTATAATGGAACCAGAGAATGCAAAATTAGAATAACATAATGTATGTAGTGCATTAATGCCATTTTGTCTTACAGAGCATTTTCATATCCTGTCTCAATAATAGGTTATCACCGACTCATGTTTTCTGCTAGGAGTTGAAATGAATTTGAATAAAGCTCTCAAGGAAATTCATGTCTTCTCTCATGCCATATTATAAAAATCAGCTTGGATAGCATCCTTAAAACCAACTTCTTTGCTCTTGGTTTAGGTCACAGTCGTAAAAAAAAAATAATTTGGTTTGTGATCTGTGTCATAAGCTCAAAGTGTTTTTTAGTAAGTGTTCACAGTCATCCTTTAATCTCTGCTATGGACACAGAGGTACAGACCATGGTCTCACCTCTTTTGGTGTTAGTTGTAATAGTCCCTTTTACTTCAAGAATTGGATGAGAATCTAGCAGTTAGATTTGGTGGGTGTTTTTAATCAGTAGTGTTCTCTAAATTTACTTTGAAGATCTTGTAAAAAAATAGTCTGGAGAAGTTTAAAAGCTGTTTGGAAGCATTTTTAAAACTACTGTCCTATATTCTAGGACTACACGAGATGTGTTAAATTCTCTTTTTGTTTTTCCCCTGTTGTTAGCCTCTACCTCTAAGATACTTGCACCCAGTTTTGGTGGTTTTTGTAGTTTGGAGCTTTTTTTTTGTTTTTAATGATAGATCCATGTTACTGTTGCTTTGCACTTAAATGTATTCTTTTGAAGAGGTAAATCTCAGAGGTAGAGAGATGTTGTGGGTAGCTTAAGACTGCCCTCAAGTGGATAGCTGATAAGCAAATCCATAGAGCAAATAATTTTCCCCATCTGGATAAGCAGGTCAAAGGGTTTCCCTAGCAGGCTGAACTGAACTTTGAAACAAAGGTTATAAGAAAAGGTACATGTTCATATTCTGAAGCCTCACAAGATTTCATTATCTTTCACCATAACCACAATATATGACTGTCACTTTCCATAGCAGGAAGTCAAACATCAAGTTACTTCTTTGACAATATCATGATTCCAGGTAATGGATTTGTAAATTGTGTGTGCTTCCTGTCCAATGAATACATGTGAGGTTTATTTTTGGTGGATCACTGGAAACATAGAATATAATACAATTCTGATTTCCTTAGAGCAGTGTCAGGTGCTGAAATGTGCCATTATTCAGGATTTACAGTTTCCTTACCCCTGTTGCCTCCCTTATTGAAGAGGGTTTAATCTTCTCTTCCTTTGCTAAGAGGCCTCCACTTATAATTCTCTTAATTTCATGCCTGGGAATAGGTGTGTATTAGGCAGTGAAAAAGCACCAAAATTAAAGTCAGTGTGCTTCTGGATGGAGAAGTCTGGTGACAGATCAGTCAGAGGAAGGAGGTAACCTGAAAGCAAACATATTGAGTGTTCAGGTCCACAAACCCCCATGGCTACTGGACAGTCCCAGCACATCACTGTGAGAAAACTCTAGAAATTGCACTGTATGGCAGAGTATTTTGAAGCTCAGACATAATTCACTGGCTGTACCTATAATGGAGAATCAGAAGTTGGGTTCTGAAAGATTACACTCAATGTGTGATTTTAAGCGTGGTTGGATGTATGTTAGGGAATGCTAAACAAACTTTTCTATGTGCACTCTTGCTCTCTCTTCCCCACCCCCCATGCAGGTATTTGGAAAGAAGAGAGTTGTTACAAAATAAAACCGCTATCAAAATACCCAAGAGAACTTCACCCTATTGCAGTTTGCAGTATTTGCTTGTTCCAATCTGCATCCATAGTAGTTCTTTCTCACATAAACCAGGTCTGTCCAAATTCAGATACACAAACCAGCTGGTGCTGCACTTGCAGCAATGTAGCATTTACAGCACATAGATCTGTGCTTCTTGAGGAGTCACAATGCCTCCCAAAAACAAATGGTATTTCAAAATTAGGTTCTCCCAAGAAAATGCTTTGCTTCACTCAGTTTGTAGTTTTTAAATAATAGAACTCTAAAATTCAAACTCCTGTGTACCCATCTCAATGTGGCTGATCTAAATCAAGATGTTATTTTATTATTTTTTAATGACAAAGAACGTCATTGGCTTTCCAAAGCTAAGCACTACTACACTGTGGGACAGATTTCTGTTGAACTCATTTATTGATTCCAAAGCAGAATTTGGCCATTAAAACATTGTCTTATTTTTTCTCCTCATAGATGGATCATTTATGAACACAGTAATTACAGGGGACGTCAGATGTTGTTAATGCCAAATGAAATTCCAGATTGGTATAAAGCCAGTGGCTTTTGTCAGATAGGTTCTCTGAGACCTTTACTGCAGGTGAGTGGGCTTTGACATGAGCTCATCAAGCACTAATTTATAGCTTGTCATGGGGTTGGGGAGATACTATGCAGTTAAAAGCAGCGTTACAGCCTTGTCACAGGCATGTGACAAACTTAAGCATTGGCAATTGTGTAAAGAAATCACTCCTGAGTTTTATGTGTAATAAAAGCTGTTTGAATATGCTACATGGCTTTGCAGTTACACTGCTTAAACTGTTCATTAAGCATCCTTTAAACTAAAGTACAGAAGAGAGCATATAAGGATTAATTAAGGATTAATAAATAATGGCAATAACTGCTATGTATAAATAATTTTAAGTTGTTTCATAACTTGCAGTTAGACTGGTTGTTGGCATACTGTCTGTACTATATATGCATTATTTATGGAACAAGAAAATTGGTTAAAAAAAAAAGATACTTCAGTTAAGAAGTGATTTTGTGTTGATTTAAGAGGGTAAGTCCCTCCCTGCTTATTACTTGGCAGAATAATTTGCAAATCTAATACAAAATTTATTCTTGTCATGCACTCTTTATTTTGTTCTCTAAATAAAGACCATATGATCTTGTCCAATGATGCAGCAGTCCTGGGAGCTTTAACATCTGAACTTCTTGCTGAGCCATATTTCATTAGAGAAACAGCTTTTTCTAATTCATAGGTTACTTGTACCTGTAACCAACTGTGTTTGCTTGCTGTCATAGCTTTGTCTTTATATAGCCTTAAGCAGAATTAGGATAATGCATTTTCACAGCTCTGCTGAGAGCTTGTCTGAACAGAAGTGTTCATGTCCAACAGGCCACACAAGTGCACCCTTAATGAAAGCTAAGAGCATCCATAGAAGGAATTAGCAGAGAGAAGTTAGTTCTGCTCTGAATTAAAAAATTCTAGCTCTCTGCTGTGTGTTGATTTCAGTGCACAGGAAAGCCTAAAACTCTATGCAGAGTTCTCACAGCTTGTCTCATCTAGATGTTTATGGGCTTCTGAATTAAATTCTCAAATAAGAGAGTTAAGCTTTGAGAACAAAAGAGGGAGGTTTGGGATTCAGCACTGACAGTAACTGCTCTGAAATTAACTCAGAGCAGGATGTGTTTTCTGCTAAGACTGTGGTGAAAGAGTTCTTTTGTTTTGTGCAGAAACGTGTGTACTTCAGGCTTCGAAACAAGGAAACAGGAAAATTCATGTCAGCTGATGGAAACCTAGATAATCTGAATCTTCTCAGAATACAGGTTGCAGAAGATACAGACTCAGATGATCAAATCTGGGTTTATCAGGATGGATTCATAAAGTGTCGGGTAAGGTTTGAGTTAAATGTGCATTTTTTTCTTTTCCTCTCCAGTAGTAGGGCTTTATGAATTTAATTCCTACCACAGCATCTTCATTTATTTTATAGGTTTACTCTTCTTCAACTATAATGTAATCTTTCTGTAGAAAGTTGGTTTTTGTGGGTTTTGTGTTGTTTCAATCAACTCTGGATTTTTCAGGTGATACAAATTAGTTGTATGATACTTTTTTTGATATAATGGAAATTTTCAGAGAATGTATTGTGAAAGCATCAAAGCAGGGAAGACGTTTTAAAGTACAGACCCTTCCTGATAATATTTTGAACCATGCATACCTTGCAGTAGGACAGTTAGTGTAATGTAGGTTGGTATTTGTACTAGTCTTGGGCAAATTTGGGAGGAAACAGATGATTAAAAATACAGACATCATAAAGTCACCCGAGGACAATATCCTCTTCTGCTTTTAGGCAAGCTTAAATTTAAGATAAAATCCCACTCAAGTCATTTAGGGGTGGGGGTTTTTTGGTTTGGTTTTGTTTCGGGGTTTTTTGTTTGTTTTCTGGCTATCCCTGTATTTGTCAAATCCATTCTTTTTCCTTTCCTCTGTACAAGTTTCCAAATGAAGCCTACTTTTCTCACAGTCCATACAATTAATCATGCGCAAATTGTCATTGAGGTGAGCAGAGGTATGCTCAGTTCATGTAATGTTTAAGCATGAACAGTCTTAGGTAGGGATGCCAGCCAAAAGAAAATTAAGTTACTTTAATACTGTTAAACAGCTTGACTGTGAAGAATCATGTGAACTTTTTCTATAGGACTGTATAACTTCAAAGGAGCCATTTATAACTATGTCATCTATGCTGGAGGGAAAAATCTTACTGTTAATAAGCTAAGGCATTGTTTGGACAAGTTTACAGGACACATGTAGTTGTAAAAGGGATTTATGCAGACAGCAAAATGGTGCAAAGTAAGCTAAAGCTTTAATATGACATACAAAAGACTTCTCTTTTGATGGTGCTTCTCAAACATGTCACTGAAAGTTTTCATATTGAGACAGTCTGGTATTGTATGGCTTAGATAAATTCTTCTGGTTTTTCCCCCTTTTCTGTGTCTCATAAAGCAGTTTTTCTGTGCACAGAAAATACACAGTGTGTGCTGTATAGCAATTAGGTAGCTTAGTGCAGAGTGCAAGCTGGCAACATTGATCTTAACTGACTGAACTCTTACAGAACTCTGCCATATTTCTAGTGAATAGTAGTAAATCCATTTGCACAAACCAAGCATTGGGTTTTACCACATATTACAAAGAAAACTGAGCTCCTGGATGGGTAGCTACCTGCATAGAGGCAGACATAGGTCACTGGAAGAACCTGCACCTTCCTGAAGCTTGGATCATCTCAGTGACTGAGTCACCAGATGCGACCTTGTACTGTGCCTGGGATTTTCAAGGAAGGGCTGGTTTAAGTATGTGGGATAACCAGTAAGATATGAAAGTCATTTTGCTCTTTTTTCAGAAATGGATATGAGTGCAGGTCTCCTTATTCTTTGAGTTTCATGGAAATGGGTGAAGTTCTGGCCTAGTGGACCTAATGTTTAAGCTCAGAGTTTTCCTAGTCCCACTAGAGACTAGAATGCTTCAGATACAAGTGAGAATTTCACAACTAAATTGACTTTAATTCTAGGTTATGGTAGTCAGAAGTATGACTTTCTCAAGAAATAGTACTTTCAACAGTACTTGTAAAAATAATTTAGGGCCATTTCAACAATGACAGATGAGTGTTCAATCTGCCACAGAAGTGCATTTAGTAGTTAAAAGGCATAGTTCATGGTGATCTTTGATCTATTGAAAATTACTGTTTATTTAGAAAAACTGTTACTTAGTAATACAGTCTTAATACTCTTTTGAAATAAACTTAATTTTTGCCAGCTCTTTTTTAACCAAGAAGATATTTGCAGATGTTTGGAATCAAGTAATACAAGTGACTAGGAAAGAGTGTAGAACAAAGAAGCAAATATTACTGTGAAACTCTGTGAAATTCATACACTTGATACTGTGCAGTTATGTCCTTTATGTGAAAAGATTACTCCAAAATTAGAAATGATTGGGGGAAAATAAAAAAGAATGTTCAGAGGAAATGGAGAGCCTCTATGCAAGGAAGAGACAAAATAGTGAGGATATTTTAGCCTACAAAGGGTGCACTTTGAGGGATGATTTGCATGAATTCTCTGCAAACATAGCATGGATAACACATCCTTTAAAATAATCAAGGGATAAGGAGAGCATCAAATAAAATGAGTCGCGTATCAAATTCTTTTTAATTTATATTTCTTTAAAATAGTGGTAGTTAGGATTTGGAACTGCTTGCCACAGTATGGAAGGGTTACAATGCACAAGAGTGTTCATGTTAAAAGGGTTACACTGATTTTGGTGCGTAGTGACTAATAAATTCACACATGGAACAGAAGATGAGCATTACAGTTACTGGGATGCATGGAAAAGTCTCTGGGCTGGCAATTGCTGTAGCCTGGAAGAGATAACCAGGAACATCCTGCATACAAGAGTACAGTCAATGTAATCCTCCACGGTATCAATGTAATTTTCAGTTATTGGCCACTGTTAGAGACAGGTGCTAATTGTTCCTTTTGATCTGATACAGCATAGCTATTTTAATGTTCCTGTGTAGTGGAGAGTGTCAGCAGAAACAGGAACAAAAGAAAGATGAGTCTTGAGTTTGGGGCAAAAATAAGATACCTTGAGGGAAAATCATTCCTAAATTCTGTTTTCACCTAATGATCTCTCCCCTACTCGATTAAAAAAAAACAGTGGAAAGTAGAAGTAAGGCCATTTTGAATAATTGCTGTTCCCTTTCTGATGACACAGATAGCAGAGGATTGCTGCTTGACAATTGTTGGAAATCTTATAACTCCTGGCTCTAAACTCGGCCTGTCATTTGAGCGGAATGAAGACAAACAATATTGGCATATTAGTCCTGATGGCAGAATTTATAGCAAGATGAAACCCAAGCTGGTTTTAGATATCAAAGGTAAGCAAATGTTATCTCATTACAGTAGGTCTTAATTACATGGTATTTGCAATGGGATACACACTAAATGTGCCTAATTTAAGCATGGTGCTTTAGTTGCTTTAATCTAGAGGCAAAAGACCCGATCAGCTAGTTTGACCTCTTGAATTATACAGGCCCTAAGACTTCATTTCATTTTTCTTACATGCAATTTAGTAACTCACAGCACTTGCTTATCTTGTATTCTCAGTGTCCACTCACTGTAGATAGCCTCAGTTAATTTTGGGCAATGTGAGTATGATTATTTAAAATGGTGAAGCAAGAACAACCTAACTTCTCATTAACTTTAATTTCTGTAAGTGCAAATTTTCTTACACAGTAGTTGTAGATGCAATAGCCAGAGGATATTAGGAAAGCAAAAGCAGGCTTGTATACTGATGGGATTAGATGCAAAAAGGTGGGGTTCTTTTGTTTATTAATGACTATGCCTATATAGCAAGCATGAGATTCTGCCATAGTAGCTTGGGGTTTGTGAGCACTTGATGGTATTTTAGAGTCACTTTTGTCATAGTAATTTGATTTGTGTAGATACTGTTTCTAAACTTTGTTTTCAGAGCTTCACAGAAGGTCTAAAAATGTAGGAAATTGAATGATTAGCAGAATTAGCATAATCAGATGTATCTTACATAATTGCTCTTTTTTGTGAAGGCAGTAAACATTTTCTATATCTGTTCTATTCTATTAATTGTTTTACCTGTTTTAAAATTGATTTTTAATTGATGCTGTGACATTAATTATGTCAATTACAACCACCACTACCCCCCAAATAACCCAAACCAAGCAGAAAAATAGCACAGTCAACAGTCAGCACTTTAGAACCAAGCAGGACTGAACATCTAGAATCACAGAATATCCTGAGCTGGAAAGGACTTAGATCATCAAAGCCCAACTCCAGGCCCTGCAGGACACCCCAACAGCCACACCATGTGCCTGAGAGCATTGTCCAAAAGCTTCTTGTACTCTGTCAGGCTTGGTGTTGTGACTACTTCCCTGGGGAGCCTGTTCCAGTGTTCAAACACCCTCTATTGGAAGAACCTTTTCCTAATATCCAACCTAAAACTCCCTGCTTTGTTCTATGCCCTTGGGTCCTGTTGCTGGTCACCAGGGAAGAGATCAGTCTGCCCCTCCTTTTTCCCTCATGAGGAAGTTGTAGACTGCAGTGAGGTCTTCCCTCAGTCTCCAAGTGACCTCAGCCACTCCTCATACAGCTTTCCCTCAAGGCCTTTCACCATCTCTGTTGCCCTCCTTTGGATGCTCTCTAATAGCTTTATATCTTTCTTATATTGTGGTGCCCAAAAATGCACACAGAACTCGAGGTGAGGCTGCTCACTCAAGGGGAGCACAGAGCGGAGTGGGACAATCACCCACCTCTACTGGGTAGGATTATCAAAACTGTGCAATCAGGGTTATCTGATGTCTGACCATAATACAACAGTGGCACAAATAGTCACAATATCTCCTTACTGCCATAAAAACCTAGTGATTGTTAATTACAAACTTAGCAAAAACACTCCAGTTCAAGGAGAATCTTCAGTCACAATGCCTGCATATCTTTTTCTAAAGTCCATTCTAAGTAGCACCAAACAAGCAGAAATACTACTGTATTGCCTTTTCTTCAGTTAATCATATTGAAAGCAATTATGTATTCTGCATTTTTAACTGGAGAACTTTACAATGGATAGGTCTGGTGGAAGTAGAGATGCACTCTTAGCTTTAAAACAAAGTAAATCTGTACAGTAAATGCGAAACAGTAGCTACATTTAGCTGTTATTAGTGAATGCCTAGTAGGAGCATTGCCTGTTTCTGCCAACTCTGCTGATCCATTCTGGACTATAAATTGTGCTTTAAAGAATTCCTCAGCACATGAATGCAGTTTTGTAACTGTGCAGTTGCCAATGCCACCTTGTGGATAAACTGCATAGCACAAAGCCTTGTCCAGAGCACCATGCTATCAAAGTAAATAGTCTCTATCCACTGAAAAAGAATCCCATCTTTTCCCATTTTAACATGTTTACATTCTATCAGACACCACTTAAAAACAATTTTTGCATTCACAGTGATAACTGAGCTACAAAGCATAGCATTAGCTACGTAGCTCAGAATGTTACACTCATCATAAGCTTTCAGCTGCCAGGCTTGTATTTTGCTTAGTCAGTGAGGGTGAGGCAACTGGGGTGCAGAACAAAAAGACAGTGTCCATGGGAGTGTCCTGGTGCTTTGTATAAATGGTTAGCACAGATGGCTGCTTCCAGTGGGAATACCACCTGCTTTGCAGGTGTGTCGTACCACAGGAAATGCATGTGCCCTACATTTCTGCAGCACATACTAGATCTGAGGGAAAAAAACATCAATTTTAACTTCAGCTCCAGTCAAACATCTCTTTGCTTCCCAGTTTCTTAAGTCAGGTATTAATGGTGCTCTTCTGTAAGAACATGTTTGGCATTGCATCGTGTAAGTAGATTAAGCTCTTCTAAGAAATGTTTCTATTTTGCATTCAGATATGTTCAGCTGCTAGTGGAAACAGCTGAACATTGAGTGATACATTGTGCATGATGACTTGTGATTCATCTGGTCAAAATAAAGGATTATAATGGCAAGGAGTAAACAAGTGCCAGACCGTGTCCCTGACACGGTCACGTGTGTATTGTCTGTTAGCAGCAGGACTTAGCTCATCATCTAAACATCTTCACTCCATTTTTAGAGCCAAGTGACAATTGACAACTTTTTCAGGAAAACAGAATAGTCAAGCATGACTTGTAGGAAGACAGAGTCTTCAAGGAGCTGCACCTGACTGTACTGCAGTGTTTCTTTCCTTTTCCATCCAGGCCGAAAGAGCTGAGAAACTGAATTGCTAAAGGGGTGCCTTATTCAAGCAGACTGATTTCAGTAAATTTAAAAACAGTTTCAAAAATAAATTCCAAAAGCAGGCAATGACGAAAATACATTTGTCTTCTCAGATCCATGGGTCAAAGACAAACTGTCTACACCAGCTCTTACTGGAACTTTTCTGAAACCTGGAGTATTTGTCTCTTCTTTCAAAGATAACCTCCACTTTTTGACATTTCTCTCTGCAGGAGGCACACAGTATGATTGTGACCATGTTGTTGTCAACACAGTCAACGAAGAAAAGTTAACACAGTGTTGGGAACCGCTGGTTGTATAAACCCAGTGAAGCAAAGATGATGTTTGAATTGGCCACTGTTCTGGACACTGGAATTGGCACTGCCATCTCTGAAGGATGCAGGATCAATGATGAGAGTTTTGTCTTTTCTTCACCATCAACAGAATTATTTCACCTCCCTATTCAAGATTATTTTCCCTATAAAAGCTTGAGTATCTCAAAACCATCTTTTTTTTTTTGTTTTTAAATCCTTACAATTCAGTGTTGGATAGAGTGGCAGTATGCCTCAGGATAGAAGGGAACAACTGAACATGGGAGAGACCCCATGGAGTTATGTCAGTGATGGTTAACCCAGAATAGTCAGTAAGTGTAACTTATTTTATAAAGGACAGGAGTGCAGTGTGTATGTGAGTATAGCAACTTGGACCTATGGGCTGTAGTATAGAGAAATATTCACTATGGGAAATTAATATATTTGGTTCACTAGAACAAACTTATGTTTACTGAAAATTTGAAGACTGCTAGTACAGCACATCCAAAGATTTTTTTTTAACATGTGGCTTCAAGTATAGTTAGTATGCTAATATAGTAAGTCCTAAATTAAGAAAAAAAATCTAGATTTTCTCATGTATAGAGGATGTAAAGTAGCAGATATTTTGTTAGAAAAAGAGAGGGCTGAAAAAAGGATGCATTGGAATGTGAAGAATTTGCCCATTTTCTAGGTTGCCTAACTTCTTGAGTTGTGGGCATTTTTCTTCTTTGCCAAGACACATTTGTACCTTTTAAAACAGTTCCAGTAAGTAGAGTTTTACTGAACTCCAAAATTTTATAAGAAACAAGAATTCTTAGGGAAAGTATTACTAAATATGTCTGCAACAGCCTGTAAGCACTGTGGTTACTGAATTTTCCAGCCACTGCCTGCTGGGCTTAGCAGGGAGAATGCCCAACTCCCCAGTATTTCTGGAGATGCTGGAGAGCAGTGTTTGAGGTGGGCTCCTGGCTCCCATTGGACAGAAGTGTCAGACTCCTCTAGGAAGGGGCACAGCCACCAAGCCTGGATACGTGCCCAGCCACAAGGGCTGTGCCCATTCCAAGTAAATGTCACTGGTTCAGTAAAGAGATTGTGACAAGTAGGATGTTCTGATGACTACAGGAGGTCCTTCTGTTGCCCTGCTTTGAACCTTAGTTTTCCTTAATAATGTTGGCAAAAAGGTAAAACACAAACTCTGGTACTATGCTGCTGTGTTTTGTTCTGGCTTAGACCAGTGTTATTAGAAGCTGCTCCAAGGAACATCCAGGCCTCTGTCTTGCATAGTAAGTGTGTTTAAAAATAACATTTTCATTACTATTCTATTGCCTCAAAGGATAGTGGTGCTTTTACTATTACCACCTTAGAGGAAGTGCCTTACTAATTTTCTTCTTTTTGTAAAGATGCACTGAAGTTTTGTTGCTCTGAAATGTGCTGCTTTTAGTCCTTAATAGAACATATGTTGTTACTGGTTCCAAACAGTGGTACTTTGTTATAATGATGTGCTCTTGCTATATATAATATAGCATTTTACAAATAAATTTAAGTTAGGTAACTTTTTATTGAAATTATTTTTGAAGGTAGAAATGTGACATTTTATGGTTAGTTTTGTTTTCATCTTGTGCCCATCTTGGTCCATAATTCTTCTGTGACAGCCAGCCCCTGAGGAGTGAATACACAGTGTGGAATAGCTGCAGGCTCTGAGGAATGGGTGATTTTTCCATATGTGTTCAGTGCATTTGTGCACAGGGCCACCATCCACACGGCTGCCACTTTGTCCCCCAATGGAAGCATTGCATGACATGGTTTGTGCACCACCACAGCTGCACTGCAGCAAATGGACAGCTCTCATTTAAGAAACTGTCAGTTTCTTCAATCCACCTGCATAATTGCAGGGGAAGCTACTCCATAGCCCATCCCTGGCAAAATGGCATGTTGAAAAACAGCCCACCAGACACAAACACCCTCTCCAGCACTTCACCAGTGCTGATGAGACACAGCAGGAACAGGGACACAAAATCATGTCTACACTACCTGCATAAACACTGCAGCTGAATCTGGGCCAAGAGTTGGGCAACTAGAATAATTATCAGTTACAGATTGATTTTGTTCCATGCTTCTGTTTAGATTAGCTATGTCATGAGAGAGTTGCCATAATAAGATCAAAGTATCAGTCTTGAGACAGTGATGAGACCATTTAGTTCTGAGAATGAAATAGCTTGAGTGATAATCTACATTAGTGAAAGTAAATAGAACTAGGAAAGCCAAGGAAAAGCAGCACAGGTTTCATATAGACAAGTAGGTAAGAGAGTGCCTCACCATTTCAGGACTTACATCTGAGAAATAAAAGCTCCAAGATATACAAAAGGAAAATGTTGCAGACTGTTCCTCTTATCCTAAGAGTGAGGGGTGTTCTGCAAAAGTCACAACTACATTCTTAACATTGTTTTCAGCTAGAAATCCCTAAGGGACATTAGTATGTCTTGTCTGTTTATTAACAAGCAGTATATGAAGAAATCAGAGACTTTTCTAAAACAAAATTTGTAAGTTAGGCATCCTGTATGAGCTTTTAAAAAATAAACACTTGCTACATACCAACTCATGTTCAAGGACTGACTGCAGGCAGAATAATGATTAGAGATACTTTATTGTTTACTAATTACATTGATCACTGTTTTTCCACGTGCATGTCCTCCTTCCAATTTCAGAAAGGCCTTTGGAACTTCAGAAAATGAGAAGACTTCATCAATTACTGGTTGAATCTACAGAATAAAGAAAAAAATTCACTATATTAGGAATAAAGCTATGTGTCACCCTCAGGCTTCAAAACTGTATGAAGAAAGGGGGAAGTTTTCTTTAAGGTATTTAGGACAGAACTTGCCATGGAGCCACTAGCTTTTTAAGATTTTTCAAGGATACCTCTCTATCCAGAAGAAAGCTCTCTGCTGCTCTTTGTTTTGAAACACCTCTAGGAGCACAGTTTAGAGACCTTACCTAATGTCACCATGTAAGGCTCTAACTTCTACATCCTTTCAAAAACTTGACACTGTAGTTTAACTTTTTGTTGTCCACAATGATATACTAATGAACATTTTTTTCCCGCATAATTCTCTACTGGTTTTCTTGTTAGACTCAGAAAATCTCACAGTGATATTTTAGAAATATATCTATATACCTGTAATACCTATAACTCTGAAGCCTGTCTGCATCTAGTACTTGGCTCAGTACCCTTAAAAGACCACAAATTAAGTATGAATAAAAAGTCCACCAATGTTTGTTGCTGAATCATTAAACTACATTTGAAACTCAATCACTGTGTAGTTCAGGAGGCATAAATCATTATTAAGCCCAGCTTTTGACATTCATTTTGTAGAGTGGCCTTCTGGACTGCTTTAGACTCATTTCTATAAACAGTGAGACTAATTATTCACTCCCCCAATACTAACTAAGGAGCCTAAAACCCCCAAAAGTATTTTCTTTAGATGTGTACCAACAGAAGCAGAAGAAATATCAGCTCTTCTGAAAAATATTTGTCACGGCTGGTCCAAGGGAAGAGATTATTTTCTACTGTCAAGTTCTGAGTCAGCATTCTAAATGCCAAAGTAAGATTTATCTACAGAAGTACCTGCCACACCTCCTACCAAAGATCTGCCTACCCTGAGGTTGGTCCTTTACCTTGGATCACCAGCCCAGTGCATGTCCTTGCACTGATGCACTGACCCTAATCCTCTTATCAGAGGAAAACATGACCAGTAGATGACTCTGCAGCTAGCACTTGCAGTGATGAAGATTCGAAGTACCAAAGATCCAAACACACTATTTACAGTGCTACACGATCCTTTTCACTTGTGTCAGGGAAAAAAAAAAATCTTCTACATTTTTCTTACAGCTGTGAGCACGTACTCTCGTTGAATAAGCCAGAACTGGTAATTTCTCTGCTGGCAGGACGTGCATTGTGCTAGACAGAAAAGGAATACGGCAACAATAAGGACACAAACAGTGTGCCAGCTTTGGAATGGTGCTGTCTTCCAAAAAGCTGCCTTGCTTTTACCATGAGACAAAGGGTTTTGCTTTTAGGCGTGCTGCTTAGAAGGTGAGTGTGCAGCACTACTAAAAAAAAGGTTTTCATATGCACACACACACACACACTTTCCTAGTAGCAGTGCTGACCACCCAGCACCCTCCCCAACAACACAACAAATGCTTTCTGATAGTTTTCCATGCTCAGGGAGGTCCTTTTCTTAGATCTCCTAATTTCCTCTTCATTGAGTAGCAATGCACAGCAGAGGAGCCACAAAGATACTGCAACTGTGGAAGAAATGTTGGGTATAAATGATCATGTTCAAGACAAACTCATGTCTGGGCAGCATTCAGCACAGAATGGAAATGTTGTCTTGGACATCAGCGAAGTCAGGGACGTGGACTCAAGGCAGCAAAAATACTGAATTAGACAATGGTTTGGGGTAAACTCAGCATGTGAGTGCAGCTGCAGCTGCTGTGACCATCAGCAGGAGGAACGTGCTGCTGATCAGTACTGACTGTTTTCAGGAGGACCAACCCTTGCTTTCATAGCAGATGCTTGGGAAAACACAGTTCAGGAACCTTGCAGAGCCAAGCACTTGTACAGTATTTATTATTAGTGGCAGTTGTGTACAAAGCTGTGCTTCAATTAAGAGGGAAAAAAGAGATATAGAAACACAGACTGCTGGTGCATGGACACAGATGACCCTGACAAGGCAACAGGCTAGGAGGAGAGGAAAAGTATTCAGGGTAGAAAGCAAATCACCAGTACCAGGGATGTGAAGTGCAAAGGGTTCCAGGGAAAGGCAGAAGTTAACTTCAGACACATGCAGCAACTGAGAATATATGAACAAGACACTTCACTGTCTTGCTAACCTGCAGTCCCTTACTGTAGGTTGCAGCTTATAACCCTGACAGAGTGAGGTATGTTACATCCTCAGCCTGTTGGGCAAAGTTCAAAGCATTGCATTTCAAAAGTGGTGACACAGTGATTCAGAGGAGTCCTGAATTCAGCCTCACAATTCAAAACACTATGTGCACTGCAGCCACCACATGCTCAAAGCCCATCTGCTACATTGATGTAACCTCTAGCTTCATTTAAATGCTGGCTTTAGGCAGTGCTATAGAGAGACATGAATACCAAATTGATGATCCTGGCAATCTAGAGCATTAAACATTTTATCTGGCTGGCTGGACAGTCCCATTGTTTGAATAACCCTGAAAGGGCTGACCGTGTTGCAGCACAGTGATTCACTCAGCCTTTACCATAATCCACTGACTAAGATAAAATTTCTTCCTGTGAACAGACAAACAAGTAGGGGAGCGTCTGCTGTTTGTTGAATGTGTGATAATAAATGGAGATTAACTGGATAATAAAAACACTGCCTATTTAGAGCCACGCATCAATTCCTTGCCAGAGGACACCTATTTATTCAGGGAAAAGGGATTAAACTAAAATCTGGGAGAGAAAGGATTACACATACCCACACTGAAATGTTTATCTGAAAACAGATTGGGCCTGAAAGGTATTTTCTTCCTCTTCATTCTCTCCAGTGCAGGACATACTATAGAAATGAATTTCAGGTCTCTTGAAATGAACTCATTTGTTTGGAAAAATAAAGAGTAGTTGCTGATGCTGATTAAGGCTATCCTACACACAGCACAGAGGTGGTGTCCCAGGCACTCCAGCTCTGAATGCCATAGGCAGAGAACAGCACTGGCAGGAGTTGACTGCCAGCAGGAACACACTCCTGCTCATGGCAAATTCAGGCCCACCCTTGGAGGTCCCACTTTCTGCGGTAGCAAAGACCAGTTTTAGTTTATCAGGAGGGGACAAGTGAGAAAACATGAAAGGAATGGAGATGGCTTTGACGCTTTCAGTAGCACGAAATGTGGAGCTTTTTCCTGCCACTGGAGGGAGAGCAAGAGCCTTGAAATTCTCACTCAAAGGACAGTGACAGTGCACTGGCTCTCTTCCAGGTCTGCAAAGGATGGCCTTGTCAGAGCTTGGGAGAGGGCTTCCCTCCCCGCTGCTGCCTCCCACAGCACATCCCCTTCCTATGCCTTGGTGAGGCTGCTCGGGCTCCCATACACGCTCTCCAATAAAGGAACTTGCACAGAACAAAAGCTGGGATGTGCTCCACCAGACATCAAAATCCTCCTGAGGGCTTGCTGTAATGGAAGAGACCTGCCTGCTGTTTTGACTAGCTGAGTTAAAAGATAAAGGCTGTCTTCCTCCACAAATTACCACCGAGCCTAAATGCAGACTGTGAGCACAAATGCAGAGCTTGAGAGTCTCCTTGGGCCTTTAGTGAGTCTCTCATCAATGTCAACAAGAATCGTGAAGAGAAATCATTAAAAAGAACAGTCCCTGCCCTGGAACTAAAAAAATGGTTATCTATTTGTTGCTTTATTGTCATCCCAAGGGGAAAAAAGATGCTGTTTGGGACACTCCTACTTTAGCTGAGCATCTTCTCTGCTGTACACATTCATATTCCATGCTCCTTGGATCTTAATCTCATTCCTTTCTTCATTGTTTCTTCCCCTTAAAATGGCATGCAACAATGTATGCCGAGCCCCATATTGCTTGCCAACAGCAAGTTCTTGTGTCACCCCTCACTGAAGACAAAGATTGAAACTCTTACCTTCTGCAACAGCTGCCTGTGGTCACATTCTGTACAGGTAGGTAGCTTTGCAACTGCACATACCAGCACAGAATCACAGGATGGTTTGGGTTGGAAAAGAACCTTTAAAGGCCATTCAGCCCAACTCCCTTGCAATAGGCAGGGTATGGTCTACTAGACCAGATTGCTCAGAGCCCCATCTTTGAATGTTTTGTAAAAAACTTTCCTTGTGTTTTTTATTAACTTGTATTTCTGAGAATATGCACTTTCATCCATAAGCACATTAAAGGACATCAGGTACCTGATATTTCTGTCCCAAATACCTAACAGAAGTAAAAGTGATCCACTAATACACCCATAACAAAAATGGTGCTGGAGTGGTTAAGAGATGGGAATGGAAGGCAAGTGTCCCAGGTCTAATCCCACAGCCATCTTGTTTGGTTATTAAACCAAAGTACATTCTTTCATATCAAATCTCTAGCAGCAGCCCACAGGAACTCATGAGTACCATGTACAGTTATTAAAAACGCTAGCAGACAAATTCCAGTTAAGTAAGCTATCAGGGTACAGTTCAGAGTGTAGAAAAGGAGTCAAAAATCTCTTGTTAATTAGCCCTGGCAGAACAGCTTCTACAGAACACAATAAGAAACCGGGACAAGCCCAGAACTGCAATGTGTGCCAGCCTAGCCCAAGCTTAAATCAGTAGAAATAAGGAAGATCCTGGGTTCAGTTACATACTGGACCATGCTGAAAAACTGTTAACTAAAGGAAAGCACAATTAATCTCTTCTGGAATCTCTGGTAAGGCACGTTCTTGCTAGTTGTCCTGGTATTTATGCTGGTAATTACTGCAATTTTGGTCAATGTCACTATACACTTAAGATAGAAGCAATTTTGATACAGTTAAATATAAATACATATTTACATATGAAAGCATATCATATATAGCAATTAGAAGATCAGTCCTGGCATGATCCACATCTTCCTGGTCTCAGCAAACTCACAGCAGACAAGGGCTGCCTTGTCTGCACTTTACCCCTGCAATAGGCACAATTCCCTCCTACACCAGAAAGCTAGAGCTCAGAACACCAGGACTGACTTTCCACACAATTTACAGTTACATCAGGTTAAGGGAACACATTGATTAAATGCCTAGTAGATGATGATGATTTTTTTTCCAGACCTCATTGTGGTGTAAGTGAATTTACATATTGAAACCCTATTTCCCCACAGTATGCAAAGTTTCCATTAGTGCTCTTTCACAGACACTCTGTGATGTAACCACATAGCACTTTCATAAAGAGCATAAGCAAGCCACTATGTCCTGGAGGAACAGCAACAGATAGGTTTTAATAAAAATCACAGTGGCTTTGGGTTTTTTTGGTGGCCATGACCAAATGCAGATAGACGTTCTTTTTGGAAGATAAAGGACTGAACAGACCTTTTTCTCTGTGCTCTAGCCAACCAACCTGGCAAGCCAACACACTGCAACAGGAAAACAAAATTAAAAAAAAAAAAGGTGCAAGCTTTGCAACTTAGCATGAAGAAAGATGGTCATCAGAACAAGTGTGATGGAAGAGAGTGGGAAGGACTGATCTCTAGTTAATTGAGACATTTAAATGTAGAAACTGCTACTTGCTAACTTGGGCACCATAGTCCTTTTTTAAGAGAGACTGAAGCAGACACCACACAAAGGTGAGTTCTCTGATATCTTAGGATACTTTATCACAGTCAAAGTCTGGAATTACTGTAGAGAAGGCTACAACTATAGATGCCTTGTTTGAAAAACATTCAAGGACTCAGTGTTATATTCGCTGTTTGATATTCATACAGCTGGGAGAAATGCAACAATAGTGCAATAAAGGCCAGGGGAAAAGTGTTTGCAGAACTGAAACAAGATGAATTGGAAGCAAATCAATACACACAGGTTAGGATACAGAAGCTGTGATGACCTACATTAGTAGAAGGTGTAAGCCATCTTAAATCATAGCCATGCAAACAACTCTCAGAACCCATGGCATGTCCAAGTGGATGATCATGTCCATTTGTGTTATTTACTTTCTGAATAGGAAAGACCAGGAACAGAAACCAAACCAATTCCTCATTTTAACAAGGTATCTCAGAGCAAATAAACAAAGGTGAGTAAAGGGCATGAGCCTTCATTATTAGATCAAGACATTATGGTAGCAAAGGGCTATGTGATTTGTTCAGCATTGCACAAGAAGACAGCAGCAGGGCCAAAGAACAGTCAGCATCCTGCCCTCCAAACCATAACAGCAGGTGCTAAGCCCAAAGCATCTAGTGCCTTCAGCAAAATGTATAATCAACACTATTCACAAATTACATTAATATAGGCATGCAGTTGTTCTTCCTATGGATGCCTGTGCTGGAACATCTATCTAAAAAGCAAATATCAAAGAGAATGATCTATTCATTTCATGATTGGAGACTCTGCCCTTTGGCCTTCCTTCTGCAAAAACAACTTTCACCCATCAGCTCATCTGATGCAACAGTGCTCTGAAGGAAAGAGTATTAAGTCACCAGGAATACTGCACACACACTTGTACTGCATTTAAATAGCACTGAATTAAAATGAAAATGTCACATTCCTGTTGGGCTACATGTTAACCCACATCCTATTACCTGTGTCCTGCAGAAACACACAACACACTCAGTCTCCTGCTTATGACACTGAGGCTGCTTTCCTCCACCAGGCTTAATAAAAAGGCAAAGTAACTGCTCAGTTGTGACTTAGAAGCTTCTATATGAATTTGGCCTATTTTCAGCAAGGACTATATGACATATCATTAGGATAAAAATGCTGAGCAAGCAGCAAAAACCGAAATTGTCAATGTTAAATCCACAACACCAACCACAAAAACACCAAATTAATTCCTAACGAGCCTTTCAGTGATGATGCTTCACCAAAGTGTGCCAGCAAATCTATGTCCTGAATTAAAGGCTCTATTGATTTCATTTGTCTTTAGATGAGAATTGTAATTCACCAGGAACATTCTACCATAGAAAGACATACACCAGCTTCTGAATGGGCTTCATCAAGTCATTTGGTGGAGCCCACATTAAGCCAGTCCTTACAGCGTTACAATTAACTGCTGCAATTCAAACCACAACAGGGATTCTTCAGCAGTTTAAAAAATAGCCAGTCTCTCTAAAATTTGTCAAGGAAATACTGGTCTTCTCCATGTCCACAACTGTTGCAGCAGCCTCCCAGCCCCTCAGTCTTGCAATAGTCTCTTTGCAAGATGTCCAGCTGCAAGGCAGAGAAAAGAGCTTGTAAATTGAAAATGTTTTGGTTTTTTTTCACCAGGCAAATTACACAAGGAAAATTATTCTCTTTCCTTGTACTACCAACTCACCAAATTCTCTCCTTCACTCTCCCACTAAAAAAGGGCTGTTAAAAGAACTCCTCCTCAGAGCTGATATTTTGCAATTCTCTATTCCTTACTGCAAAGATCATCCAGGTGAAAACCAAGTAACAAAATTGCTTATACTTCATCCACTGAAGGATTAAGAATCCTTTTGCTTTCACAAAGGAAGATGATGAACGTATCAGAACTAAAAATCTCTGTTGTTGCCACAGAACTGTAAAGAGAAACACTGTCAAATCAAAATTATCTGTAAATGTTTCAGAGGTATGCTCTTCAACGCTTCACTTACTGTAACATCTCTTTAAAACATCATCTCTTTTTAATTTCCTACATTTAATTCCCCCACATAATTTATTCCTGAAAAAAAGCCTCTCATTTTCAGGAGCTTTCTAATTGCTCTTACTCACTTCATACCACCTCAAAATTAACATGTCTAACAAAAAAGACTAAAATTAAAAAAAACCCCAGCATTACTCAAAAGTATTCACTCAAAGGTAACAAGTTCAACTACATTAGCTCAATTTGCTGGCTTCCCCAAGCTTCTAGATACACTTAATTGCTTCATGCTTTTTTCATTTCTTCTTTATTCTTTCCTATCCAAATATAAACATTTATTTTCACTTACTTATAGGAAACTGTGGTACAATTCCTCTAGTGATTCTCTCCTGCCTTTTTTCCCCAAACACCTACTCTTCTGAATGAATGGTCTGTCCTTTTAAGGGAACTCTTGTGTCTAAACAAGAAAGGTGATAGTCTTATAACTGTGTCTTATAAAATCCTGATGACAGGTCAATGTTTATAACATTGCACAAAATAGAGTAAAATGCTGCTAGAATAATGACTCTGCAGACAGTCTGACGTTAGGACTTGTTTTTGCACATCTTTTTTCTCATGATCATCTTACAGCCAGAAGTACATCGGGACATTCATGTATGTATGACGCACATTTTAAGCACATTGCAATTCACCTGTCCAGGTTATTAAGCAAAGAACACTGATTAAGACCTATCTCTATTGCATAAACAGCTGTTTCCCAAGAGGCTTTCATGAGCATATTCTGCATTTGTTTTGCATACAAGGTAGGGACAGAACACAAAACAAATTGCAACTGGCTGAGGACAGGACAAATGGTAGAACAAAGACAAGGGCATTCCTTTTTCTTAGACACTTATAATTTAGCAGTGTGACTGAATGCAATCACAGGATGAGAACCTTCTACAGCTTCTTTCTTGACCACAGGGTTATGCCTATAGCACTGGACATAATTCAAAGCAGATAACTATTTATTTTTATCAGCAGCACTGAGGGGGCAAAACAGAAGCAATCAGGTCTTCAGTACAACAGCAGTTTATTTAGTCTTTTCCAAACTCTAGAACATATTGCATACCAAAAAAGGGGGATCGACACTCAGACTTTGAGAGATCTAAATTTTACTAATATGTGCAAATTTTGAGCACAAGATGGCAGTTCACATACTAGAATTACCAGCAGTCATGACAGACTCTGTTTACTCTTCTGCTTATCCACCACACAGAAAGATTAACAGCAGTTGTCCATATTCTCTACTCTTGGGTAATTTAATGTTGCCAAAATTCCCAAAGAGGACACTGCTGGGACCTTTATCACCACACAACCCAAAACATAGGAAATCAACTGTTCACCCCCCCAGTATATTTTGTAACAAGTTCATAAACATGAAAAGATCACAAAAGTAGACTGTAATCTATCTTGACCTTTCCCCCCAAGTCCACTAAGATTCCCCAGAAGCTTATGAATGCTCACAACATTCCAAGTCCCTGTGCTGAATTAGCCCAAACATCATACTCTGCAGTACTGAAATAATGAAACACAAGATTCTTGTCACCACTCTGCCAATGGAGATCACCTATCACATGCAATAACCAGAATATTTTAGTTCTGTACATAGTATGGGCAGGACACCCAACCATCCAGGCTAAGCAATTTGGTATATGCAGATACACAGCCATGTTTATTCTTCCCAAATTAACCATGTGAGACCTCTTAAAACATAATTTTCATATAAAGTTCATAAAAAATTATTCCCACTGGCAAAGATAATCAATCACTGGACACTACTCCTTGTAACTTTGTAAGATTTGTGTTTTTAAAAACATATGCTCAAGAGGGAGAAGGCAGAACAGTCTTAAGCATTATGAACTCCTAAATTCCATGCAAAAGGCAGAAGTTAGAAACTGGAACAAGTTGATTTTTAATTAGTTTTCCCTACCATGACTCTCATAACATTTTATTTCCCAATAGTGAACTACACCATTTTTCAGTCCAAGCAGCATCTCTTTCAGCACAAATACCTAAGTAGCCATTACTGACATACCTTTCCAGAATCAACCAGTTCTGCTATTTCATCCAAACTTGGGCCACTTGGCATGAAAAATGCCCATCGATAATGGACACCTTTAAGGAGATGCTGCAAGAAAGATCATAAATCCATTAAAATATCATGAGAGCAAACTGTAATGGGAACTAAAATTAATGACAGAATCCCTGAAGAAGTAACTTAAGGAAACAATATGGAATTTATATGCTAGTGTCTGAAAAAATTCGCACCTAAGCATGTGGATTAAATGTACAGACCAGGATGTTGTGTTACCACAATAGAATCAGGATGAATTTTTTGTCTAACTGCACAAGTCAGCTAGCAGAGAAAAACAATTACCTTGTCTCTGCAGCTAAAAACAGAAGTATTTGTTATATAAGAGAGAAATGGTGTTTTGTGTTCATGTACACTCACAAAGGGGGTGAAATAAACCCAGCAGTGTGACATATAGAACTTTCCACTTCAGTATCAGTGACTTCATTTTCCACCATAATATCTGCCAAAGTCATCACTGTCCAATGACAGATGGCAGGTCACATGAACAGCATTTTGGGAAGATCTCACACACATACAAGTCAAGAGCATCTCCACTGAGTAAGTCATTACAGGAATAAAAGCCATCATCTGCCAAAGAGAGATTTTTATATATGGCATAGAATCCTCTTCATCATGGAAACATGCACACTGAGAAATAATATTACATTGTTTCTTTCCCATCTTTTCATTTTGTCTTTGGGCTTTCTTGTGAAAGTACTGCTGCAGGACTTAAAATCCCATTCAGCCAAGCCTTCACAGGAATACCATGGCAACTGCTTGAAAAGCAAGTACACAAGCATAGAGAAGAAAGAGAAAAGTTCTAAAGCCCTACTGATCTGGCCACTGGCAGAATGTTTTAAGATCCACTTATGAAAACTAGAAAAATCAGTATCACCATCCAGACACATGAACATGAAAGAGATGAAAGACTTCCTAGCCACCCTCAACCACTCTCTGGTGCTGGAACAGGATGAAGAGAATCAGTCATGGAACAATGTTTTTGAGAGAAAGCCTGACCAGCCTAAAGCAAGTAACAGAACTGCCCTCATTTCAGTGAGGCAGGGATTTGATGTGTTTACTATGAAACCCTGGCTGCCAGCAGGACTCACCAGGGAGGCCATATGGTAAAGGCCACAATGGAAAGCACAATAAGGAATCAAACTTCAAAGCTCCCCAAACTACTACATACACCCAGCAGCACCACTCCAACACATTTCAGTGCAAGCAAGAAAGAAAGAACAGTATACTTAATGACATATGAGGACAATGCAACAGCTGCCCCTCCATGAGCTCTGTGACTGACATCCAAGCCACAGAAGTACTCACTAAAGTATTACAAAATATGAAAGTACATAGGATTTTGTTAAATACCTTTAGAGTTTTGGAACCAACAGTGACTCCTGTTTGCAACATTCCATCAGCCACTCCAAGTTTGTCCATATTGATCAGGAAAGGTGTCACTAAGGTAACATACGTTGCTCCTGACCATTTCTTCAAGAGATCTAGTGCCCACTTCTCCGTGGATCCACCAACATTATCTAGGATAAAATCAAACCTGCAGACATGTAAAGAACATGTTTAAAATTTGATATGGGAAAAATAACTTCACTGTAATTAAGCTAATTAATAGCAGAAATTGCCTATACTTCACATTTTTTTCTGTCATTGCAATGCAATAAAATAATCAGGCTGCAAGACAGCAGCAAGAAGTTCCCAGGACTTCAGTAGAGTCCCATCTTAATGTACAATGGGATTTAAATTTACGGTTATTGCCTATTCACTGTGCAGCAGACACAGGCTATTTTAAAAGCACACTTAAACTCCAAAAAACAAACTTAGGTGCACAACTACATTCTGTACTTGCTTAAAGCCTTCTAGAGTTCTATCTCTTCAGCCCTCCCACAGAGACTACTGGAACAGCCTTGAGGTCTAGCACTGAACAATATGGTACGTACATGTAAAAACTAGTCTGGACTCGTGCCCTCAACTAGGAACAGCTCTTGTACATGCTGTACTCACACAAAAGTCAGTTCCAGTGGATAAAATTACATAAACAAATTATTCTACTAATGCTTATTTCCTCACATCCTTCTGTGACCCAATTCTCAGCTTCACTTCTCCAAGTGTTTTTTTTTTTACCTCTTTATTTATTTAGGGACTGTTTTACCTCTCCTGATAGCTCTTTTCTTCACATCTACCTATTTAACATTGAACCTAACAATGCAAAGGATCTAAAACCTGCCCCCCATGGAATGGACATATGCAGCCTCTGACAAAAAGCCACAGTTTCAGTGTTCCTTCTCATTATCCCAACATGTGAGCCTGTAAAGGTTGAATAGGGCAACAGGGAGCTATGTACCTGTTCTGTTAAATGCACAACTCGTTCTTGTTTTCATCTGTAAATTTCCAGCAATCTCTAGATTGCAGTAGATATGTAAATACACATATCTCTAATCTAAATAACTTACAAATGCAAGGGAAAATACTTGATGCAAATTAAATAGAAAAGTACTTATCTCTCTGGAATGACAGTTCTCCTGCCTGTCTTCCAAGGGTGTGATTTCATTATTAAAGTTCAGTTAATATAACAGCTAGCTGCCAGCAAAAGAAGATCATGAAAACTAATGCTCCTGGAAAAAGTAGCTCACTATGGGTTCTGAAGTGTCAATCCAGCTGACTAATCAGCCTAGTTGCATCATTAAACTGCACTCCAGGACACTGTTGTTGGTATATCTTAGAAAGGGTCACTTGCTAGAATGGGTGTTTAGCATCTAAAGTGTTGAACTGCACAAAGGCAAATTTAGCACGGACTGCAAAGTCTGTCCTCCATACAGTGTCACTGCCCTCAGGCCTGTTGACAATCACACTACAGTTAAAGGGCTTCTTAGCACAGCTGCCAGTAAAATTCTCTCACAGATCCAGCAGCTTCTATTTCCCCTCTCAGAAAGTTAGCTCAATCTAGCTAAAAAGAGCAGTGTAAGTACCGTATTCAAATACAAGTCACAGTAGACTAAGTTTAAACAGATGGAAAGATTACAAAAGCAAAAATTACTTCTGTTCTGGAGAAAAATCCCAGGCTAGTTTAAACATAGCTGCTGTGACAAGATAAATGTGATTGTTTTTCAGAGGCAGCTGAAAATGTAACAGAAGAGAAATTTACTCCCAGCTGAGTTGCACAGTGCAAGTCACTGCTTCTTCATTATATAGTTCTTTCCTCTATAAGATCAATTCCATATTTACCAGCTTTGCTCAGGATTTCAGAGGCTTATTTCAATTTATTCAAGCATTGTATATTCTCCAAGATACTTGGATGGAAGCTACAGAACTGTTCATACCACAGTCACAGAAGAGAAGCACATGGAAGTGAGCTTGTCTCCCAATTACCTGGCTTAGTCTTACAATGAAACCTGTGCTGAGCATACTCACTTGAAAACTGCAATCAAAAAGGTGAATCTGCTTTACAAAATAATGCTTTAGAAACAGGGGGGAAAATGTAGGGAGTTCTGATGGAGTCAAGCAATCAAAAGGCAGAAGGTCTGACCACCAACTCCTTCATGTCTGTGTTAAAACAACACTAACACTCACAAGGGTAATGTTTTAAGCTGCTCTTCCAGATTCCCAGATTTATAATCAATCACATCATCTGCTCCAAGCTTTTTCACCAATGTGCTGGCATCATGAGAGCAAACTGCTGTCACGTGAGCATTCCAGGCCTTCAATAGCTAAAAACAAGTATAAAAAAAAAAAAGTCCAAAAATTAAAATTTAGTGAAATATCGAGAACAACTTAAAAGGCAAAGTCTCAATATATTTACAGAACAAATGAGCATGTTTAATAGGGAGTGAGGAGACTGTTCTAGTACAAGATAATAATCATAAATCCCACAGACAAAATAAAGGCTAGAATTTATCAATATTTAAGGTGGTTGTGGGGAAGGAGGAGCTGGTGAGTGTGGGGTTTTCTTAATGCCACTGAAACACAGTAGGTTTCATGACAAATAAGGCTCTCAGTTTGCCATCTGAATCTGCCAGCTAAACATACAGCAAGAGGCACTGTCCAAGTTGTTAATCTACCAAACTGTCACCAGACATATCATTAAATATTATTAAATATGCCCTTTAAGTATTTCATGTTGCTGCAAAGAGGTTAAGTACCAGTAACAAGAAAAAGAAGGAAGTAATCTCTGATTTATCACAGGGACAATATCAGGTTATCTTTGACTCCAAAAGCTATAGCAAATTAAATTATTTTTGCTAGTTATTATCTCTTTCTGCATCTCATTTTTTCATCTACAGTAACACTTTTTACCTTTATTCCAGGTTAAATAATGTAGTTTATCCAGGATTGATCAGTTACGCATTGTAACTAGTCAGTGACTGGTCAGCCTTTCATACTGAAAGTCACCTGCTTTATCATGGATCAGGCAAAAAGCATACCATGAAAAATTCTGCTGTAAACCTCTTTAACCACTGTGTTTATGGCCTTGTAACATGGAAAGCAGTGATGCAATCACCCAACTTCTGTATTATTTCATAATATTGAGAGAAAAATTTTTCAGCATGAAATGACAGCAATTAGAATCAAAACTCCCAAATTAACTGAGGATGAAAGAGGAAGTTGTACAACTAATGAAGCAACAAAAGAGCATGTTGATTTTCCAAAGTTTAGAGCTAATGGAACAGACAGACAAAAGGGCAGAAGGGCAAAGACAGTGAGGGAAAGTAAATCTAAGCCTCTGTGCTTTACAGCCACGGCACACAAAAGCCTGATGGCCTCTCACATTGTTTGACCAACTACAGCAGTTGTGGTAGGTGACATTCTCCATCCGTTTTCCTACTCATACAGCAAGTTCTGTTCATATTTAGAGTGCAGTGCTGAATGAAAGATAATGAGAACAGGCTACATATTTCAAGTTAATTACACCAATCAAGAGATTTCCTGCATCCAAATTGTGAAATGTGATCTTACATACAACCCCCTTCTTTGAAAGTCCCTTCTTCCTACTTTAAAATACAACATAATAAACTGAAAGCAATAAATATGAAAATACTTTACTTCTGGAAATATCAATCATCTCGATCAGGCAGACTGATCAGGAGCTTGCTATTCTCTATTCCTTCTCTCAATTCCTTTCTGTTATTCTTCTTTCATACTGAAACACTTAAAGATTCATCCTGGGCATGCTGGATAATATTACCTGTACAGCAAATGTACCAACTCCTCCTGAAGCTCCTAATATTAATATTCTGTAAGAGAAAATTGAAATATATTTAATAGTTCTTTAAATAAACTCTGGAGTAACTATGTATTCTAATGTTTCCTATAGATCTCTGACACTGAATCATTTTTAGCAAAAGATTGGTTTTATCATTTAATGTTATTCAAGAGCTCAGATAGCCAGAAATTTTACTTAACATTGCTGATCATGTGTCCTGTGCCAAAAGCATTATCTCAGCACAGCTAAAGAGACTTCCTCATATGTGCTTTCCACTAAATGCAGGCAGTGGAGCTGTCAGGTAGTAGCATTTATATCACTCAAAACCCCTGTACCTGTCCTTACTTTCCCAAACACAATTGTTTAGTCTGGGAAAAAATCAATTAAGAGTCCTTTCTGTCTCCCACACTCCAGTGTCATATCTCCTAAAGAAAAAAACCCAATTCACCAATATTTTACATTAAGAGAAAAAGCAGTTTAGTATCACATTATTTAAGGAGACTGTAAACTGCAGAACATATGGAACACAATTTTTTCCCATATTGCATAATGTTTATCTAAAAGATAAAATTACAATTAAGTACCCTCACCATTAACAAGTTTAATTTCTATTGAAGTGTCTTTTTCTTTAGAAAAAGGCAGTACAATTTTTCTAGTTCCTTCCAGTACATCTCAACAAGACCCTGTAAATGCCAGCTTGTGGAAACTAACACACAAGCAAGAAAATGAAAGAGTATACTGCCAAATTATTAGCAACTGACAGCTCATTTTAGCTGATAACCCTAAATTTCAAAAAAAATTAATACAAGCTTACTTGTGAGAGGACCTTACTACTAGAAGTTTAATCACTGTTCAAAAATCTCATCCAAATATTTTATTAAATAAATAAACATCAGAAAGTGAATTAGTAAGAAAACCTTGCAGCTCAAGTTGCAAACATTTGCTAATTCTAGGACAAAAAGAAGATGCAAGATGAAGTCCTGGCATAGGATTGTGGAACATCATGTTTCTCAGAGCTTCTGTTTGCCAGAAAAGTCTCAGAATCTTCAGAAGCTGGTGAAATTTCTCTTTTAAATCTCACAGTAAAAGATGTTGAAGGAAATTGCTTTTTACAGTACAAAACTGTACTATACAATCTGGAGTCTCAGTTTACAAAAGTTCTTTGATGTAGCTTAAGAGACTTGGCTTTGGTCACACTATCCATTTTAAAATGCTCCTTTTGTAAGTGATCAGACACTGTTCCCTCCCATTTCACTGATGCAAGCTGCAAAATTCAGATTAAGAATATGAAACCACAATACCACAAAGCCTGCAGCTTTTAAATCTGCCAAAATGTACTTATCCTCAAAGCAGGCTTCTAACGACAGATGCCTGGAGCAACATGCATATTTCAACTTTAGTATACTTGAAAAGGCTCCAGGATACTACACCAAGATATTGGGTTAAACCCATCTTTATCCTTAAAAAGGACAGTCAAAATGAGATCCTTTCAAAACACTTTTTCAAACCACCTTTACAGTTTCACTCCGTAGTTAAAGACCATTTCTTCTACTACGTATCTGGGGGAAAGCCTTAAATGTACAATTTGCTCAAAGGATTTAGGTAACATTTTCAGTTTGGGGAGCAGCTTGGCTAGGACTTTTTTTTTTATTTTCCCCTTCAATAAAAACCCTCAAGATTCCTTCAGGTATAAATACTTTCCAGATTTGGTTTGTTCCTATGTTACATGGGCTATTTTCTACCACACCTTCCACTTTTTAAAACTCTCTGCACACATTGTGACTTCACAAAACTCTTCATTTCTGAGATAAACTACACCTGCACAGGAGATCCATGTGTAGCAGCTCAATAGATCAGCATTTTTACAGCACTGACAACAGCAAAGTACAAGTGGGGGAGTGTTTGAAGGTGCAGAACCTGTTAGGACACTACTGAATGACAGATGGTGGCAAATGCCAAAGGAGAACAGTTTTGTTTGCACTGCCTCAGGAAAACACAGCCAGGAGAAAACACAACACAGAAACTACCTGTTTCCATTGCAAGGGCAGCTCAGGAGTAAACTAATACACAAGTATGTGCACCAGGCAACACACTAACAAATCTTCTGACCTGGACAGAGACCCAAGGGAACCAATTCTTTCAAAACAACAAAAAGAACATTTGTACCCCAAGCTTTTCTCCCTTTGACAGAGGCACAACATTCACCAAGCTCCCCATGGGGCTCCAGCAGTTCAAATGATCACAGGGAGCAGATCTCTCCAGATAAGCACACCATGAGATCTGACAGCTTAGCCCATCTCCCTGGGCCCTGCTTGGAACTATGGTGTGGTCAGAAAAGAGCATCAGAGAGACAGGACCTGCTTCACCTTTGTGTGCCCCTACCAGAATATGCAAAGGGTGGGCAGTGGAGGGTAAAGATCAAGGACTAATATTTTCTCCAGATTATGAACAATTAAAGTTTTTCAGTGATTGAGTTATATTCAAGATAAAAATTTAATAAATGCATCAATTTAATACTGTTATAAAATGGATGTTTTTATTGACTAAATATATCAATTTTATTTAGATGTAACATTTATATTTAATTTGATTATGCCAACAAAATGTCTCCAAGAAATTTATTCCTGGATCAAGAAGTGTTTGCCCTATCAAGAAGTTTTACAACCTACACTGAATTTGTACTTCTCAGCAGATAAAATTATGAAATAACACACACATTGAAAAAAAAAAATCTTGGGGTATTATGGCACTCAAATTTTCACTGTAACCCTATAAAGCAGGAGTATACTTTTGGTAAGTTACATTAACAGAATCCAGCATTTCTGGAAAGTCTAAGATATTGCCTCTGTATTTACATAAAGACTTTTACTTAATAGCACTTTGTATAGCTTGCATGT
This sequence comes from Erithacus rubecula, assembly GCF_903797595.1. Classification (NCBI taxonomy): domain Eukaryota; kingdom Metazoa; phylum Chordata; class Aves; order Passeriformes; family Muscicapidae; genus Erithacus; species Erithacus rubecula. The sequence continues at coordinate 42,311,227 of NC_136685.1, forward strand.
AGCAATAACTTCCCAAACTGTCAGGTTTGGTTTTGTTATGCATTCTGTGAATACAGAAAGCAAGATATTCAACAGCTAGTGTTGAATAAGCATAACCCCTTTCTACTGAAACAGGTCAGTGGCACATATGAGAAGCTCCAGGTATCCAGAGAGACCTTCAACACAACACAAGAGCAATGTTGAATACTTAGGATAGTAAGAACATTCAAGCTTCTACAAGAATACTGGCATTAATTAGAGTGGTATAGAATAAAAACTATGGAAAAATGACTAGAATTGCAGGAGGGTTCACAAACAATGAGAGCATACTGCAGGAAACTTGTAAAAACATAACCTGTGAAAGTATGCACAGGTGGAGCAGATAATCTGTCAGATCAAAGTACAGCCAGACACTGGACTGGCTGCAAGTATTTCTGGTTAGCCCACACTAACACCTTAAAAGAGGCAAAGATAATAAAACACACCAACAGAAAAATCTGGCTGCTTTTTAAGATGTCTTAACATTGCACTAAAGTACCAGTGAAGAAACTTCCATCAAGGAATACAGCTGCTCTGCCAAAGTAAGATATTTTTGTGTGCACATGCACCCTTCTCCACAGCTGTTTACATACAACTACAGGAGACAAAAAGACTGACATAAAATCACATCTGTAGGTAACTTCTTACCAAATATACGATCTAAAGAAATTAGGAAACAGTATATAAATTCTTGTACTTTTAAATTATTGCCCTAAGAGTTCATGGAATATAATTTTGCACAGCTCCTTCAACGTATTTTAAACACTTTCCTACAAGTAATATTTCAGAGAAAAAAAGGTACCATCACATAAGTCATTCACTGCTGGTTTTACAGCTCAAAATTTGTAGAGAGGAAATATAATACTTTTAAAGTAAATTAAAATGGGCTTTTTGCTGACAGAGTAATTAAAAATTTATTTGGAACATGAAAATAAATATTAAATGTAAAGATGCATTACAAATGCAGTTTGAATTTTAATGTTAACAATCTAAACACTTACCTGAAGGTTGGAAAGACAATTTAAATAAGGCTAGCCTATCAGTGTATCCTTAGGTTAATTATATTTGCATGTGAAAGTTAAGATAATGAATAGTCCAAATACTGAAATATAAAAAGTAAAGTGATCTTATCTAGAATTTTATTACTAGCTGGAAGTTAATTTCAATTATGTCTCCTTAAAACTCCTTTAAATTTTACAATTTCATTCATTGTTTATCTTTAGAAAAAACAATTACTCAATGTTTTCATGATGACGTTCACTCTGACATGTGAATGACCACTCACTCGATTGTCTTCTAGAGATCTGGGTGAAGAATTTCAATAGATCTAGTGTCCCTTGCAATGTGCTGCATTACAAAGTAGCAGTCAAGATAAGAAGAGGTCAGGCATCCAGACTCCTGATACCCAATAATTACTTCATGACCTAAACCTGTGATGCAACATAGTAATTTTAACTATTTTTCAACTCCCATAGTTTCACTTTTGCCAGTATTTCCACTCTGAAGATCTTGCTATCTCTTTACTCAAACATTCAAAGGTCAAAATAACTGAAAATTTCAATTATCAGAAAAATGGTATTTGCTCCAATCTTTCACTGCATTTTTTCTCATCTGCCATTGTCAGATTAACAGACTGATAAACAAAGTCAATTTTTCTATTTCACTGGCTGCTCATCTTGCACGTTCTCCTTTTCTTGTCTGCATTCCTGACCTCATCAAAGTTCTGGCCTGTAGGTCAAATAAGAGTCTGTCACCTGCTCATTTTTCTCTGAAAAGCTGGAAAACCAGTCTGCTCCACATGGCCCACACACACAAGTCTGTCCTTGAGAGGGTTTTTTATGAGTTGCCAGTATAACTGAGAGGACACTACATTTGGCTAGCTATTGTAACAGGCAGAAAAGGGAACTCCCTACAAATTACTAGAGATAATATCCTCAAATTATCCATATAACACACACACTAGATACATATTGGATTATAATAGAATCACAGAATGGCCTGGGTTGGATGGGACCTCAAAGTTCATCTAGTTCTAAATGCCCTGCTGTGGACAGGGACACCCTTCACTGGAGCAGGTTACCCAGACGTGCACCCAACCTGGCCTTAAGTATTTCCACTTATGGATGTGTGGGCATCCACAACTTCTCTGGGCATTTCTTACCTCTATATAGGGACCTCATCTGAGCCTTCCTCTAAAGAAGCCTCTCTCAGCAGCTGTGTAGACAGAATCCATCATCCTCAGACAGCTGATCTTTAGGAATGTCATGGTATAACAGTCTTTATCACTGCTGGACATGTCTTAGAAGCAGCTCATCAATATAAAAATGAAGAACTTTAGTTTTAGTACCAGAACTATTTACTTACCTTTTCCCACTACAATTACTTTGGTTCAGTCCTCCCACTTGGTTAAGTGCAGACCATGCAGTGAGACCCACATATGGTAAGGCAGCAGCTTCTGTGTGACTGAGACACTTTGGCTTAAAAGAGACCTGAAATAAAATCATATCTAAGTCAACAGCAGCTCCTATGTGATACAGAAATACTTTAAAAACCTTTACTGAATTGCAGACTGTGTACTGCACATCTTTTCAGCCATCTTCAAAACTAGCTGGAGCACAAATCAATCCAAGCACTAAGAAATAAAGTTACGTCGGTACTGAAGAAGAAAAATGCCAGCCTTTGCAACTTTGAGGTTTTGTTAGCCACAGTTTTGAAAGTTTACCTCATTTCCACTAGCTACCACAAACTCTGACAGAGTGCCTTGTTTCCACGGGGGAATTGCTGCCCACACCTAAAACCAAACAGAAAACAACTATCAATTTTTGTAGCTTTACACACAATTGCAAGTACACAGAAGTTTCCATCAGTATAGAAATCTTTTTTTCTAATTCACAGAATGTCTTCACTGTTTATCAGAAACCAGTTTTATTTACCTTATTTAGTTTATTAGCTTATTTTACATTAAAAAAAAAAAATCACAGAACTGACTAAATGAAGGACTGGAAGCTATGTAAATAAATTGTACTATTGCTTTGTGTATAAGACATAATTTTTCAACCCCTCCCCAAACTACTCCCATACTAGGAAAACCCAGATTAGAAGGGTGAGGATGGTGCAGAATCAGGATTTGCTTGGCTAAAACCAATGAAATGTGAAAACACCTGGTGAGGGTGAAAGCAAACAGCATTTTTGTGTGGGCATCCACTTTGGTTAAGCCAAAGTTCCTACTCCAAGTTACTTGGGACAAATAAAAACAAACCCTTTCTTGTTAGATTTCTACCTTCAATTAAAAACAGACCAGCACTTTGAGTGCACACTTATAAACAAACAAATTGCACTATTGCTGCTGCTGAAATGGACCAAAAACTAAAACACAGAAGGGAAATTAACTTGCAGAAGACTATGTTTTTCCGAGAAAAAAATTAAAGGAAGACAGTATTCTAGGAATTTACTTCCAGATAGGCTTATTAACAGTGTAACAGCATTAAAAAAATTATTAAGAGCAGAATTAATGCTGCACATGTCATAGTATATTTTAACTATACATTTTGGGAAAAGAGTAAAATAAGAGATTGGTGGTATCACCTCATCTCCAGGTTTGAAATAAGACACACCCAGTCCACATTCCATAACAACACCAGAGACATCTCGACCAAGTGTCATAGGAAATTCAGTCAAGCCAGTTTTGAGTTTCAGGGGATCCCGCTTCATATTTAATGCAGTTGCACCATAACCACCTGCAAAACATGGAATAAACCACAACACACCACAATGAGTGCTCATTTATTAATTGTGCAATTCCAATTAGAAAGCATTATCTATACAAAACGTGCCTCATTTCTGTTATAACCGAAGCACACAAAAATCTGCAATATTTCATACTTTTACAGATTTTAGAAATAAAGAGCAAGTGTAAAAAATTATAAGGCATATCTCCTCAAATGAGTAACCTGGACTCCCATTAAGTAAGCAACAGACAAATGCTGTGAAGTCTCCGAATTACCTATCTAATAACACTATTCAGCCTAAAAATAGCCTGCATTTGGTATGTATGCCCATTCAAGTGTTTGGACAAGTCTGCCTATCATGCTAGAAAGTGCCTTAACAGGAATCCTCAAGACAGGAAATGTCCCATCACCAAACCCCCAATTATATTCAAAGATTTTTTAAAATTAATTTATTAGAGACCCAAAATACAGATTGCAGCTCTGTCAGGGGGCTTCTTGCAGATATATTTGCTTGTTCTACTGAATCGTTTTTGATATGCAAGCACTTCTACACAGGAAATGTAAGGTATTCTACTACCACAACTTGTGTTTCAAATCCAGAAACTGGGGAGGAAAATCTGATTAAATGTGTCAAATACAAAGAGCTGAGCGGTGAAAGAGACAGATTTCCTGGGCGGGATGAGAGCACGTCCCCAGATGCCAATTCAGGATGGGCATGGCAATGAATATTAGTTCATTGCCTTAGGTTGCACATGTCGACCTGGCAGCACCTGGGACCTCCAGCCCCATTGACCCCAGGGAGACGGGAAAATCCAGCATGACTGAGGGGGAATGCAGCTCCGTGGCCGGGCATCTCTTAGTCGAGAGTAGCACCACAATCACTCAGCTGAAAGCTCACCCTCGCAACACAAACACACACAAACACAAAAAACACACTTGTCAGTGGCTCTTCCGTTCTCCCCTAAGTTCAGCATAATCTTTTTGTACCGCTCTTCCGTGATAACATGAAGGAAGCTCCCAAGAGGCGGAGGTTTTCCCCGGGGCTCGGGGAAACACGTGTGTTGAGGCACTGCCGAGACGCTGCCCTGGCACTCTCGGGCCGCACAGCCCCGGCACAGCCCCTGCCCTCCCGGCAGCTGGGGCTCGGCACTTACTTCTCATGCTGAGGTCGATGGGGTTCAGGCTCGCAGCGTGAACCTTAATGATGACCTCGTTCGGGAAGTGTATGATGGGGAACATCATCTCCCTGGTGAAGCGCAGCACCTCGTTGCTGCCGTACCGGTCTATGACCCAGCTGGGCATGGCGGTTCGCGCCCGCGGAGAGGCGCGGAACCCGCGGGCCGGTGCCCGCCCGCTGGCCCAGCGCAGCGCCCGCCCGCCCGCCGCTCCCCACGACAGCATGGCCGGGGCAGCCGGGCCGGGCTGAGCCGAGCCGCGGGATCGCGATCGGGATGAGGATCGCGATCGGACCCAGTGGCTCCCGCGCGCCTCAGCGCTCAGCCCCGGCGCCCCCGGCAGCCAATGGGCTGCCGCCTTCTTGGCCGCCCTGCCAATGGCGCCGCGCGGTGTTGCGGCAAGATGGCGGCGCGCGGCCGCCGCGCCGGAGGAAGGGTCGGGGCCTCTCGGCGGGCGTGAGGTGGCGGCGACGCCGACGGGCAGGAAGAACCATGCTGCGCGCCTCTCTCCGGCAGGTGAGTAGGGTCTGTCTGCCTGCCGGGGGTGCGGAGGAGTGGGGCGGGTTCGCAAGGTGACCGGGGTGCCCTCGCGTCCCCTCTCCCCGGGGGCCGGGAACGCGCTTCCCGCGGGCTCCCTCCCTCAGCGGGGATGGCGCTTTCTTCCCGCACCGCCCCGGCGCGGCCTCTGTCCTCCGGCTGCCCTGAAAGACGCGCTGCGCTCTCAGGTGTCGGCGGCGTTGAAGGAAGGACGAGTCACTCCCACGGAGCTCTGCCAGCGATGCCTGGCCCTCATCAAAAGCACCAAGTTTCTGAATGCGTACATTACCGTAACGGAAGAGACCGCTTTGAAGCAAGCTGAAGAATCAGAGGAAAGATATAAAAGAGGTATGTTGGTTTGTAAGTAATGTCAGTCCTTAAAAAAATGCTGTGGAGGAGCTGGCTGTGTTAAACGAAGCAGCTTTGCTTTTTAAAGGGGGTGTCTTGGCTTGTTTGATTTTTGGGGGCTGAGGCTCACACTTGAGGTTTCCGTGGGTGCTCTTGGATGTACACTTGGCACTCAGGAGAGTATTCGGTCCAAAAATCAGAGGGAAAGCCTGGACCAAACGAGGCACTGCAGCTTGAAGTAAGTTCTGTGCCTCTTGGGCAGCCCTGCTGCTCGGTGTCTGCTGCTTCTTTCCCTCCGCAGTTCATCTGGAGTGTGTAGCCAGCAGGTACCGAGAACAGGCAAGTGCAGTGCTCATTCACAGGCCTCCAGACTGGGATAGCAAACAGCTGCCACTGCCTGTTGAGTTTTAATTAAGAAAGCAAATTAAAATAAAGCAGCTTCATTAATTGCAGTTAGTAATTAGAGAACAGAACAGATTTCAGTCCTGTTATCTGCAGCATTTAGAAGATGGCCATACTCATTTTCCTTTGCGTTTTAAGAAAGGCAGAAAAGGTAAATTTTCACCTAATAGAGTACATGTTTTCTTTCCTTCCAAGAGGTGACATTTGCTGTCCTCTGGCAGCTTAATAATTTTGTCAGCCAGGTTGTTTAGTCTTCCTCATGTAAGCCTTTTAGTTTTCAGGTTGGCATTTTTTTTTTTTGTGGTGTTGTTTGTTGGTTCGGGTTTTTTTTTAATGGTAGATAATCGATTACTTGGGGAAGATTTTCTCTGCTTCAGTAATTTTTCATATTTGCTGTGTATGTCAAGTAGACAGTGTTTATGGCTCCCAGCCTAGTGATGGAGTGGATTTAGCAACACCTGTGGCCAAAATAAGCACTGTGTTGTCACATTGGAAGAAGTATGCACTCCTTTGGGAAAAGCAGCTGCCTGTCTGGAGGGTTTAGACACATTTACAGAGGTCTGGTTTGGGCAGAGTGCTCAACATTTGAGTTGGAATGGAAGATGGTTCTTGGAAATGGAACAGACAAGCATCAGATGCCTAGTGGAAAGCAATCTTGCTTCCAAAAACCACCCAAAGGGACATGTAAAATAAACAGTAATTGATGAGAACATTATATATATATAGCAGGTTTTGCTTTAATCTCTATTGTTTTACAATCATTCCTAATGCAGGTCAGCCACTGGGCATTCTAGATGGAATTCCTATTGCTGTTAAAGACAACTTTAATACAGCTGGCATTGAGACAACATGTGCATCAAATATGCTAAAAGGTACAGTAAAACTTCTAAAGTAAAACCAGATTTTTTTGCTCTCTAGAGGGTTTATGGACTGGAGTCTTCCAGAAATCCAAGTATTTTCAAAAAATGAGCTGGCGCCATTTGAGGAAATACATTTATCCAATTTCACTAGCCAAGTTCATCTGGTATTACAGATGGATCCTTTTCTTCTTCTAAGCACATTATCTGTATTTATATTTGTATGCATTTAACAACAGTTATAATAAAAACTTATATACCACAATAAAATGGTACCGAAGATCATGTTTTTCCTTCACATTACTTTTAGGTCTAGAGGAGTGCAGTCAGTACTGTTCTGCCTAGTGAAATCCAAAGACAGTCCTATTTTGTTGTTGGTCTGTTTATAACTGTTGTCTTAAATAGCTTTTTCATATGACTGTAGGAAAAGTAGATGTGAACAATTACATTCTGTAATGCTTCTAACGCATTTTTTTAAATTTCCTAATTCATTGTTTTGATTAACAAGTCATGAACATTTTCAAAGTATTACAATGTTTTTATGTAAAAACAAAAGTAGGAAACATTTCTTATATCTATTTTATTCTGCATAAAGTAAAACTTTATATTAATTCTTGTGGAAGATAGTAGAAGTAAAATAGTAGACCTCTAATTTGATTGTGGTTTTTTTTAATTGCAAAAGAAAAAAAATAGGACTTCACTGTTGTAAAAATTGTTCTATTACCTGAGATGCTTTTCCTTAAAGCACGTTCTCAGACCTGTTGTGATTGATTGCAATGGGCAATAGGAGTTATGTCCCTGTTCCTGATGAAGGTGGGAGTGGAGAAGCCCCTGCCATCATTCACTGAGGGAATTGGTTACTACCTGAGGTCTCATGTCACTGTCATAGTTCTTATCCTAGGTTATGTAAGGTCTGAGTGGTGATGACAACTTCAGAATGGTCAGAGTAGCAACATGTAAAAATAATTTGTATCTCACCAGTTGCTCTTAATTGTTCTGTTTGTTTTCAGGTTATATTTCTCCTTACAATGCTACAGTGGTTCAGAAATTACTGGATCAGGGAGCTGTGCTTTTAGGTAAAACAAACCTAGATGAATTTGCAATGGGGTGAGTGATGTTTATTATTTTTAACGTGTTGATTTTACAAAAACTAGCATACATCTGTCCCAATCTCCTTGTAATCCTTAACTCCTTTCTCTATGAGGCAACAACAATGAATACTTACTGGAAAGGTACACAGAACTGCATGAACTTCTCCCTGAGCATTTGCAGTGTTGTGTAAATGATACAAATGCTGAGTTTTGTGAACATAGTGTTCAAATGTGGCTGTGCTTGAGAGGCAGAAGCAGTCCAGCTTTTGCAGAAGGCCAAGGACAAGTGGCCTTCTTGTGGATTCAGTGGTGTGTTAAATAGAATTGGTTGCAACACAGTTAATTGCTGCCTTTTCCTCTCTCCTTACTGGCAGCTTTTTGCCCTTAGGTAATTGTTATCATGCCCCCAGTTGCAGTCACTACCCCTGCCATCAGCCAGTGGGGTAATTTATATGGGTACTCCCTGGCTTGCTGCACACAGGCTAATCAAGAGCAAGGCTTTTAAATTGGCTAAGCTAACACTGGTGACTTTTTGTCAGGAGCACACTGAAAAATGCTCATACAAATTGATTCTTCTGCAAATCAGTGAAGGCAGCCAAGCTGTAGCAGAGAACAGCATCGGGCTCTTAGGGATAGGAATTACTGCCAGGTTTGGAAGGGAATCTCTGGAACTTTAGTTACCTGTAAAAAAAGAAAGTGCTGTATTTTGAGTTTATTATACTTAAATCAATGTTGAAGGTTTGATTGGAAAATCACATGAATGGAGTGGAAATACTTTGCCAACATTTTTTGAATAAAGTAATTTTTGTGTGAAAAAGCTATTCCTCAGTGGAAGAGCAGGCAGGCAAACAGCTTGGGAAAAACCTGATAATGCAGTATTACAACTGGTCTAAGTTCATTAAAGCACAGGATTGTCCTAAAAAGCTTATGCCAATACTGGCTTCTCATTCTGGTCTGTGTTTGCATGATCTCTTGATTGGGGAGTGGATCCAGCTCTAAGGTAATGATGTCTAAATAAGGTTGGTTTTCAGCTGCTGTCAGTTGCCTGTTCTATGCAATGATTTAGCTGGTAAAACTGGCACCTTGCAGTCAGGGGGAGTGTGGGGTAGAGGACCTGAGGAAGGAGAAAAGTACACCCTGCCCCTGTTCTGGTGGCAGCTCACACTTAGGTGACACAAGCTGACTGAAACCAATTTCTGAGAAGCCAGTCTGGCATTCTGAACCAGTGAACTCTGGCCTCTGCAGAGGGCTACAGGGTGAATAATAGTGTGACATTTCAGAGAAATGCATGTTCCTGGTATTGTGGAACTTTTTCTCCACCTCTAGCAGCATGTTTTTCCTCACAACTGTCATCTTGCATCAAATGCAGGGCTGGAAAAATGGAATACCTTGGTTTTGAAAGATACGTGCTCTTGTCCTTCTACATACCCTAAATCAGTTTTATGTCTTTGTGACTCTGTTCATTTCAGTGGCATTAGAAGATAGAAAGAGGTACCAGTTCAGGTTCTGTGTCAGAAACTGATGAACAGCTATCAATTTTACAGTTGTATGTAATGTTGTAGAAGTTGATTGCATAAGGATTTACGTACACCAGTTTTCTTGTGTTGAAATTGAATTTGCAAAGATGATGAGGAATTGGATTTTAAAAATTAAATTGGTGAATACAGTGTGTCATTTGTCACTTCTGTCTGTATTTGTTCTGTCTGTCTTAGATCTGGGAGTACAGATGGAGTATTTGGACCAGTCAGAAATCCCTGGAGTTATTCAAAACAGTACAAGGAAAAGTCCATCCCAAAATCCCATTCTGAAGACAAAGAGCCTGACTGGGTAATATCAGGAGGGAGCTCAGGAGGCAGTGCAGCTGCTGTGTCATCTTTCACATGTTTTGCGTAAGAGACTTTTAAAATTGTTGTGCCCTAAATGTCTCAAAATATTTTGGAATGTTTTAATTTTATAATTTTCTCATAAGCTAGTATGAAATAGGAGGGTTATTGGCACTGGCATGCAAAAATTTTTTTAAGCATCCCTAGGTTATTCATGGCATACCATGAAGCCAGAATTAATCCATGCAGGCAAATTAAGATTTATCATTTCAAGCATTATTCAGTGGTGGGACCACTTTGCACTGCATGAAATAAAATTATGATGGCAGTAAAGGAGTGACAGTTCTATTCTTATTCCCAAATAATCCCTTAAAAGTGTCTTACAGGGTTTTTTGACATCCTCTTCCTCACTAATTGCATTACACAAATACACACTGAAAATGTAATTCAGCAAATTAAGACATCCCTTAATTTGTGACTGTCGAATAATCTTTCCTCCACTCCTTTGTTTTTACAGCATAGTTATGTAATAGTACATGAGATTTGGGGCCTAAAAGCTTTAAAATCCCATACTCTTTTAACAAAAGAGTACAGAGTATTTACTATGTAGATACTTACAGATCTCTTTATTTTTTAAGTTAGGAGACAGTTTTATTTTGGGGTTTTTTTTAAGGCAAGTGTGTGTTTATGGTTGTTTGGAGATTTTTTCCTAAAGGAATTTAAACAAGCTGGATTTTTAAAAAATAATAATTATTAACTGTATGGAATAGCAACACACTATTTAGCAAATCAGTTGTCTATACCATCTTCCCCATCTGAGTGTTAAAACTGATCACAAACCTTCACACCTTGCATTTTATGCAATTTTTAGAGCTACATGTTGGAGCATGTTTTATAGAAGATTATTTCAATTGTGCTCTTAATTGGAAGGTGTTTAAAAATGCTCTTTAGTTATTTTATCCTTGTTTACCCATAGACTACATTACAAGCATGTATTTTGTTGTTAAAATATTCTTGCTAATGTTGATTACAACTTTTTAAATTACTTTTAATAATTATATATCTCTTGATCTCCTTACTGGGATGTAAC